>NC_134353.1:63272006-63872006 GCF_048569485.1 Anomaloglossus baeobatrachus
TCTTGTCTTGTTAAACCGCTGTATGGTCTTGGCCACCGTGCTGCAGCTCAGTGTCAGGGTGGTGACAATCTTCTTACCTTTATGCAGAGCAATAATTCTTTTTTTCAGATCCTCAGAGAATTCTTTGCCATGAGGGGCCATGTTGAGCTCCCAGTGATCAGTATGAGAGAGTGTGTGAGAGATAACACCAAATGCTCCCCATTCAGACATGAGACCTTATAACACTAATGGAGTCACATGACAATGGGGAGGGAAAATGGCTAATTGGGCACAATTTGGCCATTTTTCCTTAGGGGTGTACTCATTTTTGTTTCCAGTGGTTTAGACATTAATGGCTGTGTTAAGTTTTTTTTAAAGGAAACACCAAATTTACCCTGTTATACAAGCTGCACACTGACACTGTACATTGTTTCACAGGTTTAGATCTTCAGTGATGTCCCATGAAAAGATATTTATCATTTTGAATGTATCCCCCTGTCACTTTTCTCTAATCAGTGGAATCTTCTAATTAGCTATCTGTGCTCAGCTTAGATTATAGGACAGTTCTGAGCGGGAAACAGCTGCCAGATTATCAGATTTGTGGGATTGTCGGAGCAGGATTTCATTAATTTCACTTTGATCCTCTGCATGATATAGAAATGTAATGGACACAACATTTACCTGGAAAATTCTAAATTCTGATGTGTGCTTTTATCAAAGAGATAGGCTATAATGGGTCCCGTAGGGGAAGGAACCCACTCCAAATTTTTCGCCATTTTCCCCTATGCCAACTGCATTTTCGGCACACAGTAAAGTGAGGAACTGACTTAAAGGGGAAAGACATAAGTGGTAAGCAGCTGCCTATATTCTGACAGGGGAAGGGTATGGGGGACCCCCATACAAAAATGTATGATTTGTGCATCCCCCCCTTTATTTACAACAGGAAAGGATACAAAGTTTTGGAATTCTTGCCGCTCTGTATTCATTTTTTCATTTTCTCACCTTGATAGCGGTATGTTTTAGAGCTTATTTTATATAGGACAGCACTATGTAAGGGTTAATGTAAAGTACTGCATAGTTCCTTTTTTTGACTAGAATATATTGCTAAGGTTTTTTTTTTGCATTGTCTTCTAAAATAGATTCTATATAGTCTAATCTTATAGTATATACATTGTATCTGTATTTTTATATATATATATATATATATATATAATTTTTTTTTTCTTAATATATTTTGATATGTTGCATACTATGTCCCCCAATTCATCAATAGGAGCCCCAGTTATAGGAAAAATATCTCACAGAAGTGACAGAAGTCTGGTAAGACCCAGCAGTCCTGCTGTACCTGGCAGACGTCCATCAATCATGTCATCTGCGGGTCCACCAGAATACTTGTTAGTGCCAATGCTTCCATTCATTGCATAGCACTCATTGAATGGTATACAGATTGCAAATAAGGAGAAAGTAGCAATAATAAGTGCTCCTGTCTTCTGTTTAAAACACTGATGGCAGGAGACCCAACCTACTCCTACTAGATTGCTTTTAAAAGGATCAATGTCAAAAAGCATAACAACAAATGTGAACCGCTCAAGCGTTGCCTTTGGTCTTCTTATATAGGGCAAAGAGACCTTTTAGGGCGCCCTTAGCTCCAAATTTGGATGTAACTGCAAACCCTACAACCACTATAGCTATTCAAGTAGATCATGTCACTGTTACAGATTTCACATCTTGGCCCAGAACTTTCACGTTACACCTCTGCTCTGAGAACTCTTCAAAAACATACCGATTGGGTAACTGATGTGAGTCAAAAGTGTTAAAGAGTTAAAGCATTGGGGATCCATTATAAGATATGCAACAGGCCCACACATCATGTGTCATTTAGAATACTAGTGTATTCTTTATTGGATTATGGAACTTTCATATATGCCAAGGCCTGTGTGTCACCCCCATTACGGTACCCTTTTTAACTAATACTGTATGTGAGTTGATATACAGTCACATCTCTCAATCTATGTATCTAATAAAGACAATCTGAAACTACTTGGTTGATGGCGCATTAAGTACTTCCAAAACATGGCATGATAAAATATTATGCTTAAAGGGAACCTCCAGTATGAAAAATATTTCCTCTTGTGATTATTTAATAGCAAATCCTACACCAAACCTGATGAATCATTTCTGGGTTGCAAAGATGTGGCAGGAATTTCTGTACTAAAGGGGATGTTACATGCAGCGATATCGCTAGCGATATCGCTGGTGAAAGCACCCGCCACCGTCATTTGTGCGTCACAGGCAAATCGCTGCGCGTGGCGCACAAAATCGTTAGGAGCCGTCACACGGACTTACCTGCCTAGCGACGTCGCTGTGTCCGGCGAACCGCCTCCTTTCTAAGGGGGGCGGTTCGTTCGGCGTCACAGCGTCGTCCCTAAGCGGCCGCCCAATAGAAGCGGAGGGGCGGAGATGAGCGGAACATAACATCCCGCCCACCTCCTTCCTTCCTCATTACCGGCGGCCGCAGGTAAGCTGTACTCCGTCGCTCCCGAGGTGTCACACGTAGCGATGTGTGCTGCCTCGGGAACGATGAATAACCTGCGTGCTCAAAAATCAACGATTTTTTGAAAAGGAACGACGTGTCAACGATGGACAATATGGTATTTTCCATCGTTAACGGTCGTTCCTTACTGTCACACGCAATGACGTCACTAACGATGCCGGATGTGCGTCACGGCATCCATGACCCAGGCAATATATTGTAAGGCTATGTGCGCACGTTGCGTAAATACATGCAGTTATGCTGCGCTTTGTAGCGCAGCGAAACTGCATGCGTCCTGCGTCCCCTGCACAGTCTATGGAGATTGTGCAGGGGCCGTGCGCACGTGGCGTCTTAGAGCGCAGCACTTCGGCTGCTGGCCGAAGCGCTGCGTTCTAAGAAGTGACATGTCACTTCTTCCGTGCGCTTTGCGGGCAGCTCCTGCTCTGTCTATGGCAGGAGCTGCAGACAGAGCGCTGGAATCGGCTTTTTTTTTCTCTACGGACATTTTCTGCAGCGATTTGAAGCGCACGTGTGCTCTTCAGATCGCTGCAGAAATTTCTGCAGGGCTGGTACACAACGTGCACACATAGCCTTAGATACGTTGTTGCGTGTAACGGGGCCTTAAGTCTAAGTTGTTGTTTCATACAACATTTGGCAGTGGGTGACTATACTTTTTTACATGGTTATGATACCCCCTTCCCCCGAATGGGTAACTGATGGGAGTCAAAAGTGTTAAAGAGTTAAAGCATCAGGGATCCATTATAAGATATGGAACAGGCCCACACATCATGTGTCATTTAGAATACTAGTGTATTCTTTATTGGATTATGGGATTTTCATATATGCCAAGGCCTGTGTGTCACCCCCATTACGGTACCCTTTTTAGCTAATACTGTATGTGAATTGATATACAGTCACATCTCTCAATCTATGTATCTAATAAAGACAATCTGAAACTACTTGGTTGATGGCGCATTGAGTACTTACAAAACATGGCATGATAAAATATTATGCTTAAAGGTAATCTCCAGTATGAAAAAAATGTGTTTCCTCTTGAGATTATTTAAAAGCAAATCCTACACCAAACCTGATGAATCCTTTCTGGGTTGCAAAGTTGTACCAGGAATTTCTGGACTAAAGGGTGCTTTACATGCTGCGCCATCGCTAGGGATTGCTAGCAATGTTGCGAGCGTTAGCACCTGACCCCGTCGTACGAGCGATATGTGGTGATTGCTCCCGCAGCGAACAATATCGCTACGGCAGCGTCACACGCACATACCTGTTCAGCGACGTCGCTGTGACCGCCGAACAAACCCTCCTTCAAGGGGGAGGTGCGTTCGGCGTCACAGCGACGTCACAAAACGGCCGCCCAATAGAAGAGGATGGGAGGAGATGAGCGGCCGGAATATCCCGCCCACCTCCTTCTTTCCTCCTTTTCTGATGGACGCAGGTAAGGAGATGTTCGTCGTTCCTGCGGTGTCACACACAGCGATGTGTGGTGCAGCTTGAGAACGACAAACAACCTGCGGAATGAAACACCAACGACATTATGATTTGGAGCGACGTGTCAACGATCAACGGTTTTTGCCGTTTTTGCGATCGTTGATCGTCGCTCCTAACTGTCACACTCTGCGATGTCGCTAACGCCAGATGTGCGTCACAAACACAGTGACCCCGATGATATATTGTTAGTGATGTCGCAGTGTGTAAAGCACCCTTTAGCCTTTAAGAAGCCCTGCAACATAAGTTAAGGTGTATCTAAAATAATAAAGATTTTCATCAACAGAAAGCTGTTTCAGGGGTTTTGCCCTTCATCAGTGTAGAACAGGAATTGGCTAGGTAAGATACCTTTAGATGAGTGTAGGGTGTCTAGATAATTTGCCTTCACCTTTAGATATGAGTGTAGGGTGTCTAGATAATTTGCCTTCTATTGCGTTGGTCTGTAGCCTCTGTATTGCACTAGGCTGCGGGATGAGTTCACAGAGAATATATGATCACTTGAAAGCTGAGCTGCACTATTGTGGTCATAAATGTCATAAATCAACTGAGTGGAGCTTAGAGACAGAAAATAAGAGTTATAAAGTTGCCTGTTAGAATGAGCTCACTGACAGATTCTCAGTCAACTCATTCTGCATCCAGCAATAGGCAGCTCAATACATAAGCTATAGAAGGCAGGCGGTGCAAAATTTTTAATGAAGCTCAATTGCAAAAATGATTTTTAGCCAAAAATACATGCATTTAAGAAAAAAAGGTGTTTAAATCCCTTTGATATTAATCTATTCAGCGCTTTCCAGGACACACTGTAGCGAACAGATTTACCAACCGCTCTTTGTAGTAATAACTGCATCTGACCTATATAGAAAATTAGATATTTTAACACAGACTTTCATGTATCGGTAGACAAACGGCCACAGGATACATTATTAATGGAGCCCGGGTAGCCATTTTATTATTAATCGCATGCTTTGTAGCGGTGGCAGCGCTGTTTATTCACTTGCTCTCCGTGTTTAACAAGATAAATCATTCTGTTTCGTTCCAGGGGAACAGAAAACACAGATAACGCGCAATGTCGTATAGAAACACAACAAGCCGGATCTATGCCCTGTTCCTTTTGATGATAACGATAGGGCTGCCGTTCGCCAGTCTCGTCCTGGCAGAGGAGCTGTCGGGCACCACCATTCCACCAGAAAGTACGTGCTACATTTCTTGAATTACTGCATTTATATATTTATTGCTGTGGTTTTATACCCTGGAAATTACCGGTACATCCTTATTTTGCAATTTCTAAATCTTAACATGGACATCCTCCTCTATCAACCCCCCAACAAGCCTATCCATCAAAGTCGACGGCTGCTCAGTCTCCACAGCCTCAGGGTAACCCTCGACTCTGCTCTCTCCTTCAAGCCACACATCCTTCGCCCTCTTCACCTCCTGCCGTCTCCAACTCAAAACTATCTCCCAGATTTGTACATTCCATAACCAAGAATCAGCAAAAATACTAGTGCATGCCCTCATCATCTCCCGCCTCGACTACTGCAACCTCCTGCTCTGTGGTCTCCCTTCTAACACTCTTAGGGGCCCTTTGCACACTACGATATCGCAGGTGCAATGTCGGTGGGGTCAAATCGAAAGTGACGCACAGCCGGCGTTGCTGTCGATATCGTAGTGTGTAAAGCGTTTTTGATACGATTAACGAGCGCAAAAGTGTATCATCGGTGTAGTGTCCGACATTTTCATAATTGCGCGGCAGCGATGGTACGATGTTGTTCCTCGTTCCCCTGCGGCAGCACACATCGCTGTGTATGAAGCCGCAGGAGCGAGGAACATCAGCTTACCTGCGTCACCACGGCTCACGCCAGCTAAGCAGAAGGACGGAGGTGGGCGGGATGTTTACATCCCGCTCATCTCCGCCCCTCCGCTTCTATTGGCCGCCTGCCGTGTGACGTCGCTGTGACGCCGCACGACCCGCCCCCTTAGGAAGGAGGCGGGTTGCCGGCCAGAGTGACGTCGCAGGGCAGGTAAGTGCGTGTGAAGCTGCCGTAGCGATAATGTTCACTACGGCAGCGATCACAAGATATCGCTGCTGCGATGGGGCTGGGGACTATCGCACCCGGAATCGCAAGCATCAGCTTGCGATGTCGTAGTGTGCAAAGTACTCCTTACACCCCTCCAATCTATCCTAAACTTTACCAACCGATTCCACCTCTCCCCCCGCTATTCCCCACTCTCTCCTCTCTGCCAATCCCTTCATTGCCTTCCCATCGCCCAAAGACTCCAGTTCAAAACACTAACCATGACCTACAAAGCCATTCACAATCTGTCTCCTCCATACATCTGTGACCTAGTCTACTGGTACTTACCTGCATGTGTCGCGGGCGGAGGAGGGGACGCTGCGCTCACCCACTGCTCGGGTCCGGCTGCTGCTGCTGCTCGGTGGTGGCTCGAGCGGTGGGCCGGATCCCGGGGACTCGAGCGGCGTTCCTCGCCCGTGAGTGAAAAGGGGGGAGGTTTGGGTTTAGGGATATTGTCCGTGACGCCACCCACGGTTGTGGTGAGATTGGTGACACCACCGCTGCTCTGGACGGAGATCCCGGGAGCGATGACAGGGAGCAGCTTGGATGTTGGTTCTCCCCTACGTGGGTAGGGGGTTCGTTGTCCCAGGGCACGGTGAGGGGTAGGGATGCATGGCAGGCGGGTTACGGGGCCTGGTGAGGTGCAGGGTCGCGGGGGCAGCGCTGTGCCACATGGCATGGTGGTACTCACTCAGCCAGTAATTCACACAGAGTCTCTGGTCAAACAAACGGCTGGATGGACGGGTCCCACAGACGGCTGCGGTTGTTCTCCCGGTAGGTTGATGGTGACTGCCTTTCCCTGCACCTGTGTTGTGTTTACGGTTCCAATGGGTTCCCACCGGTAACCCGCTCCCCAGCTTGGATGGGTGCTGAAGGAGCCCCTTTTGCCCGCAGGCTCTGGCCCTGGGAACTGTAGCCTTGGCGGTGACTGTGTTTCCCTTTACGGTGTGAGCTGTTGCCTTTAATCGGGTCTTGACTGCTGGGAAACCCCGGAGGTTCCCTTCACTAACGGATTTGACCAGTTTTACGGCGACTCCTAGCCTGGTCGGGGTCCATAAGCCCTGCCGGATGGTGCTGGCTTTTCTTTGCTCTCCGATCCGGTACCACCGGGCCACCGCCCGTCCACGGTCCTTACGGTTTGCTCCAATCAGCCTCTCCTGCAGACGGTCACCACCGTCTGCCAACCTTGCTGTTCCGTCCGGGCCACACACCCGGACGCGGTCAGACTCCTCTCCTACCACTTCACTTCTCCACTTCCAAACTAAAACTGGGGTTTTCCTTCCATAGGCAGCAGTTCAGTCCAGAACCACTGATGGCCGTTGGGAACGGTGGCGGGGGCAGCGTGCTCGGGACCCCCTCCTCCATCAGCGGCATTCTCTCTGGACCGCCGGCTGCGGTGCTGGCCCCCGGCTCCCACGCAATCAGGGCCGGTTCTGGAGTTTGGGTGGACTGATCGCGACGCGGCATGGCTGCAGCGGCCCCTTGCTCACGGGCCCCCACTACGGCAACCATTCTGCGCATCTCCGCCTTCCAATCCATCAGCTGCTGCAGGCTCTGCGCCCTCACCTTCAAGCAGAACCGGTCCAGCTCCCGCTCCAGCCACGCGGCGGTCCCGGCGGGGAGCTCACCCGGGCTGCAGTCTTCAAAGGCTACTCTTCCTTGGTTCCCCCAGAGCTTGGATGCCCCGGTGGCGGGTACTCCCGTGCTCCAATTCGAGGACGCCGCCATCTCTCCATCCGCGTCCCCCTTAGTCTTTTTCCGGCTCCTCCTCTACAGGGGCGGGGTTTCGGTTTTCGCGCCTCCACTACTCGGGAAGACGCTCGAGCGGGGACTTTTCGCGCCCAAAATGGCAGCTTCTCAAATTTTTCGGCCGGACACCTCCGGCGGTCACAAGGCGCACCTCTACCAGACGGCAGAGCTGTAAGATCCTGTTCGTGACGCCAAGTTGTCGCGGGCGGAGGAGGGGACGCTGCGCTCACCCACTGCTCGGGTCCGGCTGCTGCTGCTGCTCGGTGGTGGCTCGAGCGGTGGGCCGGATCCCGGGGACTCGAGCGGCGTTCCTCGCCCGTGAGTGAAAAGGGGGGAGGTTTGGGTTTAGGGATATTGTCCGTGACGCCACCCACGGTTGTGGTGAGATTGGTGACACCACCGCTGCTCTGGACGGAGATCCCAGGAGCGATGACAGGGAGCAGCTTGGATGTTGGTTCTCCCCTCCGTGGGTAGGGGGTTGGTTGTCCCGGGGCCCGGTGAGCAGTAAGGATGTATGGCAGGCGGGTTATGGGGCCTGGTGAGGTGCAGGGTTACAGGGGCAGTGCTGTGCCGCACGGCACGGTGGTACTCACTCAGCCAGTAATTCACACAGAGTCTCTGGTCAAACAAACGGCTTTATGGACGGGTCCCACAGACGGCTGCGGTTGTTCTCCCGGTAGGTTGATGGTGACTGCCTTTCCCTGCACCTGTGTTGTGTTTACGGTTCCAATGGGTTCCCACCGGTAACCCGCTCCCCAGCTTGGATGGGTGCTGAAGGAGCCCCTTTTGCCCGCAGGCTCTGGCCCTGGGAACTGTAGCCTTGGCGGTGACTGTGTTTCCCTTTACGGTGTGAGCTGTTGCCTTCAATCGGGTTTTGACTGCTGGGAAACCCCGGAGGTTCCCTTCGCTAACGGATTTGACCAGTTTTACGGTGACTCCTAGCCTGGTCGGGGTCCGTAAGCCCTGCCGGATGGTGCTGGCTTCTCTTTGCTCTCCTATCCGGTACCGCCGGGCCACCGCCCGTCCACGGTCCTTACGGTTTGCTCCAATCAGCCACTCCTGCAGACGGTCACTACCGTCTGCCAACCTTGCTGTTCCGTCCGGGCCACACACCCGGACGCGGTCAGACTCCTCTCCTACCACTTCACTTCTCCACTTCCAAACTAAAACTGACTCCTTTTCCCGCCTCTAGGACTGTGAACTCCTCAGTGGGCGGGACCAACCGCCTGGCCCACCCCCTGGTGTGGACATCAGCCCCTGGAGGAAGGCAACAAGGATTTTGTGTTTGACTTCGGTGTGCCTAACCGGTGTGTGGGGTGTGTTGGTGCAGTTCTGTGACGACCTGGCTTGTCCAGGGCGCCACACATGCACTCCTAGATTCTCACAAGATCTTCTTCTCTACTCCTCTGTTATCTCCTCTTCCCACAATCGTGTACCAGATTTCTCCCGTGCCTCCACCACACTCTGGAATACTTTACCCCAACATATCAGACTTTCACTTATTGTGGAAAGCTTCAAAAGGAATCTGAAGCCTACAACCCGCAGTTCGAAAGATTTTATTCAATCTGTAAGGGAAAGCTCATCCCAGCAAAGTCTATGAGAATTCTGAAATGCTGTGCACACATTGCAGATTTTTTCCTTGCAGATTTTGGTGCAGAAAAAAAACTATAGAAAACAATTGGCATATCATTTTTTTCTGCGTTTTTCCCCAGCCGTTTTCCTATCACAGTGCATAAAAATAATAATAAAAAAAGCATTAAAAAACACATTAAAAATGCATATTGTTTCCACAGCACTTTCCCTGCCAAGAGATGTAGTTTTCGGTGCAGAAAATCTGCAACGTGGTGTTATGGACATGGTTATGGACTGTTATGAGTATTAAAAATTCTATGAAGATATCCAAAATAGGACTCAAAATGGCATTCGAACTGTACTCAGATACGGGACTTTCTGGTCATAAGTGATTCATGCTGACATAAAATGATGAAACACATATACATATAAAGTGTGTCCACCCATATCCTGTCCACCACCATTAACTTGAGAACGCCGGCAGCTATAGGCATAGAAGTGGTGTCTCGGTATAGTAAAGTAGCCATGCGCTACGCAATGAAACCACCTATAGCGCCACCTGGTGGAAAACAACAGAGTTAGCATTTTTATCTTGAAAACAGAACGAGATAGAGAAAAAAAGTGAATTACAAAGTTGTAGGGCATCATCAATTCAATACGAATCGACACCTTGCATACAGAAATGCTATGATTAGAACGTGTAAAACTCACAAGGCTGCGGACGTGAAGCGATACCTCATGGAGACCTTCCTACAAGTCATTGGGTACGAGGGCTGTGAGGAGTGACCTCCACGCTCACCTGACCTGACCCCATTGGACTTCTTTCTGTGAGGTCACATCAAACAGCAGGTGTATGCGACCCCTCCACCAACATTGCAGGACCTATGACGACGTATCACAGATGCTTGTGCAAACGTGTCACCTACCATATTGCACAACGTGCAGCAAGATACAGTATGCTGTGCAGAGGCCAGATGTGCATTGCAGCTGACGGGGGCCACTTTGAGCATCAAAGTTAAATGAGCGCCATATGCGTGACCAGCATTCAATGTTTTGGAGGGGGGGTCATGGGTTTCATATCATAGCATTTCTGTATACAAGGTGTCGATTTGAATTGATTTGATGATGCTCTACAACTTTGTAATTCACTTTTTTTCTCTATCTCGTTCCATTTTCAAGATAAAACTGCTAACTCCGTTGTTTTCCACCAGGGGGTGCTATAGGTGGTTTCATTGAGTAGCGCATGGCTACTTTACTATACCTAGACACCACTTCTATGCCTATAGCTGCCGCCGTTCTCCAGTTAATGGCGGTGGACAGGATATGGGTGGACACACTGTATATCTCAGAAAAAGCTCTTTTTGCCATTTACCCAATAGAAGATGTGTTATGTATTCTTGGCTCCTAGCCAACTGATATCTTTAAATGTATCTGAACTTCCGTACTTAAACCAGTCATCCTTTTATGTAGATCTGTGTACATCTCATATATCACTGGTCTGTGTGGACGAATAGCATGAATGCTACTAACAAATGACTCATATGATTTGGAATGCAGAAAGGTTTAAGACATGGATGCACAACTTGGATTGCATCACCCTAAATTATGCCCCCTCTTAACAGTGGGAACAAACCCTTAGGAAGTATTAATGTCACTTTAGCGCCCCATGAAAAAGTAGCACCCTTGCAAAAAATAAACTTTATATCCACAAGCACAGGTGGCGTAATGCAGTGATATATGAAGTCTGGGTTATATGTACTGCCCCAGTTCTTCATTTTTGAGATGCCATAACTTTTTTTTTTATTTTTTTGTAAAATGTTGCTTCCTTAAGAATCTCACACCTAGGGCATCCTCCCTGTGTCATTTCTCTTGGGGTGGCACTGCAGGGAAATTAAATACTTATTTCCCTAACAAGTAAAATAAAGTTAATATTATTAAATTATCAGAATTAATTTCAACCCATTGAGAGGTGAAAATGCTAATGGAGAAATTCCCTGGGGAATTTGGGTCCCTCCAGCTCCAGGTTATATTATGTTCATATTCATGAATTAGGTTTGTACTTTTTCCCATTTGTTGTACTTGAATATATTTTTTTGTATATGAAACGTCATGGACTCATTGCATCCTCTTATGGTACTTTCACACTTGCGTTTATTTCCTTCCATTACAATCCGCCCTTTTGGAAAACAGCGGAATCCGTTAACGGATTCCGCTGTTTCCCATAGACTTGTATGGGTGACGGATTGTACCAAAAGGACCTGCGTTGCTTCCGCTGGGCGACGCTCCGTTGCTTCCGCCCAGCGGGAGGAACGCAGCATGTAACGTTGTTTTGAGCAGCAGAATCCTCTGGATTTCACTGCGAATGCTCTTTTTTTTTTTTTTAAATCAAACTTTTTTTTGGCTCGCGGTGGCCGAACGTTCAGCTGAGCGCCCGGTCGTCGGCAAGCGACAGCGCTCAGCTGAACGACCGGCCGCCAGCATGCCCGGCCGCCGGCAAGTCACAGCGCTCAGCTGAGCGCTGGCATGCCCGGGCGCCGGCAAGTGACAGCGCTCAGCTGATCACCCGGCGGTCGGCTGCAGGGAGCGATCAGCTGATCACCCGGCGGCCGGCTACTGGGAGCGATCAGCTGATCACCCGGCGGCCGGCTGCAGGGAGCGATCAGCTGATCGTTCACAATAGTCTGCTGCTGGTAAAACTGTAAAAAAAATTAAAAAAAAAATCAAAACGAATTGCGTTGTTTTGCAGCATTCGTTGCATCCGTTGTGCCACTATATGCAACACATCCGTTGCATCCGTTACACAACGCAATGCAACGGATACTGTTCAACGCAAGTGTGAAACTAGCCTAACTCTTCAGACTATTGATCTATGGTACATTTCTATCTACAGAATATTGTTTGGCAGTATAGAGTGCTGGGATGCATGGAATAACTGTATTTCCTTTATATTTTACAGACTACTATTTAATGCTTATTTATTGAAAGAAGCACTTCTGTTAATTTTTTTTTACTTGCTAAACCTGTGTAAATGTTAGTGTAGTATCAATGTGTTAGCATACTAAACATTTCTTCTCCCAGCCGGCAGCTGACTGAGGTATGTGTGATACAGCTCGAATCAGTTGACACACAAGTCTCGGGAGCTATGTGTCTTTTGTCTGTGGCCTGTACTTATATGTGACTAGGATGGATCTAGCAGATGCTAGAGGTGGGGAGACAAAAAGGCGCAATAGGGTCTTACCCGGTATACCAGGGGTAATAGGATGAAATAGGTACACTCACCTGATGGGGTTGTGCCAGTCACAACTCCTTAAATCGCATATGAGTGTCCGCGTGGTTCAAGCAGCGGCCCCGTAGATACGTGGTAAAAATATATGCATATAGAGAAACGGGTCTATGCCGCCCTTAAAAACCACTGAGGCAGAAATGATTTAAAAATTTCTTTTTTATTACAGCATTCCAACGCGTTTCAGAGACAGGACCGTCTCCTTCTTCAGGGAAAAAGAAATCACTGCCTCAGTGGTTTTTAAGCGCGGCATAGACCCGTTTCTCTATATGCATATATTTTTACCTAGGATGGATCTACAATCAGGTTCTACAATTTTATCTCATTGTTGGAGAACACCTTCAAAGAAGTTCTCCCCTTAATTATTTTTATTCCTTGAACCTGTGTAACTGTTAGTGTAGTGTCAGTATGTGAGCATACTCACCAATCGCCATCTTCTCCGGTATCCATTGCTGCTCCTCTTCACATAACGGCAGTACAGAGTCTCCAGATCACACTGCACTCTCTGTCAGCCGAAAGTCTTTTTTTTTAAAATGTAAGCCTATGCTTCCTCGTTCTGCTGCTGTATAGACTTACATTGTAAAAGCCACTTCTGGCTTACACATAGAGCTGTCACGGAGCGGCAGGTGATAACAGGGGATCGGGCCTCCTAAACTGGCCCTCAGGCAAGGGGGTCCTAGCTGTCCTTGATCCCAGAGATGTCTGGACCACCTTCCTACCCCTTCTCTTGACCAGCCCTGATCTAGAACCCCCTCCCTACCATGGGGGGTGGGACAAGGGCGTGTTAACACCAACTATGATAGACAAACAGGGAAAACCAAAACTCTATCACACAGCAGAGTAATCAGACAATAATTGATAAGGAAGACGAAAGCAGGAAGCAAATAACCAGACGACAGGAGGAATACCATAGCACACCAAGATACATGCAGTAAATCACCAGACAGGGAAACAGCTACACACTGACCGGTTTAGCAAAAAGGTATAGTTGGCACAGGAAGACAAATTCATCCATCGTAAAAAGGCAGAGAGTACCTGTGATAGGTCTCCCACAACATATGATCCAAAAGGTAACCAGCAGGCTAGCAGAAATTAATTCCTGCTAGTCCGATCACTAATGAGCACACAGCTGGTCGACGCCCGAGCTTGCCTGCGTAACTCAGAAACACCAGAGAAAGTATAGTGAGGGCTGTCAGAGTCTATGATCTGAACAGCGTTTTATGCCACCATGACACTCTGCGAGTTTAAAGCAAAACACCGTATGACAAGAGCACGGTGTGATCCGGAAAGTCTGAACTGCCATTAGGTGACTCCGAACAGAAGCGGAGCGCTGCTGAATACCGGAGAAGATAGCAATTGGTGAGTATACTCAGACACTGACATTACACCAACATTTACACAGGTTTAGGGAGTAAAAAAAGTAACATAAGTGGTTCTTTCAATAAATAGTCATTAAATAGTGTGAGGGTAGCCTGGGCTATAGGTCGTTTGTCCAAATGTAATAAGATTATCTGTGTGTGTAAATAATCAAAGTATAGATGTCGTTGCATAATTATCTGTGTGTCTATATGACAATCGCACAGATGCCATCATATGATTCTAAGATGTGCATACAGGAATGTGTTAACTAGATAATCAAGCCAGAATGAACAAAGAGCTATTTAGAATATACTAAGAGAATCTGTAATCAGTTAGTTCTCACCATGAGAGATGTGGGAGTTTGACTCCTCGATCTTGCTCAGCAGCGTGTTAACAAAGAAGTATTCAGTAAGCAAGCAACAGGCTGATGACATACTGTATGAACATTGCTGGATATCTCTGACCAATCAGGGAAAATGTTGAACTGAATAACTGTGTGTATTTTACAATCTACGAATCAGAAGACCATTGAGCTTCTCCCGAATAGAGACATGTCTCTGGTTATTGCTCCTCATACATACATCTGCGCAGATCAATTTGAACTCCGACCTCTGTGACCCAGACGAGGAACCCCATTTGTGGTCTCCTCTAAATTCCCAACCTTGACAACAGTAGTCTGTAAAATATGAAGGAAATACAGTTGTTCCATGTACCCCAGAAAATCCAACACACACTGAAACTACACTAAGGTAGTAAAATAAAATAACAGGAGCACTTCTTTATAGGAGTTCTCCAAGAATGAGATACAATTGTAGAAACTGATTGTAGACCCGTCCTAGCCACGTATCACACATACCTCAGTCAGCGGCTGGCCAGGAAAAGAAATGTTTAATATATAACTATAGATAGATTTTGGTAAAAAAATGAATGTATTGTATTTACATCAAGTTCAGATTTTGGATAATAGAGTTTTTTTTTGCAAAATAACATTAATAATACTTTAGTACAAGTGATAAAAAACAAATCACTTTTGGGTGTGATGGGCAAAACTCTGCCCCATTTCAGCCCACTATGTATGTACGGTATTTAAATTAAGAAATCCAATATTTGAGAATTTATTGATATGCCTTTTATATTTTCAGGTCGCCCCTGTGTGGATTGTCATGCCTTTGAATTCATGCAGAGGGCTCTGCAAGACCTCAAAAAGACAGCGTACAACCTGGACTCTCGGGTATGTGTTGTATGGATGAAGCAAAACTTATACACTCCAATATCTCAGATCCATTCACATCCACATCCAAAAAAAGAAATAGGATCCGTCAACAGATCTGTTCCTTCTTTATACAAAAAAGATATAAAGTTCAGAAATTGACTGATCCATTCAGTGACATATAAACGTTACCCGAATACTATAGGGCACATACTGGGAAGGGGCTGTTAGAGAAAGGAAGGGGTTAATGACTTAAAGCCTGCCACATTTCACATAGCACGCTCAGAAAAGATATAAACATATAACTGTTGATCTGCAAAATTATGCAGATCCCATTAAAGGGAATCTGTCAGCAGGTTTTTACTATGTAATCTGAGAACACTATGATGTAGGGGCTGCAACCATGATTCCAGTGATGTGTCACTTACTAGGCTGTGTTTAATAAAATCTGTGTTTTACAAGCAGAAGATTATCATTAGAGGACTAGGTGTCACAAAGTGACTACGATAGGTGTGACATACTGTGCAACACACAACAAAACAAAGGGTACCCCGGGGGATACTATAACAACGATGGGCATTAGCACTAGGGAGGGGAAAGATAGGACACCTCTTGCACTCACTTGCACCTGCACTCCTAGCCAGTCCCTATACAGGTTCCATAACTGTTGCTGAATAGAACACCTGAGACCCTGGCTGACTCTGAAATAATCCTGGCTAGTGAGCTGTCAGGTGAGGGACCCTAGCCCTACCAATCCACTAATTAAACACAAGGGAAAGGAAACACAGGGGATAACAACAATAGACAATGTCCAACTCAGGCTGCAGTCAGAACCAGGACTGCAACCTACACAACAGCTTGTGATAAGGGCTCCACCAGCTCCTTCCACCTCAATGCCTAGCTTCCAAATAGAATCAGCATAACCGGCACCCTCTACTGAGAGAAGAGGGTTTATAAAGGGACTGGGAGTGGTTCCAAACCGGAAGCACCTGAGGAGAGGTAATGAGAATGCAGCTGGTAAAGAGAAACTGACATTAACCCTTTGCTCGCCAAAGGAAAGGAAACTACATTTAATATAGAGAGTCTTACATGGCAATGAGAGACTCTAACCCAGAACCTGTCACTAGTCTCATACTGCAGAGAGACGGCCGTGACACTAGATGTCACTTGCCTCCTAGTCCAACCTCGCCCCACCACTGATTGGCAGCTTACTGCCAATGCACAGTGTACACAGAAAGCTGGCAATCAGTCATGTGAGCGTGTATATACACAGCCCAGCATTCTGAGCTCTGCTAGATCTGCGACAGACAAAATTGTGATTCTATCACAACTGATGTACCCAGTAAACTAAGCGGTACATCACTGGAATCAGGGTCTCTGCCCCTACATTGTGCTGCTCTCAGATTACATAGTAACAACCTGATGACAGATTCCTTTTAAGCACAGTGCTAGCTGTATACATTTTTGCAGTAAGCTCCCCTTAGTGGTAACTGCATGATATGATACATTTCAGCTGTCCCAGATTTGCCAGTATGGTCATGTTTATTAGAAATAGTCCCTCCTGGCTAACTGGTGAGGTCCAGGGTTGAAATAGTATACACAAACATCCCCCAAAAAGTCTTTTTTTTCAGGATCAAGGAGTTCTGGTAATTATTAGATATGAGTGAGCACTAAAACGCTCAGGTGCTCGGTACTCGAATTAAGCATACTGGATGCTCAGAAATACTTGACTCGAGTACTGAGCACAGTAGCAGTCAATGGGTGACCCGAACATAATTGTCCTGAAGCGCAGCCCCGGCCACCACAGTCCCCATCATCTGCGCGCCACTGACATCGCCCAGCAACTTCCATTCCGTGTCCGCCAGGTGTCCCCCCCATTCCGGCCAAAGTAACACTGCAATTATTTCTGATCGAGTCCCCTTTGCGAAAAATAAATCTCAAGAGGATCTATCGGTACAGTTACTCTGACTGACAGGTGGAGGGACATGTGGACAGCGCACACCTCATGCAGAATGGAGAGACTTTCAGCACACAATGAGACTAGCTATGCTTCTCCCAAACTTGGCAAGACTGGATTATGTTCTGAGAATATACAATTTTTAGCCCTCATTCCCTCCCTTCCTCCCCCCACACCTTTACTTTTCTCTTTTCTCCTTATCTTCTTTTCTTCTCTTCTCTATTCTCTTTCTTTCTTTTTTCAATCTTTCTTTTTTTTCAATCATTCTTTCTTTGTCATTTTTTTCTGTCTTTCTTTATCAATCTTTCTTTCATTTTGTTCTCTCTTTCTCATTTCTTTCTTTCTTTCGTTCTGTTTTTCTTTCGAAATCTTTTTTTCTTTTTTTTTTCAATCTTTCTTTTTTTTCAATCATTCTTTCTTTGTCATTCTTTCTTTCTCATTTTTTTCTGTCTTTGTTTATCAATCTTTCTTTCATTTTATTCTCTCTTTCTCATTTTTTTCTTTCTTTCTTTCTGTTTTTCTTTCGAAATCTTTTTTTCTTTCTTTTTCCAATCTTTCTTTCTTCATCAATCTTTTGTTCTTTCTTTCTTACTTTCTCAATCTTTCTTTTTCTTTCCTTCTTTCTTTCTCTTGCTTTCTTTCCTTTCTTGCTCAATCTTTTTTTCTTTCTTTTTCCAATCTTTCTTTCTTCATCAATCTTTTTTTTCTTTTTCTTTCTTTTCAATAATTCTTTCTTTCTCAACCTTTCTTTCTTTCTCAATCTTTCTTTTTTCAATCTTTCTTTCTTTTTTCAATAATTCTGTCTTTTTCAACCTTTCTTTCTTTCTTTATCAATCTTTCTTTCATTTTGTTCTCTCTTTCTCATTTTTTTCTTTCTTTCTGTTTTTCTTTCTAAATCTTTTTTTCTTTCTTTTTCCAATCTTTCTTTCTTCATCAATCTTTTGTTCTTTCTTACTTTCTCAATCATTCTTTCTTTCTCAATCTTTCTTTTTCTTTCCTTCTTTCTTTCTCTTGCTTTCTTTCCTTTCTTTCTCAATCTTTTTTCTTTCTTTTTCCAATCTTTCTTCATCAATCTTTCTTTTTTTATTTTTCTTTCTTTTTTTCAATAATTCTTTTTCAACCTTTCTTTCTTTATTTCTTTCTTTCTCAATCTTTCTTTTTTTTCAATAATTCTTTCTTTCTCAACCTTGCTTTCCTTTCTTTCTTTCTTAATCTTTTTTCTTTCTTTTTCCAATCTTTCTTTCTTTCTCAATCTTTCTTTTTTCAATCTTTCTTTCTTTTTTCAATAATTCTTTCTTTCTCAATCTTTTCTTCTCAATTTTTTTCCAATCTTCCCTCCTTCCTTCCTTCCTTCCTTCCTTCCTTCCTTCCTTCCTTCCTTCCTTCCTTCCTTCCTTTCTTCCTTCCTTCCTTCCTTCCTTCCTTCCTTCCTTCCTTCATCAACTTTTGTTCTTTCTTTATTTCTTTCTCAATCTTTCTTTCTTTCTTACTTTCTTTTTCAATCTTTCCTTCAATTTTTTTCCTTCCTTCCTTACGTCCAACCAGGTATGTGCGTGTGACGCTGCCGTATCGATAATGTTCGCTACGGCAGCGATCACCACATATCGCACGTACGACGGGGGCGGGTGCTATCACGCACGACATCGCTAGCGATGTCGCAGCGTGTAAAGCCCGCTTAAGAGATCGTATAGATCGCATGCATTTGTGATGTTACATTAGATGGGATAATATTTTACAACATTTACCATACATGATTTGTTTTTCTTCCTTTATTATGTACTTTGTTCATTTTATTCGATAAACAAGTTTATGAAATAAAACTGCCACATAGGGACTTCATAATACCGTTATAAAAATCCTGTACAATACAGTCATGGCCAAAAGTTTTGAGAATGACATCAAAATTATTTTTTCACATGATCTGTTGCCCTCTGGTTTATAATTGTGTTTGTCTGATGTTTACATCACATACAGAAATATAATTGCAATCATATTATGAGACCAAAAGGTTCTATTGACAGTTACAATGAGTTAATGCAGCAAGTCAATATTTGCAGTGTTGACCCTTCTTCTTCAGGACCTCTGCAATTCTCCCGGGCATGCTCTCAATCAACTTCTGGAGCAAATCCTGACTGATCGCTGTCCATTCTTGCATAAGCAATGCTTGCATTTTGCCAGAATTTGTTGGTTTTTGTTTGTCCACCCGTCTCTTGATGATTGCCCACAAGTTCTCAATGGGATTAAGATCTGGGGAGTTTCCAGGCCATGGACCCAAAAGCTCTATGTTTTGTTCCATGAGCCATTTAGTGATCACCTTTGCTTTATGGCAAGGTGCTCCATCATGCTGGAAAAGGCATTGTCGGGCGCCAAACTGCTCTTGGACAGTTGGGAGAAGTTGCTCTTGGAGGACATTCTGGTACCATTCTTTATTCATGGCTGTGTTTTTAGGCAAGACTGTGACTGTGAGTGAGCTGATTCCCTTGGCTAAGAAGCAACCCCACACATGAATGGTTTCAGGATGCTTAACAGGTGGCATGAGACAAGACTGGTGATAGCGCTCACCTCTTCTTCTCCTAATAAGCTGTTTTCCAGATGTCCCAAACAATCGAAAAGGGGATTCATCTGAGAAAATGACTTTACCCCAGTCCTCAGCAGTCCACTCCCTGTACCTTTTGCAGAATATCAGTCGGTCCCTGATATTTTTTCTGGAGCGAAGTGGCTTCTTTGCTGCCCTCCTTGAAACCAGGCCTTGCTCAAGCAGTCTCCACCTCACAGTGCGTGCAGAAGCACTCACACCAGCCTGCTGCCATTGCTGAGCTAGCTCGGCACTGCTGGTAGTCCGATCCCGCAGGTGAAACAGTTTTAAGTTACGGTCCTGGCGTTTGCTGGTCCTTCTTGGGCGCCCTGGAGCCTTTTTGGCAGCAATGGAAGCTCTCTCCTTGAAGTTCTTGATGATGCGATAGATTGCTGACTGAGGTGCAATCTTTGTAGCTGCGATACTCTTCCCTGTTAGGCCATTTTTGTGCAGAGCAATGATGGCTGCACGTGTTTCTTTAGAGATAACCATGGTTAACTGAAGAGAAACAATGATACCAAGCACCAGCCTCCTTTTAAAGTGTCCAGTGGTGTCATTCTTACTTAATCATGACTGATTGATCGCCAGCCCTGTCCTCATCAACACCCACACCTGTGTTAATGGAACAATCACTAAAACAATGTTAGCTGCTCCTTTTAAGGCAGGAATGCAATGATGTTGAAATGTGTTTTGGGGGTTAAAGTTCATTTTCTTAGCCAATATTGACTTTGCAAGTAATTGCTGTTAAGCTGATCACTCTTTATGACATTCTGGAGTATATGCAAATTGCCATTAGAAAAACTTAAGCAGTAGACTTTGTAAAAATTAATATTTGTAGCATTCTCAAAACTTTTGGCCATGACTGTACTACCTTTCACTGTGCAGATTAAACTGCTATTTAGTGTCCATGAATACTACCAAACAATACTCCACATAATATTTGACATAAACTGGCACAATAATGCTGACAAACATGTAGCATCCCGATATTATTTCTGAAAGTGCTCATATAATAAAGACCTATGATTGACAAGTAATGCTGCATTTCAATCCCCAATTAATACCGCCATAATGCGATAAAAACTGGGAGGGTTTAGAATTTTGCTCGACTTCTTGAACTGACAAGGTAGTACTTATGGGTTTTTTTCCCCTGTGGTTTTCGTCTTTAGACACTTATTAGGAAATGAGGCCCCCGAGCATCTGACCCCCGTCCTGATCGTTCTATGATACTGTCTTATGTCTCTTCTATCGGCGATTTCTAACATATGTCTTCTCTCTCCTTTCTAGACGGAGACGCTTCTTCTCAAGGTGGAGCGGAGAACCCTGTGTGACTGCATATCT
Organism: Anomaloglossus baeobatrachus; assembly: GCF_048569485.1. Lineage (NCBI taxonomy): Eukaryota > Metazoa > Chordata > Amphibia > Anura > Aromobatidae > Anomaloglossus > Anomaloglossus baeobatrachus. Next base: position 63,293,137 of record NC_134353.1, read on the forward strand.
ATGGAGGGTCTGAGCTGAAGTTGAGCGACATTTCGCGAGGACACCCCCTCTTAACCCTTCTGCTGCTGGCTCGGGCGTGGCAATGCATTGCTTTGCAGCGTGGCCCAGCTCACTCTGGCAGCCTAAGTGTTAAACTCATGAATTTACGACTACACATGACAAAACCCATCCTGACACTGAGCCGTGCATGTGTGCGAGGAGACCATATGGCTGGGAGGAATTCACAATAACGATCACAGGATTTATTACTATTATTTTTCTCATCTTTTGGGGGAGATCACAGTTTGATTATTAAAATAAGGAGCCCCGTCATTTCTATCACTTTGTGTCCGGTTATCCATGATTAAATAAATTTATTTTCCTACAGCCATTGGGAGAATGACTCAACACAACCATATTATCTCTTTATTTATGTCTCAAAGGGCAAGAATGGATTGGCAAAGCAAGTATTGTACCCCTAAGCCCAAGGATAAGACGACCTGAGTGCCCCTTAAAACAAATATTGGCCCCAAAGTGCCGCCTTAAAACATATAGTGCCCCCTTTAAAAGTAATAATGCCCCCTGGCACCACCTAAATAAAGTCTGCACTTGCCTAATCCAAGCCACCAAGTCCTCTTGTAGCCCACACAGTGAGCGGGCCGGCACAGGTGGTACAGGATACCTCCTGCAGCCCACATGACATAGACTGGCTCCCCGGTCTACACAGGATCCGACTATATCGGCACCATGTGGCGCTTGGCAAAACCAGAGGGAAACCATATTTTATGATATTACTAACAGGAAAGCAAAAAAGTGTAGTTCAATGCCAGGTCTTCTCTTGCCATGGACAGAGGTGGGGTCTACTGTATGTCTCTGGTAGGCCACTGTCTAGAGAAATATGAAAATAATAGCAGAGACTCAGCGCTGGACCTGAGGAGGGTGAGTTTAGAACAATTTGATTGTTTTTTTAAAACAAACAGAAGCCGGTGAACAGGGGTTTTACAAACTCCTTTAAGACATTGATGAATGTAATTCTATGTTGCTGAGACCCAACAGCATTGAGCAACTACTCTGTAACCAATACTAACACACATCAGAGACATTGTCATGATGTGACTGCAGAAAAGCAAGGTACAGAGGGCTCCTATGCTATCCCTCGCACTAGGAGACCCTAGGTTATCCATAACCTCAGGATTACCCCTAATGGTGGAGATGCCTGAGTCCCATGCCTAGTTATTCTCTTGACCAGATCTAATCTGTTACCTCCAAAGGGAAGAGAGGGGCAGGAATGTGATGGAAACACAGATTAAGACAGACAGGTGAAAACCAAAACTCACACACACTGCAAACTCACAGGAATAAACAGTAAGAGACTAAGGAGAAAAACAAGATCAGGAAGGCAGACAACAAGGGCTAACACAACAAGTGCTCACAGCAATAATGCAGAACAACCACCAGTAAGTGTGGATCACAACACCTTACCAGACCAGTATAGAGAAGCTATAGCTGGCATTAATGGAATAGTCCAGCCAGCATATATAGGAGGGGAGCGAACATGGCTGGCTCCTCCACAGTATGTGATCAAAGGAGACTAAAGCGGGCTTTACATGCAACGACATCGCTAAAGAGATGTCGTTGGGGTCACGGAATTCGTGACGCACATCGGGCCTCGTTAGCGACGTCGTTGCGTGTGAAACGCAGGAACGACCATTAACAATAACAATTACTTACCTAATCGTTGATCGTTGACACGTTGTTCCTATCCCGATTATCGTTGCTGTTGCAGGACGCAGGTTGTTCGTCGTTCCTGCGGCAGCACACATCGCTACGTGTGACACCGCAGGAACAAGGAACATCACCATACCTGCGGCCACCCACAATGAGAAAGGAAGGAGGTGGGCGGGATGTTTGTCCCGCTCATCTCCACCCCTCTGTTTCTATTGGGCGGCCGCTTAGTGACGCCGCTGTGATGCTAAACGAACCGCCCCCTTAGAAAGGAGGTGGTTCGACGGCCACAGCGATGTCGCGAGGCAGGTAAGTATGTGTGACGGGTCCTAGTGTCGCGGGCGGGGAGGAGGGTGTCAACGCTGCGCTCTCCCACTGCTCGGGTCCGGCCGCCGCTGCTCTGCGGCTACTGCTGCTCGGTGGCTCGAGCGATATGCCGGATATCGGGGACTCGAGCGGCGCTCCTCGCCCGTGAGTGAAAGGGGTGATTTGTTGGTGGGGGATTTGATTAATGTCCGTGACGCCACCCACGGTTGTGGTGATTGTGTGGACACCACCGCTGCTCTGTCTGAGGATCCCGGGAGTGGTCGTATGGAGCAGCTAGATGTTGGTTTGCCCCTCCGTGGGTAGGGGGTTTGGTGGTCCCAGGGCCCGATGACGGGGGGTTAGGGTGGTGGACAGGCGGGTTATGGGGCCTGTGGAGGTGCAGGGACGCAGGGGCAGCGCTGTGCCGCACGGCACGGAGGTACTCACTCAGCCCAAGAATGATGACACAGTTCACGGTAAACAAACGGCTGGTTGGACGGGTCCCTCGGACGGTTGCGGTGTAGATGTTCCCTGCAAGTTAGCGGTGACTGTCTCTTCCCTGCACCTAGAAACGGTTCTTGGTAGCGATGGATTCCCACCGGTAACCCACTCCCCAGCTTGGATATGAGCCGGAGGAGCCCCTCTCTTGCCCGCAGGCGCTGGCCCTGGGAAACTGGTGCCTTGGCGGTGGCGGTGTCTCCCCTTCACGGTTGGACTGTTGCCTTCAATCGGGACTTTGCTGCTGGGAGACCCGGAGGTCCCCTTCACTGACGGATTTGGCAAATTACGGCGACTCCTAGCCTTGCCGGGATCCGAAAGGCCCCTGCCAATGGTGCTGGCCTCTCTTTGTATACCGCTCCGGTACCGCCGGGCCACCACCCGTCCACGGTCCTTTCGGCAACCTCCGATCAGCCTCTCCTGCAGACGGTCACCGCCGTCTGCCAACCTTGCTGTCTCAGTCCGGGGCACACACCCGGACCAACTTCAGGCTCTGTTGCTGTCACTTTCCTTCACTTCCACTCCTGTCACTAGCTCCTCTACCACTTCCTTCAACTCTCAAACTCATCTGCCTGGTTTTCCCGCCTCCAGGACCGTGAACTCCTCGGTGGGCGGAGCCAACCGCCTGGCCCACCCCCTGGTGTGGACATCAGCCCCTGGAGGAAGGCAACAAGGATTTGTGTTCTGACCTTGGTGTGCCTGCAGGGAATGTGGGGTGTGTGGTGGTGTCTTGACCTGTGACCCCTGGCTTGCCCAGGGCGTCACACTAGCAATGTTGTGCGTCATGTGCAGCGATTTGCCCGTGATGCCCAACCGACGGGGGTGGGTGCTTTCACCAGCGACATCGCTAGCCAATCTATCGGTCAACGCCCAAGTCTCCCTGCACTGATCACAGACATCAGAGAAGTTAGCAGGCAGAGTGCCACAATCTGTAGTTTCCACAGATACTAACGCCGCCATGACAGTTGGCAATGCCTGCATAAATCACCTTGGGACAGGCATCTTAAAGAAAAAAAAGGATTATCATCTTTACGTTCCCCTGCAGTGTGCTGAAATTTGCAAAGTACTTGTGGCATGCACGCTGCTGCACGAAGCCCAGTGCCTCTCTTGTGCCTCAGACCTGCATCTGTTCAGGAATCCTGTCATCATTTTTTGAATGATCTATATAAGCCTTGGTTCACATCTGTATGTTCTCTCAAAGGAACAGATAACGAAAACTGATGGCAGTACTGATAGGCGGATTATAATGAGCGTAATCTGGGCTACCACCCAGGGCCGGAGTCTTTGGTGGGTTCCATGGCCACATTGCCTTCATTATAATATCTTGTGTTATGTGCTAATTCCCCGGCAGGGAGCTTTCCTGAAGCTCTCATAAAGAATGGCAGTGTACCTCCAAGGGAGCTCCCATTGGCTTTTCCGTGATGTGCCAGCATGTATGTACTAGCGAAAACAAGAAGAAAATCCCTGGAGCAGAGAGCCGGGGGACCAGTAGCAAGGTGAGTGGTTTTTTTTTAAAAAAAAAATTAAAAAATTATATATATAGAACAAACAAATGCCAGCCAGCTCACATCAATTAATTACCTGGATCCTCAGCTCTCCTGATTGCCTTAATCCTGCCCGGATCAGGATTAGGAGTCCATCCATGTAATGTGAGCAACAAAGGAATAAGATCCAGCATAGACGTCAGAACTTCAGGGTGCTGTTTAAAATTCTTCAGGTTTATTTCAATTCTTAAAATACAGAGGTCTAAACAACTCAGGTACAAAAGGTAAATGCAGGAAACAAAATGCAGATGGTACTACGCGTTTCGGCGTTTTTTTCGGCCTTCCTCATGGTCCAAAACCTAAGCTGCCATTTGTCTCTATCTGTCTGTCAGTCTCGTTCCAGGTCTGTCTCGTTCCAAGTCTGTCTTGTTCCAGGTCTGTCTCTTTCCCTATCTCTGTCTGTCTCTTTCCCTGTCTCTTTATCTCTTTACTTGTCTCTTTCCCCGTCTGTCTCTTTCCCCGTCTGTCTCTTTCCCCGTCTGTCTCTTTCTCCGTCTCTTTACTTTTCTCTGTCTCTTTCCCTGTCTCTTTCCTTGTCTCTGTCTCTTTCCCTGTCTGTCTGTCTCTTTCCCTGTCTCTCTTTGTCTGTATCTCTGTCTGTCTCTTTCCTCGTCTGCCTCTTTGACCGTCTGCCTCTCTTTCTGTCTCTTTCCCTGTCTGTCTGTCTCTCTCTGTCTCTCTCTATCTGTCTCCCCACCGACATCTTATTACCTCACACATAAGCTTCTTATACTAACAGTTTATTTTGTTTCTATAGCAACCACTCACAGCTGCTATTAATAACCTAATAGCTCACGGCTCCATTCACTTTAATGAAGGCAGGTTTTTTGTAGAGTAACTGTAAAGCACAGGGTTACATTTTCCCGTCAAAACATAAGGCAGCTTTACACGCTTCGATATTGGTACCGATATCGCTAGCGTGCGTACCTGCCCCCATCGTTTGTGTGTCACGGGAAAATCGCTGCCCGTGGCGCACAAAATAGCTTGGGCCCGACACACGTACTAACCTGCCCAGCGACGTCGCTGTGACCGGCAAACCACCTCCTTTCTAAGGGGGCGGTTCGTTCGGCGTCACAGCGACGTCACTAACCGGCCGCTCAATCAAAGCCTCATTGCCGGCGGCCGCAGGTAAGGTGAGGTTTCTCGTTCCTGCGGTGTCACGCACAGCGATGTGTGCTGCCGCAGGAGCGACGATAATTGGGAATAGGGGGGCATGTAAATAATTAGCGATTTTGCACGGTTTTGCGACCTTTTTAAATCGCTCGTAGGTTTCACACGCACCAACATCGCTAAAGCGGCCGGATGTGCGTCACAAAATCCGTGACCCAAAGACATCGCTTAAGCGATGTCGTAGCGTGTAAGGCGGTCTATAGTCTACGATTTTCCCTGAGTCACATTGGGTGCAAAATTTCGTGATTGTAAATGCGACGGTGCGGATTCCTTTAGCGGACACACACACACACATACACTCAGCTTTATATATACTATATATATATATATATATATATATATATACTAAAAGGTGGCCCGATTCTACGCATCGAGTATTCTAGAATTTACGTATTGTGTAGTTAATGTATGATTTTTGTCTGTTGTGTGGGCGTGCGGGGGGGGGGGAGTGGTGGGGTTTGTGTGTTGCGTTGTGTGTGTTGCGTTGTTTGTGGAGCGCTGTGTGTCTGTAGCGTTGTGTGTGTGTGGTGCTGTGTGTGTTGCGCGGTTTGTGTGGGTGTGGCTGTGGGGTGCGTGTGTGTGTTTTGGGGGGAGGTATGTTTTGTGCAATGTGTGTGTTGCGCGGTATGTGCGTATATTTGTGTGTGCCGCGGTGTTTGTGTGTTGGGTGTTGTGTGTGTGCGGCGTTGTCTGTGTAGGGCAGTGTTTGTGGTTCCCAGTGTGTGTGTGTTTTGGGGGGAGGTGTGCACGCCCCATCGTGCTCCATCCCCCATGCTGCGCACCCCCCATCGTGCTCCATCCCCCATGCTGCGCACCCCCCATCGTGCTCCATCCCCCATGCTGCGCACCCCCCATTGTGCTCCATCCCCCATGCTGCGCACCACCCATCGTGTTTCATCCCCCCATTCTGGGCACCCCCCATTCGTGCTCCATCCCCCATGCTGCACCCCCCATCGTGCTCCATCCCCCATGCTGCACTCCCCATCGTGCTCCATCCTTCATGCTGCGCACCCCCCATCGTGCTCCATCCCCCATGCTGCGCACCCCCTATCGTGCTCCATCCCCCATGCTGCACCCCCCATCGTGCTCCATCCCCCATACTGCACACCCCCCATCGTGTTTCATCCCCCCATTCTGGGCACCCCCCATCGTGGTCCAACCCCCATGCTGCACCCCCCATCGTGCTCCATCCCCCATGCTGCACACCCCCCATCGTGCTCCATCCCCCATGCTGCGCACCCCCTATCGTGCTCCATCCCCCATGCTGCACCCCCCATCGTGCTCCATCCCCCATACTGCACACCCCCCCATCGTGTTTCATCCCCCCATTCTGGGCACCCCCCATCGTGGTCCAACCCCCATGCTGCACCCCCCATCGTGCTCCATCCCCCATGCTGCACACCCCCCATCGTGCTCCATCCCCCATGCTGCGCACCCCCTATCGTGCTCCATCCCCCATGCTGCACCCCCCATCGTGCTCCATCCCCCATACTGCACACCCCCCATCGTGTTTCATCCCCCCATTCTGGGCACCCCCCATCGTGGTCCAACCCCCATGCTGCACCCCCCATCGTGCTCCATCCCCCATGCTGCACCCTCCATCGTGCTCCATCCCCCATACTGCACACCCCCCATCGTATTTCATCCCCCCATTCTGGGCACCCCCCATCGTGGTCCACCCCCATGCTGCACCCCCAATCATGCTCCATCCCCCATGCTGCACTCCCCATCGTGCTCCATCTCCCATGCTGCGCACCCCCTATCGTGCTCCATCCCCCATGCTGCACCCCCCATCGTGCTCCATCCCCCATACTGCACACCCCCCATCGTGTTTCATCCCCCCATTCTGGGCACCCCCCATCGTGGTCCAACCCCCATGCTGCACCCCCCATCGTGCTCCATCCCCCATGCTGCACCCCCCATCGTGCTCCATCCCCCATACTGCACACCCCCCATCGTGTTTCATCCCCCCATTCTGGGCACCCCCCATCGTGGTCCAACCCCCATGCTGCACCCCCCATCGTGCTCCATCCCCCATGCTGCACACCCCCCATCGTGCTCCATCCCCCATGCTGCGCACCCCCTATCGTGCTCCATCCCCCATGCTGCACCCCCCATCGTGCTCCATCCCCCATACTGCACACACACCCATCGTGTTTCATCCCCCCATTCTGGGCACCCCCCATCGTGGTCCAACCCCCATGCTGCACCCCCCATCGTGCTCCATCCCCCATGCTGCACCCTCCATCGTGCTCCATCCCCCATACTGCACACCCCCCATCGTATTTCATCCCCCCATTCTGGGCACCCCCCATCGTGGTCCACCCCCATGCTGCACCCCCCATCGTGCTCCATCCCCCATGCTGCACTCCCCATCGTGCTCCATCTCCCATGCTGCGCACCCCCTATCGTGCTCCATCCCCCATGCTGCACCCCCCATCGTGCTCCATCCCCCATACTGCACACCCCCCATCGTGTTTCATCCCCCCATTCTGGGCACCCCCCATCGTGGTCCAACCCCCATGCTGCACCCCCCATCGTGCTCCATCCCCCATGCTGCACCCTCCATCGTGCTCCATCCCCCATACTGCACACCCCCCATCGTATTTCATCCCTCCATTCTGGGCACCCCCCATTGTGGTCCACCCCCATGCTGCACCCCCCATCATGCTCCATCTTCCATGCTGCACTCCCCATCGTGCTCCATCTCCCATGCTGAACTCCCCATCGTGCTCCATCCCCCATGCTGCACTCCCCATCGTGCTCCATCTCCCATGCTGCGAACCCCTCAGAGAGGAGTATAATAGGAGGAGTATAATGGAAGGAGTAGTCCTGGGGAAAGAGGAGTATAATGGGAGGAGTAGTCCTGGGGGGTGGTGTACAGGTGCCCAACGTGTGTGGGGGGCGTGGCCGAATGGGCATCGTGTGTGGGGGGCGTGGCCGAATGGGCATCGTGTGTGGGGGGCGTGGCCTCGCGGGCATCACGTGCAGGCGGCGTGGCTTCGCGGGCATCGCATGCGGGGGGCGTGGCCTAGCAGGCATCGCGTGCGGGGGGCGGGCCTGGTCAAACGGTTAATCCATGCGGGGGGCGGGGCCAGGCCAAGCCGAGTGGCCAATCCGTGTGGGGGGCGGGGCCAGGCCGAGCCCAGCGGCCAATCCGACGGTTGTCACTGTAAGGACACAATTTTTGAGCAAGACAGACAGACAGACAGAATAAGGCAATTATATATATAGATATGCACACTTTACATGTGCTTGTGTTTGTGTGTGTATGGGATGTGTGCCTGTACATGTGAGGGATCATTCTATATATAGGGGCCTATGCGAGGGATCACACTGTATATAGGTGGCTATGTGAGGGCTCATGCTATATATGCAGTATATCACAACAGTGAGTACACCCCTCACATTTTTGAAAATATTTTATTATGTCTTTTCATGGGACAACACTGGAGATCTGACTCTTTGATACAGTGTACAGTGTCAGTGTGCAGCTTGTATAACAGTGTAAATTTAGTGTTTCCTCTAAATAATTTAACACACAGCCATTAATGTCTAAACCGCTAGCAACAAAAGTGAGTAGATCCCTAAGTAAAATTGTAGCAAAAGTGTGAATATATTGCATGGCCACCATTATTTTCCAGCACTGCCTTAACTCTCTGGGGAATGGTCGGGCCAGGTAGTCACAGATAGGCCCCTGCACAACACCTTTCCCTCCCAGGTGACATCAGCCAACCTTAAAACCCTAGTCACCCCCCTCAAGGCTAGATGGACACACCAGGGGGCGGAACCAGGCGGTTGGAAGACGCCCACCAAGGAGTCTAGACAGCCCGAGGCAGGAAAGTAGACAGATTCTGTTAGAGTTCAGGTTGGAGATCAGTGTGGGCTAGAGCTGTGTGCAGCCCCAGCAGAGATGAATACCCCAAATTGAACGGCGCCAGGGTAGTAGCCCTGGTGCCTTTGGCTAGGAGGCAGACGGCGGTCTCCATCTGCAGGAGCCAGGAAGACAGCTCGGTGGAACCAAGGTGGACCAGAACAGGGTAGTGGCCCGCTGGTACCGACCCAGGGAACCGACCCGGAAACCGGAGCACACAGGGGGGTGCTCAGACCCTGAAGCTAGGTCCAGAAGCGACTGGAACTGGTTAATTAACTGATTGAGGCCAGGACTAGAGGTCTTGTCCCACCCAAAGTCCCGATTGAAGGCAACAGCCCACCGAGGGGGATAACAGGCCACCGCCAGGGCTCAGAGATCCCACGGGCCAGCGTCTGCGGGCAGGGGCTCCTTAGGCCACATCCAGCCGGGAGCGGACTCCTGAAGTTACAAGCACAGGCAGTACACCATCACACAAAAATGCAGGAGAAAGACAGAGACCATCAGCTGGGTGCGGGACCAGAAAGCAGCAGGCTGCGGGCACTGATCACCATCACCTTGGTTTACCAGAGACACGTGTGTTTCCTTCACTAGTGAGTACACCAGCACCCTGTGGTCGCCCATCTCCCTGCACCAAACCCCCAACGGGTCCCGGGGCCACCATCCCTGCCCACGGAGGAGTTAACAACTTGCTTCATAACATCTCCCTCGGGTGCCCTGTCACTGCAGCGATGGTGTCCAACCTCACCACATACCGTGGGTGGCGTCACAAACTTAGTACGGCTCAGCCCGTACATATACGTCCTACATCCACCACCCCCAAACCCTATTTATTCGGAGTGTCCGCGGGATCCCCCGGGTCCGGAGACCCTCGAGCCACCCACCGGAGGCAGGCTGCCGGCACGGGGGGCGGCACACAAGATCCTCTTCCGTCATCCACGAATCTGGTGAATGTTAGAGACCTTGCGTTCCTCCACCTTGAGGAGAGCCCACATATGTTCAATAGGGTTTAGGTCTAGAGACATACTTGGCCACTCCAGCACCTTCAACCTCAGTTTCTTTAGCAAGGCAGTGGTCATCTTGGAGGTGTTGGTAGTAATTATCATGTTGAAAGGCAAGGGATTATGCTCTGCTTCAGTATGTCACAGTGCATGTTGCAATTCATGGTTCCGTCAATGATCTCTGTCTCCTCACAGCTGGCAGCACTGGTTCCAGTAATCCATGTCCTTAGTCTGCTTGTCTTCAGCAAATTGTTTGCAGGCTTTCTTGTGCATAATTTTCATAATATACTTCCTTCTAGGACAACAGCCATGCAGACCAATGTGATACCAATGTGATACAATGTGTGGTGTATAGTCTGAGCACTGACAGGCGAACCCCCCCCCCCCCCTCCTCTGTAACCTCTACAGCAATGCTGGCAGCACTCATGTGTCTATATTGAAAAGACAACCTCTGGATATAACGCTGAGCATGTGCACTCAACTTCTTTGGGCGACCATGGCAAAGCCTGCTCTCAGTGGATCCTGTCTTGCTAAACCGCTGTATGGTCTTGGCCATCGTGCTGCAGCTCAGTGTCAGGGTGTCTATAATCTTCTTATAGCCTTGGTCATCTTTATGTAGAGAAACAATTCTTTTTTTCAGATCCTCAGATAATTCTTTGCCATGAGAAGCCATGTTGACCTTCCAGTGACCAGTATGAGAGAGTGTTTGAGAGATAACACCAAATGTAACACCCCTGCTCCCCATTCACACCTGAGATCTTGTAACGTCATTATTTCATGTTTCTGCTGGAGTTTCTATGTCATAATTTGTTAATTCCACTTTGCATAATGATTTATTATACACTGAATAGAGCATGAACATGAAATAATATGGGAAATCTGTAAAATTGAAAGACAAAGACGCAAATGTGGAGAAGAATCGCATGTGATGAGATAAACAGCAGCTGTGTTTTCATGTCTGCAGCCTAATCCGTACAGCGTAATTGTAAGCCCTGGTAACAACACAATAGCGTGAATGAGGCGTAAGCTCGCTAATAAGAAACATAAATAATTGTACACAGACACAAAAAACAAAAACACAGCGTATTGGGAAATAACAGCAAAAGATGCCAAAAAATGTCAGATGAAAAGAAAAACAGGGAAAATGAATATCAGGAACTACAGCCGTGATCAACAACCTGCAGCAGATAATGATGGCCCTGCTCCCTATTCTAAAAAATGGGGGTACATGTGGAGTGTTCAGGTTAATATACTATCATATGGGCAGGGCACATGACTACTGTGGGGGTCAAGTAAAAAAATGGGCTTCCTCTGTTCCTATGACACAATGATAGATCTTTCCTGCAGTCACCACTAGGAGGACCCCACTGCATATAGATTGATACAACTCCCACCGAGGATGATACCAGCCAGGGCCGGCTCCAGGTTATTGTGGGCCCTGGGCGAAATAGTCTCAGTGGGCCCCATATACACATAGACATGCACAGATATATACACATACATATTTAAAGAGAATTCACAAAAACACATATAAATAGACATAAACAGACATACAGTCATATATACTGACATATATAGTATCATACAGTACATGCAACACGGACACATTATAGATATTTCTAATATGAGGAATCCCGCAACTGCCTCATTCACCTCCCCCCGCTTGTCTCCAATCCAGCTCCTCCTGGGCATGTGTCTGTGCCACACTGATTGGTGGCCGTCATGAACAGACATGGCCGTGTGGTGTCGCGGGCGGAGGGGCCGCGCTCGCTACGCTCGGGTCCGGGGCTGCTGCTGCTCGGTGGCTCGAGCGGTGGGCCGGACCCGGGGACTCGAGCAACGCTCCTCGCCCACTAGTGAAAAGGGGTGGTTTGTTTGGGGGGATAGTCCGTGACGCCACCCACGGGTTGTGGTGATAATGGGCACCACCGCTGCTAGTGACAGGGATCCCGGGAGCGATGGCAGGGAGCAGCTAGGATGTTGGTTCCCCCTCTGTGGGTAGGGGTTGGGGATCCCGGGGCCCGGTGGTGATACGGGGAGGCAGGGTAGCTGGGGTGCAGAGTTGCGGAGGCAGCGCGGCGCGGTGCCGGATGGCATTCTTGTACTCATTCAGGCACAGATTCACAGAGTCTCTGGTAAACCAAACGGCTGGATGGATGGGTCCCGCAGCCGGCTGCAGTGTCTTTGCTCTCCCCGGACAGGCTGATGGTGGCTGTCTTTCCCTACACCGCTGTGTATGAATTGACTCCGATGGTTTCCCACTGGCAGTCCGCTCCCCAGTGTGTATGTACCGAAGGAGCCCGTTTTGCCCACAGGATCTCTAGCCTATGGCGGTGGCTTTTTATCCTCACTGTGTGGACGGTTGCCTTCTGTCGGGTCTTGGGTGTTAGGGAACCCCTGGGGTCCGGTCACTATCGGATTTGACCGTTGTCGGCGGCTCCTAGCCTGGTCGGGGTCTGATGGCCCTGCCTTTGGGCTTGGTGCAGATCTGCTCCCCGGCTCGGTACCGGCGGGCCACCACCCGTCCCCAGTCCTACGGTTCCACTGACTTGCACCACCTCCTGCAGACGGCCACCACCGTCTGCCGACCTTGCTGACAGTGCCTGGGCTCCTACCCAGACACTAACAGTTTCTCCACTCCACTTCTCCACTCCAAACTGAACTCCTTCACTTCCCTAACTCAACTCCAAACTTAACTAACTGCTTTTTCCCGCCTCCAGGCCTGTGAACTCCTCGGTGGGTGGGGCCAACCACCTGGCTCCGCCCCACCTGGTGTGGACATCAGACCCTGGAGGAGGCAACAAGGATTTAGTTTGACTGGTGTTGACTATCCAGGGGAGGGTGTGTGTGTGATGTTATGTTTGTGACTACCTGGCTAGTCCGGGGCGTCACAGTGGCGCCCTTGAGGCTTCAGTCGCCACAGGGTACTGCATCTCCCTTAAGATGTAGTACTCATCCTGGGTAATGAGACGTTAATCGCTGGTGATTCTCACATTCACAAACCACAAACCGATAGATGCTTTGCCACCAAAGAGATGGCCTGGGGTGGATAGGGGGGTGGCCATCACAAAGCATGGGACTTTCCCGGTCACTAGGAAAACCACCTGGGGGGCGGGCACCACTTGGGGAAAAAGGAAGGAGCATCTCTACACTTAGTCAGTTACCCCGGGCACAGCTTGGGGTGAGAAACAAAGTCGGGACTTCGGTCCAGGCACATTCTCTCTACCTTCACACTTCTGGGAGCACTGTAAGACCCGTGGCTTGGAGCAGGCTGCTCTGCCCGGGTTCTCTACAGCTACACGGGATTCCAGGGTCTGCGGAGAGTGCAGGAAACAACCATAGCCCGTTCGACCAGAAAGGACTCACAGTGGGAACACCGGCGGTGACCTCAAATTGCTCAGGATCGGCTGGGGACCATCACGGCGGTGACTGGCATCTACTGGGTAAACCAGGACTGTGAGTAAAGAAAACCTTGTACCCACAGAGACTGTGTCCGCCTGTCCTTACTGTTGCCGTCGCCCCGCGCTTTGGCGCCTGCCATTACCACAACCCTCATCATCCTCCCCGGGACCCGCTCCACCTTTGGGGAGCAGAGACATCTTAGCTGCTATAACCATCCACCCCGGAGGACAGCAGCGGCGGCTTTTCCCTGGCCACGTACCGCAGGTGGCGTCACGAGACAAATCCTCCACCATCATCACCCCTAACCCTTCTTTATTGTACATGTGTTGCCCAGGGAAGGGGGTACTCGGTCCCGGGCAGTAACAAATGGGAATATCACTGTGGTGGCCATTGCCCGGTCCCGTGCCCTGGGGACGCTTAATAAAAAGGGAGTATTTACAGGGGGTAATAGAGTTAATGTTTGTGACGCCACTTGCGGGTAGCGGTTAAGGATTGAGAACCACTGCTGATCAACATGGGTACTCCCAGGGATGGTGGTGGTAGTGACAGCTATGGTGGTAGGCCGTCCGCAGGTAGGGCTGTGCCTGGGAGATGTACGGTTTATAATAATGGAGACCACACCAGGTTAACTTTAACAGTTTCTACTCACTGTGGACCCAGGGGTTGCTAGTTCCGGTCCCAGGAGTATCACTGCCAATGTAGTGACCAAGGTTGCTCTGTCCCCGGCACTCTCTGTAGATTGAGTTTCCGTAGCGTGGAGCGTTTGGGAACCCCGACTGCCCCTTTTGGGGTACAGTCTTCTCCGTACAGCGGGCAGTGCGGACCCTGCAGGGAGGTAAGTGTCTGAACCCCGATTCTAGTTTATTGCTGATGCCCCCGGATTATTTGGTTCGATGAAGTCCATGAAGGTGCCCTCACCGTGCAGGTATTTGCCAAACCATTTGAAACTTGACATTTGACCTAGGGCCCTGTGCTTTGTTCATGCAGTGGTCCCAGCGATATCTCGGTACCTATCCTGGCGACCTCTCTCCTGTGCCCCCGGGGTCACCGTTACACGGACCCAGCTCAGGCACGTCCCCACACCTCTCGTGTGTGTTCCCTTCTCCTCGACTCTCTCTGACTGACTGACTCTGACCCTTCCCACCAGACTGGTTATACCAAGGGACTCGTTCCCATGGCGACCATCCCCTCATATGGTTAACCCTCTATGCCCAGTGTGGAGAGGAGAACTAGGATTTAGATGTGTGTTGGTGGAATCGGCACTGGTACTCCAGGTCCCAGGGGGTAGGTCCTGCATCCCCTAGAGCATGCTGTTCCCTTTAGTGCCCTGAGGGTCTCAGGGGCGCTATATACACCTTGCGGCCACAAAACCGGGCAAGGGCCACCCGTGACATCCCCCTGACCCGACATCACCAGACCAGGTTACGAGTAAAGTTAACCATTTTTCCCATGGGTGCTACAGCCATACATAGAGCACATTAACACTGCTGTATATACATCACAAGAGAGGCTGGGGACATACACATTACTGGGGGGCATACATATTACTGAGGAAAGTGGTATACAATAGGGGGGCAATACAGCTCCAGAGGGGGGCATACAGCTGTAGAGGGGGTCAGTGGCTTTGGGGTGGGACACCATACAGCTCTGGGGATGGGGCACACAGCTCTGGGGTATACAACACTGTGGTGGGGGGACAAACAGCTCTGGGCTGGGTGGTTACATGCCGCTCTTGGGGATATACAGCACTGGGGTTGGGGAACATATAGCTCTGGGGTGGGTGGGACATACAGCTCTTGGGGGTATACAGCACTGGGGTGGGGGGACATACAGATTTGCGGGGTATACAACATTGGGGTGCAGGGGACATACAGCTCTGGGGGGTATACAGCACTGGGTTGGAGAAGACATACAACTCTGGGGGTATAGTAGTATGAAGCCCCCATATTCCTCCATATAGTGTTATGAAGCCCCCATAGTCCTCCATATAGTATTATGCAGCCCCCATATAGCAATATGCAGCCCCTGTATAGCACTATGCAGCCCCCATATAGCACTTTGAAACCCCCATATTGCAATATGCAGCCCCTATATTGCATTAAGCAGCCCCCATATTGCACTATGCAGCCCTCATATTACAGTATACAGCTTCCATATAGCACTATGCAGCCCCTATATAGCACTATGCAGCCCCCATATAGCACTGTACAGCCCCATATAGCACTATGCAGCCCCATATAGCACTAAGCAGCCCTCCTATAGCACAATGCAACCCCATATAGCATTATGCACCCTCATGTAGTATACAGCCCCCTTATATCACACTGCAGCCCCATATAACATTAGGCACCTCATGAAGTATACAGCCCCCATAAAGCCCAATGGAGACCCATATAGCATTAGGCACCATCATGTAGTATACAGCCCCCATATAGCACAATGCAAACTCATATGGCATTAGGCACACTCATGTAGTAAACAACCTGCATATAGCACAATGCAGACCCAGATAGCATTAGGCACCCTCATGTAGTATACAGCCTGCATATAACACAACGCAGACCCAGCTATCATTAGGCACCTTCATGTAGTATACAGCCAGCATATAGCACAATGCAGACCCAGATAGCATTACGCACCTTCATGTAGTATACAGCCTGCATATAGCACAATGCAGACCCAGATAGCATTATGCACCCTCATGTAGTACACAGCCCCCATATACCACAATGCAGACTCAGATAGCATTAGGTACCTCACGTAGTATACAGCCCCCATATCATTTTGGTACCCCCATAGTTGTCTGGCCACCGTGATTGAATATATACTCACTTCTCCTCGTTCCCCCGCTGCTCATGTCTCCTCAGTGCGTCCACTGCTGTCCCTCTGACCTCTCAGCACTCACTGCAGGTTCGCAGTGTTGATGTCTTCGGGCTCTGCCATTGAGCTCTCAGAGCGCCGACAGACACAGCGGGAGAATGATGAGAGAGGCAGCGCGCCGCCCCACCTCAACTGCGATGCCGATACAATTGAAAATGCAATCCTCGGCAGGGGGGAGGTCGGTGACAGCGTGGGCACGGGGCCCCCCTGTCTAGCATTAGTGTGGCCTGCCACAATTGGTGGCACGCCACTCATGCCACTGCGAGTGGGGCGGCCCTGGGCCCCGGCATTTGCCCGGGTGTGCCGGGTGCTGACGCCGTCCCTGATACCAGCCATAGGGTCATTGTTAGATCCTAAAAAGTGGTTAATGGTACTTTCCTAAACGTTAGAATCTTTTTGAGACTATTGGCTCAAGAAGGCTTCTTTGAACAGACTTGGAGCAAAACACTCAATTTCTGCTGGTCCCAAAGGAACCCTAGCATATACCCTGTAGCCTCAATACAGGGACAGTTTCATAGTTTTAAGGTTAAAATACACAAGGTTATCATGTTCAACCAAAAGCTTATGTATTGATCCCGAGGAAGAGAAAAAGCCCATGAAGGAGATGCTAATTGCCCCAGGGGAAAATTTCCTTCCCCACTCCACATATGGCATTCAGACAACATCTCATAACAAAATCTAGTAGTATTAAACTGCAATATTAAATTATTCAAGAAAAGCACACAGGACCTCCATGAACTTTTTAGAGAAATATGAATAACATGTAGCAATCCTCTTTGATAAAAGATTGAGGCAACGCACGTGCAAAATACTGATGAGACAACCATTCATAACTTACCAGTTCATGGAGGTGGTGGTTGCTCAGTATTTATATTACACATGAATAAGGCTTGTATTGGGCACTGGTCACACAGTACCTGCCTTACCACCTATTAGTGAAGCCCATACTAATAGATCGGGAGGGCTGCCTAGTACTCTATAAGTGCACCCTATCGGGACAGACTCCATAGTTGTTGGTCGGTTTCCCTCTTGGTTGGACCAAAGCCTCTTTGTGTTGAACCAACTGCTGAAGGATCTCTTGTCTTTCTTATTCTTTGCCTTCCTTTTTCACTTCTATTCAGTTATGTGCACTTTCTCATTTGGTTTGCCCAATCACATTTTGCAAGGGGCTATTCATACTCACTACTCACATGCCTCAATGCTGGCTATATTTCTGGATGGAAGGTTGTCCGGAGTTCCAGCTCCTCGTTTAAAGTTTTCCTACTGAGACATTGCTATGGCTATTTCCTGCAGTTTGTGTGAATCCCTTCTCAGTTATCTCCTATTTTGTTTCATTTAAGTAGGTTTGCCCCATATTCTGTTATTATTTTTGAATATATTATTTGGAAGGCTATGTATGGGCCATTATACTATTTTGAGGGCTAATGGAAGCCAGTATATAGTGTGGAGGGTTGTGTGAAGGCCATTACACTGTTGTTTACTGTGTGGGCCATTATACTGTTTGGCGGGATAGTAGGTGCCATTTTACTGTGTGGGGGCCATTATGCAGTTTGGAACGTTGTGTGTGGACCATCATACTGTGTGGAGGAGTGTTTAAACCCTAATACAGTTTAGAGGGCCAATATACTCAATGGAGGGCCATCTTAATGTAACACCTGCCAGGATCCACAGACTCAGACGGGCTGTAATGGACAGGCTAGAGGGAAACCACTTCACCAAGCAAGACCCCCAGAACCCTGAAACCCTTTAACGCCTATACAGGGATTTGGAATTACACAGGACCCTGGAGATCACTACCTGTGGAAGGCAGCGGTCTGAGAGAGTAGTCAGGCAGGGTCAAACCAGGAATTGCAGAACAGGGACAGAATCGGTAGGCAAGGACGTAATAAAAAAATGTAGCAGAGGTCAAATCCGGATCGGGCAGCGAGGTGCATAAACAGCAGGCAGAAAGGTGTTCAGGAAACACGCAGAAGTCAGAACACCAGAATCACAAAACAGAACAGGGCGGAACAGGAACCAGAATATCAGAACTATCTCAGGCAGTGGTCAGCAGACAGGAGGGGAATTAAGAAGGGTGTGGTGTCTTCCCATTGGCTTTAGCTGAATGATGGTAATTTCAGATGGAAGACACATGCCACCTATAGTCAGCCAGTGGTACTGCAGATCCCAAGGAAACCCAGCCCAGTGGATGAGCGAAACCTGCGCTCATCGGTGCCGCTGGCATCGACCCCTCTCCCATCACCAGCACCATCCACGGCAGGTAGGCGATTGTAGTAGAAGTCGCTGGAGCGGACACCGGTGGTGACGTAACACTTACTGTATCGAGGGCTATCTGGGTGGTCATCATATTGTGTGAAGGACTGTGGCTAAGTTAGTATACTCTGTTGGAATGTCACAAGGGGGCCTTGACAGAGTGGTCTCTCCTATTTTTGGCATCAAGAGATCACAACACAGGGCTACAAGCACACTTGCACAGATCAATACTGTTGACTGTGCAGACTCTCCTTCATCCAGTGCTGCTAAAGTTAAGTAGTTTGCCTGGTCTCCTAAACTCTTGGTGACAGCTGAAATCAGCTGTTCTGTGTGCTATAAAGACTCCTCTCTAAGCACAGGGTGTTGCCAGTGATAGCTTTCGCTTTGCTAGGATTCTGTGAGCTGTGGACCAGGAAGTCGTTTTAGAAATTGCAGCTGGTGTTTGCTGTATGGAAGCCATGTTGTGTTTGTCCTTCCTTAATGTCTTTTTAGTTTGCCTCCCTGGTCTGTACCCCTTTACTTCTTCCTGTAGATTGGAGTGCCTTGCTGTTGCTTTTACCAATGACTGTCTGTTCCTCTGTGTCTTTAAAATCTAAAGTGGGACTATCGTTCTGGCTCCCCTGCACACTAGACAGGGCTGTATCCAAGGAGAGACAAGGATAGGAACGTGATAGCAGCACGGGGTGAAATAACCATCTATGGACATCAGGGAGCTTATGGTTGCCCCTACATATCTTTCCCTAGTGGCAGTGTATCCCTTCCTCCCTCTTGCTTTGGGCCAAACTTGGTGGAGCGGGATAAACAGGAGCTGCCCTGGAATAGTACCTGGTGCCTATCATCAGACAAGTCCAATCTTACCCTCAGAGGCTCTGCTGAAGGATGGGTAGGCACTTAGTCATGCTCCTCTCAGGGTAAGCCTGGTTTTGGGATCAGTGGGTCAACTTCTCTCTGTCCCCTCCATCTCTATACCATGACATGGGGTCACTTTGAAAGTATCATACTTGGCGGGAAAGGGTACTGTAGTGTGATCATATTGTGCATGTGACATTTTTTGGGGGGTGGGGGCCCTATGATATCTATGTCCGCCCTAACGGTGGACATTTTAATAAAAAAGTAGGACCTTTATCAGAGATTTGAAAAGCAAAGAAACACAAACCTCACAATTTCAACTGAAAATCTATATAGATCGCTATATCTGGCCAAAAAATAAACCTGTAATGCAAAACAATAATAAAAAGGAAAATCTGCTTTAGGCAGCTGTGAACTGTAGAAATCCCGTAAACTGATGACGGTGCAGCCACTCAGTCTAGTTTATTAGAGCAGATTAAATGGATTAGACAATAAATGGTTTTCACGCCATCCGTGAAATTGAGTTGTTTTTATAGTGACACAATTTTTTTTCTGAAAAGCAAAAATTTCTAAAATTGAATACAGTCCTTGGAGATATTAAAGCTCTATCTATTTATAGTGCCTTGTGAAAGTATTCACCCCCTTTGGCATTTTTCGTGTTTTGCTACCTCACAACCGGGAATTTTACTGTTTTTTTAGGGTTTATATCAGTTCATGTACAGAACATGCCTACAACTGTGAACACCTGGTTTTCTTTTTATTGTCAAGCAAAAAACAAATAGGACAAAGTAACTGAAAACTACGAAATGCAAAACTATTCACCCCCCTAAAGGCAATACTTTGTGGAGCCTCCTTTTGCAGTAATTACAGCTGCAAGTCGCTTTGGGTAATTCTCTGAGCTTTACACATCTTGCCACTGGGCTACTTGGATTTTTGCCCATTTCTCATGGCAAAACTGTTCCAGCTCCTTCAAGTTAGATGGTTTCCAGCAATTTTCAAGTCTGACCAGAGATTCTCAATTTGATTAAGGTCTGGGCACACCCCCACAACATGATGCTGCTACCACTATGTCTCACTGTGGGGATGGTGTTCTTGGCTGTGTTGGTTTGGCGCCAGACATAGCGTTTTTAGCTTGGTGGTGAAAAAAGAATATTTTTGGTTTAATCTGATTACAGCCCTCCCTCCATACAATTTTTTTGCTTTTTTTTTCCTGAAGCAGCACCATACGTGTCCATACACTGGGTCTGATATTGCTACTCAGTCCCATTCACTTGCATAAAGATGAGCTGCAATTCCAGATCCAACCTACAGACAAGAGTGGCGCTGTTTTCTAAAATAAAAGCAAAACCCCAGCAACATACTTTTATTTTCTAATCCTGGATAATCTATTTATGATATTGAATTGATCATTATTTATTAATAATAATTAAAATATTAATATTATAATTATTTGGGTCTTCCAAACTAAATCCATGCATTAATCATCCAATGACATGATTTTATTTATTTTCTCAGCTTGTGGTTCTTGTATCTGGATTGTTCTTGGGTTTAGCTTTAATGCATCTTAAATAATGGACGAGGCTGATAAATGGGGGCTGCCGGCTTCTTTATTTGGCCCATGAGCCATTTCTTGTCAGAGGTGGTAAATTACAGTTTCTCCAGTGACTGCAACAGTCTGAATTATGTCTGGGGAATAAAACACACATCTGTACGACAGTCCACAGCCAACAAAGCCGTAATAGTCATCATACAATGTCTTTGAAGAAGAAGGTTTATCTTCTACTATTAGAACAGAAAAGAGAACATGACACCTAAAATAATGATGCCATATAGTGTCAATAAAATACAACCGTTAACAGCTCACATTATATTATAGTGTAGTGTCCAAGTATTGAAATAATAAAACTCCCTTATATTATACTGACTGTAGGGAATCAGCTCTGGTAGGCAAGGGCAGGGACACAGTAATGAGGCACACACAGGTTTTTAGTTCAAAACTTAGTGTTTTATGCACACTTATGACAAAAGGAACAAACATAGTCTTACAGCTTGCCAAATAGCATAACATAGGTCCTGGACGTGCCAGTCCATCCAGGTATGTTATTCCCAGAAAACCTGATTCAGCTTTCCAGGCCAACCACCCACCACACTGTCTATATATGCTGTCCTAATCCTGCACCTGAGCAACTCGGGCGTTGCCCCAAAACCCGGACTAGCAGAGAAGGTCCAGGCCAGGATTTGACCTCTTCCCTGCTAAAGTCACTTGTTGGGAGGAATATATTTTCCATCTACCACCATACTCTTTACTGTGTCACATGACATATTGTTCCCAGATAATACTACCACCATACACCACTAAATAATACTAATACTCTTATGAGTTACTTGGTTCAAAAGTTTTCTAGAAAATGGAAGCCCCGTTTAAGTAATCAGTATAGAACCCATAAAAATTGGCTCTGTCATCTCTGGAATCTGATTGTGAGTGGGAAGTATTCATGATGATCGTCCAGGCCTGCAGAGCTGAGAATTGCACAGTACTTGGTTTTCTAATTAGTTAATGCTATCCTCTAGTCTCATAGTGAAATACTGTTAACAAGCTTATTACAAAGATGAACCTCTATCTCCAGTGAAGTGGAGGTTTAGTTGGTGGTTATATTGTCTCGCTAGGTTAATCAGATACATTGCTAAGGCAGCAATTTGCACCATCTGAAAAAAAGGTCTAATTTTGGCATTCTCACAAGATAGAGTTTCTCTTAGCTACCATCAAGACAGCCAAATAAGGGCACCAAATACTCAACGCCCACACATCTCCTTATCCGGCAATTTGGTATTGACTTCAATAAGGTCACCTGAGGTCACAGTTGGGGTTCCCATGGTACCCTACCCCAGTTTTAATCTCAGGTGAACTGACCTTAGGTGAATTCAATGAACTCAGTGACCTCACCTCAGGTGAACTCAATGAATTCAGCTGAGGTGACTTCACTGACTTTAATGCATCTCCTGGCAAAAAAATGCACCAAAAATGCAATGTAGTTCTGCTGCGTTTGTGGTGCATTTTTCTGTCAAGAGATACAGATTCGGTGCAGAGATGTCTGCAACAAAATACTTAAAGTGCCCACATAGCCTAAATAATCTGGTAATCTGCCAATGAGTTCAATGAGTTCACCTGAGGTGAGTTCCCTGAATCTCCTAGCAGAAAAACGCACCAAAAACGCGTCAGAACCGCAACCTGTTTTTGGTCATTTCTTTTGCCTGGAGATGCAGTGAACTCACCTGATGTCACAGCTGGGGTGCCATGGGAATCCTAGCTGTGACCTCAAGGTGAAGTCATTGAGCTCAATGCCGGATTATCAGGCTAGGAGATGTGTGCACATTAAGTATTTGGTTCCAGACAATTCTGCCTACTGTTGGTCTGTTTCTCCTCCATTGAGAGCTCCTTTGATCTCATGTTGTGAGTTCAAGGCAACACCTTCCAAATACAAATGCCGCACCTGGTAACTGCTTAATTGATGATGTATTTGTGGCACCCCTGCGGCTTCAGGCACCACAGGGTACTACACCTCATGCGAGGTGCAGTATTCATCTCGGATCCGGAGGAGGTCGTCACCGGTAATCACCACCAACACACTCATCCAACACATAAAGATGGGAGCTCTTCCACTGGGACTGGGCTAAGGTAGGTGCAGGGGTGACATCACGAGGTATGGGACCTCTTGCCCACTAGTTCAGGGACCCGGGGGCACCAACAGGGGAAGTGCGGAGCCATCACACACAGCAGTCAGTTAGCTCTGGGTGCAGCAAGTGTCAGGTCACACTGAGGAAAGGAGAGACAAGCAAGGACACGGAGAGTTCGGGGCCCGTGGTCTGGAGCTGATGGCTCGACCCAGGTTCTGAGGAAAGAAGGGGGATCCCAGGGTTCGTGGGGAGTGCAGAAGGCACCCGTAACCCATTCCACGGCCCAGGAGCTGTGGTGGAGGGAAACCGTCGAAAGGAGAAGGAAACACCGGCCTTGACCTCCGAAGTATTTGTGATTGGCTGGAGCCCATCACAGTGCAGCCCGGTACTCCAACGGCAGTGTGCTTCCAGTGAGTAACAGAACTTGAACTGCACCATCTGTGTCGTCCCATCACTGCTGGCGCTCGCCTCCTTGCGCCTCTTCGCCACTTCGCGACTACTACTCCCAACATCCTCCCCGGGGCCTGAGCTCTGCCTGTGGAGAGCTGTACCATCCGAGCTGCGTTGCCATCTACCCTGGAGAAGACCTCCCACAGCGGCGGCTAATACTGGTTGCACACCACAGGTGGCGTCACGAATAACTACTCCCATCATCTCCATCCCCATCATTATTGACACCGCCGGGGTCACAAAGCCGAGCCAGGCCGTTTGACATCCCTAAACCGACAGCGGCCCGGTGACAAGTAACCCCCGAGACCCCGTGGATGCGTCATATTCATGAGGGAATAGCTCATGCAGTCCATTAAAGAACTTTTGAGATAATTATCCAATCACTTATTGTCTTTTGAAAAAGAGGCAGCTACATCTTAAAGAGCATTCCTAAACCCTAACCCCAATTAAGATGTGAATACCCTCAAATTAAAGCTCAGAGTCTGCACATTAAGCCTATATTGATTATGTGACGCCCTGGAAAAACCAGGTAGTCACACATAGGCCCCCACATAACACCTTTCCCACACTGGGTTAAAACAGCCAACCTGAAACCCTAGTCACCCCCCTCAGGGTAGGAAAGACACACCAGTGGGCGGGACCAGGTGGTTGGGGAACGCCAACCTAGGGGTCTAGAGAACCTGGGGCGGGAAAAACAGTTAGTCAAGTCTGTAGCTCAAGTGGAGTTCAGATCAGTCAAGGTCTGAAGTTCAAGTTGACAGGCATCAGGGTTGGAGCCTTGGCGTGCTGGCTAGGTGTCAGACGGTGGCCAGTGTCTGCAGGAGACGGGAAGATGGCTGCAGGAGACCCGAGGTGGACCGGGGCAGGGTTGTAGCCCGCCGGTACCGACACCGGAGAACCGACCCGGAAACCGTGCACAAAAGGGGGTACTTGGACCCTGAAGCCAGGACCGGCACCAACGGCCTAGATAATTAACCAATTGCGGGCAGGATTTTAGGTCCTGTCCCAACCTAAGTCCCGAAAAGTAAACAACCACCCACCGAGAGGGATAGGGCATCCGCCAGGGCCCGTAAATCCCAAGGGTCAGCGTCAGATGGGCACGACCAGCGGCAGACTGGAGTACCTGGGGCCCACCAGGAAAAATCAACCTTGGGGCCCACCAGCACCATGCAGTTACCGTACTGTATATAGCAGGAGTGGGATTCAAATTTGTAACAGGTTCTCTGTAAACCCCGCCCATTTGAAAACCACACCCATTCTGTAACCACACCCATTTTGTTAGCCACACCCATTTTCACGCAATTTCCTCAAACAAAAAATACAAGTAATTTAAAGTAAAATCTCCTTCCCCTTCCTCTCCTGTCCAGCATCAGTTGTTCCAGTCACTGTCAGTCTTATTGTATTAAATGATTTTTCTACAGTTTTTAAAAATTATTACTAAAGGAGCCCTGCTAAAACTGGAAAGGACGACCTTCCCCATACAGATCCCATCCCATGTGGCTGCTTTCCCCTGCAGATCCCATCCCATTATGGCCTCTTTCCCCTGCAGATCCCATCCCATTATGGCCTCTTTTTCCCTGCAGATCTCATCCCATTATGGCCTCTTTCCCCCTGCAGATCCCATCCCATTATGGCCTCTTTTCCCCTGCAGATCTCATCCCATTATGGCCTCTTTTTCCCTGCAGATCTCATCCCATTATGGCCTCTTTTCCCTTGCAGATCTCATCCCATTATGGCCTCTTTCCCCTGCAGATCTCATCCTATTATGGCCTCTTTCCCCCTGCAGATCCCATCCTATTATAGCCTCTTTTTCCCTGCAGATCTCATCCCATTACGGCCTCTTTTCCCCTGCAGAACCCATCCCATTATGGCCTCTTTCCACCTGCAGATCCTATCCCATTATGGCCTCTTTCCACCTGCAGATCCCATCCCATTATGGCCTCTTTTCCCTTGCAGATCTCATCCCATTATGGCCTCTTTTCCCCTGCAGATCTCATCCCATTATGGCCTCTTTTCCCCTGCAGATCCCATCCCATTATGGCATCTTTCCCCCTGCAGATCCCATCCCATTATGGCCTCTTTTCCCCTGCAGATCTCATCCCATTATGGCCTCTTTTCCCCTGCAGATCCCATCCCATTATGGCCTCTTTTCCCCTGCAGATCTCATCCCATTATGGCCTCTTTTTCCCTGCAGATCTCATCCCATTATGGCCTCTTTTCCCTTGCAGATCTCATCCCATTATGGCCTCTTTTCCCCTGCAGGTCCCATCCCATTATGGCCTCTTTCCCCCTGCAGATCCCATCCCATTGTGGCCTCTTTTTCCCTGCAGATCTCATCCTGATATGGCCTCTTTTTCCCTGCAGATCTCATCCCATTATGGCCTCTTTTCCCCTGCAGATCCCATCCCATTATGGCCTCTTTCCCCCTGCAGATCCCATCCCATTATGGCCTCTTTTTCCCTGCAGATCCCATCCCATTATGGCCTCTTTTTCCCTGCAGATCTCATCCCATTATGGCCTCTTTTCCCCTGCAGATCCCATCCCATTATGGCCTCTTTTTCCCTGCAGATCTCATCCCATTATGGCCTCTTTTCCCCTGCAGATCCCATCTCATTATGGCCTCTTTCCCCCTGCAGATCCCATCCCATTATGGCCTCTTTTTCCCTGCAGATCTCATCCTATTATAGCCTCTTTTTCCCTGCAGATCTCATCCCATTACGGCCTCTTTTCCCCTGCAGATCCCATCCCATTATGGCCTCTTTCCACCTGCAGATCCCATCCCATTATGGCCTCTTTCCACCTGCAGATCCCATCCCATTATGGCCTCTTTTCCCCTGCAGATCTCATCCCATTATGGCCTCTTTTCCTATGCAGATCTCATCCCATTATGGCCTCTTTTCCCCTGCAGATCCCATCCCATTATGGCCTCTTTCCCCCTGCAGATCCCATCCCATTATGGCCTCTTTTCCCCTGCAGATCTCATCCCATTATGGCCTCTTTTTCCCTGCAGATCTCATCCCATTATGGCCTCTTTTCCCTTGCAGATCTCATCCCATTATGGCCTCTTTCCCCTGCAGATCTCATCCTATTATGGCCTCTTTTCCCCTGCAGATCCCATCCCATTATGGCCTCTTTTTCCCTGCAGATCTCATCCCATTATGGCCTCTTTTCCCCTGCAGATCCCATCCCATTATGGCCTCTTTTTCCCTGCAGATCTCATCCCATTATGGCCTCTTTTCCCCTGCAGATCCCATCCCATTATGGCCTCTTTCCCCCTGCAGATCCCATCCCATTATGGCCTCTTTTTCCCTGCAGATCTCATCCTATTATAGCCTCTTTTTCCCTGCAGATCTCATCCCATTATGGCCTCTT
Source organism: Anomaloglossus baeobatrachus (assembly GCF_048569485.1). Lineage (NCBI taxonomy): Eukaryota > Metazoa > Chordata > Amphibia > Anura > Aromobatidae > Anomaloglossus > Anomaloglossus baeobatrachus. Next base: position 63,320,112 of record NC_134353.1, read on the forward strand.
TTCCCCTGCAGATCTCATCCCATTATGGCCTCTTTTCCCCTGCAGATCTCATCCCATTATGGCCTCTTTTCCCCTGCAGATCTCATCCCATTACGGCCTCTTTTCCCCTGCAGATCTCATCCCATTATGGCCTCTTTTTCCCTGCAGATCTCATCCCATTATGGCCTCTTTTCCCCTGCAGATCCCATCCCATTATGGCCTCTTTCCCCCTGCAGATCCCATCCCATTATGGCCTCTTTTCCCCTGCAGATCTCATCCCATTATGGCCTCTTTTTCCCTGCAGATCTCATCCCATTATGGCCTCTTTTCCCTTGCAGATCTCATCCCATTATGGCCTCTTTCCCCTGCAGATCTCATCCTATAATGGCCTCTTTTCCCCTGCAGCTCCCATCCCATTATGGCCTCTTTTTCCCTGCAGATCTCATCCCATTATGGCCTCTTTTCCCCTGCAGATCCCATCCCATTATGGCCTCTTTCCCCCTGCAGATCCCATCCCATTATGGCCTCTTTTTCCCTGCAGATCTCATCCTATTATAGTCTCTTTTTCCCTGCAGATCTCATCCCATTATGGCCTCTTTTCCCCTGCAGATCTCATCCCATTATGGCCTCTTTTCCCCTGCAGATCCCATCCCATTATGGCATCTTTCCCCCTGCAGATCCCATCCCATTATGGCCTCTTTTCCCCTGTAGATCTAATCCCATTATGGCCTCTTTTTCCCTGCAGATCTCATCCCATTATGGCCTCTTTTCCCTTGCAGATCTCATCCCATTATGGCCTCTTCTCCCGTGCAGATCCCATCCCATTATGGCCTCTTTCCCCCTGCAGATCCCATCCCATTGTGGCCTCTTTTTCCCTGCAGATCTCATCCTATTATGGCCTCTTTTTCCCTGCAGATCTCATCCCATTATGACCTCTTTTCCCCTGCAGATCCCATCCCATTATGGCCTCTTTCCCCCTGCAGATCCCATCCCATTATGGCCTCTTTTTCCCTGCAGATCCCATCTCATTATGGCCTCTTTTTCCCTGCAGATCTCATCCCATTATGGCCTCTTTTCCCCTGCAGATCCCATCCCATTATGGCCTCTTTTTCCCTGCAGATCTCATCCCATTATGGCCTCTTTTCCCCTGCAGATCCAATCTCATTATGGCCTCTTTCCCCCTGCAGATCCCATCCCATTATGGCCTCTTTTTCCCTGCAGATCTCATCCTATTATAGCCTCTTTTTCCCTGCAGATCTCATCCCATTACGGCCTCTTTTCCCCTGCAGATCCCATCCCATTATGGCCTCTTTCCACCTGCAGATCCCATCCCATTATGGCCTCTTTCCACCTGCAGATCCCATCCCATTATGGCCTCTTTTCCCCTGCAGATCTCATCCCATTATGGCCTCTTTTCCTGTGCAGATCTCATCCCATTATCGCCTCTTTTCCCCTGCAGATCCCATCCCATTATGGCCTCTTTCCCCCTGCAGATCCCATCCCATTATGGCCTCTTTTCCCCTGCAGATCTCATCCCATTATGGCCTCTTTTTCCCTGCAGATCTCATCCCATTATGGCCTCTTTTCCCTTGCAGATCTCATCCCATTATGGCCTCTTTCCCCTGCAGAACTCATCCTATTATGGCCTCTTTTCCCATGCAGATCCCATCCCATTATGGCCTCTTTTTCCCTGCAGATCTCATCCCATTATGGCCTCTTTTCCCCTGCAGATCCCATCCCATTATGGCCTCTTTTTCCCTGCAGATCTCATCCCATTATGGCCTCTTTTCCCCTGCAGATCTCATCCCATTATGGCCTCTTTCCCCCTGCAGATCCCATCCTATTATGGCCTCTTTTTCCCTGCAGATCTCATCCTATTATAGCCTCTTTTTCCCTGCAGATCTCATCCCATTATGGCCTCTTTTCCCCTGCAGATCTCATCCCATTATGGCCTCTTTTCCCCTGCAGATCTCATCCCATTATGGCCTCTTTTCCCCTGCAGATCTCATCCCTTTACGGCCTCTTTTCCCCTGCAGATCTCATCCCATTATGGCCTCTTTTTCCCTGCAGATCCCATCCCATTATGGCCTCTTTTTCCCTGCAGATCTCATCCCATTATGGCCTCTTTTCCCCTGCAGATCCCATCCCATTATGGCCTCTTTTTCCCTGCAGATCTCATCCCATTATGGCCTCTTTTCCCCTGCAGATCCCATCCCATTATGGCCTCTTTCCCCCTGCAGATCCCATCCCATTATGGCCTCTTTTTCCCTGCAGATCTCATCCTATTATAGCCTCTTTTTCCCTGCAGATCTCATCCCATTAAGGCCTCTTTTCCCCTGCAGATCCCATCCCATTATGGCCTCTTTTTCCCTGCAGATCTCATCCCATTATGGCCTCTTTTCCCCTGCAGATCCCATCCCTCTGGGTGCAGCAAGTGTCAGGTCACACTGAGGAAAGGAGAGACAAGCAAGGACACGGAGAGTTCGGGGCCCGTGGTCTGGAGCTGATGGCTCAACCCAGGTTCTGAGGAAAGAAGGGGGATCCCAGGGTTCGTGGGGAGTGCAGAAGGAACCCCTAACCCATTCCACGGCCCAGGAGCTGTGGTGGAGGGAAACCGTCGAAAGGAGAAGGAAACACCGGCCTTGACCTCCGAAGTATTTGTGATTGGCTGGAGCCCATCACAGTGCCTCTTTTCCCCTGCAGATCCCATCCCATTATGGCCTCTTTCCACCTGCAGATCCCATCCCATTATGGCCTCTTTCCACCTGCAGATCCCATCCCATTATGGCCTCTTTTCCCCTGCAGATCCCATCCCATTATGGCCTCTTTTCCCCTGCAGATCTCATCCCATTAGGCCTCTTTTTCCCTGCAGATCTCATCCCATTATGGCCTCTTTTCCCTTGCAGATCTCATCCCATTATGGCCTCTTTTCCCCTGCAGATCCCATCCCATTATGGCCTCTTTCCCCCTACAGATCCCATCCCATTGTGGCCTCTTTTTCCATGCAGATCTCATCCTATTATGGCCTCTTTTTCCCTGCAGATCTCATCCCATTATGGCCTCTTTTCCCCTGCAGATCCCATCCCATTATGGCCTCTTTCCCCCTGCAGATCCCATCCCATTATGGCCTCTTTTTCCCTGCAGATCCCATCCCATTATGGCCTCTTTTTCCCTGCAGATCCCATCCCATTATGGCCTCTTTTCCCCTGCAGATCCCATCCCATTATGGCCTCTTTTTCCCTGCAGATCTCATCCCATTATGGCCTCTTTTCCCCTGCAGATCCCATCTCATTATGGCCTCTTTCCCCCTGCAGATCCCATCCCATTATGGCCTCTTTTTCCCTGCAGATCTCATCCTATTATAGCCTCTTTTTCCCTGCAGATCTCATCCCATTACGGCCTCTTTTCCCCTGCAGATCCCATCCCATTATGGCCTCTTTCCACCTGCAGGTCCCATCCCATTATGGCCTCTTTCCACCTGCAGATCCCATCCCATTATGGCCTCTTTTCCCCTGCAGATCTCATCCCATTATGGCCTCTTTTCCTGTGCAGATCTCATCCCATTATGGCCTCTTTTCCCCTGCAGATCCCATCCCATTATGGCCTCTTTCCCCCTGCAGATCCCATCCCATTATGGCCTCTTTTCCCCTGCAGATCTCATCCCATTATGGCCTCTTTTTCCCTGCAGATCTCATCCCATTATGGCCTCTTTTCCCTTGCAGATCTCATCCCATTATGGCCTCTTTCCCCTGCAGATCTCATCCTATTATGGCCTCTTTTCCCCTGCAGATCCCATCCCATTATGGCCTCTTTTTCCCTGCAGATCTCATCCCATTATGGCCTCTTTTCCCCTGCAGATCCCATCCCATTATGGCCTCTTTTTCCCTGCAGATCTCATCCCATTATGGCCTCTTTTCCCCTGCAGATCCCATCCCATTATGGCCTCTTTCCCCCTGCAGATCCCATCCCATTATGGCCTCTTTTTCCCTGCAGATCTCATCCTATTATAGCCTCTTTTTCCCTGCAGATCTCATCCCATTATGGCCTCTTTTCCCCTGCAGATCTCATCCCATTATGGCCTCTTTTCCCCTGCAGATCTCATCCCATTATGACCTCTTTTCCCCTGCAGATCTCATCCCATTACGGCCTCTTTTCCCCTGCAGATCTCATCCCATTATGGCCTCTTTTCCCCTGCAGATCTCATCCCATTATGGCCTCTTTTCCCCTGCAGATCCCATCCCATTATGGCCTCTTTCCCCCTGCAGATCCCATCCCATTATGGCCTCTTTTCCCCTGCAGATCTGATCCCATTATGGCCTCTTTTTCCCTGCAGATCTCATCCCATTATGGCCTCTTTTCCCTTGCAGATCTCATCCCATTATGGCCTCTTTCCCCTGCAGATCTCATCCTATTATGGCTTCTTTTCCCCTGCAGATCCCATCCCATTATGGCCTCTTTTTCCCTGCAGATCTCATCCCATTATGGCCTCTTTTCCCCTGCAGATCCCATCCCATTATGGCCTCTTTTTCCCTGCAGATCTCATCCCATTATGGCCTCTTTTCCCCTGCAGATCCCATCCCATTATGGCCTCTTTCCCCCTGCAGATCCCATCCCATTATGGCCTCTTTTTCCCTGCAGATCTCATCCTATTATAGCCTCTTTTTCCCTGCAGATCTCATCCCATTATGGCCTCTTTTCCCCTGCAGATCTCATCCCATTATGGCCTCTTTTCCCCTGCAGATCTCATCCCATTATGGCCTCTTTTCCCCTGCAGATCCCATCCCATTATGGCATCTTTCCCCCTGCAGATCCCATCCCATTATGGCCTCTTTTCCCCTGTAGATCTAATCCCATTATGGCCTCTTTTTCCCTGCAGATCTCATCCCATTATGGCCTCTTTTCCCTTGCAGATCTCATCCCATTATGGCCTCTTCTCCCGTGCAGATCCCATCCCATTATGGCCTCTTTCCCCCTGCAGATCCCATCCCATTGTGGCCTCTTTTTCCCTGCAGATCTCATCCTATTATGGCCTCTTTTTCCCTGCAGATCTCATCCCATTATGACCTCTTTTCCCCTGCAGATCCCATCCCATTATGGCCTCTTTCCCCCTGCAGATCCCATCCCATTATGGCCTCTTTTTCCCTGCAGATCCCATCTCATTATGGCCTCTTTTTCCCTGCAGATCTCATCCCATTATGGCCTCTTTTCCCCTGCAGATCCCATCCCATTATGGCCTCTTTTTCCCTGCAGATCTCATCCCATTATGGCCTCTTTTCCCCTGCAGATCCAATCTCATTATGGCCTCTTTCCCCCTGCAGATCCCATCCCATTATGGCCTCTTTTTCCCTGCAGATCTCATCCTATTATAGCCTCTTTTTCCCTGCAGATCTCATCCCATTACGGCCTCTTTTCCCCTGCAGATCCCATCCCAATATGGCCTCTTTCCACCTGCAGATCCCATCCCATTATGGCCTCTTTCCACCTGCAGATCACATCCCATTATGGCCTCTTTTCCCCTGCAGATCTCATCCCATTATGGCCTCTTTTCCTGTGCAGATCTCATCCCATTATGGCCTCTTTCCCCCTGCAGATCCCATCCCATTATGGCCTCTTTCCCCCTGCAGATCCCATCCCATTATGGCCTCTTTTCCCCTGCAGATCTCATCCCATTATGGCCTCTTTTTCCCTGCAGATCTCATCCCATTATGGCCTCTTTTCCCTTGCAGATCTCATCCCATTATGGCCTCTTTCCCCTGCAGATCTCATCCTATTATGGCCTCTTTTCCCCTGCAGATCCCATCCCATTATGGCCTCTTTTTCCCTGCAGATCTCATCCCATTATGGCCTCTTTTCCCCTGCAGATCCCATCCCATTATGGCATCTTTCCCCCTGCAGATCCCATCCCATTATGGCCTCTTTTCCCCTGCAGATCTCATCCCATTATGGCCTCTTTTTCCCTGCAGATCTCATCCCATTATGGCCTCTTTTCCCTTGCAGATCTCATCCCATTATGGCCTCTTTTCCCCTGCAGATCCCATCCCATTATGGCCTCTTTCCCCCTGCAGATCCCATCCCATTGTGGCCTCTTTTTCCCTGCAGATCTCATCCTATTATGGCCTCTTTTTCCCTGCAGATCTCATCCCATTATGGCCTCTTTTCCCCTGCAGATCCCATCCCATTATGGCCTCTTTCCCCCTGCAAATCCCATCCCATTATGGCTTCTTTTTCCCTGCAGATCCCATCCCATTATGGCGTCTTTTTCCCTGCAGATCTCATCCCATTATGGCCTCTTTTCCCCTGCAGATCCCATCCCATTATGGCCTCTTTTTCCCTGCAGATCTCATCCCATTATGGCCTCTTTTCCCTGCAGATCTCATCCCATTATGGCCTCTTTTCCCCTGCAGATCCCATCCCATTATGGCCTCTTTTTCCCTGCAGATCTCATCCCATTATGGCCTCTTTTCCCCTGCAGATCCCATCCCATTATGGCCTCTTTCCCCCTGCAGATCCCATCCCATTATGGCCTCTTTTTCCCTGCAGATCTCATCCTATTATAGCCTCTTTTTCCTTGCAGATGTCATCCCATTAAGGCCTCTTTTCCCCTGCAGATCCCATCCCATTATGGCCTCTTTTTCCCTGCAGATCTCATCCCATTATGGCCTCTTTTCCCCTGCAAATCCCATCTCATTATGGCCTCTTTCCCCCTGCAGATCTCATCCCATTACGGCCTCTTTTCCCCTGCAGATCTCATCCCATTATGGCCTCTTTTCCCCTGCAGATCCCATCCCATTATGGCCTCTTTTTCCCTGCAGATCTCATCCCATTATGGCCTCTTTTCCCCTGCAGATCCCATCCCATTATGGCCTCTTTCCCCCTGCAGATCCCATCCCATTATGGCCTCTTTTTCCCTGCAGATCTCATCCTATTATAGCCTCTTTTTCCTTGCAGATGTCATCCCATTAAGGCCTCTTTTCCCCTGCAGATCCCATCCCATTATGGCCTCTTTTTCCCTGCAGATCTCATCCCATTATGGCCTCTTTTCCCCTGCAGATCCCATCCCTCTGGGTGCAGCAAGTGTCAGGTCACACTGAGGAAAGGAGAGACAAGCAAGGACACGGAGAGTTCGGGGCCCGTGGTCTGGAGCTGATGGCTCAACCCAGGTTCTGAGGAAAGAAGGGGGATCCCAGGGTTCGTGGGGAGTGCAGAAGGAACCCCTAACCCATTCCATGGCCCAGGAGCTGTGGTGGAGGGAAACCGTCGAAAGGAGAAGGAAACACCGGCCTTGACCTCCGAAGTATTTGTGATTGGCTGGAGCCCATCACAGTGCCTCTTTTCCCCTGCAGATCCCATCCCATTATGGCCTCTTTCCACCTGCAGATCCCATCCCATTATGGCCTCTTTCCACCTGCAGATCCCATCCCATTATGGCCTCTTTTCCCCTGCAGATCCCATCCCATTATGGCCTCTTTTCCCCTGCAGATCTCATCCCATTATGGCCTCTTTTCCCCTGCAGATCCCATCCCATTGTGGCCTCTTTTTCCCTGCAGATCTCATCCTATTATGGCCTCTTTTTCCCTGCAGATTCCATCTCATTATGGCCTCTTTCCCCCTGCAGATCCCATCCCATTGTGGCCTCTTTTTCCCTGCAGATCTCATCCCATTATGGCCTCTTTTCCCCTGCAGATCCCATCCCATTATGGCCTCTTTTTCCCTGCAGATCTCATCCCATTATGGCCTCTTTTCCCCTGCAGATCCCATCCCATTATGGCCTCTTTCCCCCTGCAGATCCCATCCCATTATGGCCTCTTTTTCCCTGCAGATCTCATCCTATTATAGCCTCTTTTTCCTTGCAGATGTCATCCCATTAAGGCCTCTTTTCCCCTGCAGATCCCATCCCATTATGGCCTCTTTTTCCCTGCAGATCTCATCCCATTATGGCCTCTTTTCCCCTGCAGATCCCATCCCTCTGGGTGCAGCAAGTGTCAGGTCACACTGAGGAAAGGAGAGACAAGCAAGGACACGGAGAGTTCGGGGCCCGTGGTCTGGAGCTGATGGCTCAACCCAGGTTCTGAGGAAAGAAGGGGGATCCCAGGGTTCGTGGGGAGTGCAGAAGGAACCCCTAACCCATTCCATGGCCCAGGAGCTGTGGTGGAGGGAAACCGTCGAAAGGAGAAGGAAACACCGGCCTTGACCTCCGAAGTATTTGTGATTGGCTGGAGCCCATCACAGTGCCTCTTTTCCCCTGCAGATCCCATCCCATTATGGCCTCTTTCCACCTGCAGATCCCATCCCATTATGGCCTCTTTCCACCTGCAGATCCCATCCCATTATGGCCTCTTTTCCCCTGCAGATCCCATCCCATTATGGCCTCTTTTCCCCTGCAGATCTCATCCCATTATGGCCTCTTTTTCCCTGCAGATCTCATCCCATTATGGCCTCTTTTCCCTTGCAGATCTCATCCCATTATGGCCTCTTTTCCCCTGCAGATCCCATCCCATTATGGCCTCTTTCACCCTGCAGATCCCATCCCATTGTGGCCTCTTTTTCCCTGCAGATCTCATCCTATTATGGCCTCTTTTTCCCTGCAGATTCCATCTCATTATGGCCTCTTTCCCCCTGCAGATCCCATCCCATTGTGGCCTCTTTTTCCCTGCAGATCCCAACCCATTATGGCCTCTTTTTCCCTGCAGATCTCATCCCATTATGGCCTCTTTTCCCCTGCAGATCCCATCCCATTATGGCCTCTTTTTCCCTGCAGATCTCATCCCATTATGGACTCTTTTCCCCTGCAGATCCCATCTCATTATGGCCTCTTTCCCCCTGCAGATCCCATCCCATTATGGCCTCTTTTTCCCTGCAGATCTCATCCTATTATAGCCTCTTTTTTCCTGCAGATCTCATCCCATTACGGCCTCTTTTCCCCTGCAGATCCCATCCCATTATGGCCTCTTTCCACCTGCAGATCCCATCCCATTATGGCCTCTTTCCACCTGCAGATCCCATCCCATTATGGCCTCTTTTCCCCTGCAGATCCCATCCCATTATGGCCTCTTTTTCCCTGCAGATCTCATCCTATTATAGCCTCTTTTTCCCTGCAGATCTCATCCCATTAAGGCCTCTTTTCCCCTGCAGATCCCATCCCATTATGGCCTCTTTTTCCCTGCAGATCTCATCCCATTATGGCCTCTTTTCCCCTGCAGATCCCATCCCTCTGGGTGCAGCAAGTGTCAGGTCACACTGAGGAAAGGAGAGACAAGCAAGGACACGGAGAGTTCGGGGCCCGTGGTCTGAAGCTGATGGCTCAACCCAGGTTCTGAGGAAAGAAGGGGGATCCCAGGGTTCGTGGGGAGTGCAGAAGGAACCCCTAACCCATTCCACGGCCCAGGAGCTGTGGTGGAGGGAAACCGTCGAAAGGAGAATGAAACACCGGCCTTGACCTCCGAAGTATTTGTGATTGGCTGGAGCCCATCACAGTGCCTTTTTTCCCCTGCAGATCCCATCCCATTATGGCCTCTTTCCACCTGCAGATCCCATCCCATTATGGCCTCTTTCCACCTGCAGATCCCATCCCATTATGGCCTCTTTTCCCCTGCAGATCCCATCCCATTATGGCCTCTTTTCCCCTGCAGATCTCATCCCATTATGGCCTCTTTTTCCCTGCAGATCTCATCCCATTATGGCCTCTTTTCCCTTGCAGATCTCATCCCATTATGGCCTCTTTTCCCCTGCAGATCCCATCCCATTATGGCCTCTTTCCCCCTGCAGATCCCATCCCATTGTGGCCTCTTTTTCCCTGCAGATCTCATCCTATTATGGCCTCTTTTTCCCTGCAGATCTCATCCCATTATGGCCTCTTTTCCCCTGCAGATCCCATCCCATTATGGCCTCTTTCCCCCTGCAGATCCCATCCCATTATGGCCTCTTTTTCCCTGCAGATCCCATCCCATTATGGCCTCTTTTTCCCTGCAGATCTCATCCCATTATGGCCTCTTTTCCCCTGCAGATCCCATCCCATTATGGCCTCTTTTCCCTGCAGATCTCATCCCATTATGGCCTCTTTTCCCCTGCAGATCCCATCTCATTATGGCCTCTTTCCCCCTGCAGATCCCATCCCATTATGGCCTCTTTTTCCCTGCAGATCTCATCCTATTATAGCCTCTTTTTCCCTGCAGATCTCATCCCATTACGGCCTCTTTTCCCCTGTAGATCCCATCCCATTATGGCCTCTTTCCACCTGCAGATCCCATCCCATTATGGCCTCTTTCCACCTGCAGATCCCATCCCATTATGGCCTCTTTTCCCCTGCAGATCTCATCCCATTATGGCCTCTTTTCCCCTGCAGATCTCATCCCATTATGGCCTCTTTCCCCCTGCAGATCCCATCCCATTATGGCCTCTTTTCCCCTGCAGATCTCATCCCATTATGGCCTCTTTTTCCCTGCAGATCTCATCCCATTATGGCCTCTTTTCCCTTGCAGATCTCATCCCATTATGGCCTCTTTCCCCTGCAGATCTCATCCTATTATGGCCTCTTTTCCCCTGCAGATCCCATCCCATTATGGCCTCTTTTTCCCTGCAGATCTCATCCCATTATGGCCTCTTTTCCCCTGCAGATCCCATCCCATTATGGCCTCTTTTTCCCTGCAGATCTCATCCCATTATGGCCTCTTTTCCCCTGCAGATCCCATCCCATTATGGCCTCTTTCCCCCTGCAGATCCCATCCCATTATGGCCTCTTTTTCCCTGCAGATCTCATCCTATTATAGCCTCTTTTTCCCTGCAGATCTCATCCCATTATGGCCTCTTTTCCCCTGCAGATCTCATCCCATTATGGCCTCTTTTCCCCTGCAATCTCATCCCATTATGGCCTCTTTTCCCCTGCAGATCTCATCCCATTATGGCCTCTTTTCCCCTGCAGATCTCATCCCATTATGGCCTCTTTTCCCTTGCAGATCCCATCCCATTATGGCCTCTTTCCCCCTGCAGATCCCATCCCATTGTGGCCTCTTTTTCCCTGCAGATCTCATCCTATTATGGCCTCTTTTTCCCTGTAGATCTCATCCCATTACGGCCTCTTTTCCCCTGCAGATCCCATCCCATTATGGCCTCTTTCCCCCAGCAGATCCTATCCCATTATGGCCTCTTTTTCCCTGCAGATCCCATCCCATTATGGCCTCTTTTTCCCTGCAGATCTCATCCCATTATGGCCTCTTTTCCCCTGCAGATCCCATCCCATTATGGCCTCTTTTTCCCTGCAGATCTCATCCCATTATGGCCTCTTTTCCCCTGCAGATCCCATCTCATTATGGCCTCTTTCACCCTGCAGATCCCATCCCATTATGGCCTCTTTTTCCCTGCAGATCTCATCCTATTATAGCCTCTTTTTCCCTGCAGATCTCATCCCATTACGGCCTCTTTTCCCCTGCAGATCCCATCCCATTATGGCCTCTTTCCACCTGCAGATCCCATCCCATTATGGCCTCTTTCCACCTGCAGATCCCATCCCATTATGGCCTCTTTTCCCCTGCAGATCTCATCCCATTATGGCCTCTTTTCCTGTGCAGATCTCATCCCATTATGGCCTCTTTTCCCCTGCAGATCCCATCCCATTATGGCCTCTTTCCCCCTGCAGATCCCATCCCATTATGGCCTCTTTTCCCCTGCAGATCTCATCCCATTATGGCCTCTTTTTCCCTGCAGATCTCATCCCATTATGGCCTCTTTTCCCCTGCAGATCCCATCCCATTATGGCCTCTTTCCCCCTGCAGATCCCATCCCATTATGGCCTCTTTTTCCCTGCAGATCTCATCCTATTATAGCCTCTTTTTCCCTGCAGATCTCATCCCATTATGGCCTCTTTTCCCCTGCAGATCTCATCCCATTATGGCCTCTTTTCCCCTGCAATCTCATCCCATTATGGCCTCTTTTCCCCTGCAGATCTCATCCCATTATGGCCTCTTTTCCCCTGCAGATCTCATCCCATTATGGCCTCTTTTCCCTTGCAGATCCCATCCCATTATGGCCTCTTTCCCCCTGCAGATCCCATCCCATTGTGGCCTCTTTTTCCCTGCAGATCTCATCCTATTATGGCCTCTTTTTCCCTGTAGATCTCATCCCATTACGGCCTCTTTTCCCCTGCAGATCCCATCCCATTATGGCCTCTTTCCCCCAGCAGATCCTATCCCATTATGGCCTCTTTTTCCCTGCAGATCCCATCCCATTATGGCCTCTTTTTCCCTGCAGATCTCATCCCATTATGGCCTCTTTTCCCCTGCAGATCCCATCCCATTATGGCCTCTTTTTCCCTGCAGATCTCATCCCATTATGGCCTCTTTTCCCCTGCAGATCCCATCTCATTATGGCCTCTTTCACCCTGCAGATCCCATCCCATTATGGCCTCTTTTTCCCTGCAGATCTCATCCTATTATAGCCTCTTTTTCCCTGCAGATCTCATCCCATTACGGCCTCTTTTCCCCTGCAGATCCCATCCCATTATGGCCTCTTTCCACCTGCAGATCCCATCCCATTATGGCCTCTTTCCACCTGCAGATCCCATCCCATTATGGCCTCTTTTCCCCTGCAGATCTCATCCCATTATGGCCTCTTTTCCTGTGCAGATCTCATCCCATTATGGCCTCTTTTCCCCTGCAGATCCCATCCCATTATGGCCTCTTTCCCCCTGCAGATCCCATCCCATTATGGCCTCTTTTCCCCTGCAGATCTCATCCCATTATGGCCTCTTTTTCCCTGCAGATCTCATCCCATTATGGCCTCTTTTCCCCTGCAGATCCCATCCCATTATGGCCTCTTTTTCCCTGCAGATTTCATCCCATTATGGCCTCTTTTCCCCTGCAGATCCCATCCCATTATGGCCTCTATCCCATTATGGCCTCTTTTCCCCTGCAGATCTCATCCCATTATGGCCTCTTTTCCCCTGCAGATCTCATCCCATTATGGCCTCTTTTCCCCTGCAGATCTCATCCCATTACGGCCTCTTTTCCCCTGCAGATCTCATCCCATTATGGCCTCTTTTTCCCTGCAGATCCCATCCCATTATGGCCTCTTTTTCCCTGCAGATCTCATCCCATTATGGCCTCTTTTCCCCTGCAGATCCCATCCCATTATGGCCTCTTTTTCCCTGCAGATCTCATCCCATTAAGGCCTCTTTTCCCCTGCAGATCCCATCCCATTATGGCCTCTTTCCCCCTGCAGATCCCATCCCATTATGGCCTCTTTTTCCCTGCAGATCTCATCCTATTATAGCCTCTTTTTCCCTGCAGATCTCATCCCATTAAGGCCTCTTTTCCCCTGCAGATCCCATCCCATTATGGCCTCTTTTTCCCTGCAGATCTCATCCCATTACGGCCTCTTTTCCCCTGCAGATCCCATCCCTCTGGGTGCAGCAAGTGTCAGGTCACACTGAGGAAAGGAGAGACAAGCAAGGACACGGAGAGTTCGGGGCCCGTGGTCTGGAGCTGATGGCTCAACCCAGGTTCTGAGGAAAGAAGGGGGATCCCAGGGTTCGTGGGGAGTGCAGAAGGAACCCCTAACCCATTCCATGGCCCAGGAGCTGTGGTGGAGGGAAACCGTCGAAAGGAGAAGGAAACACCGGCCTTGACCTCCGAAGTATTTGTGATTGGCTGGAGCCCATCACAGTGCCTCTTTTCCCCTGCAGATCCCATCCCATTATGGCCTCTTTCCACCTGCAGATGCCATCCCATTATGGCCTCTTTCCACCTGCAGATCCCAACCCATTATGGCCTCTTTTCCCCTGCAGATCTCATCCCATTATGGCCTCTTTTTCCCTGCAGATCTCATCCCATTATGGCCTCTTTTCCCTTGCAGATCTCATCCCATTATGGCCTCTTTTCCCCTGCAGATCCCATCCCATTATGGCCTCTTTCCCCCTGCAGATCCCATCCCATTATGGCCTCTTTTCCCCTGCAGATCTCATCCCATTATGGCCTCTTTTTCCCTGCAGATCTCATCCCATTATGGCCTCTTTTCCCTTGCAGATCTCATCCCATTATGGCCTCTTTCCCTTGCAGATCTCATCCTATTATGGCCTCTTTTCCCCTGCAGATCCCATCCCATTATGGCCTCTTTTTCCCTGCAGATCTCATCCCATTATGGCCTCTTTTCCCCTGCAGATCCCATCCCATTATGGCCTCTTTTTCCCTGCAGATCTCATCCCATTATGGCCTCTTTTCCCCTGCAGATCCCATCCCATTATGGCATCTTTCCCCCTGCAGATCCCATCCCATTATGGCCTCTTTTTCCCTGCAGATCTCATCCTATTATAGCCTCTTTTTCCCTGCAGATCTCATCCCATTATGGCCTCTTTTCCCCTGCAGATCTCATCCCATTATGGCCTCTTTTCCCCTGCAGATCTCATCCCATTATGGCCTCTTTTCCCCTGCAGATGTCATCCCATTATGGCCTCTTTTCCCCTGCAGATCCCATCCCATTTTGGCCTCTTTCCCCCTGCAGATCCCATCCCATTATGGCCTCTTTTCCCCTGCAGATCTCATCCCATTATGGCCTCTTTTTCCTTGCAGATCTCATCCCATTATGGCCTCTTTTCCCCTGCAGATCCCATCCCATTATGGCCTCTTTCCCCCTGCAGATCCCATCCCATTGTGGCCTCTTTTTCCCTGCAGATCTCATCCTATTATGGCCTCTTTTTCCCTGCAGATCTCATCCCATTATGGCCTCTTTTCCCCTGCAGATCCCATCCCATTATGGCCTCTTTCCCCCTCCAGATCCCATCCCATTATGGCCTGTTTTTCCCTGCAGATCCCATCCCATTATGGCCTCTTTTTCCCTGCAGATCTCATCCCATTATGGCCTCTTTTCCCCTGCAGATCCCATCCCATTATGGCCTCTTTTTCCCTGCAGATCTCATCCCATTATGGCCTCTTTTCCCCTGCAGATCCCATCCCATTATGGCCTCTTTCCCCCTGCAGATCCCATCCCATTATGGCCTCTTTTTCCCTGCAGATCTCATCCTATTATAGCCTCTTTTTCCCTGCAGATCTCATCCCATTAAGGCCTCTTTTCCCCTGCAGATCCCATCCCATTATGGCCTCTTTCCACCTGCAGATCCTATCCCATTATGGCCTCTTTCCACCTGCAGATCCCATCCCATTATGGCCTCTTTTCCCCTGCAGATCTCATCCCATTATGGCCTCTTTTCCCCTGCAGATCTCATCCCATTATGGCCTCTTTTCCCCTGCAGATCCCATCCCATTATGGCATCTTTCCCCCTGCAGATCCCATCCCATTATGGCTTCTTTCCCCTGCAGATCTCATCCCATTATGGCCTCTTTTTCCCTGCAGATCTCATCCAATTATGGCCTCTTTTCCCTTGCGGATCTCATCCCATTATGGCCTCTTTTCCCCTGCAGATCCCATCCCATTATGGCCTATTTCCCCCTGCAGATCCCATCCCATTGTGGCCTCTTTTTCCCTGCAGATCTCATCCTATTATGGTCTCTTTTTCCCTGCAGATCTCATCCCATTAAGGCCTCTTTTCCCCTGCAGATCCCATCTCATTATGGCCTCTTTCGCCCTGCAGATCCCATCCCATTATGGCCTCTTTTTCCCTGCAGATCCCATCCCATTATGGCCTCTTTTTCCCTGCAGATCTCATCCCATTATGGCCTCTTTTCCCCTGCAGATCCCATCCCATTATGGCCTCTTTTTCCCTGCAGATCTCATCCCATTATGGCCTCTTTTCCCCTGCAGATCCCATCCCATTATGGCCTCTTTTCCCCTGCAGATCCCATCCCATTATGGCCTCTTTCCCCCTGCAGATCCCATCCCATTATGGCCTCTTTTCCCCTGCAGATGTCATCCCATTATGGCCTCTTTTTCCTTGCAGATCTCATCCCATTATGGCCTCTTTTCCCCTGCAGATCCCATCCCATTATGGCCTCTTTCCCCCTGCAGATCCCATCCCATTGTGGCCTCTTTTACCCTGCAGATCTCATCCTATTATGGCCTCTTTTTCCCCCTGCAGATCTCATCCCATTATGGCCTCTTTTCCCCTGCAGATCCCATCCCATTATGGCCTCTTTTCCCCTGCAGATCCCATCCCATTATGGCCTCTTTTTCCCTGCAGATCTCATCCCATTATGGCCTCTTTTCCCCTGCAGATCCAATCCCATTATGGCCTCTTTTTCCCTGCAGATCTCATCCCATTATGGCCTCTTTTCCCCTGCAGATCCCATCCCATTATGGCCTCTTTCCCCCTGCAGATCCCATTTCATTATGGCCTCTTTTTCCCTGCAGATCTCATCCTATTATAGCCTCTTTTTCCCTGCAGATCTCATCCCATTACGGCCTCTTTTCCCCTGCAGATCCCATCCCATTATGGCCTCTTTCCACCTGCAGATCCCATCCCATTATGGCCTCTTTCCACCTGCAGATCCCATCCCATTATGGCCTCTTTTCCCCTGCAGATCTCATCCCATTATGGCCTCTTTTCCCCTGCAGATCTCATCCCATTATGGCCTCTTTTCCCCTGCAGATCCCATCCCATTATGGCCTCTTTCCCCCTGCAGATCCCATCCCATTATGGCCTCTTTTCCCCTGCAGATCTCATCCCATTATGGCCTCTTTTTCCCTGCAGATCTCATCCCATTATGGCCTCTTTTCCCTTGCAGATCTCATCCCATTATGGCCTCTTTCCCGTGCAGATCTCATCCTATTATGGCCTCTTTTCCCCTGCAGATCCCATCCCATTATGGCCTCTTTTTCCCTGCAGATCTCATCCCATTATGGCCTCTTTTCCCCTGCAGATCACTTCCCATTATGGCCTCTTTTTCCCTGCAGATCTCATCCCATTATGGCCTCTTTTCCCCTGCAGATCTCATCCCATTATGGCCTCTTTTCCCCTGCAGATCTCATCCCATTATGGCCTCTTTTCCCCTGCAGATCTCATCCCATTATGGTCTCTTTTCCCCTGCAGATCCCATCCCATTATGGCCTCTTTCCCCCTGCAGATCCCATCCCATTATGGCCTCTTTTCCCCTGCAGATCTCATCCCATTATGGCCTCTTTTTCCCTGCAGATCTCATCCCATTATGGCCTCTTTTCCCCTGCAGATCTCATCCCATTATGGCCTCTTTCCCCTGCAGATCTCATCCTATTATGGCCTCTTTTTCCCTGCAGATCTCATCCCATTATGGCCTCTTTTCCCCTGCAGATCCCATCCCATTATGGCCTCTTTCCCCCTGCAGATCCCATTTCATTATGGCCTCTTTTTCCCTGCAGATCTCATCCTATTATAGCCTCTTTTTCCCTGCAGATCTCATCCCATTACGGCCTCTTTTCCCCTGCAGATCCCATCCCATTATGGCCTCTTTCCACCTGCAGATCCCATCCCATTATGGCCTCTTTCCACCTGCAGATCCCATCCCATTATGGCCTCTTTTCCCCTGCAGATCTCATCCCATTATGGCCTCTTTTCCCCTGCAGATCTCATCCCATTATGGCCTCTTTTCCCCTGCAGATCCCATCCCATTATGGCCTCTTTCCCCCTGCAGATCCCATCCCATTATGGCCTCTTTTCCCCTGCAGATCTCATCCCATTATGGCCTCTTTTTCCCTGCAGATCTCATCCCATTATGGCCTCTTTTCCCTTGCAGATCTCATCCCATTATGGCCTCTTTCCCGTGCAGATCTCATCCTATTATGGCCTCTTTTCCCCTGCAGATCCCATCCCATTATGGCCTCTTTTTCCCTGCAGATCTCATCCCATTATGGCCTCTTTTCCCCTGCAGATCACTTCCCATTATGGCCTCTTTTTCCCTGCAGATCTCATCCCATTATGGCCTCTTTTCCCCTGCAGATCTCATCCCATTATGGCCTCTTTTCCCCTGCAGATCTCATCCCATTATGGCCTCTTTTCCCCTGCAGATCTCATCCCATTATGGTCTCTTTTCCCCTGCAGATCCCATCCCATTATGGCCTCTTTCCCCCTGCAGATCCCATCCCATTATGGCCTCTTTTCCCCTGCAGATCTCATCCCATTATGGCCTCTTTTTCCCTGCAGATCTCATCCCATTATGGCCTCTTTTCCCCTGCAGATCTCATCCCATTATGGCCTCTTTCCCCTGCAGATCTCATCCTATTATGGCCTCTTTTTCCCTGCAGATCTCATCCCATTATGGCCTCTTTTCCCCTGCAGATCCCATCCCATTATGGCCTCTTTTCCCATGCAGATCTCATTACATTATGGCCTCTTTCCCTTGCAGATCCCATCCCATTATGGCCTCTTTCCCCTGCAGATCCCATCCCATTATGGCCTCTTTCCCCTGCAGATCCCATCCCCTTATGGCCTCTTTCCCCAGCAGATCACATCCCATGTGCTCCTTTTCCCATATAGCTCCCATCTTATGTGGCCCCTCTCCCCATATAGCTTCCATCTTAATGCGGCTCCTCTCCCCATATAGCCACATATAGCTACCATCTTAATGCGGTTCCTCTCCCCATATAGCCACATATAGCTGCCATCTTATGTGGCCCCTCTCCCCATATAGCCACATATAGCTACCATCTTAATGTGGCCCCTCTCCCCATATAGCCACATATAGCTGCCATCTTAATGTGGCCCCTTTCCCTATATAGCCACATATAGCTCCCATCTTATGTGGCCTCTCCCCATATAGCCACATATAGCTGCCATCTTAATGTGGCCCCTCTCCCTATATAGTCACATATAGCTGCCATCTTATGTGGCCCCTCTCCCTGCATCTTCGGCTCACTGAGCGCTTACCTGCTCCAAGCACCAGTGGCCTCTCCTCTGTCTTCCGTCCTCCGCAGCTCTCTGCACACTAAGGGTATGTGCGCACTAGGTGTTTTTTTCACACTGCGTTTTTTGTGCGTTTTTGGCTGCGTTTTTGCTCACTGATTTTTTTATGCGTTTTTTTTATCAGTGAACAATGCCATTAAAGAATGTTGAAAAAAAAGGTCTGATGTCATTTCCTTCTTCAATATGTTCTTCATTCTCCACTAGTGTATGAAGGAGAGCAGACAGCAGCTGCAGAACCACAAGGCTCAGCATGCTCCATCCAGGACTGTATACAGGAGTTTTTTGCCGTCCAAAAAAATGACGTGGGCTTCGCCATATTTTTGTATGCTAGCCAGGTACAGCAGGCAGCTATGGGCTGCTCCCAACCCCCAGCTGCCTATTTGTACCCGGCTGGGAACCAAAGATATAGAGAAGCGCTTTATTTTTTTATTTCATGAATTTCATTAAATAATTAAAAAAAAAATTACGTGGGCTTCGCCATATTTTTGAGTCCAGCCAGGTACAACTAGGCAGCTGGGGATTGGAATCCGCAGTGCAGGGTGCCCAAGCTTTCTGGGCACCCCCTCTGCGAATTGCAGTCCGCAGCCACCCCATAAAATGGCGCTTTCATAGAAGCGCCATCTTCTGGCGCTGTATCCAACTCTTCCAGCTGCCCTGATGTCGGGTGGCTCGCTGGGTAATAATGGGGTTAGAGCTAGCTGTATATTATCAGCTGGCCTTAAGCCCGAAATTCAAGGTGTCACGCCAATATTAGACATGGCCACCATGAATTTCTAGTAAAGATAAAAAAAAAAAAACACAACACACAGAAAAATATTTTTATTAGAAATAAAACACAACACAATTAGTGACTCCATCTTTATTGAAATAAAGAACCCCCTCCGCAGTAATCCTGGGTCAGGGTCCCGCGCCGTCCAATCCAGATCCAATATCATCTGATCGTTTGCTGGAAGGCAAAGCGATCAGATGATGTGTCAGGATCAAGGATGTGAATTCCATCACACAGCAGCTGATTGTATAAAAGTCGTTTATACAATCAGCTGATGCATCAGTACAAAAAAAAAAAGAAAAAGAACCCACACACTTCTGTGCATACTCCTGTCAGACCGATCAATGCAGGACCCGGCGGTAATCAGCTGATAAAGTCTCCTGACGGCATCAGCTGATAGTTTAGCCGGCCGGGTAGTAAAAAGCCGGCGTCACCGCTGTCACTATCACTGTCAGCTCATTCCATCAGTTGACCGCATCAGGTGATCAGCGCCAGGTCCTGCAGCTATCGGAGGTGTCCCGGCCGTCTGCACACAGCCAGAGCCGCGGTACCGGGAGCGGATATGGCACCGGGAGGCTGCAGACAGGTGAGTATGAGGGGCCCCTGCTCACTCCCCGGGACCCCGCACTCTCCCTCCGGGGCCCCCGTACACCCTTCCTGGGCCCCTGCACTCCCCCCTGGGGCCCCTGCTCGCTCTCCGGGCCCCCGCACCCCCCCCCGGGGCCTCTGCTCGCTCTCCGGGCCCACGCACTTCCCCCCCCGGGGCACCTGCTCGCTCCCTGGGCCCCCGCAACCCCCCCGGGGCCCCTGCTCGCTCCCTGGGCCCCCGCACCCCCCCCTGGGGCCCCTGCTTGCTCTCCGGGCCCCCGCACCCTCCCCCGGGACCCCCGCCTTCTATACTCACGTGCTGCTGCAGCCAGTGGGGTGACGCCGGTCCGTCCTCCGCAGCGCGCAGCGCGATGCTGCCAGCACCTGCACAGGAAAGAAGCAGTCATCACTCTGAGACTGCCTCCTCCTGCAGTGTCACTGCACACAGGAGTCAGAGCCGCGCGGCACTGACAGTGACAGCAGGCAGAGCTGGAGATCGCTCTCCCTGCTTGTCGCTCCAGAGGGAATGGGATTGTCACTAATCATATCGGCAATGTGCCGATATGTTTAGTGAAATTACCGGCCGGGGGGGGCCTCTCACACACATCCATAGGGGCCCAGGGGGGGTAGGGGGGCGGGGCCTAGGGGTCATGGCCATCAATAGCAGGGGCCCACCGGGGGTTCTCCCGACCTCCTGGTGGGCCAGTCCGCCCCTGGGCACAGCTCCCAACCAAAGGCCCGGGAGCGGACTACCGTGTTACACGCCGGGAAGTCCAACACAGCAAACACTGGGTGCAGAGGGAAGTGACATTGACCATCAGCCCAGGTGTGGGACCAGGAATACACCCGGCCGTGGCGGCCGGCCACCATCACCTTGGTTTACCACAGGACTTGTGTAATTTATTCAACGGTGAGTAACATCCCCGGTTTGACCGGACGCCCCAGACCCTGCAGTCACCATCCTCAGCATAGAGAGATTGGGTACTGGGACATCCATCCCTACCCACGGAGGGGTTAACATCTAGCTGCCAGCCCAACGTCCCGGGAGTGGTGCTACACCTCACCACATACCGTGGGTGGCATCACAGGCAGTTTACAGCAAATCCCGTACAAATACGTCCCCTTTTATTCGAAGTGTCTGCGCGACCCCCGGGTCCGGGAGAACCCCTCGATCCGTACCGTAGATCCGGATCCGAGCAGCACCGTCTGCTGGCGTGGGGGCGGCACAATTATATAACTGTATATGACTCGCCCACCCCAGGGCTATGGGACACTCGGTGCCGGGCCGGACTAGTCCGGTGGTAGTCAGTGGTGGCTGGGCCCGGCTCCGTGGCCCTGGTGGGTGTCAGTAGAATAAGTGGCTTAAGTTAAAGTTTGTGTTCGTGACGCCACCTGTGGTATGCGGCTAATAAGCCGCCGCTGCTGTGTGAGGCCTCCGGGATGATATTACGGCAGCAATGGTAGTACTGCTCCCCACAGGTGGAGCAATGCCCAGGGCACAGTTGGTGCTTGTAAATGTCTATGCAGATGAAATAACTGAGGCAACTTCAGAGGTGCAGTTCAAGTTCTTTTACTCACAGTTCTTGTCAGGGCAGGCAGAACCCTTGGACTGCTGGGACCGCTGTCAGGGACCTCCGTCTTCTGGGTGATTCAGAGTGTAAAATCCGGTACCCTCTCTCTTAGTGACTCTTTCTCTGCTGTCTTCACTAGCCTTGCCTTTGTTAAGATGGACTTGGCTTGGCCTCCATTACAGCCTCCAGGCTGGGGGGTCACCTGTCGGCTGATTACCCCTTTTCTGAAGGGCTGCTCTGGGTTCTGGCCCTGGGAGCTTACAACGTCCCTGGGCCTCGGTTTTTACTGTTTGGAGATTGTCTTTTCACTCCTCCAGTCTCTAGGGACCGTCCCCTGTCGCAGCTAGTCACTCCACCGATGTCACGGTGGACCAGGCCACCGCAGCCTGCAGCTACTCGTAGCGCCTCTGGGCCCTCGGCTTCGGTACCCAACAAGGACAGCTCGTGGTACCTACAGGACTACCCGCGGCCCTGCGACCCTTTCTTTCCTTCTCTTCTTTCTCCTCCTTGCCTGCCTCAGCAGGCCTCCTCCTCCCTCCTTTCTCTCGTTCTTCTCCTCCAACTACATGCTGCTTCTCTCACTCCCTGAGGTAAAACTGAAACTAACTTGACCTTCCTTTCTCTATCTGCTCTCTGGTGGCTCCTCCCACCTCCCCAGTTGCTAAGCTACCACCCTATGGGAGCAGGGATGGGTCTTACAGCCCCTCTCAGCATGCAGCATGGGAGGGTTGCCTGCCACTTTCCCTGGTCCTGTGTGTCCCTAGCAATGGGTGTAGTGTGAATTTACCAGGGGACCGGAGTTCACTCTCTTCCTCTCCCAGAATGGGGCATCACACCGCAGATGGGGTGCAATGACCTGTGGCGACGGAAGCCTCAGGGGCGCCACACTCCCCCACAGCAAATCCCAGCACGTCCTCGGGCTGAAAAACAACAAAAACAAATGGGAGAACTGCAAAACATTTTTGGTATGCAATAACATAAAACAGCAAAACATTTCTTCCCTTTATGGGAGGCACATATCATGAACGTTGCGAACTTCTTATAAAGAAAACTCTAAGTGTGCACTTCCAGTCCATTGCACGGTTCAAGCAAATCCCCCATAATTCTGGTAGGGGGCACAACGGGTGCAACTAATTACATTTTTGGCTACTACAAGTCCAGTAGCCCGGCAGTTCGTTTCTTTCCATCAGACAATAATGGGACAATCAACCAGCCATTAAGTCCAATGGCCTGGTTACATAGGACACAAAAAACAACATACCAGCCACTAAGTCCAGTGGCCTGGTAGGACATAACACATACACTTTCACCGGGGCCCACATTCCAGTTCAGTGGCCCGGTAGCACATAACATGGGGGGTGACGTCTTCAAAAAGCATCAGGGGCAGTACAGTAGGAAAGGGTGTCATCTTCGAAAAGAATCAGGGGCAAACAGGGGCTATTTACAGTTCAGCAGCTCTTCATCTTTACTCTTCATTGCAGGGGTCCTTCTTTGGCAGGGCCCTGGGCAGCATGTAGGCCATGGAGATCCTGGTCTGCGTTTCTTGCGTGGCTGTCACAGGACCTCTGCTCAGTTCTGTGACCTGGGTCTGCCTTGAGGTAGTGCTGCGGCTGCTGCTGACAGGAGAGACGCCGCACGCTGGCATAGTGCGGCGCCACTCCGGTTCTTCTGAGGCCGTCTCCTCCCGGGCCTCCCGCTCCTGCTGGTACTCCTGCACCAATCTCCGGCAGGTCAGCTCGTTTGCCAGTGCGGTTTCCTTGGGGCGCAGGGGCTTTTGCAGTCCCCTACTCTCTATGGGCGCTGCGTCCCAGTGCACTCCCGGGGATGTCGCTCCCAGGAGACTCACAGGGGGACTCGGTAGGGGGCCCACTAGCTGGTCGGGGTCCACCCCTCCCCAGGCTCCGTCTGCGGGGGTTTCGGGCAGGCCTCCGGTGCCCCACCGAGCATTTGCGGGGCTGGCGGGGAAGGCCTGCGGAACAGTGGAGGGACAGGGCGGTGGCGCTTGGTGGGTCAGTGGGTCCGGACGGGTCGGGGCTTCACATTGCTCACCCGGTCGCTGCTCCGCGGCCTCCATCCTGTGGCCCACACTCTCCGGCACCATCGGTGTTTCACTCCGCCGGTCCACCTCTGCTTGCAGGTTACGCAGTCTCCGAGCCAGGATTCGCATTTCCTCCCGGAGCAGGTCCAGCTCGGGATCCATCTTCCCGGTCCCAGGTGTACACTCCTGCAGCCTCTCTGCCATGCTGCCGACCTGGGGAACGCTTGCTGGATTACTGCTCGGGTGCTCGACCACGCCACTCGGCTTCTCCCTTTCCCTTCTCGGCGGCGGGGCCGGAGGCTGCACTTGCATCTGGCGCCAGACTGGCGCCCAGCCCACCACGACCGGCATCACTCCGCTTGCGATAAGGTACATTTTCGTTGTCTGCTGGTCTGGCTTTTTAAACTCTGTCTGCCAGCCGGCCAGCTTATTTGGTCACCACTTCTTTTTCTTCCGCTTTCTATGGCGGGCACCGCTTCGCGCGCTTTTCTTGGACAAGGGGGCGGGGCTTCTCTTCGCGCCCTTTCTTCTTGCACGCCCCCCTTCTTCCCGCTCTCAGCAGCGCTAATGGCGGCGATTTCTCAGTAAAGTACACAGTCTGTCACACGGTTCTCCAGGCGCACAGTACCCGGTGTGACCGGGCACGAAATCCTGTTCACAGCGCCAAACGTTGACTCGCCCACCCCAGGGCTATGGGACACTCGGTGCCGGGCCGGACTAGTCCGGTGGTAGTCAGTGGTGGCTGGGCCCGGCTCCGTGGCCCTGGTGGGTGTCAGTAGAATAAGTGGCTTAAGTTAAAGTTTGTGTTCGTGACGCCACCTGTGGTATGCGGCTAATAAGCCGCCGCTGCTGTGTGAGGCCTCCGGGATGATATTACGGCAGCAATGGTAGTACTGCTCCCCACAGGTGGAGCAATGCCCGGGGCACAGTTGGTGCTTGTAAATGTCTATGCAGATGAAATAACTGAGGCAACTTCAGAGGTGCAGTTCAAGTTCTTTTACTCACAGTTCTTGTCAGGGCAGGCAGAACCCTTGGACTGCTGGGACCGCTGTCAGGGACCTCCGTCTTCTGGGTGATTCAGAGTGTAAAATCCGGTACCCTCTCTCTTAGTGACTCTTTCTCTGCTGTCTTCACTAGCCTTGCCTTTGTTAAGATGGACTTGGCTTGGCCTCCATTACAGCCTCCAGGCTGGGGGGTCACCTGTCGGCTGATTACCCCTTTTCTGAAGGGCTGCTCTGGGTTCTGGCCCTGGGAGCTTACAACGTCCCTGGGCCTCGGTTTTTACTGTTTGGAGATTGTCTTTTCACTCCTCCAGTCTCTAGGGACCGTCCCCTGTCGCAGCTAGTCACTCCACCGATGTCACGGTGGACCAGGCCACCGCAGCCTGCAGCTACTCGTAGCGCCTCTGGGCCCTCGGCTTCGGTACCCAACAAGGACAGCTCGTGGTACCTACAGGACTACCCGCGGCCCTGCGACCCTTTCTTTCCTTCTCTTCTTTCTCCTCCTTGCCTGCCTCAGCAGGCCTCCTCCTCCCTCCTTTCTCTCGTTCTTCTCCTCCAACTACATGCTGCTTCTCTCACTCCCTGAGGTAAAACTGAAACTAACTTGACCTTCCTTTCTCTATCTGCTCTCTGGTGGCTCCTCCCACCTCCCCAGTTGCTAAGCTACCACCCTATGGGAGCAGGGATGGGTCTTACAGCCCCTCTCAGCATGCAGCATGGGAGGGTTGCCTGCCACTTTCCCTGGTCCTGTGTGTCCCTAGCAATGGGTGTAGTGTGAATTTACCAGGGGACCGGAGTTCACTCTCTTCCTCTCCCAGAATGGGGCATCACACCGCAGATGGGGTGCAATGACCTGTGGCGACGGAAGCCTCAGGGGCGCCACATATACTGAATATATTTTGGGAAACGGTTAAAATTCCAAAACTTCTCACTGTCCAAATATTTCTAGACCTAGCTGTATAACAAAACCAATCTCACCTCACTTCGGCATTAACACTAACCCCACTTATTGTAGCACTGAAGGTTTAAAAAGAAAAAATAAAGCCAGAACCTTCTACAGTTTTTTACCTTAATCCTCCTCATTATATCTTTCACATTCTACACATGACAGTGGAATCCAGAACCAGAAAAAATGGTAAAGAGAAAGCAACTTCTTGCAATCCTTTAATATAAGTGCCTGGTGCTTGTTTCCTCTCCATGCTCTCTCTTTGATCCTTGGACCCTTGGGCCAGTTCTGCACTCTTGGTTTGCTAATTCTGTTTAATCTTCGTCATAAAAAAATTGGGGTTTTGCCCTTTGTTTCCAAAGGTTGCAAAGCAGCCCAAGGATCTACCTCTAGGGTAGGCATGCCCCAGTTTTTAACATCCCAATTTTATGCTACTATATAGAGAAAGGTTGTGTACATTTCCCAGTTCCAGGAATAAAGGATGATTCTTTTTTTTTTTTGGCAGATACCCTCCTGCACCATAATAAAACCCTCAAATCTCATTACTTCAGATCTTCAAAGGCCATTACCCATTCATTGAAGACAGTGATGTCTCCAGGGTTGGGTGAACACTTGTGGGTGCTGCTTGTTAGAGCAATAAGTACTCTATAATAGGAGAGCTCTCAGTCTATTTTTCTGGACGATTGCCTTGTACCAGGGGCTGGGAATTCCGCTCTAATGTGAAACAACTTATGAGGAAAATCACTTTACATTAACAGGATCGTTCTTGTAACCAGTAGTCTTGTGGATTAATCGATGCAAATCCTCTGCAGAGTATCTGACTCAGCATCTCTCCCAGTAACTAACCCATAATGTATCCACATGATGGTATTGATGTTCTGTACATGATGCTCTCCAATTGACACAAGCAGTAAAGATGCTCCTGCGCCGAAGCGTGAAGTGCGCGAGGAAGGGGCAGTCATCTCGATTCTTTGCTATGAACCGTTGAACCCTTGACATGGCTTTAGCATTCCTTCATATAGGGTTCAAAAATGGATCCTTTATTCTCTTAAGGGGGCTTTACACGCTACGACATCGCTAATGCGAACTCGTTGGGGTCACGGAATTGGTGACGCACATCCGGCTGCATTAGCGATGCCGTGGCGTGTGACACCGATGAGCGATTTTGCATCGTTGCAAAAACGTGCAAAATCGCTCATTGGTGACATGGGGGTCCGTTCTCAAATATCGTTACTGCAGCAGTAACGAGGTTGTTCCTCGTTCCTGCGGCAGCACACATCGCTCCGTGTGACACCGCAGGAACGAGGAAGCTTACCTTACCTGTCTCCCGGCCGCTATGCGGAAGGAAGGAGGTGGGCGGGATGTTACGTCCCGCTCAGCTCCGCCCCTCCGCTGCTATTGGGCGGCCGCTCAGTGACGTCGCTGTGACGCCGCACGGACCGCCTCCTTAGAAAGGAGGCGGTTTGCCGGTCACAGCGACGTCGCCGGGCAGGTAAGTGTGTGTGACGGGTCTGGGCGATGTTGTGCGTCACGGGCAGCGATTTGCCCGTGTCGCGCAACAGATGGGGGCGGGTACCCACACTAGCGATATTGGTACCGATATCGCAGTGTGTAAAGCCCGCTTTAGGCTGTGTCCGCACTTTCCGTCTCCACCTGCGTTTCAGCTGCTTTTTAGGTCCGTTTTGAACTGCAGCGTTTTCGTGCCAAAAGGCATGCGTTTTGATTTTCTAGCAAAGTCTATGGAAAATGTGAATTTCTTGTCCGTACTTTGCGTTTCCAAACGCTGCGTTTAATTTGCATAATTTTGGGCAAAACCCATGCGTTCAAAGAAGCAGCATGTCAATTGTTTTTGCCATTTTGGCTGCGTTCTACACCCATTGAAATCAATGAGTTGTAGTAAATCGCTGCCAAAATGTGAAGCAGTGCGCTTGCATTGCATTATTATTGCGATCCACATGTTTTTATTTAACATAACAAAGTCAGGTCTTTAGTCTTTCTCTCTCTGTCGGTCGGTCTGTCGGTCGTTCTCTCTCTCTGTCTCTATCTCTCTCTCTATCCATGTCGGTCTCTCCCTCCCACCCACTCTCTCATACTCACCGATCCACGATCACCGATGCGGCGCTGCACGGCGTTCACACTGTGGCGGCTTCTTCTCTTTTGAAAATGTCGGCCGCTCATTAATCCATTATGTATTCCCTGCTTCCCCCGCCCACCGGCGCCTATGATTGGTTGCAGTCAGACACGCCCCCATGCTGAGTGACAGCTGTCTCACTGCAACCAATCACAGCCGCCGGTGGGCGTGTCTATATCGAGCAGTAAAATAAATTAATAAATAAATGAAAAAAAATGATGTGCGGTCCCCCCATTTGGATACCAGCCAGGATAAAGCTACACGGCTGAAGGCTGGTATTCTCAGGATGGGGAGCTCCATATTATGTGGAGCCCCCCAGCCTAACAATATTAGCCAGCAGCCGCCCAGATTTGCCGCATCCATTAGATGCGACACTCCTGGGACTTTACCGGCTCATCCCGAATTGCCCTGGTGCGGTGCGAAACGGGGTAATAAGGAGCTAATGGCAGCAGCCCATAGCTGCCACTAAGTCCTAGGTTAATCATGGCAGGCGTCTCCCCAAGATACTGTCCATGATGAACCTGAAAGTTAAAGTAAATAAACACACACATCCAAAAAATCCTTTATTTGAAATGAAAGACCAAAAAACACCCTCTTTCACCACTTTATTAATCCCTCAAAAACACCTCCAGGTCCGATGTAATCCATTCAAGGTCCCACGACGCTTCCAGCTCTGTTACATCGGAAGCTGACAGGAGCGGCAATAGAACACCGCCGCTCCTGTCAGCTCCATGCAGCAACTGAAGTGAGTCGCGCGATCAGCTGGAGGACTGGAGCTGTGACTGCGAGTAACCTGAGTGAAAGCACAGCTGATCGCGTTGCTCACTGCAGTCACTCAGGGGATTTGCGATCACAGCTGAGTCCTTCATGTGTGACCGCAAATCAAGCCGCGGCACACGCAAAGAGCAGCGCGATCACAATGAAGTCGGGTGAAGTTCATTCGAGTTCATTCTGATCGCGCGGCACTGTCCAGCAGCCAGCCATGACAGTGACTGTGCGGTCCCACTCGGCTCTGTTGCAAGTCTATGGGGATGCTGCAGAGCCGAGTGGGTGCGTACTGTGAAAAATGTGCGTTCTGGATGCTTTTCCCACTCTGTCTATGGCAGACAAAGCATCCAGAACGCATGAATTCTCTCCAGGAATGTGCGCACGTTGCGTTCTGCTGAATGCGTCTCAGAACGCAGCTTTTTCGGCTGCGTTCTGAGACGCACACGCAGCGACTTACACGCTGCAGAATTGAACTGCAAGGTGCGCACATAGCCTTAGTGTCATGCAATGTTCGGCTCTGCACGCACTTGGTGGCACAGCGGAGTCAGACTCTGTTCATACCACAGAGTCTGATGAGCAACCTGAGGCTTCAGAATTGTGCAGCCAGAGTCGGGCGTCGACTGATTAAGGTTCACTCGTCTTCAGTTCTGCAGGAGTTAATTCCTGCAAACTGGTGAGTAGGACCTAAGAGCTCAAGTTGATAATTGCCACGTGCAGTTGTCTCTTTCCTATTTAAGGCACAGCTTTCTTCCAGTATGCGCCGATTATAGCTTTAGCATGGCTCCAGCGATCCCAGTCTTTCTGATGTTCCTGTTTATGGTGATCCGTTTTGCGATATTGAGTGATGTAAACGTTCCCCTCTTATGTGCTTCTTTGTTTCCCAGTACACATATTGTCTCTCCTGTGTGTTTTGAGTGCAGTGTGCACGAGTTTCTGTTCTCCCTTGTCCATGTTGTTTTTGTGGGGTTTCGTTATTGTATTTTTCGACCCGCCTTAAGGGTGGGGGAGAGGGGGAGTAAGATCAGGGCTCAGACAGGAGTCAGGGTCATGCTTCGGCTCGGACCTGGCTACCATCAAGCTTATCTCTGAGAGAAGGGACAGCAGAGGGTCTTAAGTCTGAGGGCCAGGCTAGGGGCCCCTGTTCTGTTATTACATACCCTGTGACATTTAGAGTACAGTCAGAAAAATATATTTTTTTATCTGTGTGAAAGTGGAAAATCACAGAAACCTAATTCTAGCCTATTTTTCTGATGGCCCTTGGACCTGTGTGCAAAAAATTTGCAGCATGCACAAGTCTGATCCAATTTATGGACAAGACTAAAGCATAGCAGGTCGCTCCTAGATAAATCTGCTATGTGCAGCTACACAAGGAGTCAGTTAAATCAACCATTTGCAGGCCCAGGTGATCATATCCTTACAAAGAGGGAACATTTTTGCTAATTTTACATCTGACTAATTAACTTTATATATATAGCAGTGCTATGTTATTGTATAGTACATCTAATTTTATTATGGCTGTCAGGTGGCAGATCTGCAAGTGATACTGATACTGCTAAGCTGTATAGAAGTGACTGATTATTTGATGATTGGAGTAAGCAGGGGAGATACAGTACAGACCAAAAGTTTGGACACACCTTCTCATCTCTAGAACAACTGTTAAGAGGAGACTTTGTGCAGCAGCCTTCATGGTAAAATAGCTGCTAGGAAACCTTTGCTAAGGACGGGCAACAAGCAGAAGAGACTTGTTTGGGCTAAAGAACACAAGGAATGGACATTAGACCAGTGGAAATCTGTGCTTTGGTCTGATGAGTCCAAATTTGAGATTTTTGGATCCAACCACCGTGTCCTTGTAGTAAAGGTGAACAGATGGACTCTACATGGCTGATTCCCACCGTGAAGCATGGAGGAGGAGGTGTGATGGTGTGGGGGGTGCTTTGCTAGTGACACTGTTGGGGATTTATTCAAAATTGAAGGCATATTAAACCAGCATGTCTACCACAGCATCTTGCAGCAGCGTGCTATTCCATCCGGTTTGCGTTTAGTTGGACCATCATTTATTTTTCAACAGGACAATGACCCCAAACACACCTCCAGGCTGTGTAAGAGCTATTTGACTAAGAAGGAGAGTGATGGGGTGCTACACCAGATGACCTGGTCTCCACAGTCACCAGACCTGAACCCAATCGAGATGGTTTGGGGTGAGCTGGACCGCAGAGTGAAGACAAAAGGGCCAACAAGTGCTAAGCATCTCTGGGAACTCCTTCAAGACTGTTGAAAAACATTTCCAGTGACTACCTCTTGAAACTCATCAAGAGAATGCCAAGAGTGTGCAAAGCAGTAATCAAAGCAAAAGGTGGCTACTTTGAAGAACCTAGAATATAAGACATATTTTCAGTTGTTTCACACTTTTTTAAGTATTTCATTCCACATGTGGTAATTCATAGTTTTGATGCCTTCAATGTGAATCTACAATTTTCAGAGTCATGAAAAGAAAGAAAATTCATTGAATGAGAAGGGGTGTCCAAACTTTTGTTCTGTACTGTATGTCCATGAACTCAAAAAAATGAAAAGTGTTGCTGTGTGGCAGATGGAAAATCTGAGATGCTCCTAGAAGTGGACTTGTTTTTTTTTTTACTGTGTTATGACATACACATGCCAAAAATGAAAAAACTGATGGCGCTTCCTAAAAGATAAGTGTGAACAGGTGCACACTGATCATGAAACAGCATGCAAACAATGAATATAGGAATTTGGACATGCGTTAAGGCTAAGGAAATAAATGTATAGATTGAGACACTTAGTGCATAAAAAAGGCCAGTTTTATGTGAGCCCAGTAGCCAACGTCAAGGCATATCTCTTTTTGCTGGGTCCCTACCTAATGCCTCGACCTGGGCAGAAAAAGCCTACAATTTTATGTGTGACAGGAACCTTCTAATAGGAAATTAAAAACTGCTGTAAGCTGGTGGGAAAGGAGTGTTCAGTTGGAAGGCATGACATTAAACACCATAACACCATTAAAGTTTAATGCTAGTGTGACGCCCTGGCCTATCAGGTCGTCACAGGGTATTGTGCAATCTGCCCTTCTGTGCAATATTACCTCCACCTTGGTTACGGGTCCCCAACTATGGTGTTGCCATCAGCAGTCAGTCAAAATCCTAGGAACACTCTGCACCACACCCACCGGACACACCAGTGAACGGCCTGATTGGAATAGGGTCGCCCACTTGGGGGGTTGGGTAAGGGGAGGTCAGGAGTGTCAGGAGTCAGTCAGAGAAAGGGAGAGTGAAGTGTTGGAAGTGAAGGAGAGAGGAGGTCAGGAGCCGGACTCCTTGGAAGTAACTAGGTGACAGATGGTGATCTGGGCCTATTAGGAGCTGGACCCCCGGTTGTAGGGGATCGTGGCAAGAGGCACGGAACTATCGAGGAGGTCAGCCAGCGACCTTGTACCATTACAGGGCTGGGACCAGGGCACGACGGGGTACATGGACCCTAGGTCAGGGAGTAGCTTCAGGCAACCTGACAATTTACCCAACGAGAACGGAACCTTCAAGATCCGCTCTCCACCCACTCCAAAATTGGGGTGCTAGCGCAACGAGGGGGATAGGACATTCCACAAAACGGTCCAGAAAATCCCAAGTGTGAACCCTGAGAGCAAGCTCCCACAGTTAGCCACACTGCGGAGCGGGACCTGACTAGTTTTATACTACAGGGGCCAATTAGCAAGAAAACTAAGTGCAAGGGAAAAAGGTCACAGATCATCAGGCAGCACCATCGGGGACGGGACCCAGGCGTGCTCCCCTCAGCGACAGCGGTGTCCAGAACTTTGGTTTACCAAGTTGTCGGTGTCAGTTTATTGTACTGAGTGAGTACGCAAGTGACCCTTTCACCCCCAACGGCACTTCCCAACTCCACCACCGAGTCCCGGGGCATTCCCCACTACCCGTGAAGGGTTGCAACACCTGGCTGTCCCTGTCATCACCCCGGGTACTCCCCAATGGCAGCGGTGGTACTCCTCCTTACCACACACCACGGGTGGCGTCACGAACCTTAGACACTATCCCCTGTAAATGCCCCCTTTATTTGAGTGGCCACACGACCCCCGGGTCCGGACGCCCCTCGAGCCACCGTGGATCCGGATACAAGCAGCCCGGCTGCTGACGCGGGGGCGGCACACCAGTGAAATGCTTTTGCTATAACAGTGCACCCTCTTAGGAGAGGGGGTGATGTAGAAGGAGGAGAAAAGGAGAAAAATCTCTAATCTGAGCTGTAATTATGTAAGGGGCCCTTTGCACGCTACGACATCGCAGGTGCGATGTCGGTGGGGTCAAATCGAAAGTGACGCACTTCCGGCGTCGCTCTCGACATCGTAGTGTGTAAATCGTTTTAACTACGATTACGGAGTGCAAAAGCGTCGGTATCATATGATCGGTGTAGTGTCGGTTATTTTAATTATTTTGGCTGCAGCGACGGTACGATGTAGTTCCTCGTTCCTGCGGCAGCACACATCGCTGTGTATGAAGTCGCAGGAGCGAGGAACATCTCCTACCTGCGTCCCGTCTGCAATCTGCAATGCGGAAGGAAAGAGGTGGGCGGGATGTTTACATCTCACTCATCTCCGCCCCTCCGCTTCTATTGGCCGCCTGCTGTGTGACGTCGCTGTGACGCCACACGACCCGCCCCCTTAGGAAGGAGGCGGGTTGCCGGCCAGAGCGCAGGGCAGGTGAGTGTATGTGAAGCTGCCGTAGCGATAATGTTCGCTACGGCAGCTATCACCATGATATCGCAGCTGCGCCGCGGGCGGGGACTATCGCGCTCGGTATCGCATCATCGGCTTGCAATGTCGTAGTGTGCAAAGTACCCAAAAGAGTTGTCCCAAGTGAAGGAACTCAGTGAACATGCACAAGAGATAGCTGCTATTAGGGGGACGAGGACTTCCAAAGCAGAGGTGGTAAAGTGGGACTTATTCCTGTTTGTGAAGGGTGCAGCCACCTTTAAGAGGTAAAGTGGTAAATGGTTGTGAGGACTAGACACACCAAAGAAGTCTAGAAGATGATGCCTAAATGTGAACACGTGTACCATTCCCAATATAGCTAGAGACTGTGACTTGATAACTGTAAAGTCCGCTTTACATACTGCGATATCGGTACCGATATTGCCATCGTGCGTACCCGCCCCCATCGGTTGTGCGACATGGGCAAATCTCTGCCCGTGTCGCACAACATCGCCCAGACCTGTCACACTACTTACCTTCCGTGCGACGTCGCTGTGACCGGCGAACTGCCTCCTTTCTAAGGGGGCGGTTCGTTCAGCGTCACAGCAACATCACAGCAGCGTCACTGAACCGCCGCCCAATAG
The DNA here is from genome assembly GCF_048569485.1 of Anomaloglossus baeobatrachus. Classification (NCBI taxonomy): domain Eukaryota; kingdom Metazoa; phylum Chordata; class Amphibia; order Anura; family Aromobatidae; genus Anomaloglossus; species Anomaloglossus baeobatrachus. The sequence goes on from NC_134353.1 coordinate 63,354,075, forward strand.
AAGTGGAGGGGCGGAGATGAGCGGGACGAACATCCCGCCCAACTCCTTCCTTCCGCATTGTGGCCGGGAGGCAGGTAAGGAGAGCTTCCTCATTCCTGTGGTGTCACACGGAGCGATGTGTGCTGCCGCAGGAACGAGGAACAACTTCGTTACTGCTGCAGTAACGATATTTGAGAATGGACCTCCATGTCGCCGATGAGCGATTTTGCACTTTTTTCTGACGCTCATAGGTGTCACACGCAATGGCATCGCTAAAGCGACCGGATGTGCATCACAAATCCGTGACCCCAACGAGATCGCTGTAGCGATCTCGTAGCATGTAAAGCCCGCTTTAGTGTGTGAAGAGCCAGACGGGTTACTGGAAGATATTATTGCAGGTGACCAGGAGAGACGTCGTGACATATACTGTGCTGTGCTAATGAGATAGCAAAACACAGACAGTTGCAAAGTGATGGAAGTGCTGCTGAAGAAAGTGCTAGCAGACAATCACAAATGTCAACTGTCAACCTCTATGCAAGCCTCCCTCATATAAGTCACAAAGTTCATAGACTTTGTGGGTAAAATGTAAGATGGATTCCTGTGTATTACGCAGCAGGAGATGGAGAAGTTTAGAAACAGCAGCTGTTGTAAATCCTGTCACAGTCCTCTGTGGCTGTGTGTCTATTTATAGTATGTAAAGAGGAAGAGAGAGACTCAGATGAATGTTTTACAAAAAGCTGATTCCTTTTTTTCGCAGCTTGACCCTTTAGAAGCAGGTATGTCCTCCTCCTGCAAAATAACCTTTTAGAAGCAGCTGTTTCCTCTTGCTTTTGCTTGGTATGCATAATATACATGGCGATCTCTTTACAAGACTACTGAATAACAGTATTTTGTATGTCGTAAATTTCAGGCTCATGACAGGAAGTGAGGAAAAATGTTACCTAATTTGCATTTTGCTGATTCACTGCCCATTGGGAAGGATTAGTGAATTAATTCACCATGTTTGTGATTTTCTTTGGGTTGATTTATGAGAAAAAGAGATGAGAAAAAAAAAAGATAAATCGATTCTCTCATTGTATTTCATGGATCAGCGAGTTGATAAAACTGTGAAAAGGGAGAAATCCATTTATCTATCTCTGTGCTGATTAATTTCACAATTTATCTTTCCAACAATCAGAGCTGTGTGTTTTCTTATTCAGAGCTCAAAATCCCTTCCATAGAAAGAAAATATATAATGCTGATCATCTGCAGCCTCCACAAAGGGGAAGATAGGAACTAACGGTGCACTTAGACGTGCCAATTTCGGACTGTCCGTGCACCTTAACGAGCACCAATCAATTATACAGTATAACAATAATATGTCATTGCCCCATGTAAGTGTGGCGTCCCTGAGGCTTCAGTCGACACAGAGGTACTGCATCTCAGCCAGAGGTGTGGTATTCCATCCTGGGTAAGGAAGAGGTCATCCACTGGTATGCACACAAAACACAGACACTCTCAGTTAGCAACACTTCATCAGACCAGGGTAATGTTGGCCGCTGGGTGGTGGAGACTAGTTAGTGGGAGCAGCCTGTAGAAATTGGTGAGTCGGAAAGAGCAGTGAAGACCTGTGGTCTGGAGCTGGTGCAGCTTTGCCCAGGCACAAAAGAGAAGGGGTCCTAGAGCCCACGGGAAGTGCGGCATACACCAGTGGTCTCATTCCACATACGACATATTGGAGTGGAGAGACTTGGCCGCAAACAGGGATCTGGTCCCTACACTAGAGGAGAAGAACCAATGTGCTCATCTAGTAAAACCAGAAGCTAAGGATACAGCTACTACCGAAGCCAACTCCGCACATGAATCCGCTGGAAGGTGACAATATAGGGCCAAGGGATAGAGCTTCAAGCCACCCAACAGGGCCCGTGGAGACCGTCTCAGGGCACTGTGTGCATAGGCGTGCGATAGGCAGGCGAGAAGTTAGTGCAGGAAGATGACCAGGGAAGGAACATAAGAAGGGTGCACCGGTCTTGACCTCTGAACTACCCGGGATTGACTGGAGCCGATCACAGTGGAACCCAGCACTCCAAAGGCGGTCACTGACATGTCGTGTTACCTTGAAACCTACTACAGTGAGTAAAAACCTTGAGACTGCATCCCTGTGTCGTTCCGTTATTCACCTGAGCCTCCAACCCTGCACCTCCGTCATCACCAATTACTACCCCCATCGGCCCTGGTGCCCAGCTCTAAAGGGTGCTTTACACGCTGCGACATTGCTAACGATATTTCGTCGGAGTCACGGTGTTTGTGACGCATATCCGGCATCGTTAGCGACATCGCAGCGTGTGACAGCTAGGAGCGACGATCAATGATCGCAAAAACGTCAAAAAACGTTGATTGTTGACACGTAGCTCCTTTTCATAATATCGTTGGTGGCCCATGCCGCTGGTTGTTCGTCGTTCCTGCGGCATCACACAACGCTATTTGTGACACCGCAGGAATGACGAACATCTCCTTACCTGCGCCCACCGGCAATGAGGAAGGAAGGAGGTGGGCGAGATATTCCGCCCGCTCATCTCCGCCCCTCCACTTCTATTGGACGGCTGCCGTGTGACGTCGCTGTGATGCCGCACAAACCGCCCCCTTAGAAAGGAGGCGGATCGCCGGCCACAGCGACGTCGCAGGGAAGGTAAGTCCATGTGACGGGTGTAAGCGATGTTGTGCGCCACGGGCAGCGATTTGCCCGTGACGCACAACCGACGGGGGTGGGTACGCTCGCTAGAAATATCGATAGCGATATCGCAGCATGTAAAGTGCCCTTATCTGTGGAGAGCTATACCAACCAAACTGCATCACCATCTGCCCCAGAGGTCTCATCTCGCAGCATCGGCCATCTCTGGCCGAGTACAACAGGTGGCGTCACAAATAACTCTCATCATCCCCTGTAAATATCCATTTTTTATTGAATGACACTGCTGGGGTCACGGAACTGGGTCCTGCTGCTGTAACATCCCAGAGCAGAGCCATGGCCCGGTGATGAGTAACCCCCAGGCCCCGGTGCAGGCGTGTCATAAGTAATGATTACTCTGCCAACAAACTATATAATCAGACGATGAACAAGTGTTTTTGCACAGGGGACTAGCGAAAGAAAAAACACTTTACTGGTGAGGGCACTGGGTGTAGGACCCCCACCTATCTGCTATTGAGGACCTAACATTTCGATAGGTCATTATAGGTACGTGTCCGAGATCAGGAACAGCAGCGTTTTGGATGCAGCGTGTGGACCACAATGCTGCGTTGTACAGTACAAGCACAATGGATGGATTTCTAGAAATCTCCTGCGCACTGCGCTTCTTTTTTCTGCAGCGTAAACTGATCTGTGGCTCGGCTTTCCGAGCCACACCATGTCAATTTATGTGTGTGGATACTCAAGTGTTTTCGGCAGGGGAACACAGCGAAAATCCGCTGTGCCCAGAACCCTGATAATGGGCATGGACACTTGGTTCTCCTACGGAGTACACTAGGATCTCCGGAAGAGAAGATACGCTGCGTCCAGAACCCTGATTGTGGGCATAGACGCTACGTTCTCCTACACAGAAAACTAGCATCTCCGGAAGAGAAGATACGCTGCGTCCAGAACCCTGCTTGCGGGTACGGACCCTATGTCCTTCTGCGGAGAACACTATTGTCGCGGGCGGAGGAGGGGACGCTGCGCTCTCCCACTGCTCGGGTCCGGCCACTGCTGCTGCGGCTGCTGCTGCTCGGTGGCGGCTCAAGCGGTGGGCCGGATCTCGGGGACTCGAGCGGCGCTCCTCGCCCGTGAGTGAAAAGGATGGGGATTGGATGGTGGGGATTTGGTTATTGTCCGTGACGCCACCCACGGTTGTGGTGATATTGGTGACACCACCGCTGCTCTGGACGGGGATCCCGGGAGCGATGACAGGGAGCAGCCAGGATGTTAGTTCTCACCTCCGTGGGTAGGGGGTTGGTTGTCCCGGGGCCCGGTGATGGGGTAGGGATGGATGGCAGGCGGGTTACTGGGCCTGGTGAGGTGCACGGTCACGGGGGCAGCGTTGTGCCGCACGGCACGGTGGTACTCACTCAGCCAATGATGAGGACACAGTTCTCGGTAAAACACACGGCTGGATGGACGGGTCCCACAGACGGCTGCGGTGTTGTTTCTCCCGGCAGGTTGATGGTGACTGCCTTTCCCTGCACCTATGTAGTGTAACGGTTCCAATGGGTTCCCACCGGTAACCCGCTCCCCAGCTTTGATATGGGCTGAAGGAGCCCCTTTTGCCCGCAGGCTCTGGCCCTGGGAACTTTAGCCTTGGCGGTGACTGTGTTTCCCTCTCTCGGTTGGACGGTTGCCTTCTTTCGGGACTTGGCTGCTGGGAAACCCAGGAGGTTCCCTTCGCTAACGGATTTGGCAAATTCACGGCGACTCCTAGCCTTGCCGGGGTCCGTAAGCCCCTGCCGGATGGTGCTGACTTCTCTTTGTGTACCAGTCCGGTACCGCCGGGCCACCGCCCGTCCACGGTCCTTACGGTAAACTCCGATAGGCCACTCCTGCAGACGGTCACCACCGTCTGCCAACCTCGCTGATCTGTCCGGGCCACACACCCGGACCAACTTCAGTCTGCTCAACTACCACTCTCCTTCCTTCCACTTCCACTGCCTTCACTAATGTCCAAACTGATCTGCCTGCTTTTCCCGCCTCCAGGACTGTGAACTCCTCGGTGGGTGGGGCCAACCGCCTGGCCCACCCCCTGGTGTGAACATCAGCCCCTGGAGGAAGGCAACAAGGGTTTTGTGTCTGACTTTGGTGTGCCTGACCGGGAGTGTGGGGTGTGGTGGTGTTGTTCTCTGTGGCCCCTGGCTTGTCCAGGGCGCCACACTAGCATCTCCAAAAGAGAAGGCACGCTGCGTCCAGAATTCTGATTGTGGCATGGACACTATGGTCTCCTGCAGAGAACACTAGCATCTCTGGAAGAGAAGACATGCTGCATCCAGAACACTGATCATGGTAACGGACTCTACATTCTCCTGTGGAGAACACTAACATCTCCGGAAGAGAAGACATGCTGCATCCAGAACCCTGATCATGGTAACGGACTCTACATTCTCCTGTGGAAAAACTAACATCTCCGGAAGAGAAGACATGGTGTGTCCAGAACCCTGATCGTGGGCACGGACGCTGCGTTTTCCCATGAAGAACACTAGCATCTCCAGAAGAGAAGACACGCTGTGTCCAGAATGCAACGTGACCGTATCGTGGACCCGTACCCTAATACCATATGCCCAGAAAACCCCTTTAAGCTCTGCTTCATCTGAATATAAAGTCAAGTTTACGTCTCCAGCTGCATCAATGTTACGCAATATGTTTTGCAAGAATTATGAGCCATATCTGGACTGAACATCCTGCAAATAAACTTCGGAAGCAGACAACCCTGGTTTGTTTGAAGCCAGCTGTGTTTTTTTGACAGTCCACTCTGTTGCTGTGGGAATTCTCCATAGTAATGACCCACTCATCGTGGGAGAGAACAAGTCGGAGCAGTGTGCTATGTCACATCTGCTCAGCGCTCATCTGAAAGTGTCTGCCGCAGCTTCACAGCTCAGTCCCAAAGGTAGGAAATGGGTCCATTATCCATTGACGTGGGTATGTGTGCCAGTGTTCATTCCATGGACTGACATAGGAGCACAGCTCATGTCGTGTAATTACTTGTCTGTATATATTACCCGCAGTCAATGTACAGGCTGCTGCGTATCCTGAATAGCGAAGTTAAGGAAACTTCTATATTTTGCAAACATTACAACACTTTAGCCTTAACCCCCAGGACCAACCAATCAACACCCTAACAACCCTAAAACAGACACTTTTGGGCATGGTGGTTTTCCATAAATCTGCTCCTTTTAGGATCCAAGTTATGGAATTTTCAAGACTGCTATATATTATGACTTTGGGGAAACTTTATTAATGCATTTGGCTTAATTATCATCTTTATATTTTGGCATTTTTATATATTTTTGTGTTTGGTTTATTTTCTGTAATAGCTCATTTTGAGCCTTTTTTTGTTGCTTTTGCATGTACCATACCTGTTTGTTTGTTGTTTTTTACTTTTTTGTAGCATTTGTCAATTGCAACAAATTTTTGTAGATCTTTATACTTTGTTACATTTGTGATGTGATTTGTCAGGCATGCCGGAAATGTTGCAATACTTAGAAGTGGCTGCAATTTTGTAAAAAACAAAACTCCACAATCCCCTTCCAAAAAGGCTACACAGGTGACAAAAAACACGACATACATATGTAGCACCCAGAGAAGGGGGTACTCGGTCCCGGGCAGTAACAAATGGGAATGTCACTCGTTTCTGGTCTGGTCACTTTCATTAATCGGGGGTATTTAGAGGGGAGATAAGAGTTTTTGTCATGTGACGCCACCTGCGGGTTCCGGTTAATGATGGAGAACCGCCGCTGCTCAATGTGGGTACTCCCAGGGCTGGTGGTAGTGGCAGCTGTGATGGTAGGCCCTCCGCTGTGCCTGGGAGTTGTAGTGGGGCAATAATGGAGACCACACCAGTTTGTCTTTAACAGTCTCTACTCACATGGACCCTCGGCCTGCTGGTTCCGGTCCCAGGAGGTTCAGTGCCAATGTAGTGACCCAGGTTGCTCTGTCCCCGGCACTCTCTGTAGATTGAGTCCCCGTAGCGTGGAGCATTTGGGGACTCTGACTGTCCCTTTTGGGGTACAGTCTCCTCCATACGGCAGGCAGTGTGGACCCTGCGGGGATGTAAGTGTCCGAACCCTGATCCTAGTTTACTGCTGATGCCCCCAGATTATTTGGTTCAGTGAAGTCCGTGAAGGTGTCCTCACCGGGTAGGTATTTGCCAAAAAGTTTAAAACGTGCGCTTGACCTAGGGCCCTGTGCCCCGTGCGTGCTCTGGTCCCAGCGCTATCTCGGTACGCGTCCTGGCGACCTCTCTCCTGTGCCCCCGAAGTCACCGTTACACGGACCCAGCTCAGGCACGTCCGCACACCTCTCCTGTGTGCTCCCAACTCTAGATCCTCCCTGACTGCTGACCCCTCCCACCAGGCTGGCTATACCCAGGGACTCGTTTCCATGGCGACCATCCCCTTACGTGGTTAACCCTCCATGCCCAGTGTGGAGAGGAGAACTAGGATTTAGATTGTGTTTTGGTGGAAAGGGCACTGATACTCCAGGTCCCAGGGGGTAGGTCCTGCATCCCCAAGAGGATGCAGTTCCCTGTAGTGCCCTGAGGGTCTCAGGGGCGCTACACATAAAATGGGTGGCTTTTCATTAGAAAAAATCTCCACATCTATCCACATCTTGTGTGTGGTTTTGCAGCTCCTTCACTTTTGGAGTTCTGGAGACAGAGAGAAGGGGATGATATGGCTAATAAGTGGAGAAAGAAGGATGGGAGGGGGAAAGTGGCTTATAAGTGGAGGAGGAAGGAGGTGAAGAAGTGACTTATAAGTTGAGAAAGAAGGAGGGAAGTCGAACAAGTGGCTCGTAAGTGGAGAAAGAAGGAGGGGAGGGGAAGAAGTGGCTCATAAGTGGAGAAAGAAGGAGAGGAGGGGAAGAAGTGGCTCATAAGTGGAGAAAGAAGGAGGGGAAGAAGTGACTCATGAGTGGAGAAATAAGGAGGGGAGGGAGAAAGAAGCATATTTCTTTGGTAAGATATATTTTTGAGTTATTTTATATATTCACTTGTGTTATTGATTTATGCATTTTTTTGTTGTAACAACATTGACCTTCTAACAAAAACCTTGATTTCTTATATTACAGATTTTCATGATGTTGCAGTTTGCAGTCAGACCTGTTATTTGGTGGATAATGGTTGTGGTGATGGTTGGGGGTAAATCTCCAGCTACACCAATGAATGAGATGATTGTTGGAGTTAATTTTGACACAGGGAATGTAATTTCCGCTGACAGTAAGTGACAAGTGGCGCTTTGTTTAATACTTTATAACCCCATCTGGATGGGTGACAAGCATGAACAGTTTATAAACTGTTGGGTGCAGGTGTATGGAGCGGGCTCAGGACCTGAGCCTGTCCCATATATAGCGGGTGGAGGCTGTATTATACATCAAGTACCTGCCTCTAAGAGCAGGGACAGATCTTGCTGTACCCATTCCGTATTACACAGTGACAATAGATTTAATTAGCAGCTGTGGTCCTAATGAAGACACCCATTGCAGCAATTTTTGTACTCCCATGAAGCCCAGCCACAGACTGGGCTTCATAAAACATCTACAATTTTTTCCATATACTGCCAAACTGTTTTATTGTAAGAAAAATAGTCATGGACGAAAGTGTTGTCAGCCATGAAATTGGTCCAGAAGATGATGTATTTCTCACAGAAAATTATTGGAAGTACACATGTTTTATTATACACATGTTTATTCCCTTTGTGTATATGGGTGAAACAACAAAAAACAGCGATAAAAAGCAAAACTAGACATAATTTCACACAAAACCCCCAAAATGAGCAAGACAAAATTGTTGCAGGGAAAAAAAAAAAAAATGCACGGTTGTGCTGCGCTGCAGGCTACCTGAGGAAGGGGGAGGTTGTACCCCCGAAATGCGTAGTGGCATGTAAATAATTAATAAATCTACATCCCAAATAACCTTATCACTACCTTTCTGAGCAGCGCAGCGCAACCGTGCATTTTTTTTTTTTTCCCCTGCATTATTATCTCCCTATGGGAGCTCACGGGGCTGCTGCAGCCAGAACCAGGATCGTACTATCCGTTTGAATCTAACACCAGGGGCTGGGGAATCACCACATCTGTGATCACGGGACCGTCCGACCCGGAGGAGGAGCTGCTATCAGACGCCGGTCCGGCGGCTGCACACTGCACGTGGAAACCCCGATCGTGTGAGCAGAGTCCTGCGGAGTCAGGAGGACTGGATCCCTGCTGACAAGGAGCGGTGAACTTGTGATCCCCCTTCAATACCACTATCAGTGTTGTACCTGACGTACAACACTATCAGGTGAGTGTGCACCTCACATTGTACATACCTCGGTACATTAAGATCCCACACAGGAGCGTCCTCTCTCTCTTTTTTCAAGACAAAATTGTTGGCACCTTTCAAAAATTGTCAGTAAACTTTGTTTCAAGCATGTGATGCTCGTCCAAACTCACCTATAGCAAATAACAGGTGTGGGCAATATGAAAATCCCACCTGAAACCAGATAAAAAGGGGAGAAGATGACTCAATCTTTGCATTGTGTATATGTGTGTGCCACACTAAGCACGGAGAATAGAAAGAGAAGAAGACAACTGTCTGAGGACTTGTAATCCAAAATTGTTGAAAACATCAACAAACTTAAAGTTAGAAGTCTGTCTCCAGAGATCATAATGTTCTTTTGTCCATGGTGCGCAGCATAGTCAAGAAGTTTATAACCCATGGCACTAAATTTAATCTCCTTGGATGTGGATGTCAGAGAAAAATTGATGAAACGATTCAACGCAGGATAGTCCAGATTATGGATAAGCCTGCCCAATCAAGTTCCAAAGAAAATCGAGCTGTCCTGCAGGCTAAGGGGGCATCAATGTCAGTGCTAACTATCCTTCCACATATGAATGAAATAAAACACTGTGAAGGAGACCCAGGAAGACCCCCCTGCTGACACAGAAACATAAAAAAGTTAGACTGCACTTTGCCAAAATATATGTGAGTAACCACAATCCTTCTTGGAAAGTGTCTTGTGGACAGATGAGACCAAGTTAGAACTTTTTGGTAAAGCACATCATTCTACTGTTTACTGAAAACGGAATGATGCCTTCCAAGAAGAGAACGCAGCACATACAGTCAAACATGGTGGAGGCTCAAAAATGTTTCGGAGGTGTTTTGCTGCCTCTGGCACTGAGTGACTTGCTTGTGTGCAAAGCATCATGAAATCTGAAGATTACCAAAGGATTTTGGATTGCAATGAAGTGTTCAGTGTCAGAAAGTTGGGTTTGCGTCGTAAATGATGGGTCTTCCAGCAGGAGAATGACCCCAAACAGACTTCAAGAAGCCCCAAAAATGGATGCAACAAAGCACTGCAGAGTTTTGAAGTGGCAGCAATGAGTCCGGATCTAAATCTCATCGTCACCTGTGGAGAGATCTTAAAATTGCTGTTGGGAGAAGAGAAGATGCCTTCGACTATGAGAGACCTGCAGCAGGTTATAAAGAAGAGTCCGAGATTCCAGGTGAGAGGAGTAAGAAGCTTGTGCATGATTACAGAAAGTGATGGATTGCAGTTATTTATTCCAAAGGGTAAAGGGTGCAACCAAATATTAAGCTGAAGGGGACAACAATTTTGTCCTGCTCATTTTTGGAGTTTTGTTTGAAATTTTGTCCAATTTGCCTTTTTTTTCTCTGTTTTTTTATGCTGTCCCAATACACACAAAGGAAATAAACTTGTGTGTAACAAAAGGTGTAATTGGAAACATTTTCTGGGAGAAACACTTCATTTTCTGGAACAATTTCAAGGGTGCCAACACTTTTGGCCATGACTGTCTGACAAGTGATAATATGATCATAGGTTCAAGGCCACTAAAAGGAACTAAAAAATTAAGTAAAAAATAAACAACATTTTTTTTAAATATAAAATAAATATAAAAGTTTAGATTGCCCCTTCTTCAACGTTCTAGAAAAATTAGAAATAAAACATTTAGTATCGCCACGTACATGAAGAGAAAAAAAAAATCACATTGCCAGAATTGAGTTTTTGGGTTCCTATACCTCACCCCAAAAATGCAATATAAAGCAAGAAAAGCTGCATATGTACCCCCAAGATGGTACCAAAAGAAATGTCAGCTCGCCATGCCTCCCCAAAAAAGTTAAGGATCATGGATAAAGGGTGGGGAAAAAAACGAAGCACAAAACTGAAAAATCGTCTGGGTGGGAAAGGGTTGAACCATGTTTTTTTTCTGTAGACATAGTGTGTGATATGTATCCTATCTATTCTTTAGCTCGCCTTTGTGTGGACTGTCAAAGCTTTAAATTTCTGGAACAAGCTGTGCAGGATCTGTACAGAGCCGCTGATAATCTGGACTCCCAGGTAAATATCGATTCACGTGGGCACAAAAGTTTGACAATTTCAATGGCACAGATGGTCACTATTTACCAAGCATTACTGAAATGTATCAAGCCTTTGTTGGTGATGAAGCTTCAAGACGCTTCCTGTACTGAGACAACATTAATTACATGCATTGCTCAGGTGTGATTTTGGCCCATTTTTCCACGGAAACACTCCACATCCTGCAGGTTCCTTCTATGAACTCTGAGCTTCAGATCCTTCCATAACTTTTCTACTGGATTCAGGTCAGGTGATCAGCTCAGCTTTATTTTCTTTCTCTGAAACCAATTGAGTTACCTTTGCTGTGTGTTTGAGATCATTGTCTTGCTAAAATATCCACCCTCATTTCATTTTCATCACGGTAAGTTACAGCAGATTAATTTCTTGGTATTTGTCCAATAATCTTTCCTTCAAGTTTGCCAGTGCTAAACAGTATGTTGAAAAACAGCCCCACACCATGATGTTCCCACCTCCATACTTTACTGTTGTTGGTGTTTTGGGGGGTGATTTGCCTTTTGGCCTCCAAACATGGTGTGTATTTTGGCATCCAAACAGTTCAATTTTGATCTCATCTGATCAGATTATATTCTCCCAATATTTCACAGGCTTGTCTAAATGTTTTTGAGAAAACTTTAAATGTGCTTGAACATGCTTTTTGTTCAGCAACGGAGTCTTCCATGGTGAGCGTGCATACAGGAGCGTGCATACAGGCCATGGAAGGTGAGTGCATTACGTATTGTTTTTTTTCTTTGCGACAATTGTACCTGCCGATTCCAGGTCTTTCTCTAGCTCTTCACAGGTGGTCCTAGGCTCTCGGACAACTATTCTCATAACTTTTGCTTAGAAAATTGGTGATGTATTTAACCAAATCTCCACCCTCTGTATGTATATATATATATATATATATATATATATATATATATATATATACACACACAGTATATATATATATATATATATATATATTTTTATATATATATATATCTATATATATATATATATATATATATAATCACATAAGTGAATACTCCCCTCACATCTTTGTAAATATTTTGTTATATCTTTCCTTAGGACAACACTGCAGATCTGACCTGGTGATACAATGTACAGTGTCAGTGTGCAGCTTGTTGCTAGCAACAAAAGTGAGTACACGCCAATGTAAAAATGACCAAATTGTAACCCAAACCATCATCTCTAGCACCTCCTTGACTCTCATTTGCATGGAGTACACTAGAGCTTCACAGGAGCTGGACATCACGGAGCTGGTGGATGTTAGAGAACTTGCACTCCTCCACCTCCTGGTCCCACAGATGCTCCATAGGATTTAGGTCTGGAGTCGCTTGGCTAGTTCAGCACCTATAATCTCAGTTTCTTCAGCAAGGCAGTGGACGGCTTGCAGGTGTTTGGGGTCGTTATGTTGGAATATGAAGGGAGGCGATCATGCTCTGCTTCAGTATGTCACTGTACATGTTGCCATTCATGGTTCCCTCAATGATCTGTAGCTTCCCACATAATCCCACTCATGCAGCCACAAACCATGACACTCCCACCACCATGCCTGACTGTAGGCAGGACACACTTGTCCTTGTTCTCCTCACCTGATTGCCGACACACACACTTGACACCATCTGAACCAAATATGTTTATCTTGGTCTTATCAGACAACAGAACATGGTTCCAGTAATCCATCTACTTAGTCTGCTTGTCTTCAGCAAACTGTTTGCAGGCTTTCTTATATATCATCTTTAGAAGAGGCTTCCTTATGTGACCATAGCCATGCAGACCAATGTGGTGCAGTGTGTGGTGTATGGTCTGAGCAATGACAGGCGGACCCCCCCACCCCTGTAACCTCTACAGCAATGCTGGCAGCACTCATACATCTATTCTGAAAAGACAACCTCTGTTTATTCACATATTTTTTATAAATTTTTAACTGTAATAAATGGATGCAAAAGAGTAAAAGGGATAGAGGGTACAGGAATTAGAAACAACCGTTGGATATAATGCTGAGCGCGTGCACTCAACCTCTTTGGTCGACCATGACGAGGCCTGTTCTGATTGGATCCTGTCTTGTTAAACCGCTGCATAGTGTTGGCCACCGTGCTGCAGCTCAGTGTCAGGGTGTCCATAATCTTCTTATAGCCTTAGCCATCTTTATGTAGAGAAGCAATTCTTTTTTTCAGATCCTCAGAGAATTCTTTGCCATGAGGAGCCATGTTCAACTTCCAGTGATCAATAAGAGAGTGTGTAAGAAATAACACCAAATGTAACGCCCCTGCTCCCCATTCACACCTGAGACGTTGTAACTAAAATGAGCCACGTGACATTGGGGAGGGTAATGGCTAATTGGGCACAATTTGGCCATTTTCATTAAGGGGTGTACTTTTGTGGCCAGCGGTATAGACATTAACACTAGAAGTCCCCGGAATTTCGTGCTCCATAGGGTTCCAATGGTAGAAATGTTAAATGACCCCTCTCTGGGACTTCTAGTGTTAATGGCTGTGTGTTGAGTTATTTAGAGGGCAACAGATTTACACTGTTATACAAGCTGCACACTCACACTGTACATTGTATTGAAGTGTTATATCTTCAGTGTTGTACCATAAAAAGATATAATAAAATATTTACAAAAGTGTGAGGGGTGTGTTCACTTTGGTGATATAATAATATAATAGTTATGTATATATATATATATATATATATATATATATATATATATATATATATATAAAAAAAATTTCCCACTGGTGGCACATACAGTACTTCTTCTCATTGTATGAGTTGCCTAGTAATAACCAGGCTGGATCACAGGAAAAAAAGAACACAACCCCAAAATTGCACTGTGTGAAATGTAAGGATACAAGTTTGGTCCCCTGGTCTAACCTCCTGTATGATTAAAAAGTGCAGCTGAGTTTACCTGGGTCACACTGCAAATCCTTTTATCAGCTCTCCTCCTTTCATAGAACGGCCAGCACTGCTGTACTGCCTCTCCCCTCACACTGCCTGTCTGGAGATAAGTCACTCTTATGTCTGTTGTGCTCACAACATATTGTAATGCTGGGTGTCATTACATCTCACAAAAGGCTAGCTTGTTGGGCTCTCATTACAGGCTTACAAGTTTCCCTGAGACAACAGACATAAGTGTGACTACTCCAGTGTGGTGGATATGGCAGTACAGCAGAGGTGACAGTGCTATAAAAGGACGATTGCCAGTAGAAGGGTTTGTAATATGACACAGCTAAACTCAGCTGCACTTTGTAATCATGTAGGAAGTTTGACCAGGAAATCAAATCTGTATCCTTACATCTCACACAGTGAGAAACCTATACCATTTTGTAGTCTGTCAGGTGTGAGTCATCTGTACTGTAACTTACTCTCCCCCCAGCACTTTCTAATCATGCAGGAGGTCTGACCAGGAGATCATAGCTGTATCCTTACATCTCACACAGGGAGAAACCCATGCCGTTTTGTAGTCTGTGAGGTTTGTCATCTGTGCTGTAACTCCCTTTCCCTCCCCCAGTACTTTCTAATCAAGCAGGAGGTCTGACCAAGAGATCAGAGCTGTAGCCTTAGGCTGGGTTCACACATAGCGACAGCGATAACGACGTCGCTGTTACGTCACGATTTTCTGTGATGTAACAGCGACCTTGTAAGTCGCTGTTATGATCGCTGCTTAGCTGTCAAACACAGCGACGCAGCAGCGATCATAACGTCGCTACATGTGCAGAGAGCAGGGAGCCGCGCACATTGCTTAGCGCTGGCTCCCTGCTCTCCTAGCTACAGTACACATCGGGTTAATTACCCAATGTGTACTGCAGAGAGCAGGGAGCCGTGCACACTGCTTAGCGCTGGCTCCCTGCTCTCCTAGCTACAGTACACATCAGGTTAATTAACCCGATGTGTACTGCAGCTACATGTGCAGAGAGCAGGGAGCCGGCACTGGCAGCGTGAGAGCGGTGGAGGCTGGTAACGAAGATAAATATCGGGTAACCACCTTGGTTACCTGATGTTTACCCTGGTTACAGCTTACCGCAGCTGCAGATGCCGGCTCCTGCTCTCTGCTCGCTTCATTTCGTCGCTCTCTCGCTGTCACACACAGCGATCTGTGCGTCACAGCGGGAGAGCAACAATAAAAAAACGAACCAGGGCTGTGTGTAACGAACAGCAATCTCACAGCAGGGGCCAGGTCGCTGCTCAGTGTCACACACAGCGAGATCGCTAATGAGGTCACTGCTGCGTCACAAAAACCCTGACTCAGCAGCGATCTCAGCAGCAATCTCGCTGTGTGTGAAGCACCCCTTATGCTGGTTTCACTTCAGCGTTTTCCTGCCGCACTGCCAGATCCGACGTAAGTGTAGTACAGTTCAATACAGTTCACTGGCAAGCTCCGGGCACATGCGGTCATGTGACCAAAGCATGTGACAGCATGTGACCGGGGCTTGACGCACTGTCTGTGAACTGTATTGAACTGTACTGTACTTGTGCCGGATCCGGCAGTGCGGCAGAAAAACGCTGATGTGAAACCAGCCTTACATGTCACACAGTGAGACACCTATGCCATTTTGTAGTCATCTGTGCTGTAACTCCCTCTCACCCTCAGTATTTTCTAATCATGCAGGAGGTATGATCAGAGCTGAATCCTTACATCTCACACAGTGAGACACCTATGCCATTTTGTAGTCTGTCAGGTGTGAGTCATATGTACTGTAACTTGCTCTCCCCCCAGCACTTTCTAATCACGCAGGAGGTCTGACCAGAAGATCAGAGCTGTATTAATTATTCTCATAGTGAGAAACCAAAACGTTTGTCGGATTGTATTCTTTTTCTGCTGTTTTGCTGCCTGCTTATGCTTGGGCAACTCATACAGGGAAAATAATGAAAAATATCTGATAACACACATTGGACTGAACAAAACTTAACTCATTAGCTGCCAAATATTTTGATTACTAACATCTCTGTAGTGGAGAAAAAAAAGAAAATATTTTCCAGTGCAAGAAACTGCAAAACAAAGATCTTACACTTATAACTCTATTTGTCATTGCATATGGATAGCGTCACTATCTCTCGTTATCCGGCTCCCACTGGCTCCATTCTCATTAATTGGAAAATCAAAGATATATTTAGAGATCTAGAGTAGAATTAGGCCATAAAGAGCAGTGGGAGACACAAAACAGTAGTTGTTATGCAAAAGCCATTCATTAAATCCAGTATTTGTAATGACTTTGATAAATTAGTCAGTTTACTCTAAGCAGGCACCTCGCACAATCAGCATTGCCTCTGGGGGAGAGTAAGGTTGGGTTACCATTGCTTCTAGGCTTAACATTAGATATTACGGTGCAGATGAATGACTACTACGAAATATGTGGTAGAGAGAATCTACATCAGCGTGGCTCGTGGGATCATGGATTATTGGCTACTACAAGCAAATCACATCTCTAGTATTTAGACTTGTGTTAGAATATAGTCTCTGAAATGTCAATGTCTGGTCTGCACGTGGGAGGTCAATCAAGGATTAATAGGGCGACTATGATGTATTTCCATATATATATAAGTAATAACACACCATGTTCTAGAGCTGGGGGGTGTCAGGGGGCTACGACTGCAATAAATTGTACATGTTACATATAATACACATTACTAATGTTTAGATATCATCATATGTCCAAAATGACCAGGTGCAATAATTTATGCTCTGTCCTGGTGATACAGTGGTTCATGCCTTCACTGTTTTTCTTGTAATAGATAATGCTATTTGTCTCGAATATTCAAGAGAGAGATTTTATGTTCCTCTCTCAAAATACAGTGGTTCACACTCTTATATATCACAGGTAACCTAAAGGTAGACACTGTCATATGTTCCTGGTAAATTAGTGGTAGACACTGTCATATGTCCCTGGTAAACTAGTGGTAGACACTGTCATATGTCCCTGGTAAACTAGTGGTAGACACTGTCATATGTCCCTGGTAAACTAGTGGTAGACACTGTCATATGTCCCTGGTAAATTAGTGGTTGACACTGTCATATGTCTCTTGTAACCTAGTGGTAGATACTATTATATGTCCCTGGTATCCTAGTGGTAGATACTGTAACATGTCACTAGTAACATAATGGCAGATACTGTCATATATACCAGGTAAGCTACTGGTAGATTCTGTCATATGTCCCTGGTAACCTAGTGGTAGAAACTGTCATTTGAATCTTGTAACCTAGTGGTAGATACTGTCATATAGCCTTGTTAATCTAGTGGTAGAGTCTGTCATATCTCCCTGGTATCCTAGTGGTAGATACTGTCATATGAATCTGGTAACCTAGTGGTAGATACTGTCATATAGCCCAGGTAACCTACTGGTAGATACTGTCATATGTCAATGGTAACCTACTAGTAGATACTGTCATATGTCACTGGAAACCTAGTGGTAGATACTGTCATATAGCCCAGGTAACCTATTGGTAGATACTGTCATATGTCAATGGTAACCTAGTGGTAGATACTGTCATATGTCACTTGGTAACCTAGTGGTAGATTCTATTATATGTCCCTAGTAACCTAGCGGTAGATAATATTATATGTCTCTGGTAACTTAGTGGTAGATACTGTCATATGTCACTTGGTAACCTAGTGGTAGATTCTATTATATGTCCCTAGTAACCTAGCGGTAGATAATATTATATGTCACTGGTAACTTAGTGGTAGATACTGTCATATATTCCTAATAACTTAGTGGTAGATAGTGTCATATGTTGCTGGTCGGGGGCATAATGATTGCTGTTACTGGGGGTGCAACAGTGACAGGGCCCATGCAAAAGGAGGGGTCTGCCAATAACAGCGCCTATTTTAGCGGGATATGCATCGCATGCTACTCAAACATCAGCAGCTGATATCCGCATCTGAAGGTTTTACAACGGTCCTTACAGTCCCCTGATCTAATCATCATTGAAAATCTGTGGCTAGATCTCAAAGAGCAGTGCATACAAGATAATCCAGAAATCTCACAGAACTGAAAGATGAGCCAGGAATCTCACAGAAGTGGAAGAAAGCAAGTAATCTCACTGAACTGGAAGATGATGAGCCAGGAATCTCATTGAACTGGAAGATGAGCCAGGAATCTCACAGAACTGGAAGACGAGCCAGAAATCTCACAGAACTGGAAGACGAGCCAGAAATCTCACAGAACTGGAAGACGAGCCAGAAATCTCACAGAACTGGAAGACGAGCCAGGAATTTCACAGAACTGGAAGATGAGCCAGGAATCTCACAGAATTGGAAGACGAGCCAGAAATCTCACAGAACTGGAAAACGAGCCAGTAATTTCACAGAACTGGAAAACGAGCCAGGAATCTCACAGAACTGGAAGACGAGCCAGGAATCTCACAGAACTGGAAGAAAGCCAGGAGTCTCACTGAACTGGAAGATGATGAGCCAGGAATCTCATAGAACTGGAAGACGAGCCAGGAATCTCACAGAACTGGAGGACAAGCCAGAAATCTCACAGAACTGGAAAACGAGTCAGGAATTTCACAGAACTGGAAGACGAGCCAGAAATCTCACAGAACTGGAAGACGAGCCAGTAATTTCACAGAACTGGAAGATGAGCCAGGAATCTCACAGAATTGGAAGACGAGCCAGAAATCTTACAGAACTGGAAAACGAGCCAGTAATTTCACAGAACTTGAAAACGAGCCAGAAATCTCACTGAACTGGAAGATGAGCCAGGAATTTCTCAGAACTGGAAGATGAGCCAGGAATTTCTCAGAACTGGAAGATGAGCCAGGAATCTCACAGAACTGGAAGCAAGCCAGGAGTCTCACTGAACTGGAAGATGATGAGCCAGGAATCTCACAGAACTAGAACACGAGCCAGGAATCTCACAGAACTGGAAGACGAGCCAGGAATCTCACAGAACTAGAACACGAGCCAGGAATCTCACAAGACTGGAAGACAAAACAGGAATCTCACTGAACTGGAAGATGATCCAGAAATCTCACAGAACTGGAAGACAACTCTAAGGAAGAATGGATGAAAATCCCTCAAATAAGAACTGAAAGACTCTTAGCTGCTACAAAAAGCTTTTACAAGCTGTGATACTTGCCAAAGGGGGTGCTACTAGGCACAAACCATGTAGAGCACCCAAACTTTTGCTTTTGCCCACTTTACTTTTTTGTGAACTTTAAAATGTAATATATATATATATATATATATATATATATGTATATGTATATATATATATATATATATATATATATATATATGTGTATATATATATATATATATATATATATATATATATATATATATATATATATATATTTATACAGTGCCTAATAGTAGTATTCAACCCCCTGCAGATTTAGCGGGTTTGATAAGATGCAAATAAGTTAGAGCCTGCAAACGTCAAACAAGAGCAGGATTTATTAACAGATGCATAAATCTTACAAACCAACAAGTTATGTTGCTCAGTTAAATTTTAATAAATTTTCAACTTAAAAGTGTGGGTCAATTATTATTCAACCCCTAGGTTTAATATTTTGTGGAATAACCCTTGTTTGCAATTACAGCTAATAATCGTCTTTTATAAGACCTGATCAGGCCGGCACAGGTCTCTGGAGTTATCTTGGCCCACTCCTCCATGCAGATCTTCTCCAAGTTATCTAGGTTCTTTGGGTGTCTCATGTGGACTTTAATCTTGAGCTCCTTCCACAAGTTTTCAATTGGGTTAAGGTCAGGAGACTGACTAGGCCACTGAAACACCTTGATTTTTTCCCTCTTGAACCAGGCCTTGGTTTTCTTGGCTGTGTGCTTTGGGTCGTTGTCTTGTTGGAAGATGAAATGACGACCCATCTTAAGATCCTTGATGGAGGAGCGGAGGTTCTTGGCCAAAATCTCCAGGTAGGCCGTGCTATCCATCTTCCCATGGATGCGGACCAGATGGCCAGGCCCCTTGGCTGAGAAACAGCCCCACAGCATGATGCTGCCACCACCATGCTTGACTGTAGGGATGGTATTCTTGGGGTCGTATGCAGTGCCATCCAGTCTCCAAACGTCACGTGTGTGGTTGGCACCAAAGATCTCGATCTTGGTCTCATCAGACCAGAGAACCTTGAACCAGTCTGTCTCAGAGTCCTCCAAGTGATCATGAGCAAACTGTAGACGAGCCTTGACATGATGCTTTGAAAGTAAAGGTACCTTACGGGTGGAGTACGTTACTTATGGTATTGACTGAAACCAATGTCCCCACTGCCATGAGATCTTCCCGGAGGTCCTTCCTTGTTGTCCTTGGGTTAGCCTTGACTCTTCGGACAAGCCTGGCCTCGGCACGGGTGGAAACTTTCAAAGGCTGTCCAGGCCGTGGAAGGCTAACAGTAGTTCCATAAGTCTTCCACTTCCGGATGATGCTCCCAACAGTGGAGACAGGTAGGCCCAACTCCTTGGAAAGGGTTTTGTACCCCTTGCCAGCCTTGTGACCCTCCACGATCTTGTCTCTGATGGCCTTGGAATGCTCCTTTGTCTTTCCCATGTTGACCAAGTATGAGTGCTGTTCACAAGTTTGGGGAGGGTCTTAATTAGTCAAAAAAGGCTGGAAAAAGAGATAATTAATCCAAACATGTGAAGCTCATTGTTCTTTGTGCCTGAAATACTTCTTAATTCTTTAGGGGAACCAAACAGAATTCTTGTGGTTTGAGGGGTTGAATAATAAATGACTCTCTGAATAAACTTTTCACAATTCAAAAAAAAGAAATAACATTCTTTTTTGCTGCATTTCACACTTCCAGGCTGATCTACAGTCCAAATGTCACAATGCCAAGTTAATTCCGAATGTGTAAACCTGCTAAATCTGCAGGGGGTTGAATACTACTTGTAGGCACTGTATATATATACACTGTATATAAATATACATAAATATATACACTGTATATAAATATACATAAATATATATATATATATATAGGTATATATATATATATTTATTTATATACAGTATATATAACTTGCTTAACTGTTCACAATAACAATAATGTTGGCCAGGGATGCCCAAACTTTTACATGTCACTGTAAGTCCCCAGTAGTATATGCTTTCATATATTCTAGGTAGCCCATAGAGCGATACATGCATATGTAATTAGTGACTCAGTGGTAGATAATATCATATGTCCAAGGTGACCCAGTGGTACATATGCTTAGCCGGCTGTTAATCTATTGGTATATACTGTCATACATCAAAGTAACCCATAGATAGATTTTGTCATATGTGTCTGGTGACCCAGTGGTAGATACTGTCAATGTCCTATATGAACTAAGTGATTATATATATATATATATATATATATATATATATATATATGATATAGTTGATATAGTTGTACAGTATATACTGTCATATGTCCCTGATAAGCTGGTGGTAGATACTCTCAAATATGTCCCAAATAACCCATAGATAGATAACGTTATATGTTCCAGGTAAACCATTGGTTGATTTTTTTGCTATATGTCCCAAGTAAACCACAGGTAAATGCTGTCATAAATCACTGGTGACAAAGTGGTAGATATTGTCATATGTCCTAAATGACTAAGTGGTATATATATTTAGCCTAGGTGAGGCTGCACTCATTGAATGTAATGGGGCACACTTGCTGAACTGCTGGATTAAGGCACATAGGAATGGTTTTCTATTTAAACAGTCCAGATGGTTTATTCACACATATAAGCCAGGACTGCAACAACATAATAAAGGCCTTCTTGCAGCTTCAAAGTAACACAAACATACACCTTCCTGCGGCATTACAGAAACGTATATAACATACAGTCCGTTTCATGTGCGGGTACACTCACATGGCTTCGGATACATTCCCTTGCAGCAGTATCCCAGTGCAGGTATAGCACTATCCACTCACTGTCCTTGGTTAGTAGCCTTTTGTAAGGTTACATTTTTGGAGCTTGAGCAAGGCTCTAACAGACACTACTGCCTCACCAGGATAACCAACCAGGAACTGTGACTGGTTCCAGACACTGTCTCCTGCCAGTACAGATTCTCAGAAGAACTCCAGCTTCCTAAGCACAGAGCGACCACAGGCTCCATACACCTGGCCTCCTAGCCAATGTGTCTCCAGGAAGTCTGCATCCAGCTCTAAACCCACATGGTCGGCACGTAGGGTGCCTTTAGGATGTAAACTGCTTCCATGCACCCAGAGATCATGTGACCAAACAACCAATCTCATATATCACACCAGACACATCCATGGGTGGAAGTATGTGAATAGCCAGAGCTGCCCAGCACTCTGACAATTCATACATCAAAATACATTTAACAAGACTTGTAGAACCCCATAGTAAACATTTCAGGTTTTATACTGTGGAGGACCTCCTTCACTGCCATACAAAGCGGCCGTTTACAATAGAGGTGGTTTCTACCTCACATGGTATATAGTGTCATATGTCACCATAGGTAGATACTGTTATGTGTTTTTGGTATCCCAGTAACAGATATGGGTCCAGTAACTTCGTATCCTCTTTGTATAACTGGTATATAAGTTCTGATTACAGTATGTACCACTAGGTCACCAGGGCTCAGCATATAGTTTGTATATATATTCACCGGTGACATCTGGCAACATGTACCAGTCATCTGGGACAAGTGATATCTAACACTGGGTTACCAGGGACATACGACATGTCCACCTAACAAGAATATGTACCACTTAAAGATAGATATATTCATAGTGTTGATAAAAGTAAACAGATGTGATTTGGGGGATTTTTTGTAAAATCACCAGACATTAGTTACTATGTTGTTTACGTACTTTTTTGCTTTGTTTTTCAGACAGAGGCGCTTTTTTTGAGGACGGAGGATTGCGGTTTGTGCACCTGTCGTGCCTCGTAATAATAAGCTTGATATCCACAGGATTGCAGGCATCCTATTATAACCACATACGACAACTATATATTTTTTTTATAATCTGCTGAATACACTCAAAAACGTAGAATTTTTTATTATTGGACTGGGTTTTTCCTACTATACCCGATGGCCCCAAATTCATGGTTGATGTTTATCGACTTACTGGAATACTTTACTCCTTCTTTTAGTGGCTATTGATTTTGTGTCTTATTCTCTTTACGTTTTGCCTCACTTTTTAAGGTCTCATACAGACAGCTGTTTTTTCTTGCGTACTCCCTACTATCCGTGGTTTTCACAAATAACATTAGTACCTACAATGGTGAATGGGACCATTCATATGTCTGTGATTCCCAGTGGACATGTCCGATTTTGTTCCAAGTTGTGACAACTCAACATCTGGCCACTTGTGTGGCGGGTGAACGATTCTGAATTAGGCCAGACCTATTGTTCCTTTGTTTGGTAAATCAAGACAAGTTAGCCTTTCTTTCATGTCAGACTGACCAGAGCCCTATTGTCTGTTAGGTGTGGACAGTGTCAGACTGGCTACTGGAGAAACCGCCAGTTATACCAGGCCTGGCAACGGTTACCTGCATTGAACTCCGGAGCAATCACCTGAGCTTTGGAGCTTCGGATTTCATCCCGGCCTGTTCGCAGCTGTCATGAACTGAAACAGCTCTTGCGGTTCAATCCTGCAAACCCTGAGTACCGTCCAGGCTGCACTCCGGAGCTCAGGTGAGAGCTCCGGAGTTCAATACAGGTAACCGCAGCCAGGCCTGGTATTACTGGCAGTTTCTCTGGTAGCCAGTCCGACATGGGGGTGTGGATTACCTCAGACCCTTTAACTACATAATTCAGAGGAAAATTATGGAGTCAGATTGAACTAGTGACCAATGACAGAATGGCCATATACCACCAATCCTGTAAGACACAGTACCCTGAAATAAGGGGTATTAAAAGGGCCTTGCTCCTGTCACCAGATTCATTCATTCTACAGCACTTCAGCCTAGGATCCATGGTTCCAGCTGGAGGATCACAGAACTGCTTCACTGCTCAATGCTGAGCCAACAAATTTGCTTGGAGAACACAGGTTGGGACAATTTGATCACCTGGCTACATAACTTATTGTGCTCTGTCAGCTTCCTAAACTTGCGCTATCTTCTCCCAGTGAGTGCCCTCCTAAAGTGGACTGCACTGGGATATTTGCCCTTGGAAGTCCCAAATTAAAAAAAGAGTTAATAAGGCCTATTATAATAATAATTGGCTTATTTTTACTCAGCCCTTGAGAAAGCCACATCCAGTGGCGATACAAGTGGAGCGACATCCCACTCTCACAGGCTCCCTGACTTCCCACCACTCACCCCAGCTCTGGTTTCTGGTAATATATATGTTTGGCTGCCAGTTTGATACAAGAGATGGTGACACCACCTTGGGTAACCTCCTGTATTCCAGGCTCTCTGGCTTTTTACCACCTACTGTGGTCTCTGTCAGTAATTTTGTCAGACACCTCTCTATTTCAAGAGGTGGTCTATTTACTATATTTTTCCATGCCAGGGTTCCTTATATCTGTGAGTATCATAGGGCCTGTGGGTGATGTTAGAATTTGTGCCTTACTTACCCTTAGCCTTCGTGCATTTTCTGGTACACAATTGTGTCTCATTTTTGGATTGTATGTTTAATAACATTGTGGGCTTACTTATTACATTTTCAGTGGATACTGTGTATGTACCTTATTATGGGCACATTTGTGGGTTGTTTTTCTGCTAGTCCTCAATTGACTTTTTAAATGTTTTTAATAGTCACGTTTTGCTCTCTATTTGTGTATTGTCATTATAATAAAATATTGTATTTTATGGTTGATCCCCTTTGTCCAGAACTTCTTTCTTCTCTGTTGCTTACACTGAGTTGCAGACACCAAATTTGCATCTCCTGGGAAAAAATCTAATGGATGCGCCAATTCTGGGGTGGCTGGAGGCTGCACTTTTTAGGCTGGGGAGGGCTCAATAACCATGGGCCTCCCCAGCCTGAGAGTACTAGCTCTCAGCTGTCTGCTTTATCTTGACTCGTTATCAAAATTGGGGGGGACCTCAAGTCCTTTTTTCTAATTTTACACTCCACTTCCGGGACCCAGATAGCTACTGTGAGGACAACAAATCATAGATCTCAGTCTGACTGCAAGCAATCACAAACACTGTAATAGAGGGTGGGGTTGAAGCAGTGAATATTCAGGAGGTTTAATGAGCAGACCCGGAGGCAGTGTGACAGCCATGCGAGAGACTCGATAAGTATAATTGTCCTGCTTTAATCTGAATTTTGCCTTTTTTTTAATCCAGGTGGCCAAAGCCAAACAGTAACGCGAACTTTCCTGAGAAGTCTGTGTTCAGGGTCCATACACTGACACTAGGTGTCAGGTACAGACCCCAAATTTACTGTTCTGGTTTACCCATCACTACTTGTGAATGCTGAATTGTAACTCAAGTGCCTAAGGGGTACTTTGCACACTACAACATCGCTAGCTGATTGTAGCGATGCCGAGCGCGATAGTACCTGCCCCCGTCGCAGCAGCAATATCTTGTGATTGCTGCCGTAGCGAATATTATCGCTACGGCAGCTTCACATGCACTCACCTGCCCTGCGACGTCGCTCTGGCCGGCGACCCGCCTCCTTCCTAAGGGGGCAGGTCGTGCAGCGTCACAGCGACGTCACACGGCAGGCGGCCAATAGAAGCGGAGGGGCGGAGATGAGCGGGACGTAAACATCCCGCCCACCTCTGTCCTTCCGCATAGCCGGCGTAAGCCGCAGGATGCAGGTAGGAGATGTTCCTCGCTCCTGCGGCTTCTCACACAGCGATGTGTGTTGCCGCATGGGGAACGAGGAACAACATCGTACCGTCGCGGCAGCGCAATTATGAAAATGTCGGACACTACACCGATGATACGATTACGACGCTTTTGTGCTCGTTAATCGTATCATAAAGGATTTACACACTACGACATCGACTGCGACGCCGGATGTGCGTCACTTTCGATTTGACCCCACCGACATCGCAGCTGCGATGTCGTTGTGTGCAAAGTACCCCTAAGGGTGGTGTGCCTACATCTCTGCCATTATATATTCCCTCTGCAAGTACTCAAGTACTCTCTTCCAGTCTATGGGGCACTACTGCTCAGACATCGCGCCGTAATCACTATCCAGCATCTTGATTGACAGTCTCCTTTGCACACACTCACTGCACAGCAGCATGTCAATCAGAGTCCTGTGGAGTGATCAGAGACGTACTCACAGTATATTGAGTGGTGACTGTGACCGCTTCCTGCCTTGTCCTGATGACTGGAAGTGAGTAGCTGCAGAGAGAATAAAACCTAATTTTCTCCCTGTAGCTGCTGCTTTTTTAATCTTAGATGGTAAACAAGATTTAAGCACTATTTGCCTACAGTATATTACCTTTATATACGTAGGTTCAGTAGTGTATCTGGACTTGACATGTTCCCTTTAATAATGTATACATTTTGTGTTAAAACTGGAGCCCCGTCAACTCTATAACATAATGCCTCATTCCCTGACGCATATAAATGAATATTACAGGTGCCCTGACGAGCCGCCCTGGTGTAATGCGCACACTGACAATGTTGATTTTGCAGTAAATCCAGGCACATATACATTATTAATAGCAGGTATGATGGAGATAGTAATCCAATCGCAGTGGTTGACTCTCCCCGGAGAGATTACTTTACAGCTTGAAAGAAGTATCAGGATGCTCCTGGGAATATCCGCACTGCTCCTCGGCCGCTCGGATACTTGAAGTGTAATAATAAGCCCGGCTTGTGCTATTGTTTGTCAGGAGGACCGCATGTAATGTATGGAGTCTGCCATTAACTCCTGCTACACAGCGGGAGAAGGATGGAAATATGTCTTTGCCGCTATCGTCATATACGGGAAGATCTGACGCTTTTAGCTAATAAAAAGATAAGGAAAAGTAAAAAATGATCTTAAAGAAAAAAAAAACAATTCTAGGATGAAGAAAGCAATAAAAATAATGTAATCGAAGGAAAAGCTCCGATATCAGGGGAAGAAAAGCAGGAAAAAGAAGGAATCAAGCATCAAATGACATTTCCAACTACTGCAGTTCTATAAATACAAGAGCATCTCAATAAGTTAGAATATCATGAAAAAGTTAATTTATTTCAGTAATTCAATACAAAAAGAGAAATGCATATATTATATAGAGTCATTACACACAGAGGGATCTATTCCTATATATTGTATAGAGTCATTACACACAGAGTGATCTATTTCTATATATTATATAGAGTCATTACACACAGAGGGATCTGTTCCTATATATTATATAGAGTCATTACACACAGAGGGATCTATTCCTATACATTATATAGAGTCATTATACACAGAGGGATCTATTCCTATATATTATATTGAGTCATTACACACAGAGGGATCTATTCCTATATACAGTATTATATAGAGTCATTACACACAGAGTGATCTATTCCTATATATTATATAGAGTCATTACACAGAGGGATCTATTCCTATATATTATATAGAGTCATTACACACAGAGGGATCTATTCCTATATATTATATAGAGTCATTACACACAGAAGGATCAATTCCTATATATTATATAGAGTCATTACACACAGAGGGATCTATTCCTATATATTATATAGAGTCATTACACACAGAGAGATCTATTCCTATATATTATATAGAGTCATTACACACAAAGGGATCTATTCCTATATATTATATAGAGTAATTACACACAGAGGGATATATTCCTATATATTATATAGAGTCATTACACACAGAGGGATCTATTCCTATATATTATACAGAGTCATTACACACAGAGGGATCTGTTCCTATATATTATACAGAGTCATTACACACAGAGGGATCTGTTCCTATATATTATACAGAGTCATTACACACAGAGGGATCTATTCCTATATATTATATAGAATCATTACACACAGAGTGATCTATTCCTATATATTATATAGAGTCATTACACACAGAGGGATCTATTCCTATATATTATATAGAGTCATTACACACAGAGGGATCTATTCCTATATATTATATACAGTCATTACACACAGAGGGAGGGATCTATTCTATAAATTATATAGAGTCATTACACACAGAGGGATCTATTTCTATATATTATATAGAGTCATTACACACAGATGGATCTATTCCTATACATTATATAGAGTCATTATACACAGAGGGATCTATTCCTATATATTATATTGAGTCATTACACACAGAGGGATCTATTCCTATATACAGTATTATATAGAGTCATTGCACACAGAGTGATCTATTCCTATATATTATATAGAGTCATTACACACAGAGGGATCTATTCCTATATATTATATAGAGTCATTACACACAGAGGGATCTATTCCTATATATTATATAGAGTCATTACACACAGAGTGATCTATTCCTATATATTATATAGAGTCATTACACACAGAGGGATCTATTCCTATATATTATATAGAGTCATTACACACAGAGGGATCTATTCCTATATATTATATAGAGTCATTACACACAGAGGGATCTATTCCTATATATTATATAGAGTTATTACACATAGAGAGATCTATTCCTATATATTATATAGAGTCATTACACACAGAGGGATCTGTTCCTATATATTATACAGAGTCATTACACACAGAGGGATCTATTCCTATATATTATATAGAATCATTACACACAGAGTGATCTATTCCTATATATTATATAGAGTCATTACACACAGAGGGATCTATTCCTATATATTATATAGAGTCATTACACACAGAGGGATCTATTCCTATATATTATATACAGTCATTACACACAGAGGGAGGGATCTATTCTATAAATTATATAGAGTCATTACACACAGAGGGATCTATTTCTATATATTATATAGAGTCATTACACACAGATGGATCTATTCCTATACATTATATAGAGTCATTATACACAGAGGGATCTATTCCTATATATTATATTGAGTCATTACACACAGAGGGATCTATTCCTATATACAGTATTATATAGAGTCATTACACACAAAGGGATCTATTCCTATATATTATATAGAGTCATTACACACAGAGGGATCTGTTCCTATATATTATACAGAGTCATTACACACAGAGGGATCTGTTCCTATATATTATACAGAGTCATTACACACAGAGGGATCTATTCCTATATATTATATAGAGTCATTACACACAGAGGGATCTATTCCTATATATTATATAGAGTCATTACACAGAGAGGGATCTATTCCTATATATTATATAGAGTCATTACACACAGAGGGAGGGATCTATTCTATATATTATATAGAGTCATTACACACAGAGGGATCTATTTCTATATATTATATAGAGTCAGAACACACAGAGGGATCTATTCCTATATATTATACAGTCATTACACACAGAGGGATCTGTTCCTATATATTATACAGAGTCATTACACACAGAGGGATCTGTTCCTATATATTATACAGAGTCATTACACACAGAGGGATCTATTCCTATATATTATATAGAGTCATTACACACAGAGGGATCTGTTCCTATATATTATACAGAGTCATTACACACAGAGGGATCTATTCCTATATATTATATAGAATCATTACACACAGAGGGATCTATTCCTATATATTATATAGAGTCATTACACACAGAGGGATCTATTCCTATATATTATATAGAGTCTTTACACACAGAGGGATCTATTCCTATATATTATATAGAGTCATTACACACAGAGGGATCTATTCCTATATATTATATAGCGTCATTACGCACAGAGGGATCTGTTTCACATGTTTGTTTCTGTTAATGTTGATGATTATGGCTTACAGCCAATGAAAACCCAAAAGTCATTATCGCAGAAAATTAGAATATTATATAAGACCAACTGAAAAAATTATTTTACACTCAGAAATGTTGGTGCCTACTGAAAAGTCTGTACAGTAAATGCCTCAATACTTGGTCTGGCTCCTTTTGTATGAATTACTGCATCAATGCGGCGTGGCATGGAGGTGATCAGCCTGTGGCACTGCTGATGTGTTATGGAAGCCCAGGTTGCTTTGATAGCAGCCTTCAGCTCATCTACATTTTTGGCTCTGGTGTCTCTCATCCTCTTCCTGTTGACAATACCCCATAGATTCTCAATGGGGTTTAGGTCAGGTGAGTTTGCTGGCCAATCAAGCACAGTGATACTGTGGTTAGTAAACCAGGTATTGGTACTTTTGGCAGTGTGGACAGGGGCCAAATTCTGCTGGAAAATTAAATTTCCATCTCCAAAAAGCTTGTCGGCAGAGGGAAGCATGAAGTGCTGTAAACTTTCCTGGTAGACGGCTGCACGGACTTTGGTCTTGATAAAACCCAGTGGAGCTACACCAGCAGATGACATGGCTCCCCAAACCATCACTGACTGTGGACACTTCACACTAGACCTCAGCAGCTTGGATTGTGGCCTCTCCACTCTTCCTCCAGACTCTGGGACCGCAATTTCCAAATGAAATGCGATATTTACTCTCATCTGAAAACACCACCTTGGACCCCTGAGAACAGTCCAGTTCTGTTTCTCCTTGGCCCAGGTAAGACGCTTCTGGCGTTGTCTATTGGTCATGAGCGGCTTGACACAAGGGATGTGACACTTGTAGCCCATGTCCTGGATACGTCTGTGTGTGGTGGCTCTTGAAGCACTGACTCCAGCAGCGTCCACTCCTTGTGAGTCTCCCCCAAATTTTTGAATGGCTTTTTCTTAACAATCCTATCAAGGCTGTAGTTATCCTGGTTGCTTGTGCACCGTTTTCTACCA
This sequence comes from Anomaloglossus baeobatrachus, assembly GCF_048569485.1. Lineage (NCBI taxonomy): Eukaryota > Metazoa > Chordata > Amphibia > Anura > Aromobatidae > Anomaloglossus > Anomaloglossus baeobatrachus. The sequence continues at coordinate 63,384,900 of NC_134353.1, forward strand.
CACTTTTTCCTTCCACTCAACTTCCATTAATATGCTTGTATACAGCACTCTGTGAACAGTCAGCTTCTTTAGCAATGACCTTTTGTGGCTTACCCTCCTTGAGGAGTGTGTCAGTGACTGCCTTCTGGACATCTGTCAAGTCATCAGAATGCCCCATAATTGTGTAGCCTATTGAAAGAGACTAAAGGCCGCCTTACACGCTGCGACATCGCTAAAGCGATGTCGTTGGGGTCATGGAATTCGTGATGCACATCCAGCCGCATTAGCGATGTCGTTACGTGTGACACCTAGGTGCGATCGAAAATCGTCGCAAACACGTACAAAATCGCTAATCGTTTACATGCTCCCCTATTTCCAATTATCGTTGCTGCTGCAGGTACGATGTAGTTCGTCGTTCCTGCGGCAGCACATATCGCTATGTGTGACACCGCAGGAACGACGAACCTCTCCTTACCTGCGGCCGCCGACAATGAGGAAGGAAGGAGGTGGGCGGGATGTTCGTCCCTCTCATCTCCGTCCCTCCGCTTTGATTGGGTGGCCGCTTAGTGACGTTGCTGTGACGCCGAACGAACCGCCCCCTTTACAAAGGAGGTAGTTCGCCGGCAACAGCGACGTCGCTAGGCAGGTAAGTATTGTGATGGGTGTTAGCGAAGTTGTGCGCCACGGGCAGCGATTTGCCCGTAACGCACAAACGATGGGGGCGGGTGCGCACACTAGCGATCTCGCTAGCGATCTTGCTAGCGAGATCGCAGACTGTAAAGCGGCGTTAAAGGACCATTTTAAAGGCATAGGAAGCCTTTGCAGGTGTTTTCTAGTAATTATTCTAATTTTCTGAGATAATGACTTTTGGGTTTTCATTGGCTGTAAGCCATAATCATCAACATTAACAGAAATGAACACTGGAAATAGATCCCTCTGTGTGTAATGACTCTATATAATATATAGGAATAGATCCTTCTGTGTGTAATGATTCTATATAATATATAGAAATAGATCCCTCTGTGTGTAATGACTCTATATAATATATAGGAATAGATCCCTCTGTGTGTAATGATTCTATATAATATATAGAAATAGATCCCTCTGTGTGTAATGACTATATAATATATAGGAATAGATCCTTCTGTGTGTAATGATTCTATATAATATATAGAAATAGATCCCTCTGTGTGTAATGACTATAATATATAGGAATAGATCCCTCTGTGTGTAATGACTCTATATAATATATAGGAATAGATCCCTCTGTGTGTAATGACTCTATATAATATATAGGAATAGATCCCTCTGTGTGTAATGACTCTATATAATATATAGGAATAGATCCCTCTGTGTGTAATGACTCTATATAATATATAGGAATAGATCCCTCTGTGTGTAATGACTCTATATAATATATAGGAATAGATCCCTCTGTGTGTAATGACTCTATATAATATATAGGAATAGATCCCTCTGTGTGTAATGACTCTATATAATATATAGGAATAGATCCCTCTGTGTGTAATGACTTCATATAATATATAGGAATAGATCCCTCTGTGTGTAATGACTCTATATAATATATAGGAATAGATCCCTCTGTGTGTAATGATTCTATATAATATATAGAAATAGATCCCTCTGTGTGTAATGACTATATAATATATAGGAATAGATCCTTCTGTGTGTAATGATTCTATATAATATATAGAAATAGATCCCTCTGTGTGTAATGACTATAATATATAGGAATAGATCCCTCTGTGTGTAATGATTCTATATAATATATAGAAATAGATCCCTCTGTGTCTAATGACTCTATATAATATATAGGAATAGATCCCTCTGTGTGTAATGATTCTATATAATATATAGAAATAGATCCCTCTGTGTGTAATGACTATATCATATATAGGAATAGATCCCTCTGTGTGTAATGACTCTATATAATATATAGGAATAGATCCCTCTGTGTGTAATGACGCTATATAATATATAGGAATAGATCCCTCTGTGTGTAATGACTCTATATAATATATAGGAATAGATCCCTCTGTGTGTAATGACTCTATATAATATATAGGAATAGATCCCTCTGTGTGTAATGACTCTATATAATATATAGGAATAGATCCCTCTGTGTGTAATGACTCTATATAATATATAGGAATAGATCCCTCTGTGTGTAATGACTCTATATAATATATAGGAATAGATCCCTCTGTGTGTAATGACTCTATATAATATATAGGAATAGATCCCTCTGTGTGTAATGACTTCATATAATATATAGGAATAGATCCCTCTGTGTGTAATGACTCTATATAATATATAGGAATAGATCCCTCTGTGTGTAATGATTCTATATAATATATAGAAATAGATCACTCTGTGTGTAATGACTATATAATATATAGGAATAGATCCTTCTGTGTGTAATGATTCTATATAATATATAGAAATAGATCCCTCTGTGTGTAATGACTATAATATATAGGAATAGATCCCTCTGTGTGTAATGACTCTATATAATATATAGGAATAGATCCCTCTGTGTGTAATGACTCTATATAATATATAGGAATAGATCCCTCTGTGTGTAATGACTCTATATAATATATAGGAATAGAGCCCTCTGTGTGTAATGACTCTATATAATATATAGGAATAGATCCCTCTGTGTGTAATGACTGTATATAATATATAGGAATAGATCCCTCTGTGTGTAATGACTCTATATAATATATAGGAATAGATCCCTCTGTGTGTAATGACGCTATATAATATATGTGTTTCCCTTTTTGTATTGAATTACTTAATTAAATTAACTTTATGATGATATTCTAATTTATTGAGATGCACTTGTAGATATATGCACACAATAGTATTATTAATATTTGTTTACCAATTAAAACCAAATACTAATAAATATTCTATTTTTGGCATCTGATTTTCTTGTCTGATTGTTGATTTTTAACATTTAATTTTCCGCACGTAATTTATGGCGTCATGCATCTTGTTTAGCCGCTGTTTACAGCATTAAAGGGAACCTGTCACCACTTTTTCGGCCTATAAGCTGCGGCCACCACCACCGGGCTCTTATATACAGCATTCTAACATACTGTATATAAGAGCCGAGGCCGGGGGTATAACATAAAAACACTTTATAATACTTACTTAATAACGGTCGCACTGTTGGCCTTATGGGCGTCTCTGTTGTCCGGTGCCGGCGCCTCCTCTTTCGGCCATCTTCGTCCTCTTTCTGAAGCCTGTGTGCATGATGCGGCTATGTCATACACACTTGCCGGTCCTGCGCAGGAGCACTACAATACTTTGATCTGCCCTGCTCAGGAGCCGAATGCCGGCGAGTGTGTATGATGTTGGACCCGTCATGCACCGCGGCTAGAGAAAAAGGAGAACAAAGATGGCCAAAAGAGGCGGCGCCGGCACCGGGCAATGGAGACACCCATAAGGTCCACAGTGCGACCGTTAGGTAAGTATTATAAAGTGTTTTTATGTTATACCCCCGGCCTGGGCTCTTATATATAACATGTTAGAATGCTGTATATAAGAGCCCGGTGGTGGTGGCCGCAGCTTATAGGCCAAAAAAGTGGTGACAGGTTCCCTTTAAGAGATATGGTTTACAGCAGCCATATGGAAAAAAAATAGGCTGGAAATGTTGGGTTTTTTTTTACTTCTATGGGTGATTATTTTGGACATGTAAGAGTTGGTTGGCTGGTTACGTGCCCCTTTAAAGGGAACCTGTCAAATTCCCAAATCGTCATAAACCACTCCAATTTAGACATTTCATCCTACATTCTAGGAATGTTAGATCAGACAATAGTTGTTATTATTGCAATAATCAACATTTAATGCTGTCTTTGGCATATGCAAATTACCTTGACTAGTCCGGGGAAGGGGTGCACTTACAATTTTCTCCTTTTTCTCTCCCCAAGTTCCAAGTCATTTGAGAAGTGATTTAAATCTAAAAGATATGTGTGTGTCATGGTCTGACAGAGGCTAAGAGGGGACCAGGGCTCCTAAACTGGCCCTCTGGCTAGGGGGCCATAGCTGTCCCTACTCCTAGAGATACATCTAATGGTGATAATGTCTGGGCCGCCTTCCTAACCCTGCTCCTGGCAAGCACTGATCTAATACCCCTCTCCCACACCCCTGGGGAGGACCAAGACAGGAGTGGTGAACCCACAGACACGGAGAAGCAGGGAAACCAAAACTTGATCACACAGCAAGTGTAACGGGGTGCCAGGGGTGCCTCCGGCCTTGTAGTCGTGGCCCTTGCTGACAGGCTTACCCCTGGCGTCGCCGTCACTGGGGGGACAGGAGGTGCCTTTGTGGGGCAGAGTGTGGTGGTGCAGGTGTTGTCCGGCGCACAAATACTCTTCAGGCGTGGGTCAATGCAAACAACAAACATCTTTTATTCTCTGCAGCTCTTCACACTTGGCAGTAATACAGCACAATGCTATGGCGCTTCCTTCAGCTGAGGGGAAGTCTACTCTAGCGTTCCCTCAAGTGGGCGACTTGCCTGACTACTTTACTTCGCCCGGCTCTCACTTCTGGCTACCCACAGCCCGGACCCACACCGGACTGCTTCACCCTACGAGGTTCCGCCCGCTCCTGTCTTCTCCGGCTTCCCTGTACTTCAGCTGCCACACTCTGTCCCTGGCTGTTCCTTCCTCTTTCCTGTCCCAGAGACAACTGCCTGACTTACACACTTTCTTCCCTCCTAAGCTGCCAGCTCCTCCTCCTTCCCTGTCACTGTTACCAGGGGAACCACTCACTACACTGGCACCTAGGGGGTACCCTGACTCAGCATACATGCATACAATATAAAACATTTTTATTAATAACATTTCCGGGTTAACTAGGCTTCTTAGTGAGGGGTCTGCCCACCCCTTACACACCTCCCCTCTTTAACCTGAGCCTCCCAGGCTCCAATCTAAAATTACAACTGTTAAAACCACATTAAACATGTTAAATCAACTGCGAACCTGTCCAGCGCCCGGAGGCTTAGCAGCGCTCCCGGTCTTTGGTGTGCCCGGAGGCTTGGCAGCGCTCCCGGTCTTTGGTGGTAAACGCAGGAACACGGAATCTTCTCTTCTCCATAACGCGGAGGAGCCCCTGGCTCAGTCCAGCAAGCAGGCTCTCTCCGGAATCAGCAACTTAAACACAAAACTTTCTCCGGCTTAAACACGCCGGCATCAAACAAAACAAGCCCGCCATCTTCCAGTCTTGACACTCATTCCGGGTGGAAGGCCCGTTGCCACTCAGCCCTCTGAGCCTGGATGTATTCCGATAGGGGCTGCCCGGGTAGTCGGCGCAGCCGCCGGAAAGGCTCCTGACTGGTGGGCTGCTCCGCTGCTACAGCCCCCGGCTTGGGCTCCTCAGTCTCTGACGGAGGTGAGGGGGTCGCTGCGCGGGACGGTGGCGGACTGCCCATAACAATCGTCGGGTGAGTGATAATGTTCTGGTTAATCGCCAGTACCGGCGAGGTTCCCTTCTCCGGGTCGGTACTTTGCACGGGCATGACTGCCGGAGCTACAGCGACGGTATGTCGGGGTCGGGAGGCTTCAGCCAGCACCGGTCTTCGTTGCACTTGTCGCCGGGCCTGGTGTTCCTCCCATTCTACCTCCTGCTGCCATTGGGCAGCCTCCTGCTCGGTAGGCGTACGATGCACCCCCACCGCAAACAAGCCCCGGCAGCCCACTTCCCTCAGGAATCGTACCTTTTCCCCAGGGTATAGGGTATGCAGCCGCTGCGGGAGGCCTTCTGTATCCAAGTTGACACGATTATAAAAATAGTCGTCGCCGGTTTCGCCATCCCGGATGAAACCATACCCTTCTCTCTGGTTGAACTTGACGACCACTCCGGTGGTATACTGACGCTCAAGCTCTTCGCCGTGGGGACCCGCCATGATCTCCCGGGCGACGGTTTCGACAAGCAGCCGTTCTTGCACTGGGTCCGGCTCGGGTGACGGGGATCTTCGGGTTGGTAGGGGAGACGGCAGCACCGGGTCCCAATAGAAACCCCAGTCGTCTCTCTCTAATTTCGGGGCGTAAGTTTCTGCCGGAGTTTGGCTAGGTGCTCCAGACCCCTCCGCGGCTGGCGGGGGTCTCTCCGGGCAGGGATATGGGGCTCCCAACATCCGGCTCCCCGACGGCAGTTGGGCGGCGTAGGTCGCCCGGACCTCGGTTGTGGTCGCACCGGTCTCCGCGTCCCATGTTGTGAGCCACGTCACCCTACTGGCTTGCCCCGGTCCTCCGGGTACAGCCGGCAAGTAGGTAGGGAATCCCTCCGCAGACACCACCTGCTTCAGACGGCTCTCGTCCAATTTCTCCATATTCTCGGCAACACTAGTACTCAGTAATGGCGTCTGGGTCAGTGGCGAGACTAGAGGAAGTGGAGGCGGGCTCACTTTTCCCGCTCTTGAGGATACTCCACCCTTAGCCTCGCACCACAGCTCGACCCCTACGCGGCGGTTCTTCTTTTTCTCTGGAACACCGCCCACTTCACATATCTTCCTTTGTGCCCTGGGACCGGCACCTCCCCTCTTTGGGCGGAGTACTCCGAACTTCTTTTTCGGCACCGGCCAGCCCCAGGCTCTTCTTTTGGCGCCAATTCTGCGCGCGCTTTCTGTGTCTTCACAGACAACGGCCATCTTGCCGCCATCTTGTGCCCGGTCCAACGCCTCAGGCACTGTTTCTTCTTCCCACCATGGGACTGGAAATCTTCGCTGAAAGTCCGGATCAGGGGCCCTTGGCACCACTTGGTCTCCATCTTCTTGGAGCGGGTCCCCTTGCATACGATCCGGATCCTGCCGACTACGCCAAATGTAACGGGGTGCCAGGGGTGCCTCCGGCCTTGTAGTCGTGGCCCTTGCTGACAGGCTTACCCCTGGCGTCGCCGTCACTGGGGGGACAGGAGGTGCCTTTGTGGGGCAGAGTGTGGTGGTGCAGGTGTTGTCCGGCGCACAAATACTCTTCAGGCATGGGTCAATGCAAACAACAAACATCTTTTATTCTCTGCAGCTCTTCACACTTGGCAGTAATACAGCACAATGCTATGGCGCTTCCTTCAGCTGAGGGGAAGTCTACTCTAGCGTTCCCTCAAGTGGGCGACTTGCCTGACTACTTTACTTCGCCCGGCTCCCACTTCTGGCTACCCACAGCCCGGACCCACACCGGACTGCTTCACCCTACGAGGTTCCGCCCGCTCCTGTCTTCTCCGGCTTCCCTGTACTTCAGCTGCCACACTCTGCCCCTGGCTGTTCCTTCCTCTTTCCTGTCCCAGAGACAACTGCCTGACTTACACACTTTCTTCCCTCCTAAGCTGCCAGCTCCTCCTCCTTCCCTGTCACTGTTACCAGGGGAACCACTCACTACACTGGCACCTAGGGGGTACCCTGACTCAGCATACATGCATACAATATAAAACATTTTTATTAATAACATTTCCGGGTTAACTAGGCTTCTTAGTGAGGGGTCTGCCCACCCCTTACACAAGTACACATGGAGAAATAAGACAATTTGTGATCAGGAGGAAATAAACAGACGACAAGAGGATTTCCACAGCACACAGTAAAGCACCAGCAAAGGAACACAACAGCACACAGACTGGGTTATCAAAAGCTATAATCGGCATGGGAAGACAGATTCCTCCATCTTAAAAAGCCAGGGAGTACCTGTAATAGGTCTCCCACAACATGTGATTCAAAAGGGTTTTGCAGGCTTGCACAAATTAACTCCTGCTAGTCCGACCACTAATGAGCACACAGCTGGTTGATGCCCGAGCTTGTGCAACTCAGAAGCAGCAGAGAAAGCATAGCTTGTAGTGTCAAAGTCTGTAGTTTTAACAGCGTCTGATGCTGCCATGAGACTTGGCGAGTTTAGAGACAACACTATGTGACAGTGAGACCTCATACCTTTTATGATGATGACGCATGGGATACTTCTAAAATGGTTTGTAAGTAAAGGTGTCAAGTCAGACCCAATGGTAGGAGGGGTCTTTACAGTGTATAGTTTCAGACTACTCTCTGAGACACATGATCCGTAAAGTAGTCAGGGAAATATGCAGTTGCAAAGGACCAGATTAAATATTGATTTTTGAAATAATGTCAACTATTGTCTGGTCTTGTTGGTTAATGAGTCATACAAGAAGCAATTTACTTAAACAGAGGTGAAAAATGTAGTTGTTAACAACAACAGTGCTTTGATACATGGAACATCTCAAACAACCTGCTGGCAACCACTTCAGCAGCTCTTCCTTTACCACTGCACAGTCTTCCTTTTAATGTATCATGCTTCCTTAGTCCTCATCATTCCTCTCTCTCTGCCTACTTTATTGACTGAAGTGTACTATTATTGCTAAATTGCCAATCCTATACTTTGCAGCAGGCTGCTCACATAGTTACCAAGTACCTGCCCCTTACACTTAGGCTCTAGTTTTCTCAGTATCTTTGTACTTGCCTCTTTACTCACAGACAATAGAATAAAAAGTCCATCTGGTGTGGTTATCTCCTCGACCCTTGTGGGCCATACGTTTTTGCTTTATCAACATTTACACTCTTGTCCTTACAGAAATAATAGGTAGTGCTGGTGTCCTTGCACTGCTCACATTCTTCCCTGCAGACATGCTGACTCAGTTACTGGGTACTTCAGGCACTCTCCAATTAGGGGAGATGCATGAGCAATGTTGTTAGAGTTCAGTTCCCTAGCTAGCTAGTTGTCAAGTCCCCTTGTTCATTGTTCATGTCCAAGCCAGTGTAGATTCCTGTACCTCTGCCCTGCCAGTACCTCGGTGCATGTCCGTTCTGGCCATTCTATCTGCCTCATCAGTCCCAGTGGTTCCTGTCTATAATAATGGCCATGCTATTTGCCTCAGCCGTCTCAGTGGTCCCTGTCTACATTAGTGACTGTTACCTGTCTGTCCTGGCCATGATATCTGCCTCAGCCGTCCCAATGGTCCCGCTCTACACTAGTGACTCTGTCTGTTTGCACCTGTGTCTGTCCCTGCCCTGGGGGTCAGCAGCGATAGTCCCGGTGACTGCATTAGGAGTGGCACCAGGTGTCTGCTTAGCGGCAGGCACTTAGTGAAGCCCCTCCGATTAAAGGCTAAGCCCGGGTTTCCCCTGTGGTCCAGTGGGTCCATTTCTGCTTGACACATTACGATGTCCAGCAGCAATCGTTACATAATCCTTTTGGTGGTGGATATCTTCACCCCTCCTCTGTAATGGAGTTAACGACATTGACAAGTGTACATGCTAAGGTATAGCGCACCATATGTACCGATGGCTACTCTCCCTGAATACTAGCTAGCTCTAATGCACACACTGATGAACATTATAGTATAATTCTTAAAGGTAAGGTGTTGCAGTTTTTATTTTTGTATTAATAATAGTGATTATGAAATCAAGTATTTGTAATACAAAATTAAAATCACTGTTTATTTAGTTTTCATTTAATTCTAGTGTTACTGAAGCACTGGGGACTGCCATCTTGGATGTGGTGTTTGTAACGACAGTTACTCACCTCCTTTTTGGCAGCCCTCTGGGCATAGAAGACAGTGGTCGGATTCCGACCCCATTTACTAATGTGGCGCCCCTGACCTGGTCAGGCACCACTAAGTGCTGCACCCATGCTGGGAACAGTACAATACAGGTAATCCAGAAGGCTGACAGGGGTGTGGAACACAGGCGCATAGTGATCAGGTCTCACACATGTACCCATGAGAGGACCCCTGGGGATCCCAGGAGGGGGCAAAGCCTATACCTCCACTGGAATAGTGGCAGGGGGTTAAAAGCCTCCATCTCCTCTCAAGGGGTGTGGTGGAGAGTCTGGTTGCTAGGTGGCGTAGGCAAGAACAGGAGAGGAGGAGCAGTGAGTCAGTTAGAGCAGAGAACTCCAGAGGGCTCAGTGAGGAGCAGACCTGTGGGGCTGCTGCTGTCTAACAGCGCCCGCGCAGTGGCTACAGACGGGGGAGAACGGTCAACTAGGAGTGCTGCCTGAAAGCCAGCTTCAGCTAGAGAGTGCACGGAGTGGGAAGTAAGGAGACTTCTAGAGAGCACCAGGCCCAACCGGGCGGCAGATCCCGAAGCAAGGATAGATTCACCTTTCCCTGCTAAACCTGCCGGTGTGGGGCTCTTACAGCCCACACCACAACAACCAAAAGCCGCAGCCACGTAACCACAAGTAGGGCCCATAGGTCACAGGAGGCAAGAGGCTGGAGTGGCCTGGCCCGGGGAACAAGCACACGGCAAAACAAGAAGGGGAGAGAGGCTTGGAGCATCTTCCGTGGGTGACCCCCATAGGGACTCAAAGTCGGGGTCACCCCAAACCACCAAGGGCTAAGGAAGGCGAGTTTGTAGTCACCCTCATACAGTCAGCCGGAAGGATACCTGGTTCCCACCTGGTTCATCCCAGCTACGCCCGGGTTACTCACCCTGCCACCTGAAGTGAGTAAAAACCCTGAAAGACACTCTGCCTGTGTGTGGTCATTCTGCGACTTGTGGTACTACAGCTTTACAAAGGGCCCTGGGGCTTGCCTCACTCTCAGGAGGCTACTACACCCGACTGCACCCACCATCGGCCCCAGGTGCCTCCTAATCTGCAGTGGCGGTCCCCTCTGACCGCAAATCTGAGAGTGGCGTCACGATCAAAACTGAAGATTCCCTACCTGTGACCAGCACCAGCTACGTGGAGTCCCTGAAGGTATGCACTGATACAACACCTGTGGGGCTTCACATCTGGCGTCACGAACAGGATAAGGACTAGACCTGTCCAGACAGGTGACCATGTGCCTGGGCGGTCCGCGTGAAAAATTGGAAGCGCCGCCATATTGCCACCATGAAAAGCGCGCTGAAAAACAACAGCAGCCCGCGCTGGAAGAAGTTACCGCCCACGAAGAGGTGTGGCTACCCAGAGATCCCCTGCAGAGTTCTGACCTTGCCAGCTATGAGAGTGGAAGCGTCGAGAGACGGCGGGAAGGAAAGGAAGCCACAAGCCTGCTGCTGGGAGAGGAGCTGCTGAAAGAGGCAGAGCAGAAACTGGACAGCTTGTTACAGGAGGCAGCGAAGAGTCCACTGCTGGGAGACCGTGCAGAAGACGGCGCAGAAGAAATGGCGTCTGACCGCAGGAACCCAGAACCAGGCTCCGCTGCCTGGTGGTACCGAGAGCTGGCCCAGTTTTGCAACCGGCTGGAGACCCGGGTCGTGGAGCAGATTCGGGAGGAACGGATGGAACTGCAGGAGATGACCGCGGCGGTTCGGGCCTATGAAGGGAGAGCTGCGCGCCGGGTGTCAGGCGGGACGGCGACGACGCAGACCCCAGTGCTACCAACAACGGGTGAGTCGAATGATGCCCCGGCCCGCGCAAGTGCCCCGACCCCTGCTGCCACGTCCGCGGTCCCTGAAGAGGCGTCCGGTGCGGCGACGCTGAAGCAGGCCGCAGCCACGCCAGGTGCGGCCCTCCAAGCCCCAGCGGCTGCAGCGATGCCCTGCTCGGCCCACCAAGACCCAGTCCCTGCAGCGATGCCCTGCCCGGCCCGCCAGGACCAGGCCGCTGCCATCCTGGGCGCGGCCCGCCAAGACCAGGCCGCCGCCATACAGGGCGCGGCCCGCCAAGCCCAGACTGCTGCAGCGACGTCCAGCCCAGCCTGCACAGAGCCCCCTGCAACAGCGACACTGATCCAGGCCGCCGCCATCCCGGGCGCGGCCCGCCAAGACCAGGCCGCCGCCATACAGGGCGCGGCCCGCCAAGACCAGGCCGCCGCCATGCCAGGCGCGGCCCGCCAAGAAAAGACTACCTCAGCATTTACCCCGGCCTGTAAGGCCAGAGCAGACACCGCTCCCCGGTCCACAGAGGTTCCTGATAGGCAGCCCACGGTGGGTGAAGACCCTGCATATTGGCAGATGAGGGCTGACCTGGAGGCCAAATTTCCACAATGGTTGGTGAGCCAGTACATACCCCCTCCGCATACCCCAAAGAGTCTCCTGCTAACTCCTGCAGCAGCTACACCAAGGAGTCCCTCACCTGGGCCGGCCGAAGAGCAGCCATCCCCGGCACTGCCACAGCTGGAGTGCCAGGAAGAACTAAGGGGGAGAGGAGGCCAGGAAGCAGAAGGGTTGACTCCGACTCCAGTGCCACCAGTAGCAGTTGTGTATTCAGAGCCGGAAATGCTGCCATACTCCCGCTGGGACGAGGAGGACCTGACCCCCTCTGCAGAAGAAGAGCTGCCTAAGAGCTTCACCTGGGAGCCCACAGGCATGGATCCAGCCCGCAAGACACGGCGCAGAAGAACACAGTTTGCTCCAGCACCACAGTCTCCTGAACAGAGAGCAGTCACCGCCAGAGACCTAAAGGAGAAGCGTTTGTTGAGAGAGTCCAAAGCCCAGGCTAGAGGACCCCTGTGTTATGGCGTAGTGGAAGACTTTAATCTGAAAAGCGGCTATGGATTCATTGTAGCACCAGGAATAAAAGAAGGGATATTTGTAAACCGCAGAGATGTGAATGCTCATCTGCCAAGAGGACACCCTTGCAGAAATCTAAAGATGGGAGATTCCGTTCAGTTCACCCTGCATCAAGGCGAAAGAGGATTGTATGCTCTGGGCGTAACGCTATGTCCCAACAAACCTTACAGCCATCCCCTGCAACAAGAAAGACAAGAAAGACAAGAAAGACAAGAAAGACAAGAAAGACAAGACAGAGATAAAGAAACAGATACAGAAAAGGAATCAGATGCAGACCAAGAAAGGAAAGACACAGAACCTACAGATGAGGCAACCACAGATGAAGAAAGAGACAAAGAGCAAGAAAGTCACAGGTGCCAGTGCCCAACGTGCCCTCGCCCTAGTGAAAAAGAGGAGTAAAGTAAAGTACAGAAAAGAAGTACAGAAGTTAAAGTTTTGAAAGTTTTGTTTGCAACGTTAAAGAAATGCGCCCACAAAAACTATTGTGAGAAATAAACTTTAAGGCTATGAACTTGCTATAGCCACAAACTCTCGCAGTGTAAATAGTTACACCAGTGGCACCACCACCAGGGCCAGCCTGTTTAGGGGCTTGGCTCGTCTGCAACCAGGGGGGCCCGTCCGTAGAAAAGGGCCTTGGCTCACCTGCGACCAGAGAGCACGCCTGTTTATGGGGCCTTGGCTCACCACCACAAAGAGGGTACCTGGTCAGTACCAACTGTGGAGGCCGCCTCTGCATCCTGCCAGAAGAGGCTGAAGGCGCGGATCCACCAGGCCAGGTATACCCTGAAACCACCAGCCCATGAAAGCCGCCTCTACATCCTGCCAGAAGTGGCTGAAGTCGCGGCCAACGGGAGAGGAAGATTGGAGGAAAGGTCTGGGGAAACGGATGGCCCAGACCTGGTTACCAACAGGACCGGTGACCTGCCTCCTGAGAGGGTTTTGGGTGGGTTAACGGACTTGTGGGTGGAGGGTGGTGATGTCTGATACCTGGTGCTTTTAAATGTTTTACATGTTTTAATGTTTTATGCATTTTAAAATGTTGTCTTGCAGCCCGAGGACGTGCTGGTGATAACTAAGGGGGAATGTGGCGCCCCTGACCTGGTCAGGCACCACTAAGTGCTGCACCCATGCTGGGAACAGTACAATACAGGTAATCCAGAAGGCTGACAGGGGTGTGGAACACAGGCGCATAGTGATCAGGTCTCACACATGTACCCATGAGAGGACCCCTGGGGATCCCAGGAGGGGGCAAAGCCTATACCTCCACTGGAATAGTGGCAGGGGGTTAAAAGCCTCCATCTCCTCTCAAGGGGTGTGGTGGAGAGTCTGGTTGCTAGGTGGCGTAGGCAAGAACAGGAGAGGAGGAGCAGTGAGTCAGTTAGAGCAGAGAACTCCAGAGGGCTCAGTGAGGAGCAGACCTGTGGGGCTGCTGCTGTCTAACAGCGCCCGCGCAGTGGCTACAGACGGGGGAGAACGGTCAACTAGGAGTGCTGCCTGAAAGCCAGCTTCAGCTAGAGAGTGCACGGAGTGGGAAGTAAGGAGACTTCTAGAGAGCACCAGGCCCAACCGGGCGGCAGATCCCGAAGCAAGGATAGATTCACCTTTCCCTGCTAAACCTGCCGGTGTGGGGCTCTTACAGCCCACACCACAACAACCAAAAGCCGCAGCCACGTAACCGCAAGTAGGGCCCATAGGTCACAGGAGGCAAGAGGCTGGAGTGGCCTGGCCCGGGGAACAAGCACACGGCAAAACAAGAAGGGGAGAGAGGCTTGGAGCATCTTCCCTGGGTGACCCCCATAGGGACTCAAAGTCGGGGTCACCCCAAACCACCAAGGGCTAAGGAAGGCGAGTTTGTAGTCACCCTCATACAGTCAGCCGGAAGGATACCTGGTTCCCACCTGGTTCATCCCAGCTACGCCCGGGTTACTCACCCTGCCACCTGAAGTGAGTAAAAACCCTGAAAGACACTCTGCCTGTGTGTGGTCATTCTGCGACTTGTGGTACTACAGCTTTACAAAGGGCCCTGGGGCTTGCCTCACTCTCAGGAGGCTACTACACCCGACTGCACCCACCATCGGCCCCAGGTGCCTCCTAATCTGCAGTGGCGGTCCCCTCTGACCGCAAATCTGAGAGTGGCGTCACGATCAAAACTGAAGATTCCCTACCTGTGACCAGCACCAGCTACGTGGAGTCCCTGAAGGTATGCACTGATACAACACCTGTGGGGCTTCACACTAACATTAGAGAAGGCATCTGCTGTGAAATGGACGCGCCCCCTGGGCTGTCCAGATCACATCAGAAGGGAGGAGATCAGCACCATCTTTGTGGAGTACACAGCGTATGCTGTGTGCTCCACTTTCCCCCTATCACCCGCCAGGATGGATGGGGTGAGTACCAACGCCAGGCAACGGTGATTGCACCGTTACTGATCCTGGCATGCTGCTCCCCCACTCTGTCGTTCAGCCCCCGTCCCGCTCCGCCGTTCAGCCCCTCTCCCCCTTTCCCTTGTTAGGAAGACAGTGGAGCACTATGCAGCTGTCCTTGGTGATACTTTAGACATTTTACAATCACTTTGCGGCCAACCACAAAATGGCTCCGCGCTGTGATCCTAAACTTTATTCTCTTATCCTTTTGGAAACACCCAGATTGGGAGGGGAGGTGACATCACATACCGAAGAGAGCAGACTCCGCCCACTTTTACTGCAGCTGTAATGTGAGCTATTTCTACAGTAGGATTTCAGCACCTGCTCCCCTTAGTGTTTAAGAGTGGAAAATATGAAACTTTTAAATGTTTTTTTTATTTTTTCTGAATTAAAAACAAATAATATTATTTAAACATAACAGTAAAACATTAATACTTTATATTTTTTCTGTTTTGAAAATTATTTTTTTTTTGTGACACCTTCCCATTAATATTTGTAAGAGAGTAGCGGTTTTTAACCTTCAGACAGGCATGTTCTAAGACGTATGCAGAGGTCTATTATTCAGGGAGGAGGAAGTACAATAGCAAATACTGTGTTTTCTACAGGAAAGATCAGAACCACAATGTCAAGTTACACTAGGCTCTGTGACTAGATAAAAAAAAGGTAAGATTTTACATTTACTTATATTTTTTTTTAAAATGGAGAGTAATATGGAAAAAAAAAGCCCAACAAAACTATTAAAGCATAAACCTAACATAAAAATTTAATGGAAATAGGCCACTTTGAATCTAATATCTGCATGGAGTTTGTGTGTTCTTTTGTGGTTTATGTGGGTTTTTTCTGGGATTTCTGGTCTTCGCAGTATGTATGTATGTAGATAGGTATGTGTGTGTGTCCGCTAAAAGGAATTTGCACCGTCGAATGTACAATCACAAAATTTTGCACAGACACTCCTTTTGGCTCAAAGAACGTCATAGACTATGTTTTTGGGGGAAAATTTAACCCCGTGCGTTAGTTATTTGCCAATAAACCTGCCTCCGTTAAAGTCAATGGAGCTGGGAGCCACAATGCAGCCAGAACTTCAGAAGAATGCGCAGCCCCGCCCTTAAATAGAATGTTGGCATGTCACAATGCAGCCAGGGAAAGAAACAGACAAAGAGACAGGGAAAGAGACAGAGACAGACAAAGAGACAGACACAGACAGGGAAAGAGAGACAGAGACAGGGAAAGAGACAGACAAAGAGACAGGAAAGTAGACAGACAGAGAAAGAGACAGACAGGGAAAGACAGACAGGGAAAGAGACAGACAGAGACAGGCAGAGACAGACAAAGAGACAGACACAGACAAAAAGACAGACAAAGAGACAGACACAGGGAAAGAGACTGACAAAGGGAAAGAGACAGACACAGGGAAAGAGACAAAGGGAAAGAGACAGAGAGAAACAGACAGTGAAAGAGACAGAGAGACAGACACGGAAAGACAGAGAAAGTGACGGACAGGGAAGGAGACAGACAGTGAAAGAGACAGAGAGACAGGGAAAGAGACAGACAGACAAAGAGATAGAGAGAGACAGAGAGAGAGAGAGACAGACACAGATAGAGAGACAGACAGAGACTGGGAGAGAAACACAGAGACAGTTTCTATCCCGGGTAATGCCGGGTACTATAGTTAGTATACAGATAAAAGTAAAATTAATAAATGTAATAAAAACTAAAAGTGGAAAATGAGAAAAGCGTGGGAATCGGGAGGGTTTAGGCTACTTTCACACATCAGTTTTTTGCCATCAGGTATGATCCGGCGAAAAAAGTGATGTGACGGATCCGGCGAAAAAACGGATCAGTTTTTTCCATCTGTTTCTTCCATTTTTTGACGAATCCGTTTTGATACTGAGCATGCTCAGTTCAAAAAACGTCCGTAATCCGATTTTGCATTTTTACACCGGATCCTGCATCCATTAGGTTCCATTATAAAACACGCCGTACGGCGATACGGTTTTTGGCCGGAGACAAAAAACGTTCACCTCAACGTTCCATCTGGCCGCCGGACAAGCAAATTTTGCCGGATCCGGAGAAAGCCGGATGGAACGCAAGACCATCCAACACAATCTGGCGCCAGTAGAAGTCTATGGGGGAAAAACGCATCCGGCGTCAACAGAAGCCGGATGCGTTTTTTCATGTTACTGCCGAATTGTGCCTGAGGGCAAAAAACTGATGTGTGAAAGCAGCCTTAGATGTTTACATGCCCATTTTAATCTTCCTTTGTGTATTGCCTCCTGGCACATGTCATTATACTGTAGATAAAATCCTAGCCATACTGCAGTAGAGCAAGAAAATTGTGAAAGAGCAATAGAAAGCACATGTTGTCGGATAGTGGGCTTCTTGGCAAGCGTGCGCTGAACTGACGGCAACTGCTAAATGAGCAATGACTCCTGATCTCTACTGGTAATGTATATTTCATACCCCAGTGTATTGTGCCAACTACTCATTATGTTTGGGAGGTAAGTGACAAACTACCGCAGAGGGGCCCACCGGAGGATTCTCCGGTTCTCTGGTGGGCCAGTCCTAGCCTGGAGGGACCTAGGAGCTGTAATTTAACCCTTTGACCCAATCGATGTTTAATAAAAAAAACTTCTACAGCTTTTAGTGTTTTTTTATTTTTTCGTGCCATTTTCAAGATCTGTGCTGACTGTCAGACAATGCAAACATTTTTGTTTACATCAATGGCCGTTTTGGTTTACCAGAGACTCTGTCAGTGATTATCTGAGTGAGTACACCAGTGCCGTCCGGCACCGCGCCGCGCTGTCCCTGCAACCCTGCACCCCAGCCATCCAGCCTCCCCGTTACACCACCGGGCCCCGGGATCACCAACCCCCTACCCACGGAGGGGACAACACTCTAGCTGCTCTCTACCATCTCTCCTGGGATCCCCGTCACCAGCAGCAGTGGTGCTAATAATCACCACATCCCGTGGGTGGCGTCACTAACAATCTCCCCACCCAAACCATCCCCTTTAACTCACGAGTGAGGAGCGCTGCTCGAGTCCCCGGGTCCGGCCCACTGCTCGAGCCACCAAGCAGCAGCAGCAGAAGCCCCGGACCCGAGCGTGGCTAGCGCGTCCCCTCCGCCCGCGACACACATACACTTGAAATGTTAATACTCTCTTTAGCTCTCCAATGTTTATTCCTCTATATTATGGATACTGACATTTTTTATTAAAACTAGTGGTGGTATTGTAATTTCTCCAACTACCACCTCATCTCTGTTGCTTGACTCAAATCTCCTAGAACAACATGTCATCATCGGACTGACTTCCTATCTCTTATTGTGGCGCCCTGGACAAGCCAGGACGTCACAGGTACTACAACAACACATCCCACACCCCGGCTAGGCACACCGTAGTCAAACAAAAATCCTTGTTGCCTCCCTCCAGGGGCTGATGTCCACACCAGGGGGTGGGCCAGGCAGTTGGCCCCACCCACCGAGGAGTTCACAGTCCTGGAGGCGGGAAAAGGAGTCAGATCAGATTAGTTTTTGGAGAGTGAAGTGGTAGTAGAGGAGACTAACCGTGTCCGGGTGCGTGGCCCGGGCACATACAGCAAGGTTGGCAGACGATGGTGACCGTCTGCAGGAGAGGCTGATTGAAGTGAACCGTAAGGACCGGGGACGGGCGGTGGCCCGCCGGTACAGGATCGGGGAGCGAAGAGAAGCCAGCACCATTCGGCAGGACTTACGGACCCCGACCAGGCTAGGAGTCGCCAGAAAACCGGTCAAATCCGTTAGCGAGGGGAACCTCCGGGGTTTCCCAGCAGCCAAGACCCGATTGAAGGCAACAGCTCAAACCGTGAAGGGAAACACAGTCACCGCCAAGGCTACAGTTCCCAGGGCTAGAGACTGCGGGCAAAAGGGGCTCCCTCAGCATCCATCCAAGCTGGGGAGCGGGTTACCGGTTGGAAGCCATTGGAACCGTGAATACAACACAGGTGCAGGGAAAGGCAGTCACCGCCAACCTACCGTGAGAACTACCGCAGCCGTCTATGGGACCCGTCCATCCAGCCGTTTGTTTTACCGGAGACTTTGCATTCATCATAGGCCCCCGCGACCCTGCACCTCACCAGGCCCCGTAACCCACCTGCCATCCCTCCCTCACCGGGCCCCGGGACAACCAATCCCCCTACCCACGGAGGGGAGAAACAACATCCAAGCTGCTCCCTGTCATCGCTCCCGGGATCCCCGTCCAGAGCAGCGGTGGTGCCACAACCTCACCACAACCGTGGGTGGCGTCACGGACAATAAATCCCCAATACCATTTCCCCTTTTCACTCACGGGCGAGGAGCGCCGCTTGAGCCCCCGGGATCCGGCCCACCGCTCGAGCCACCGAGAGAGCAGCAGCAGCAGCCGGACCCGAGCAGTGGGTGAGCGCAGCGTCCCCTCCTCCGCCCGCGACATTATCCAACTCAATTTTTAACTACCCAGCTACAATCTGTCTTCTGACCAAAGTCAGACGTCACTGTAATCAATCATTAGTAGTGAGCTGTCAAAGCATCATAACATTACTTTGTTCTTTCTAAACCTGATCATTATGCTCCTCCTCCTAGACCTGTCCTCTGCCTTCTACATTACTCTGTGATCCTCCTCCCAGACCTGTCCTCTGCCTTCTACTTTACTCTGTAATCCTCCTCCTAGACCTGTCCTGTGCCTTCTACATTACTCTCTGCTCTTCCTCCCAGACCTGTCCTGTGCCTTCTACATTACTCTGTGATCCTCCTCCCAGACCTGTCCTCTGCCTTCTACTTTGCTCTGTGATCCTCCTCCCAGACCTGTCCTCTGCCTTCCACATTACTCTGTGCTCCTCCTCCTAGACCTGTCCTCTTGCCTTCTACATTACTCTCTGCTCCATCTCCTAGACCTGTCCTCTGCCTTCTACATTACTCTGTGCTCCTCCTCCTAGACCTGTCCTCTGCCTTCTACATTACTCTCTGCTCCTCCTTCTAGACCTGTCCTCTGCCTTCTACATTACTCTCTGCTCCATCTCCTAGACCTGTCCTCTGCCTTCTACATTACTCTCTGCTCCTCCTCCTAGACCTGTCCTCTGCCTTCTACATTACTCTCTGCTCCTCCTTCTAGACCTGTCCTCTGCCTTCTACATTACTCTCTGCTCCATCTCCTAGACCTGTCCTCTGCCTTCTACATTACTCTGTGCTCCTCCTCCTAGACCTGTCCTCTGCCTTCTACATTACTCTCTGCTCCATCTCCTAGACCTGTCCTCTGCCTTCTACATTACTCTGTGCTCCTCCTCCTAGACCTGTCCTCTGCCTTCTACATTACTCTCTGCTCCATCTCCTAGACCTGTCCTCTGCCTTCTACATTACTCTCTGCTCCTCCTCCTAGACCTGTCCTCTGCCTTCTACATTACTCTCTGCTCCATCTCCTAGACCTGTCCTCTGCCTTCTACATTACTCTCTGCTCCTCCTTCTAGACCTGTCCTCTGCCTTCTACATTACTCTCTGCTCCATCTCCTAGACCTGTCCTCTGCCTTCTACATTACTCTCTGCTCCTCCTTCTAGACCTGTCCTCTGCCTTCTACATTACTCTCTGCTCCATCTCCTAGACCTGTCCTCTGCCTTCTACATTACTCTCTGCTCCTCCTCCTAGACCTGTCCTCTGCCTTCTACATTACTCTGTGCTCCTCCTCCTAGACCTGTCCTTTGCCTTCTACATTACTCTGTGCTACTCCTCCTAGACCTGTCCTCTACCGTCTACATTACTCTGTGCTACTCCTCCTAGACCTGTCCTCTACCTTCTACATTACCCTATTCTCCTCCTCCTAGACCTGTCCTCTGCCTTCTATATTACTCTGTGCTCCTCCTCCAGACCTGTCCTTTGACCTCTACCCTCCTTATTACTTCGATAGACATTCAGATACAGCAACAAGTCCTCTTCTTCTCCTCCTTAAATACCTTTAAAAAAAAAATATGAAACCCGAGCCCCACACTGCCATGTGAGCAATGTCTGCTTCTTCCCCCTTCTATTGTAGCACTGAATCTCCTCCAGGCACGGTCTTGTCTCCCTTCTTGCCGGTGTGTCTCTGGTGTAGTCAGGTTTACTGTGTTTGCATTTGATGTTACATTATGTAGTATTATATGTAATATTATCTGTATGTCATTTACTGTAAACCTCAATTACAGGCTTTTCTTATCTACAGCTCCCAGAATATACAATTGAAAAGAATAAATTTAAGTAGTAAAGCGGTAGCATTCTATTGGCACTATATGGCGGTATTATGTTGTCTAAAAATACTTGCAAACTTTACAAGCTTTACTAAGGAAATTTTAGTAAAAGAAATAAATCTAGGCCTCAGTATAAGCTCAGTGAGAGGCCCCCTACCTGCTCTGTACTATTTATAATACTGGAGTCTTTTTATCTGGAGAATTTTTTTGGCCCCCCTCCGCCCTCAGGCATAAAGGCAAGAATACAACTGCTACGTCTGAACGCCTTCCATCTGCACCCCTGGAGATCCGCTGTAGAGTTAGATGTCCTGTACATAAGGATGAGAGCGCGGTCGCGGCCGCCTGGTGAGAAGGCAGCCTCTTATGTGATCTAATAGGGTAGACAGCAGAAAAAAAAGGAATAACATATAAGACGGTGGCCGCAAATTGCTCCCTGCTAAAATCTCAAACATCAGTTCCTCCTCGCTGAATATGCACAATATCTCCAGTGGGCAAATTGGGCCGTGTAGGGAAGGGATCCTTGTGCCGAACTGACAACGGAAAGTGAAAATGTTTCTTATTAGGGATGTGTGTGATCTGTGCCTCCAAGGTAGAACTCACCAGTAACTCCATACATACCGTCTATGTATAAGGCAAATACTAAAAAACTGCATCTCCAAATAAAACATAGCTAGTGTGAACAGGTGCCAGCGTTTATAACTACACAAAACACAAACAAGAAGGTAGGCAGTGATCTGTACCATATGCAAACATAGACTATATGAAATGTAAACTGCATTACTGCTATATAGAATATACTATAATTTTCGTTTTATAAGACGCACTGGATTATAAGACGCACCCCAAAGGAGGCAGGAGCGGTGGTGGCGTAGGGTGTAGAATACTGTATATAAGAGCCTGGTGGTGGTGGCCGCAGCTTATACGCCAAAAAAGTGGTGACAGGTTCCCTTTAAGTCCACTGCTGGGAGATCAATGGGCTGGAGGCACCGCGTGCAGATGAGATCTTGAGGCAAGAGCTCCATCTGCGCACAGTTAGGTCCCCGCATTACACCGTTCCCTCACTAGGAAACACACAGCCAACCAGAAACCCTAGTCACCCCCCCTTAGGGAAAGATAGACACACCAGTGGGCGTGACCAGGCAGTTGGGACACGCCCACCCAGGGGTTTAGACAGCCCGGGGCGGGAAAACAGGCAGTTAAGCTTGGAAGTTCAGTTTGGAGAGGAGTATGGGCTGGAGCTAAGGGTAGCTCCAGCAAGGAAGTTGAAGTTGAACGGTACCAGGGTAGGAGCCCTGATGCCACTGGCTAGGAGGCAGACGGTGGTCTCCGTCAGCAGGAGACGGGAAGGCGGTTCGGCAGAACCGAGGTGGACCGGGACAGGGTTGTAGCTCGCCGGTACCGACACGGGGAACCGACCCGGAAACCGTAGCACAAAGGGGGGTACTCGGACCCTGAAGCCAGGACCGGAACCAAGCGGAACTGGTTGATTAACCGATTGAGGCCAGAACTAGAGGTCCTGTCCCACCCAAAGTCCCTCATAGAAGACAACAGCCCACCGATTACGGATAAGAGGTCACAGCCAGGGTCCATAAATCCAATGCCTTAGGCCACATCCAGCCGGGAGCAGACTCCTGAGTTTCACACTAGGAAAGTCCACCTTACACAAAGCAGTGCAGGAAAAGGATAGAGACCACCAGCCGGGTGGGGGACCCGAACGCAACCGGCCGCGGCACCGGCCACCATCACCTTGGTTTACCAGAGACTTGTGTGTTTTACTAACAGTGAGTACACCAGCAACCCCTGCGGTCGCCATCTCCTGCACTGAGCCACCGGGTCCCGGGGCCACCATCCCTGCCCACGGAGGGGTTAACAACTTGCTGCACAACATTTCCCCCGGGTGCGCCATAACAGCAGCGGTGGTGTCCCACTTCACCACACACCGTGGGTGGCGTTACGAACTTACTACGGTCTAGCCCGTACATCTACGTCCCCCCCATTTATTCGGCGTGTCCGCGAGACCCCCGGGTCCAGAGACCCTCGAGCCACCACCCCTGAAGGCCCGGATGCGAACAGCGTCGGCTGCTGGCACGGGGGCGGCACACTGGTGTAGGGGAGTGCAGAGCTGGTTGGAAGCATGGGAGGACCACGTACTCACTCAGGCAGTGTTGGTGATGAAGCGACCGCAAAGCAGACTCTGACAAGGTAAACCAAGTCTCTGGGTGCTGCTGCCCTCTTGGGGGTGCTCGTCCGGGTATCCGTCCTCTCTGGTACTGCCGGGTGGTCCGGAGCCTGCCTCCGTGCACAAATTAGAAGTGTTCTGGTTGCCCATTGGCTTAAAACTGTCCGGGCCCCGCTCCCTACTTGTTGTTAGTGGAGCTGCACTCTCAAGGGCTCATACTTGGGATTTCTGTGGGCTGCGTGGGTTGGAAAGCCCTATCCCCCTCGTTGCGCTAGTGCCCCTGATCTCTGAGCTTCTTGGGGACAGTCCATAAAGTCACTATCCTCCACAGGTTAATTGCCAGGTTGCCTGAAGCTACTCCTCGACCTAGGGTCCTGTACCCCGCTGTGCTTTCGGTCCCGGACTGGTTATTAGGATCGAGCTGCTGACAGTCCTCCAAGACTGGGTCTAGGCACCCAGCCTCAATACCCTGCGATTGGGTCTCCGACTCCTCCGGGCCCAGACCACCATCTGCGACCCAACCTGTAACATACAGGGAGCCACCACTCCCTCAGCTCCTCACTCTTCAAGGGCTAACACTACTCTCTCTACTTCCCTCCCACCAGTCTGCCTGACCCCTAGGTGGATGGCCCTATTCCAGCTAGGCAGCCCACTGGTGTGCCTAACAGGGTGTTGTGTGAGGTGTGGTTGGGATTTGGACGCTGATGGGGGCAGTACCATAGGCTGGGAACCCAGAACTATGGGGGATTGAGTCCTGCACTAAAGAGTAGAAAGTGCAGTACCCTGTGACGCCCTGACTAGTCCAGGGGCGTCACATAAGCCCCAATTATAATGAGGCACCGCACAATCTGAGTCCATCAAACAAGAATCAATGGTGCTCACTGTCCTCAAGCAGCCATCAGTCAGTCTTATGCCTTCTTTGTCTTGCTGTTATACCTATATCCATATCCATCACCCCTATGGTCACCACATGACCTCCCCTATGGCTTTCCATGAAAAAATGTTGCTTCTGCAATGGACCACCCATTGACGGTGACATTTTCAACCCCACCTACCATGTGACACTTGGTATAATACCTGTAACTACTTATGTGCTGATGTCATAAATACATATGGTCATATCATAATGGAGATTTCACTAACCCCTGCCTGGTCACAGTGAGTCAATGTGACCCCAAGCAGTTTGGTACAACTAGTGATTTTTGTTTATGGTACAAGGGTTAAAAAAAGTCTGTCTCTCACGCTTAGGCGGGCTTTGCACACTACGACATCGCAGGTGCGATGTCGGTGGGGTCATGTCGAAAGTGGCGCACTTCCTGCGTCGCTCTTGACATCGTAGTGTGTAAATCCTAGATGATACGATTAAAGAGCGCAAAATCGTCATAATCGTATCATCGGTGTAGCATCGTCGAATTCCATAATTACGCTGACGCGATGGTCCGATGTTGTTCCTCGCTCCTGCGGCAGCACACATCGCTGTGTGTGAAGCCGCAGGAGCGAGGAACATCTCCTACCTGCGTCACCGTGGCTCCCGTCGGCTATGCGGAAGGAAGAAGGTGGGCGGGATGTTTACATCCCGCTCATCTCCGCCCCTCCGCTCCTATTGGCCACCTGCCGTGTGACATCGCAGTGACGCCGCACGACCCGCCCCCTTAATAAGGAGGCGGTTTGCCGGCCAGAGCGACGTCGCACGGCAGGTGAGTGCATGTGAAAACGCCGTAGCGATAATATTCGCTACAGCAGCTATCACAATGATATCGCAGCTGCAACGGGGGCGGGGACTATCGCGCTCGGCATCGCAGCATCGGCTTGCAAAGTACCCCTTAGTGTCATATGTGATGTTAAGGACCTTGAGCCTGACTACCCTACAAATACCACCAGTGATAGAATTTGAAGATTTTAGCGAAAGAAAAATACAATTTTATTTCAGATTTCATTTATTTTTTTTTATATATTTTTTGTATATTTTATTTATTTTTATAACATATATTTAACTTTTGTAGATTTTATTATATATTTTTACTTATATTTCACTTTTGTATATTTTATTATATATCTTTTATATATATTTCACTTAATGTACCAAAAAAGAGAAAAGTCAAAGAGTTGTTTTTTACATGTTTATGTTTGTTTTGGTTGTTTCCTACTCTGGATGACCTTATATTCACCAAATACAATATTTATCCAGTAGATGGCGCTCTAACATATTCTGCAAATGAAACCCTATTTTGGTGCAGACCCTGCAAATGTATATATACTTATATCCTGAGACCAGATGTAGAGAGATGTGCCATTACGAAGTACATCAAAAAGGAATATTACCAATGATGTATGCAATTATTGTCACTGTTTTGGAGATATGTGAAGTCACTTGATATACAGTGACGGCTGCAAGAATTCTAGAATTACGGAATTACAGAACGCCAATGATTAAGTGACATAATTGATACATGTGGCATCATACCTTCCAACATACAAAGGGACAGACCCAAATTTGGGGAGCTGTCACCAGAGGTCAGGAATATGTCCAACAGCAACTTTGTCTGTGCCCTTAGGACACATACAGTCACTGAGAAGTTCTGTCGCTTATCCATGTTATGTAAATAAAAGATTATAACCTGACTTTAAATTCATCCAATGGTTTTATAAATTACTCTTTTGAAAACTGAAACACTCCCAAATTTGGTTTAGGTTATGAAAATAAAGTTGCTGCAAAGCTGAAATATTGATCATTTAATGAACACAGAAAGGTCAGATTTTGGCAAGACAAACGTTTTTTCGCCTTGTCATATAATGCACCCAATCCTAGTTTACATCCTCACCTGTGCTCACTAAATGATCGGTTAATTAGTGGGTGTGTATAAATAGAAACCCAGCACCCCAGACCTTCAGTTGAACTGCAACTTGACCTCTGACCACATGCCAAAAATCCACCCTGCGACCAAAGCCTTGATTATCAAGAGGCTGAAGACCAGATCCACTGCAGAGGTGGCTGGCACCTTTAATGTGTCTCAGTGTCAAGTACAAAGAATTAAAAAAAGATTTGAAGAGACTGGAAATGCTTTTGACAAGCCCAGGTCTGGCAGACCCCGCAAGACAACTGCTCAGGAGGAACGTTTGTTGGTTAGAAAATCCAAAGAAAGCCCCTCTTCCACTGCAGCAGAGCTCCAACAGGCCTGGTCACCTCAAGTCCCTGTGTCAAGTAGAACAGTTTGTAGGATTCTGTCTTAAAATGGCCTCCATGGTCGAATCAGTGCCCAGAAGCCAGCACTAAACAAAAGACAATTAAAAAACCGTGTGGCATTTGCCAAGTACCACAGCCTGCTAAACAGATGGATGCTGGAAAAGTGGCAGAAGGTGGATTTCTCTGATGAATCTTCAGTTGAATTATACCACAGCCACCGCAAATACTGCAGGAGACCTAGTGGAGCTCGTATGGATCCAGAAAACAGTTAAGTTTAGTGGTGGAAAGATCATGGTCTGGTGTTACATTCAGTACGGGGGTGTGCAAAATATTTGCAAGGTGGAAGGCAATATCAATAGACTAAAATATCAAGAAGTATTAGCTACTTCTTACATTCCCAATCATAAAAGGGGTCAAATTCGGCAGCAGGATGTTGCTCCATCTCATACATCCATCTTTACAACAAAGTTCCTCCTGGCAAAGAAGATCAAGGTACTCAAGGACTGGCCAGCCCCGTCACCAGACATGAGCATCATTGAGCATGTTTGGGGTAGAATGAAAGAGGAAGCTTGGAAGACAAAACCAAAGAATGTAGATGAACTCTGGGAGGCATGTAAGACTGCATTCTGTGCTATTCCTGATGGTCCCGCTGGTCAATTAACAAGGGGCTTGAAGCTTGCCTCCTCTTAGGGTCCAGGTACCCCACCTGTGCACAGCCTCTGGGCCGGATTCCCGTCGTCAGTACCAGCGGACTACAACCCTGCCCCGGTCCACTTCAGGTCTCCTGCGACCGGATCTCCATCGCCTGTGGCCCTACAATGCCATCTGCCACCTAGTCGGTCCTGCCGTGGTCCAAGGCCTCCAACCCTGACCACACTGCACTTCAGCTCTTGTCACCGACTCCAACTCCAACTCTAACTGACTGGTTCCCGTCCCTTGCCACCTCAAGACACCTAGGTGGGCGTTCCCATCCGCCTGGTTCCGCCCACTGGTGTGTCCTGGCTGTCATGGGAGGGTGACTAGGATTTGTGGCTGGTGTTCCCATGTGTGGGGTGTGTGGTGTTAATTCCCAAGGAGGAGGCGATTCCTGTACCCTTGGTGGGGGGTACAGTCATCTGTGACTACCTGGTTTTGCCAGGGTGTCACATGGAGACCTCATACTGTGTGTGGATTACTCTGATGGCATCATTCTGTTGTATGGGTTACTGCGGGGACATCATATTGTATGGGAGGACTGTTGGGTAACATACAGTATGTGGGGACTGTGGGGCAACATACCATATGTGGGGACTGTGGGGCAACATACAGTATGTAGGGACTGTGGGGCAACACATCGTATGTGGAGACTGTGAGGCAGCATACCATATGTGGGGACTGTGGTGCATCATACTGTATGTGGGGACTGTAGGGCATCATATTGTATGTGGGGACTGTGGTGCATCATACTGTATGTGGGGACTGTAGGGCATCATATTGTATGTGGGGACTGTGGTGCATCATACTGTATGTGGGGACTGTAGGGCATCATATTGTATGTGGGGACTGTAGGGCATCATATTGTATGTGGGGACTGTGGGGCAATATACTGTATGTGGGGACTGTGGAGCATCATATTGTATGTGGGGACTGTGGGGCAATATACTGTATGTGGGGACTGTGGGGCAATATACTGTATGTGGGGACTGTGGAGCGTCATACTGTATGTGTTGACTGTTGGCCAACATACTGTTTGTCGGGACTGTGGGGGGCATCATACTGTATGTGGTTACTGTGAGACAACATAGTGTATGTGGGGACTGTGGGGCTTCATACTGTATGTAGGGACTGTGGGGCAACATACTGTATGTGGGGACTGTGGGGTATCATACTGTATGGGGGACTGTGCATCATACTCTATGTGGGGAATCACAATGTATGTGGGGACTGTGGGGCATCATACTGTGAATAGGGGGTTGTGGGGCATTTTATTAAGTGTTTGGAGCTATAGGGGCATCATACCGTGTGTAAGGCACTTTGAGGGCCATGAAAGGGGCGCTGTACTGTGTGAGAACACTGATTAACTTTACTAGGAGAAATATTTCTGAATGGGCACCTGGACAAAGTCAGATTACTGGCTTAGTGTAAAATAAAAATTGCTACATTGTGTGTTCCTGTCTCTTATGTTCCAATGTTGGTAAATTGATTTTATCATTCTCAGCTGGAAAAATGATGTCCCGAGAGATGACCTGGCCTACCCACAAACTGCACGTTACGCTGTCATTTTGAATTGCTATGTAATAAACACACAAATCTTGGCGTGATGATTTGGGTGAATAATGTCATTCAAAACTACAACTCGTCCTGCCAAAAGCAAGTGTGTGTCACCGTCAACACAAAAAATAAAAACAAATATGACTCTTGGAAGAAGTGAAGAAAACAAAGAAACAGCAAAAACTAAAAATGACTTGGTCCATAAAAGATTAAAGTGTGGAACTAATATTATATCATAATTTCACACACTTCCCTTACAATCCTAACATACTAACAGTGCCATCACAATGCCCCCAATAAATAGGGCACCATAGTAAAAAAAATCTTGCCAGTATAGTGCCCCAACAAGGCAGGGCTGAGCCAGGGTGACTGGGTGTGAAGTAGAAATATAGTGTCGGTGCCCATGCAAAGGCAAGTGTTTTATGCCCACTGATCTGTGGCTGGTAAAACATAAGATTAAAAAAGAACATTGTGATATATATTTTTTATATATTTTTTAATGTAACTATTTTATTACCTTAGTACTAAATCTAACCCTATTACTATTACTACTAACATTTGTACTATCCATAACCCTAGCAATATCCCTAACCCTATTCCTAATTCTAATGCCAGTCCTAATCCCAATCCCAGTCCTACATGTGCGAGGAGAGGTAGGAGAGAAAACTGCAGCCTAGTTCCTGCCTATACAGTCAGTATTGTTACTAGAGTCCATTGAGCCCCAGTACACAATTTGGGCTTGAGCCCCCACCTGCATGTTGGTCAGATGTATGGGCCATTGAAATGCTCTATATAAAGACATATATATATATATATATATATATATATATATATATATATATATATATATATATATATATATATATATTCACACCTCCATATAATGATGTCTTCCATCCTGACCCCCTCCTGTAATTATGTTCCCCATCTTGAGCCCTGGTATAATGCCCCCCATCATGGGCTACTTCCTGGTTATAATGTTCCACATCCTGGGCCCCTTCTTGGTATAATATCTCCTGCCTAGGCCCCTTCTTGGTATAATATTCCTCATCCTTGGCCCCTTCTTGGCATGCTATCCCCTATCCTGAGCCCCTTCCTGGTATAATGTCCCTCATCATGGGCTCCTTCTTGGATTAATATCTGACATCCTGTGCCCTTTCTTGGTATAATATCCCCAATACTGAGCTCCTTCTTGATATATTATCCCCCATCCTGGGCCAATTCTTGATATAATATCCCCCATCTTGGGCCCCTTCTTGGTATAATATTCCCAAACATGGACTCCTTCTTGTTATAATATCCGATATCCTGTGCCCCTTCTTGGTACAATATTTTCCATCCTGAGCTCTTTCCTGGTATAATGTCTCATATCCTGGGCCCCTTCTTGGTATAATATTCCCTATCCTGGGCCCCTTCTTGGTATAATAAACCCCATTCTGGTATAATATGCCTCATCCTGAACCCCTCCTTGGTATAATATCTCATATTCTGTGCCCCTTCTTGGTATAATATCTGCCATCCTGTGCTCTTTTTTGGTATAATATCCCCCATCCTATACCCTTTCTTGATATAATGTAACCCATCCTAAGCCCCTTCTTGGTATAATATCCCCCATCCTGTGCCCTTTCTTGGTATAATATCTCCCATCCTTAGCCCCTTCCTGATATAATGTCCCCTATCCTGGGCCCCTTCTTAGTATAATGTCCCCCATCCTGGCTCCTTCTTAGTTTACTATGCTCCATCCTGGGCCTATTATTGGTATAATATTCCCCATCCTGAGCCCCTTCTTGGCGTAATATCCCTAATCATGGGCCACTTCTTGGTTTAATATTCCCCATCCTGGGCCCCTTCTTGGTGTAATAACTGCCATCCTGGGCCCCTTGTTGTTATAATATCCTCCATCCTGTGCTGCTTCTTGGTACAATATTTCCCATCCTGAGCCCCTTCCTGGTATAATGTCCCACATCCTGGGCCCCTTCTTGGTATAATATTCCCCATCCTGGTATAATATGCTCCACCCTGAACCTCTTCTTGGTACAATATCTCCCATTCTGTGCCCCTTCTTGGTATAATATCTGCCATCCTGCCTCGGCCCGGGTTCTCTAAAACTACTGGGGATTCCAGGATCTGTGGAGAGTGCAGGAAGCACCTGCAGCCCGTTTCATATTCCACATACACCGGGATTGGAGGGACCCTGACCAGAAAGGACTCACAGAGGGAACACCGGCGGTGACCTCCAAATTATCCGGGATCGGCTGGGGCCCAGCACGGCAGAGACCGGCACCCTGAGGGCAGTACTTGAACTGTGAGTAAAAAGACCTGGAACCGCAGCAGCTGACTCGGCCTCTTATTGCCTTCGCCGTCGCCCCGCGCTTCTGCGCCAACGGCTATTACAGCCCTCATCATCCTCCCCGGGGACCGCTCCACTAGTGAAGAGCAGAATCATCTTTGCTGTGATACCACCCACCCCAGAGGACATCACCCGCAGCGGTAGCTAATCCCTGGCCGCATACCACAGGTGGCGTCACGAGACAACTACTACTCCCAATATCCTCATCCCACCATCATACCATCCTCCTCCCTTTTACTGTACACCTCGGGGCCACAAAGCTGGCAGGGCCACCCGTGACATGCCAGACCCGGCATCAACGGCCCGGCGACGAGTATAATTTAACCCCTTGCCCCGTGGGTGCTACACATACATATACATAGCACACCTACAATTGGAATGACGGCAAATGTCTAGGTTACGGCATAAAATAAATAGTCCAGTGAGGTAGACTGCGAAAACATTGCGTGACCGAGCTGTTATACAGGGGAGATAACGGAATATCATACAAAGGCCTCACTATTCCCACCATGTACCTGCCTCCTCCTGTGCTGCAGACTGAACACTCATTATATGGCGCATGTAGAGCATACATTAACGTATATATCTCAATGGTGACTACACACATGGCTGTATGAAGGGTGGGATGGGGCGTTCTCCCAATGGACGTCTTACAGCCATGTGAAGTGTTTTCTTTCCATTGAAAAAGCAGATGGGACATACAGCGCCCCATGCAAAATAACCCACTATGGTGAGAAAGGTCGACATATGCCTGAATTGAAATAGCTATGAAGTCATATCAGCATTTTAGACCATAGATGATGCTTTTAAGAAAGACATTATGTATGCTGTTACTTTACAGCATTATTTGGCGGCATTACTTACATGCTAAACGGTAGTTTTATTTTGGCATCGAGTTATAATATTGGCTTGACTATATACAATCCAGTTCAGTGGAACGTTGTCACGCACATAGTGTGAGATATCCGTATATAACGCGTGACACACGTATGCAGACCAACGGGTGTCTGATGCACTACAAAACACCTCAAAGAAATAAGGGGGAAGACTGGGGTCATGATACTGTAGGAGACAGGAGAATAGCGCCCTCTCCTACAAAGTGGCGTCAATGTGTATTACAGGTGTATAGATACAAATAAGGTATACTGTAAATACTGTGTATGATATGTACAGGTCCTCTGGTGCTGTGTTCATGAAAAGTGTATAGCACAGGGCCAGAGATAGGTGTAAGATTAGGTATAACAATAGTAGTAGATAGATTAGACTTAAGGCCACGTCTCACTAAGCAACATCGCTATCGACATCGCTGCTGAGTCACGGTTTTTGTGACGCAACAGCGATCTTGCTAGTGATGTTGCTGTGTGTGACATCCAGCAACGACCTAGCCCCTGCTGTGAGGTCGCCGGTCGTTGCTGAATGTCCTGGACCATTTTTTGGTCGTTGCTCTCCCGCTGTGAAGCACACATTGCTGTGTTTGACAGCGAGAGAGCAACGATCTGAATGTGCAGGGAGCCGGCTTCTGCGGACGCTGGTAACCAAGGTACACATCGGGTAACCAAGCAAAGCGCTTTGCTTGGTTACCCGATATTTACCTTGGTTACCAGCGTCAGTAACTCATAGAAGCCGGCTCCCTGCTCCTTGCACACGTAGCTAAGGTACACATCGGGTAACTATAAGCAAAGCGCTTTGCTTAGTAACCTGATGTGTACTATGGTTACCAAGCACAGCGTCATTGTGGAGGTCACATAGGGATTAGGACATTAATTTTGGTGCAGCTGATCAAGTCCGGAGGGAATACATTTTGTACCCCTCCTCCATATCACGGTATACCCTTATTACTATATAGCTGAGGGAGCAGCTAGTATAGAGGTGTAGCCTTAAGTTCCGGCCGGGCTTTAACGCATGCCGCATAGTCATATATTAGTGTAATCCAGACACCACCAAGATAGCAAAAATGTTTAGAACTGAGAAGACAAGATTGAGAAGACTGCTGAGACCCCAACAAACCCATAACTGATTGTCCCATGTAATGAAGAATCAGACGCAGGTATATAAATCAGAACTCTCTTTATTTGGAGATTTAAAAAACAAATCTCATCTTTTAGTGGATGGTGGTTGGTCACAGCCCAAAATTACCAACCTAAAAACCACTGAAATAAATCACGGTAAACCAGTACAACCTTAGTATTCACAGAATGGATTTAGTAAACATTCCTTAGGGAGGGGCAAGTGCTGGAGACAGTTCAGCTGTGTAACGTGCCCTGGAGATTTTCAGACTATTACTTGTTGATTGATGCTGAATTGTTTAACAGAATAACGCAGATATTGCTATCAGAAAGATATATTGAAGTCAAAGAAGAGGATCAGCGAGGAGATGTTGTGTTTTACTATATGTTATCCAAGTCTGAGGACAAATCTGAGGGTCCTCCGGCAGGTTGTTTTGTTGCTACCCCACAACCTGATCCCCATTCTATTCCCCTGTCCCGGAGATATTCACAGATGCTGCAGTCACTAGACAGCATCCCTTAACCCTTTCCACACCCATACCCCTGGTTCCTCCCATACCTGCAATGCCGTCTCTCCCCTCACCGGCCCGTCTGCCGTCACGCTCCACAGTTACCAATCCCCTCCCCTTGGATCACCCCTTTTCCCCTAGGACACATAGTGAGCCTTACCTCGAACCTAACGAGGAACAGCCCTCATTTAAATATGTCCCTTTCAACCCTATCCAGTCAGCGGCATTAATCCCCTGGCTGTCAGATCCCGACATTAACCCTATGCGATTTTATAGGAAGATGCTACAGGTCCACCAGTTATATTCAGCTGCTCGGAAGGACCTGGATAATCTCACCAAGATAAAAGCAGGAGACAGTTTTTGGCCCTTAATGGAACCCCATCTCCCAATGCCCCCAGGCACTGATGACTCCATTTTCCAAACTGGAGAACAGTATTGTGCCGCTTTAAAAAGATGGGCTCAAGATCAATTTGTGTATACAACCGCGCAGGTGCAGCCCCCACCACAGCCCATGCCCCGACAGGGCCCAAACCCCATATACGTAGCTCCCAATCAACAAAACCAGCAGAGCCAGCAACAGAATTGTTGGTGTTGTGGTCAGCCCGGTCACTATCAAAGAAAGTGTCACACACCCATATCTCAGTGTTTGGCCAGGTACCCTCAAAACCGTAACCAAACTTGCAGCACACAAACCCCTGTAGATTCAGTAATGATCTACCTGAAGCCAGGTGTGCCTTTTCCCAGGGTATCACAGTATCCCTTTAAATCAGTCCCAGGAGATTTCCCAAGATACTGCCCACAGTCCGGCTGCACCCAGGAGTCTGCCCCAACCTTCCCTAATGACACATGGGGGAGCCCTGGACTGATTGTTTTTGTTGCAGTGATTTCCAGTCCCAAGCCATCTATTTTAATGATGCTCTCGCACTCCTGCAGGGATATGTAGGAGGGTATACAGTACACGGCTAGTTATCACAAGTTGTAAAAGAAAAAAAAAAAAAGGTAGTTTCAGCAGATTTACAGTTAGGTCCAGAAATATTTGGACAGTGACACAAGTTTTGTTATTTTAGCTGTTTACAAAAACATGTTCAGAAATACAATTATATATATAATATGGGCTGAAAGTGCACACTCCCAGCTGCAATATGAGAGTTTTCACATCCAAATCGGAGAAAGGGTTTAGGAATCATAGCTCTGTAATGCATAGCCTCCTCTTTTTCAAGGGACCAAAAGTAATTGGACAA
Organism: Anomaloglossus baeobatrachus; assembly: GCF_048569485.1. Taxonomy (NCBI): domain Eukaryota; kingdom Metazoa; phylum Chordata; class Amphibia; order Anura; family Aromobatidae; genus Anomaloglossus; species Anomaloglossus baeobatrachus. The sequence goes on from NC_134353.1 coordinate 63,419,733, forward strand.
GGGACTCTAAGGGCTGCAATTAACTCTGAAGTCGTCTCCCTCGTTAACCTGTAATCAATGAAGTAGTTAAAAGGTCTGGGGTTGATTACAGGTGTGTGGTTTTGCATTTGGAAGCTGTTGCTGTGACCAGACAACATGCGGTCTAAGGAACTCTCAATTGAGGTGAAGCAGAACATCCTGAGGCTGAAAAAAAAGAAAAAATCCATCAGAAAGATAGCAGACATGCTTGGAGTAGCAAAATCAACAGTCGGGTACATTCTGAGAAAAAAGGAATTGACTGGTGAGCTTGGGAACTCAAAAAGGCCTGGGCATCCACGGATGACAACAATGGTGGATGATCGCCGCATACTTTCTTTGGTGAAGAAGAACCCATTCACAACATCAACTGAAGTCCAGAACACTCTCAGTGAAGTAGGTGTATCTGTCTCTAATTCAACAGTAAAGAGAAGACTCCATGAAAGTAAATACAAAGGGTTCACATCTAGATGCAAACCATTCATCAATTCCAAAAATAGACAGGCCAGAGTTAAATTTGCTGAAAAACACCTCATGAAGCCAGCTCAGTTCTGGAAAAGTATTCTATGGACAGATGAGACCAAGATCAACCTGTACCAGAATGATGGGAAGAAAAAAGTTTGGAGAAGAAAGGGAACGGCACATGATCCAAGGCACACCACATCCTCTGTAAAACATGGTGGAGGCAACGTGATGGCATGGGCATGCATGGCTTTCAATGGCACTGGGTCACTTGTGTTTATTGATGACATAACAGCAGACAAGAGTAGCCGGATGAATTCTGAAGTGTACCGGGATATACTTTCAGCCCAGATTCAGCCAAATGCCGCAAAGTTGATCGGACGGCGCTTCATAGTACAGATGGACAATGACCCCAAGCATACAGCCAAAGCTACCCAGGAGTTCATGAGTGCAAAAAAGTGGAACATTCTGCAATGGCCAAGTCAATCACCAGATCTTAACCCAATTGAGCATGCATTTCACTTGCTCAAATCCAGACATAAGACGGAAAGACCCACAAACAAGCAAGACCTGAAGGCTGCGGCTGTAAAGGCCTGGCAAAGCATTAAGAAGGAGGAAACTCAGCGTTTGGTGATGTCCATGGGTTCCAGACTTAAGGCAGTGATTGCCTCCAAAGGATTCGCAACAAAATATTGAAAATAAAAAATTTTTTTTTGGGTTTGGTTTATTTGTCCAATTACTTTTGACCTCCTAAAATGTGGAGTGTTTGTAAAGAAATGTGTACAATTCCTACAATTTCTATCAGATATTTTTGTTCAAACCTTCAAATTAAACGTTACAATCTGCACTTGAATTCTGTTGTAGAGGTTTCATTTCAAATCCAATGTGGTGGCATGCAGAGCCCAACTCGCGAAAATTGTGTCACTGTCCAAATATTTCTGGACCTAACTGTATAAAGCTGTTTCTGTCTTATGTACTAACAAGTGCTTTTTCCGGCTGGTTGAGTGGATTTTGTTTAATCCTTAGAGTTCAAAATTTCATAGGAGATTATCAATAGTATTCTGCTGCTATTTAAATAATTAAATTAATTTTGCAGGGAAAAGTATATTATTTTTTAAAATATACAAATTAGTTTTTTTTGTTTTTATCGTTATGTTTTTGTTTTGTATTATTTTTGCATACAAACTGCCAATATTGATTACTTTCCTTTTCTTTTGTAGATACAGAATATCTATGAACCCTGTTGTAAGGTTTCAAAATTTTCCAGTAGAGTATAAGTTATATTTATCGGTTGGTTAATCATATTGTTTACTATTATGGATCAATATATTTTGCCAAAGTAGTATATCCCCTTAGTGACGGAGCTAATTTTCACCTTAATGACCAGACCAAATTTTGCAATTCTGACCAGTGTCACTTCATGAGGTTATAACTCTGGAACGCTTCAACGGATCCCGGTGATTCTGAGATTGTTTTTTCGTCACATATTGGACTTCATGTTAGTACCAAATTTAGGACAATATTTCTTGCGTTTATTGAAGAAAAAAATTGAATATTGGCAAAAATTTTGAAAATTTAGCAATTTTCAACTTTTGAATTTTTATACCGTTAAACCAGAGATTTCTGTGACACAAAATAGTTAATAAATAACATTTCCCACTTATCTACTTATCTACAATTTTTTTTTGTTAGGAAGTTAGAGGGGTTCAAAGTTTATCAGCGATTTCTCATTTTTACATCAAAATTTACAAAACCATTTTTTTAGGGACCACATCACATTTGAAGTGACTTCAATAGGCCTAGATGACAGAAAATACCCAAAAGTGACACCATTATAAAAACTGCACCCCCCAAAGTACTCAAAACCACATTCAAGAAGTTTATTAACCCTTCAGGTGCTTCACATGAACAAAAGCAATGTGGAATGAAAAAAAGCAAAAATTAAATTTTACCTAAAAATGTTGCTCTAACCCAAATTTATTCACTTTTAGAAGAACTAACACAACAAAATGGACCCCAAAACTTGTTCCCCACTTTCTTATGAGTGCGCCGATACCCCACATGTGGTCAGAAACCTCTGTTTGGACAAATGGGAGGGCTCGGAACAGAAGGAGCAATATTTGAATTTTGGAAAGCAAATTTGGCTGAAATAGATTGCGAGCACCATGTTGCATTTACAGGTGCGCTAAGGTATCTAAACAGAAGAAACCCCTCACAAGTGACACCATTTTGGAAACTAGACCCCTCAAGGCTTCTATCTAGGGGTATAGTGAGCATTTTAGATCCACAGGTAATTCACAGATTTTGTTAACGTTACGTTGTCATATTGAAAATTTTAATAATTTTCTCAAAAATGTTGCTTTAGCATCAATTTTCTCACTTTTTCAAGAGGTAATTCCAAAAATTTGACCTCAAGGTTTGTTAACCACTTTTTTATGAGCGCGGTGATACCTCACATGTGGTCTGAAACCTTTGTTTGGACAAATGGGAGGGCTTGGAACGAAAGGAGCAATATTTGAATTTTGGAAAGGAAATTTGGCTGAAAAAGATTGCGGGCACCATGTCACATTTGGAGGACCCCTAAGGTACCTAAACAGCAGAAACCCCACACAAGTGACCCCATTTTGGAAACTAGGCCCCTCAAGGAATTTATCTAGATGTTTGGTGAGTACCCTGAACCCCCAGGTGCTTCACAGAATTTTATAACGTTGAGCCATGAAAAAAAAAAAAAAAAATTTTACCACAAAATTGTTATTTCAACCAGGTAGCTTTTTTTTTTACAAGAGTAAAAGGAAAAAATTCAGCATAACATTTATTGTGCAATTTCTCCTGAGTTTGGCGATACCTTATATGTGGTGGAAATCAACTGTTTGGGCGCATGGCAGGGCTCGGAAGGGAAGGAGTGCCATTTGACTGCAAAATTGGCTGGAATCAATAGCGGACGCCAGGTTGCATTTGGAGAGCCCCTGAGGTGCCTAAACAGTGGAGGTCCCCCACAAGTGACTCCATTCTGGAAACAAGACACCTCAAGGCTTTTATCTAGGTGTATAGTGAGCAGTATGAATCCACGAATACTTCACAGAATTTGATAAGCTTAGGTTGCCATATTGAAAATTTTCATTTTTTTCACAAAAATGTTGCTTCAGCATCAAATTTCTCACTTTTTCAAGAGACAACAACAAACCGTGGACCCAACAGGTTGTTATCCAATGTCTTATGAGCACAGGGATACCCCACATGTGGCCAAAAACCTCTGTTTGGATAAATGGGAGGGCTTGGAATGGAAGCAGCACCATTTGAATTCTGGAAAAGTTGAAATAAATTGCGGGCACCATGTCACATTTGCAGGGCCCCTTGGGTACCTATACATTAGAAACCCCCACAAGTGACCCCATTTTGGAAACTGGATTTTATTCAGGAGTATAATAAGCATTTTGAATCCACAGGTACTTCACAAAAATGTTGCTGTAGCAACCAATGTCTTACTTTTAGGCTATGTGGCCATGAGCCAGCGACACGGCGTCTAGTACACAGTGTCAGCCTCCTGCAGAGATGTGAGTGTTGTCCACGGGAGAACGCAGCTGCCCATGCCCACGATTTGGGTTCAGGCCGCTGTGGAGCTCTATGCTACCTGCAGAGAACACTCATCTCCGCAGTATAAATTGACATGCTGAGGCTCGGGAAGCTGCGCCACAGGTCAGTTTATGTGGCGGAGAAAAGAAGCACATTGGGCAAGCACATTGGGCATGGGATTTCTAAAAATCCTTCCACTGTGCTTCTACTGCACAATGCAGCGTTATGGACACAGGGAAAACACTCTGCGCCCAAAACGCTGCAAATCCCGATTGTGGGCGCACAGCCTAAAATGCTACAATGGATGAATGGATAGATGTCAAACATATATAACGTCCCACCCCCTGCATATTCTAAGCTGGCGCCCTTTAGTGCCTTTCATGTGGCACTAAAGGGTGCCTAGCCTTGTATTTAGCCCCCCAAAAAAATAATAATTAAAATAAACGACGTGGGGTCCCCCCCATTTTTGATAGCCAGCTAGGGTAAAGCAGACAGCTGTAGCCTGCAAACCACAGCTGACAGCTTCACCTTGTCTGGTGATCAATTTGGAGGGCTCCCCAGGCGTTTTTTTTAAAAAAAAAAAACGTGGGGTCCCCCCCAAATTAGATCACCAGCCAAGGTGAAGCGGACAGCTGGGGTCTGGTATTCTCAGGGTGGGAAGAGCCATGGTTATTGGACTCTTCCCAGCCTAAAAATAGCAGGCCGCAGCCGCCCCAGAAGTGGCGCATCCATTAGATGCGCCAATCCTGGCGCTTCGCCCCAGCTCATCCCGCGCCCTGGTGCGGTGGCAGACGGGGTAATATATGGGGTTGATACCAGCTGTAATGTCACCTGGCATCAAGCCCTGGGGTTAGTGATGTCACGGCATCTAAACAGATACCCGACATCACTAACCCAGTCAAGTAATAGACAAAAAAAAAGACAAAAAAAAAATTTATTTGAAAAAAAAACTCCCCGAAACATTCCTCTTTCCCCAATTTATTGAAAATAAAGAAATTACGGTCGCTGTAATCCGCTGTAATCCGTGAGGTCCCACGCCGACTCTGGATCTTCTAGAATATGGGGGGCACGTTCAGGGAAAGTATCCCCCATTTTCTGGAAGAGCAAGCTCTCCATGAGCAGTGTGGGTGCAGTAATCTGAGAATACTGCACTCACACTGCCCCGGTCCAACTTAGGGCAGAGTGACCTGCAGTAACCTCATTCCAGAATATGAGGGGCACGCTCACAGAACGTACCCCCCATTTTCTGGAACAGCAGTCTCTCCATGTGAGGACCACACTCCTCACATGGAGAGACTGCTGATTACTGCACTCACTCTCCCCCGGTCCACAGTGGAGCAGCCTGTGCATCAGCGACGTCAGCGTCCCTGCAAGACTGATGTCGCTGATGCACAGGCTGCTCCACTGTGGACCGGGGGAGGAATCCAGCTGACAGCCGCTGTCTGCGCATGCGCCGCCAGCATTCAAGAAGGAGGCGACGTGATCGCGGGACGGATCACCAGACAGGTAACGTATGACCGGGGGCTGGGGGGTGACCTAGTGGGACCTGGGGGGACCTGGGGACACCTTTCTGCCGCATGTGACGTGTCACATGCGGCAGTAAGAGCAGAATGAATGCGGGGGAGGGGGGGTGGCTCTGGAGACCCGGAGGGGGCTCCGGTGACCAGAGGGCTCCGGTGGACCGGAGGAGGGGTCAGGGGGAGGACATTTCCCTCCGATCTGAAATGTTTGATCATTTCAGATCGGAGGGAAATGAATGCAGAGCCGGCGGCGGCAGTTTTCAGCGCGCGTCGGCGCCATCTTGCACGCTCCGGAGGGGGGCTCTGAAGAACTGGAGGGGGCTCCAGGGACCAAAGAGCTCCGGTGTACTGGAGGAGAGGTCAGGAGGGGGACATTTCCCTCCGATCTGAAATGTTTGATCATTTCAGATCGGAGGGAAATGAATGCAGAGGCGGCGGCGGCGGGAGTTTTCAGCGCGCGTCGGCGCCATCTTGGATTTTCCGGAGGGGGGGGGGTTGGATGGATTTCTCCGGTACCGGGGGCTTTGGGGGCACTAAGGGCTCACATTTATTTCTCATCTGACATGTTTTATCACGTCAGATGAGAAATAAATAAATTTTACCAGCCATTTTTTTTTTTTATGTTGTCGCCGGTATACGGTGTATACCGGCGATCGCATTAACGGGGTGCATAAAAAACACCCCGATTCATAATCTGGGGGGTCTCAGCTACCCCCGGTAGCTGAAACCCCCGAGATTTTTCGTCACTGGGGGGCGCTACAGGGTTTTTCCGGCCTGACGTCTCAAGACGTCGGAACAGAATAAGTACCCTGTTTTTCCGACGTCTTGAGACATTAGGCCGTCGCTATGGGGTTAAAAAAAGGGAGGAAGTAGATATCTATTACATTTTTCCAGCAGCAGACATATTGGATAGGCTTTAAAGCAGGCTTTGAAGCTGGCCTTTCTTTTGCAACAGTTATGTCATGTTTATTGGATTATTATGAATGTAGGAATATATGTCTGTTATAGTAATGATCTAATCTATATTTCTTTTAGGCTTTGTTTTTATAGATGAAACCAGATGGTGGTCGATTCTGCACTGGATATGCCACAGTTTACACAACATGAGGTAGTCTAAATTTAGGCCACTCTCTCCCCTCCTATCGGTGCAGGAGGAAGTGACGTAAGTGCCTCTCTAGATGGGTGGAGCAGAGGTAGGTAAGATAGTCAAAATGTATGTAGGATGTAGATCTTTCCTGTTGTCAAATAAGCTAGGTACGCCGAAAAGAAAGTCTAGATCTGAGCTGATGGAATCGGATGAAGATCCCCGCACAGGTGCAGCTGACCAAGAAGCAGTGAACGGGCCTAGAGTTGAGGAGTCCTTTACCATGCATAGAGACCATGCCTCGGTGACATCTGTCACGTCAGTGACTTCTGTCACTCCTTGTGTTCTTAAATCCCTACAGGAACAAGCGAATCAATAAGGAGTGGAGTGCAAGATGCAGGGAGCCAGCTGACTGAGGAAGGTCTGTGGATGAAGGGCGGTAAGCTTTCTCTGCCGTGAGATCTCTTCTTAATGATGGCCCAAGTAACATGGACTAACATTTGTGAAAGTTGGATATCAGTGTGCGCTTTGGTGACACCAGGGTTCAGTACCCAGGTGGGCAGACTCACCCGGTCTTGTGAAACACGTTCTTAAAACAATGAGGAAAAACTGTAAAGAGTCCGTAGAAACACCCTGCACCTACTCTACCCATTCTTAGAGGCTGCAAACTGATTATAGATGTTTATCATGAGCACGTTGTATGCAAGTCTGTGCGTGTTGTGTAGATTTCTTTCCAGGTCTGGTCAGAGGCATTCCAGTGCAGAAAATGACATCATTGCTGAAAATCCACATAATGCAAGTGGTATGTAAAAAACAAACTAATAAGTTGTAAATCAATGCGTGTTTTGTTTCTCTTTAGTGTGTGTTGTGTTTCTCTTCAGTAATAAACAGGTCTCAATGTAAAATGTTTTTTTTTTTTTGGTCTAGCGCAAAGCACGTATAATTTTCATATGATTGACTAATTAGAGAAATAAACAAGTGTATTTTCTAATTCCAGATCCTAAAGCAGAGTTAGTAGTATATGGTTTTCAGTCAGGAGACTGATTAATCCTAAAAGGACACAGAAATTTCGATAAAGCTCAACGGCAGGACAACATGGATTCACGCCCCGCATTGCAGAAGGGTCAATCCACCGGAGCTGCACTGAGCGTCCTGCTCATATTTATCCTTTACAAAAAAGCCTGTACAGTCCCAAACCATCATTGCCGAAACAATTAGAAGAGAGGACTTAGAGAACCTTGAGACATGGGAAAGTCCAACTACAAAGGGTGAGGACTCGCCTAGGGGTCCTTGGTCTCAAACCAGTGAAGAAATCCCATTCCCCTCTCCACCCATGTCTCAACGTTCAGTCAGGCAGGATTTCCCAACAGATCTTTCTTCCTCTTTTCCTAAGGGAACACAGTACCCTTAGTATTTGGAAATGGCAGAAGTGAGTCAAGGGGGGACTGTTAAGGGTACGAATTGAGTAGTCAAAAATACTTAATTCAGCCATTTCATAGACCAAAAAATGTGGTTTGGTTAATGTAATCTAACCATTTACAAATGTTTTTGTTTCCTACTAATTTCAGTGATTTTCCTTAATACAAAATGCTAGATGTGGATTTTCTCATTTCAGGAAAAGTTTTGGAGGAATCTATCCCATCAGGCTGATGTCTCTCCCGCCTAGTCTGCTGAGCACTGGCAGTGACACGCGAGTTAACGTTATATTTCAAAAACCAATGGACTCGAAATAACCGAAGCAGAGAGCGGCCGCTATTCTACCCATTATCCCAGAAGGTTTTTACAAGTCTGTGCCACAAATTGTATACATGAAGCCTCATCATGTTTTGTTGTTTTTTTATTATCAAGAGCAGATTATCCAGGTTCACAAAGTGGCCCTAAGTGGACTAGCACTGACCAAGCATCTTTTTTTTGTTTTATATCCGGAAAGAAGAACCATGGACAATTTGTAGCAAATGTGTTTTTGTTTTTTTAATTATGTGCTAATTTTTAAATAAGGTCTAGATTCAATCTTTATTAATCAGGATGATGTACCCTAATGAGAGTAAAAACGCCAATTCTAATAGCCCCTATAGATCAAAAAGTTATTTTTAATGTATAAAATAAGTACTTAAGGGGGGAGTTAAAGTCTGTAGTGTTAAATTAAACCGATCTCATGAAAAGCCCGCATATATAGATATAGATATAATTAATGTCCCAAGGGCAGTAGGTCATAAATAAATCCCAAATAATAAAATATATCTCAATCGTAAAAATTTTAAAATTAAAGGTTAATAATATTCACAGATATTTTATTAAGGGGGGACTGTGGAGGTCACCTGAGCTGTAGTATGTTTGTTTAAACGTAATAAGAATATCTGTGTATATATATATAATCAAAATGTAGATGTAGTTGTATAATTATCTGTCTGTCTATGTAGCCATTGCACAGACCTATAGTATAATTCAAAGATGTATAATCATGAAGGAGTTAACCAAAGATGATGCAGCCAGAATATGAAGCTGTAAGAAGTGTTATCAGTAATGTTCACATAGAAGGAATGTACGGGAGGCAGGCAATATGATGTGAGAAAATGGGGAGTGAAAAGCACTCCTTGTTAGCTTCAAAGTTATTCATGCTTAAGGTATAATTGGATCTATCTTATTAAACTAGTTCAGTTGGTGACGCTGGCTGAAAAGAGAGCATGTCTGTGTTCTTTGTCTTATATACATTGATATATATTGGCACTGATATACAGCTAATACGGCACCGTCTCTGGATATCCCAAATGAGGACTCCATTAGCAGTCTTCAACTTAAATTCCTCCCTTGACATCATTACATGGATCACTGGTGGCTGGTGGCTGATCTCTGATCACTGTGGAGATCTGCCTGTTTGACAGTTCACCAGCGACCATGTAGCGACGCACCAGCGATCCTGACCAGGTCAGATCGCTGGTGGTATCGCTGGAGCGTCGCTAAAGTGTGACGATACCCTTAGTGGGAACTAGGGAACAAGCAGCAGGTGGTGGAGGATGGAGTAGATTAGACAGCTAGATAGTTAACAGAATTTAGTAGGAACACAGGAAAGAGAAGACAGAATGGTTATTAGGGTAACAAAGACAGGAGGAAGGAGAGAATGGAGGGGGTTTCAGAATGTGAAAAGGAAAGGAGTTAGTTGCGGCAGGAGCTGAAGCTGACAGGCAGGACCCACAGCAAGGGGTCTGCTTGGCTAGGGAGGAATCCTCACATGTACCGAGCTTTCACCCAGCGGACTGGCGGTGGGATGCCTTGAGACCGGTGGGACGTCGGGGTATAGAGACCGTCGGCGGGACCTTGAACTGGTCGAGAGCAACTATGCATCCGGGGCACGAGTGAGGTACGGCAGCTGCCAGGAAAGGTTACCGGGGGGAGCAAGGTCATATAGGATTCAGCTGCTGGAGGACAATTCTCAGGGCGAGTTCCAGGAACAGAGAAGTTTCCCCCTCCGAGGTAGAATGGACACAGCACGAGTGGTCCTAAGGGCCTGAAGTGTGAGAAGGAAAGTGATCTGCAATAAAGAAGCTTACCTGTTTTGTTTATCAAAGTCTGTGTGTGCTTAATGTCACTTTCCCTGTCTAAGACGAGGGTCGCGCAAATCGAGATTAAGGTAAAGACACAGTTACAACTGCACTCATCCGCAGGGGAACGAACCGTCGGCCATCACCTGACTCCCCTCTTCAGTACAATTGAGGTCTCTGCCACTAGGGAAAAGGGTGAGGGGGTACTTCCTGCACTCATCTCAAGTTGACTCCTGAGCTCCCTAGCGTCCCTATACAGGTTCTTTCAAACTGTTGGCGAGCAGGACACCTTGGACCCACAGCTGGCCCAAAGCTCACCCTGCCTAGTGAGTAGGCTGACGCGTACACTAGACTCGCCACTACAGTAATAAGCACAGAGGGAAAGGAAATACAGACGGGGAAAAAACAGAAAAATAAAAAACACCAAACTTCACAGCAGCAGACAGACTCTAAAGAAGCAGATGGATGGGCACAGGAGAATTCCTCAGCAGCTCCTTCCACCAGGTTGGGCAGAGTACAACTGAACTCTAACAGCAGCAGGGACTGCAGAGAAAGCTCCTGTATGTAACATAAATGGGCGTGGGCTCAAAGCATCTACAGCTGACCTGCACTGCACAGAGCTACTGATAAGAAAAACTGAAATTAACTCATGAGATGCCAAAGGAAAGGAAATCTTGCTTAAATGAGACGTCTAAATGGAGATGGGAGGCTCTAGTCCCAAGGCTGTCACTAGTCTCAAAACAGCAGGGAGACAACCGTGACAACTGTAGATGATAATTTCATTTAAAAATTGTATGAAGGTAATATTTAGGTATTGTATGGCGGTTTTATTTTACACATGCAGCTATTTTAAAAAGACAAGTTTAGAGAAGGGGGCAAGTTTGTTGGCCAAGGTCCCTTTTTATCTAAAACTCGTCTCCCAACTTTCCAAAGAGGGTTTGAAACATACAAGCTGTTTCGGCTACGATCACACGGGAATTTGGGAACTAATGTCCAGAACTGATGCAAATGGCAGCAGAGAGACCCCTTTAATTACGATGGCGTCCGCTTAGATTCCTTTATTTGTCCATTTTTAAGACAGAAGAATAGGCAGAGTACTTGGATCTTTTCTCATCATTGTAAAATCAGACGCAATATTTGCTCAATTTTTCATATTTTAAGCATGATTTACTTTTGAGGATTACATTTTGTGCCAACCTGCTGGAGGTGTGCGGATGCAAATTTGAGGTCTGATTAATTTAGAGGTCTGTTGTCTGTATTAATTTAGAGATTTGGTCTGAGGGCTGAATTTTTTTTTACCAGATTAGTTCGTGGGCTGAATTTATTTTCGGGTCTGTTCTAATTAAAGGAGTTTTCTCAAAATCTCATGTGAGCCCCAATATTATGGATAGGAGATAACCTTCTGATTACCGGGGCTCTGACTCCTGGTGTCACCAAGATTCTTGAAAATGGGAACCCCGAGAACAGGGCGTCGTGAATTAAGTGGAAGTACGCATTTGTGACCTTTACACCATTCATTGTCTATGAAACTGCTAGAGAAATCGGAGAACTACACTCGATTTCCAATAGTGGAGAGCGATATATGGATCTGCTGCACTGCTGGGCAAGAAGCTATCATATGGTGATGATGGTGTTGAAAAAATGAGCAGATTGATTAATCTACGCCTTTCAGACTTCTTCATTGGGAAAAACTCCATTGGATATCTTCATGATCACCAGATGTCAAGGTGATGACTGTATGATATCGAGGAACAGGGGCTCCTGAACTGTCCATCATGGTAGTGGACCCTAGGCTATCCCTAACCTCCAGATTACCTCTGATGGTGGAGATGCTGGAGTCCCTTGCTTTACTATTTTGGGCAGCAGGGAGATAAAAGCACAGATAAAAGCACAGATAAAAAAAGACAGGAAAAAAAATGAAAAATTATGGGCAAAGGTTGGTGCGAGCAAGGCGACCTACAAACATGGCTCAGCTACACTAGTTCTGTCAGGAGGAATGGGCCCAGATTCCTACAACTATTGTGAGAACCTTGTGGAAGGATCCAAAACGCTTCACCCAAGTCACACAGTGTAAGGGAAATGCTACCAAATACTGATAAAATGGAGGGAAACTTTTCACTTTGCAGAAAGAAATAAAAATGCCTTAAACATTCTCTCTCATTATTCTGGCTTTTGGCAAATATAAATAATTTTGGTTCCTAATTGACCAACAGGAAACGTTTATTCTGATTTCATGTCAGATTGTGAGAAAAATCTGCAGATGTGTCTTTATAGAGAGCGGAGGGAAAAACCTGCAGATGTGTCTTTATAGAGAGCGGAGGGAAAAACCTGCAGATGTGTCTTTATAGAGAGCGGAGAGAAAAACCTGCAGATGTGTCTTTATAGAGAGCGGAGGGAAAAACCTGCAGATGTGTCTTTATAGAGAGCGGAGGGAAAAACCTGCAGATGTGTCTTTATAGAGAGTATGTAAACTTCTGGTTTCAATTGTACAATGTTTTGTGGTGCAAATTTTAACTAATGCTGGCCTCATAAGGTCACTAAGACTATCAATGCTATGTGAACACGTTTCGGCTTCAATACTATGTGCCACTTTATCCCTTTTCTTACCACTTACAGGTGTATCTCAATAAAATAGAATATCATCAAAAAAATAATTTATTTCAGTAATTCAATACAAAAAGTTAAATGCATATATTATATAGAGTCATTACACACAGAGGGATCTATTCCTATATATTATATAGTCATTACACACAGAGGGATCTATTCCTATATATTACATAGAGTCATTACACACAGAGGGATCTATTCCTATATATTATATAGAGTCATTACACACAGAGGGATCTATTCCTATATATTATATAGAGTCATTACACACAGAGGGTTCTATTCCTATATATTATATAGTCATTACACACAGAGGGATCTATTCCTATATATTATATAGAATCATTACACACAGAGGGATCTATTCCTATATATTATATAGTCATTACACACAGAAGGATCTATTCCTATATATTATATAGAGTCATTACACACAGAGGGATTTAATCCTATATATTATATAGAGTCATTACACACAGAGGGATCTAATCCTATATATTATATAGAATCATTACACACAGAGGGATCTATTCCTATATATTATATAGAATCATTACACACAGAGGGATCTATTCCTATATATTATATAGAGTCATTACACACAGAGGGATCTATTGTAAGTGTTTATTTCTGTTAATGTTGATGATTATGGATTACAGCCAATGAAAACCCAAAAGTCATTATCTCAATAATAGAACAATTACCACAAAACATCAGGAAAAGGCCTCCTAAGCATTTAAAATGGTCCCTTAGTCTGGTTCAGTAGGCCACACAATCATGGGGAAGACTGCTGACTTGACAGATGTCCAGAAGGCAATCATTGACACACTCCACAAGGAGGGTAAGCCACAAAAGGTCATTGCTAAAGAAGCTGGCTGTTCACAGAGTGCTGTATCCAAGCATTAATGGAAAGTTGAGTGGAAGGAATGAGTGTGGTAGAAAAAGGTGCACAAGCAGCCGGGATAACCGCAGCCTTGATAGGATTGTTAAGAAAAGGCCATTCAAAAATTTGGGGGAGATTCACAAGGAGTGGACACTGCTGGAGTCAGTGCTTCAAGAGCCACCACACACAGATGTATCCAGGACATGGGCTACAACCTTCGCATTTCTTGTGTCACCACTCATGACCAATAGACAATGCCAGAAGTGTCTTACCTTGGCCAAGGAGAAAAAGATCTGCACTGTTCTCAGGGGTCCAAGGTGGTGTTTTCAGATGAAATTAAATTTTGCATTTCATTTGAAAATCGCGGTCCCAGAGTCTGGAGGAAGAGTGGAGGGGCCACAATCCAAGCTGCTTGAGGTCTGGTGTGAAGTTTCCACAGTCAGTGATGGTTTGGGGAGCCATGTCATCTGCTGGTGTAGGTCGACTTTATCAAGACCAAAGTCAGCGCAGCCGTCTACCAGGAAATTTTACAGCACTTCATGCTTCCCTCTGCTGACAAGCTTTTTAGAGATGGAAATTTAATTTTCCAGCAGGACTTGGCCCCTGTCCACACTGCCAAAAGCACCTATACCTGGTTTTGTGGCGCCCTGGACTAGCCAGGTCGTCACAGGTAACATACACACACCCCCACCCCCACTAGACAGTAACATTAGCCAAACACAAAACTCTTGTTGCCTCCCTCCAGGGTCTGATGTCAACACCAGGTGGGGCGAAGCCAAGCGGTTGGCCCCACCCACCGAGGAGTTCACAGGCCTGGAGGCGGGAAAAGTGACAGTTTAGTCCAGGAGGTTGAAGTGAGAGGAGCAAAGTGGAGAGTGTCTGGGTTTGTGGCCCAGGCACTGACAACAAGGTTGGCAGATGGTGGTGGCCGTCTGTAGGAGTGGTGAAGCAATGCGGAACCGTAGGACCGGGGTCCGGCGTTGGCCTGCCGGTACCGACCGGGGAGCAAAGTGAAGCCAGCACACACAGGCAGGGCCATCGGACCCCAACCAGGCTTGGAGCTGCCGACAATAGTCAAATCCGAGTGTGACCGGAACCCCAGGGGTTTCCTAACAGCCAAAGACCCGATAGAAGGCAACCGCCCACACCGTGAGGGTATACAGCTACCGCCTAAGGCTAGAGACCCAAGGGCCAGCGCCTGCGGGCAAACGGGCTCCTCCGGCATCCATACACCGGGGAGCGGACTACCGTTAGGGATCCATCGTAGTCAAACAAGTACACAAAAGGTGCAGGGAAAGACAGCCGCCATCACCTGTCCGGGGAGAGACACTGCAGCCGGCTGTGGGACCCGTCCATCCAGCCGTTTGGTTTACCGAGGACTTTGTGCATCTCTTACTAAGTGAGTACACCCGTGCCATCCAGCACCGCGCCGCGCTGTCCCTGCAACCCTGCACCTCACCAACCCTGCCTCCCCGTCACACCACCGGGCCCCGGGACCACCGACCCCTACCCACGGAGGGGGAAAACAACATCCCAGCTGCTCCCTACCATCGCTCCCGGGATCCCCGTCACCAGCAGCGGTGGTGCCCATCTTCACCACAACTGGTGGGTGGTGTCACGGACTAAATCCCCCAAATCAACCACCCCTTTCACTCACGGGCGAGGAGCGCCGCTCGAGTCCCCGGATCCGGCCCACCACTCGAGCCACCGAGCAGCAGCAGCCACAGCAGCGCCGAACCCAAGCGTTAGCGAGCGCGCGGCGGCAGCGTCCTTCCCACCCGCGACAACTTGGCATCACGAACTGGATTGAACCCATCTACTTACCAGTAGAAGTGTGCCTTGTGATCTCCGCCGGCGGTGTCCGGCCGAAAATTTTGAAGCGCCGCCATCTTGGCGCGAAAATCTCCCGCTCGAGCATCTTCTCCGAGCAGGGAAGGCGCGAAAGCGAAGCCCAGCCCCCAACAAACGGAAGTGCTGAAGGGAACCAAGGGGGGGCGGGTGTGTGTCTGCCTAATGTAGCCGAGGCTATAAAAGCGGGGACGCCGGGACTCTGCAAACATTTGGTTCCTGAAACACTGCTGCGCACGATGTCCCGTCCGTCCGGCACCGCGAAAATCCCCGAGCCCACGCCAGGAACAGCGGTGTAGGTGGAAGCCCGGACGGCACAAATGTGCTGCCGCCTTCATGCTCAGGTCCGGTTCTTGATGGGGCGCTGGGTGGCCGAGATGGAGGAAGTGGCGGCGGCCGTGCGGAGACTCGAGGTGGAGGCAGAGTTGGAGGAGCGGGTAAGCTACCCACGCCCCTGTGTCCGAGAAGGACCGGCCGCTGCGGCTGAGGGGCCCGGCCTGCACCTGCTCACCCTCCTGCCTCCCCCGCCATCCGTACCGGTTGTTGTTGCCCCTCCGCTCGGTCCGCTACCCCCAACACCGGTAGTGGAACCCAACCCGTCCGCCCTAGAGGACCGGCCTGGGGGCGTTGTTCGGGAACAGCCTGTGTCCCTCCCGCTGCCATGGAAGTCCCCGCGGGAAGTAGCCGTCCGCGACGAGAAGCCGTCAGCCCCGGAAGTGGCCGCACCCGAGACAGTCCCGGCTCCGGCAGTCCGCCCGGCCGTGGAAGAACCGGCCGCTGCCGGCCCAAAGGCCCTGAATCCCCCGCCCCGGCTGAGACTGCGCCGGGCCGCCATTGCAAAGCAGCAGTCCAGGCCACGTCACCGCAGGACCCCCACGAGAGAGTACCGGTAGTGGTCGGTGTGGGCGCGGTCCAGCGGGGCCCATCCCGGGTGCAGGGGTCTGCCAACGCCCCTTATTGGGACAGGGAACCAAACCAGTTGGGCCAGGAGATTGCCGCCAGAGAGCAGCAGAGAGCCGAAGTAATGGTGCGAGTGATTAAAGAAAAAGATGCACTCCGTAATGCCACCTTTCGGGTGCGGGGCCCGGTGTATGAAGGCCAAGTCCGGCAGTTTGACACGCGGAGGGGGTTCGGTTTCATATACGAGCCGGTCCTGGAGGCCGAAGTGTTTGTGGCCCACTGCGATGTCAACTCACATCTTCCCACGGGCCACCCAGGTCGCGATCTATTGCCGGGCGACCTGGTAACTTACAGCCGCCACTGCAGAGAGAGGGGTTTGTTCGACCTGGACGTTAAGCAAAGGAAGAGCCGCGGTGAGCAGATTCGGCCCCAGCCCCCTCCTCCTCCACCAAGCCGTCTGGATGTTGAGCTGGAAGAGGTCCTAGACGAGTACGACCTCAAGAAGTGGCAGCGGTCCGCCGTTGCAAACAGTTGTCTCCCGTTGGGACCCTCAGCAGTTTAATTGAATGACAAAAATCAACCGAAGATCATCTGATTAGCTACAGTGATTTTTCTGGCCGTTACCGGCAAGTTGTCCCCGGAGGGACTCTGTGTGTTTTCACCACCCACATGAGGAACTACTCATGAACATGGCCGAGAACTGGCAGGCCCCCCACGAACTGGTGGGCTTGTAAATAGTTTTGTGGGATGGAAACCTTTGCCGCCTCCGGAGAGGCAGATTGGAGGAAGGGCCCACAGCAGAGCAGGCTGGGGCCCGGCCACGACCAGGACCAGTGGCCAACCTCCGGGGGTCAGGGGTCCCCCTGGACGTGGGGTCCCCTGAAGTCACAGCCGGGTGCGAGTAACCGTACCCGTTCCCACTCGGGCAGCCTGAACCTGGACTGGGGTCAAGGGGTGCTGCCCACTTCTTAGGGGCAGCATCAGGGCTAGGTTGCTTGGGTGGGAGAGCGGAAGACATCCGTCCGTCTGTCATTATTAAAAGTGTTTTTATATGTGCAACGTTCAAGTGACCTAACCAAAATGCTTATGTTTGATATGTTTACATGTTATTTATATTTTGCAGTTTTGAAAAATAAAACCGGTGATGGACGGGCAGCCCGCGGACGGTCTGCATTTCACCAAGGGGGAATGTTGCGCCCTGGACTAGCCAGGTCGTCACAGGTAACATACACACACCCCCACCCCCACTAGACAGTAACATTAGCCAAACACAAAACCCTTGTTGTCTCCCTCCAGGGTCTGATGTCCACACCAGGTGGGGCGGAGACAAGCGGTTGGCCCCACCCACCGAGGAGTTCACAGGCCTGGAGGCGGGAAAAGTGACAGTTTAGTCCAGGAGGTTGAAGTGAGAGGAGCAAAGTGGAGAGTGTCTGGGTTTGTGGCCCAGGCACTGACAACAAGGTTGGCAGACGGTGGTGGCCATCTGCAGGAGTGGTGAACCAACGCGGAACCGTAGGACCGGGGTCGGGCGTTGGCCCGCCGGTACCGACCGGGGAGCGAAGTGAAGCCAGCACACACAGGCAGGGCCATCGGACCCCGACCAGGCTTGGAGCCGACGACAATAGTCAAATCCGAGTGTGACCGGAACCCCAGGGGTTTCCTAACAGCCAAAGACCCGATTGAAGGCAACTGCCCACACCGTGAGTGTATACAGCTACCGCCTAAGGCTAGAGACCCAAGGGCCAGCGCCTGCGGGCAAACGGGCTCCTCCGGCATCCATACACCGGGGAGCGGACTACCGTTGGGGATCCATCGTAGTCAAACAAGTACACAAACATGCAGGGAAAGACAGCCGCCATCACCTGTCCGGGGAGAGACACTGCAGCCGGCTGCGGGACCCGTCCATCCAGCCGTTTGGTTTACCAAGGACTTTGTGCATCTCTTACTGAGTGAGTACACCCGTGCCATCCGGCACCGCGCCGTGCTGTCCCTGCAACCCTGCACCTCACCAACCCTGCCTCCCTGTCACACCACCGGGCCCCGGGACCACCGACCCCTAACCACGGAGGGGGAAACAACATCCCAGCTGCTCCCTACCATCGCTCCCGGGATCCCCGTCACCAGCAGCGGTGGTGCCCATCTTCACCACAACCCGTGGGTGGCGTCACAGACTAAATCCCCCAAACCAACCACCCCTTTCACTCACGGGCGAGGAGCGCCGCTCGAGTCCCCGGATCCGGCCCACCGCTCAAGCCACCGAGCAGCAGCAGCCGCAGCAGCACCGGACCCAAGTGTTAGTGAGCGCGCGGCGGCGTCCTCCCCGCCCGCGACAGTTTACTAACCACATTATCACTGTGCTTGATTGGCCATCAAACTCGCCTGACCTAAACCCCATAGAGAAGCTATGAGAGACACCATAGCCAACAATGCAGACGAGCTGAAGGCTGCTATCAATGCAACCTGGGCTTTCATGACACCTCAGCAGTGCCACAGGCTGATCGCCTCCATGCCACGCCGCATTGATGCAGTAATTCATGCAAAAGAAGCCGTGACCAAGCACTGAGGCATTTACTGTACAGACGTTTCAGTAGGTGCCAACATTTCTGAGTGTAAAATCATTTTTTCAGTTGGTCTTATGTAATATTGTAATTTTCTGAGATAATGACTTTTGGGTTTTCATTGGCTGTAAGCCATAAACAGAAATAAATACTTGAAATAGATCCCTCTGTGTGTAATGACTCAATATAATATATAGGAATAGATCCCTCTGTGTGTAATGACTCTATAATATATAGGAATAGATCCCTCTGTGGGTAATGACTATATAATATATAGGAATACATCCCTCTGTGGGTAATGACTCTATATAATATATAGGAATAGATCCCTCTGTGGGTAATGACTCTATAATATATAGGAATAGATCCATCTGTGTGTAATGACTATAATATATAGGAATAGATCCCTCTGTGGGTAATGACTCTATATAATATATAGGAATAGATCCCTCTGTGTGTAATGACTCTATATAATATATGCAATACCCTTTTTGTATTGAATTACTGAAATAAATTAACTTTTTGATGTTATTCTAATTTATTGACATGCACCTGTATGTTACTCTTTAACATGGTGATTTTCCATGTTCTTCCCCAGCCCCCGCCTGTGTCCAGGTCTGGACCTCATAGTTAATATTTCTCCTGATGTCCGGCACTTTTTGCTGCATTGTAACATTGTTGGAGACTAGTCACCCTCATATGTAAAGGTCATCAGAGCTCAATGTACAGAATGTGCTCTAGAAATATACACCCGAAATCTGGAAGATGGGCGTAAATATCTACTATACTGTGAGCAAAGAAGTTGTCAAATACAATGCATTACTCAACAGGGGGCGACACTGAGCACAGGGCAAATGGACTTTATGTATTCAAGGGCTTGTTTTTGCATGGTTTTAATTGTTGTGGGGGGTTCATACATTTTTTTTCTTTATATCACACTTTATTTATTTAGTTCCCACTTGCATTTATATTGCAGTATATTGACCAAATCATGGTCTCCACTGTATCCCCCCAAATTCAAGGGGGTACAAGGATAGCAGCAAGGGGAGAAGGGTGGGGGGGCTGAAATGGCAAACTTTTTGTATCACATTGTGGGCTGGGGGTGATGGGTACAGGGTGGCATGAATTAAGTGCCACAGTTAGTGACTAGGAGCAGTGCTGGAAGTGCCAATAAAGAGATATAATATACAAAAAAAAAAAAAAAAGAGTTAAAGGTAAGCTGTCAGGTGCAATATGCACCCAGAGCCACGAGCAGTTCTGGGTGTATATTGCTAATCCCTGCCTAACTGTCCCTGTATACACTAGCATAGATATAGGGATCTATGGAAAAGTATTTATAAAGATCTTTTATCTTATGCTAATGAGCGCAGGGACTAGTCTCAAGGGTGTTATATCCTCCGACTAGTCCACCCTCTTAGCATGTTAGTACACCCACAGGGGCATGCTATCATGCTATTCAATGCAGCGTCATTTGCGGTGACGCGCGTACCTGTGTTTCCTGTGACTGCACTTCTGAATGCCGGGCACTTCCAGTCATGCACAGTATGAAGCCGGGTGTACGCGTCCCGGCTTCAGAACGGTCTGGTGTGCATGACCGGAAGGGTCATGGAAGGAAGGTATTGTAGATGTTGGCATGTTCAACTACCTTATGTACTATAGTGATGAGCGAGTGATCAATACTCGAATCGAGCAGGTCGGATTCTCGGAGGGGCTCAATTCAAGTAACAAGTATAATTGAAGTCAATGGGAAACTAGAGCAATTTTCTGGAGGATCCTAACAGGTGGACTACAAAATTGCTGAAATGGATGAAAACTGAGTTCAAATGGAATGGGAACAGCATGGGGAAGACACCTGAACGCATCTCTGACTCTCAGGTCGCTGCTGGGAACAATGCTGTCAGAGTATTACACCACTTTTACATAGTGACAGTAAGTGTCACGGCTGTCTCTCTTCATTATAAGACTGACAGGTTCTGGCCTAGAGTTTCTCATTGCCATGTAAGACTCTTTATATTAAACGTTTCATTTCCTTTGGTGATGAAGGGGTTAATGTCAGTTTCTTCTTGCAAGCAGCATTCTCATTGCTCTCCTCGGGTGCTTCAGGTTTGGGACCACTCCCAGTCCCTATACTGTATATACCCTCTTCTCTCCGTAAAGGGGGCTGGTTATTCTGATTTAATTTGGATGCTAGGCCTTGAGGTGGAAGGAGCTGGTGGAGCCCTTATCGCAAGTGTAGGTTGCAGTCCTGATTCTGACTACAGCCGTGAGTTGGACCTTATCTCTTGTTATTATCCCCTGTTTGTCTTTCCTTTTTCTTGTATTAGTGCAGCGGTGGGGCTAGCATTCCTCACCTTTCAGCTCTGTTCTGTCTTCTATTCATTAAATAGGATAAGGGTAATATCGTTTGTTGCCCACAAGAGATCACTGTTGGCTTTCTTATGTTTTCCTCATACATCTCTACAGTATTTCTGTGGTTTGGAGCCTGTTGCTTTAAGGAAAAGATACTTCCTTGGACTGCCCCTTTTCCCTTCCCTTACTGAGTTGGAGACGCAGATGTCTTGGTGTCTCCATAGGATTCAGAGGTGCTATGGCCGGCTCCAGTTCCTTTTCTTCAATCGTTCCTCCTGACTAATGGATCCCGGTAGGAATCATTGTACTAGACTACATATTTGTGTTGGAATATGTGTACAGTTGTTATGTAGGCACTGTGAAGTGGCAGTGGCTCTACTCAGATTGCATAGGCTGTGATACATGCAGAGCAGGTGTAGGGCGGCATCAGCAGTGTAAATGTTGTATTCAGTCATATGCATTGCTCTCTGTGTTATGCAGATTCTGTAAATACCAGTACTACTATGTATGTCATTCTGTTATTTGTGATATGCCTGTACTGATATGGATTTGTATCTTTTGTTATAGTTTTTACCAATCAATCATCCATTTCTTATGATCATCCACCTATCCATCATCATTTAATAAATAAAGACTTAAAGGCAACACAGTCTGTTTATTGAAACAGTGGATGAAGGTTAGCTGTATGCCGGAGTCCACACAGCTCACACGTGGACGAAGGCAGAACAGTAAAAACGGGCTGCTGGTCGCAGGCAGCGATTGTACGAACTGTACGGGACAGCTAACACCCACGCTACACGGCACACGGGTATTACAGCAGCCGCCATACAGCTACATAGAACAAGAGCGCAGTCCAGCTCCAGTAAAGATAGCCGGTCGCAGGCTGTAGTACGGGACCGCTAACATCCACGCTGTACCGCATATGGATGTCGCAGCAGCCACCATACAGCCGCAGTGACTAGACCGCAGTACGCCAGAAACCACCATTCCACTCTCCACCACGCGGAAGGCCGTCCGCAAATAGACTCTGTTTCCCGCTAAAATAGTCTGCAGCCAAGTGCACAATGTCTGTCAGCCGAGCGTCTTCCCTGAAGACAAGGTCACGGGCAAGCTCTACTAAATCCTCAATTAGGGAGCTTGCTGCCGTCGCCCGCGCTGAGGCCGAAGCAGCTAAAGTGAGGTCCTCCTTCGCTGAACAGGAAATGCAACTCAAACTAAAACAGACAGAGAGTGCACGTCTGCAATCAGAACAAGAAGCAGAGAATGCACGTCTGCAACTGACTTTAGAAAGACTTGCCGTAGAAAAGGAGACAGCGGCCGCAATAGCCAAGGCAGAGTTCCTGGAAGCGGCAGAGCAACCCGAAGGAAGACGTAGCGATGTTCTTGGGCCGGACCTAAACCAGCAGGATCCAGCACAGCGCGTCGCAGAATACATCTACCAATACTCCAGGATAGATGACAGCTCAGATGTGCTTCACCAAACAGACTACGCAGACGGCCAGCCATCCAAACTCGAATTACACCGCTTCAAGCAAGAGAGTGTACAGCACGAGGAGGTTCACCAAAACTACTATTCCACAGGGCGGAAGGTACAACCACCATTTTACCACAAAGAGACACCTTCCTCTCCGGGGAGGTACTATGCTGACTTTCCGAAGGCGGAAACACCCTACAGGTATGGTGATACACCACACAATAGACACGACCATACACCGGCTCGCACCAGCACTGACCAAGCCACCATGGACTTTGCAAAGTTCTTTGCTCGTCGAGATCTGGTCACAAAAGGACTTGTAAAGTTCAATGATCGTGCCGAGAATTATAGGTCGTGGCGAGCCTCGTTCCAGAACACCATAAGAGGTTTGGACCTTTCTTGTAGTGAGGAGTTAGACCTCCTGGTAAAATGGCTTGGTAGTGAATCGGTAGAACGCGCCAAAAGACTAAGAGACATTAACATTAAAAACCCACCCAAAGGTCTACACTTGGTGTGGAAGAGACTTGATGAATGCTATGGGTCCATAGAAGTTATTGAAAATGCTCTGTTTAAAAGAATTGATGACTTCCCTAAGATAGGACCCAAAGGCTTTCAAAGGTTAAGAGAGCTAAGTGATCTGTTAGTAGAGTTACGGGTTGCCCAAGAGGAAGGAGATTTGCCCGGATTGGCATTCTTGGATACCGCTAGGGGTGTCAATCCGATAGTGCAAAAACTTCCTTACAATCTACAAGAAAAGTGGGTCTCACACGGTTCACGGTATAAGCAAACACATAACGTGCCATTCCCTCCTTTTGTTGTATTTGTAGATTTTGTAGCTCAGCAAGCTAAAATCAGAAATGACCCTAGTTTTGATTTTACTCTGTCGTGTACCACTGCCCCCGGTGTCAAACCCAGTAGGACACCCGTGGCAGTCCACAAAACTAACATTGTCTCCTCAGGTCCTGCTCACAAAGAGAGTAAGCATCCTCCAGAAGAGAACAAACCCCAGGATATCAGTAAACAGTGTCCTCTACACCGGAAACCACATCCTCTACTAAAAGGCAGAGCCTTCAGGGAGAAGTCTCTAGAGGATCGCAAAGGCTTCCTCAAGGAACACAACATCTGCTTCAAATGCTGTGCTGCAACATCGCACATGGCCAGGAACTGCGAAGCTAGTGTGAAGTGTGCAGAATGTGACAGCACGGATCACAATACAGCCTTACACCCTGGACCACCTACACAAGTGTTGCCGCAAGCAGAAGAACACGATGGAAAACAGAAGAACAATGATGAAGACACCACGGTGGTTACCTCTCAATGTACGGAGATCTGTAAAGGACTCACAGGAGGAAGGTCCTGTTCGAAAATATGCCTTGTCAGAGTCTACCCAGCAGGCCGTAGGGACAAAGCAATTAAGGTCTATGCGATCTTGGACGACCAGAGCAACAGATCTCTTGCTAAGTCCATCTTCTTCAGCAGTTTCAACATTGCGGGCCCCGGTTCTCCCTACTCCTTGAAGACATGTTCAGGCACCGTTGAGACGGCGGGGAGGAAGGCAACCGGATACAAGGTGGAAACCATAGATGGCCAGACCTGCCTATCATTACCCACCATACTGGAGTGCAACCAGATTCCTGACAACAGGTCCGAGATACCTTCGTCAGAGGTAGCAGCTCATCACCCCCATCTGAAGCGTATAGCTCACCTGATTCCAGAACTGGACTCAGAAGCTCCAATAGCCTTACTCCTTGGAAGAGACATGCTACGTGTGCATAAGGCTAGAGAGTCCATTAACGGCTCCCAGAACGCTCCATATGCGCAGAGACTTGACCTAGGATGGGTCGTAATAGGAGATGTCTGTCTAGGAGGAGCACACAAGCCAGCCTCAGTCAACAGTATTCTCACCAACACACTAGAAAATGGATGTCCATCTTTCTTCCGACCATGTCACAACAGTCTGTTGGTAAAGGAATTACCAAGCAGTACTCCTCTGCCATGTCCTTTCGCAGTTCCTTCCAACGAAGACCACGCTTGTGAGGGCGAACAAGACCACATAGGCTGTACAGTCTTCCACAGGACCAAAGAGGACAACAAAACAGCAATGTCCATAGAAGACAGGATGTTCTTGGATATCATGGACCAAGAAATAACCAAAGACAAGTCGAACAGCTGGGTGGCACCCTTACCATTCCGACCACGGAGACAACGCCTACCCAACAACAGGAAACAGGTCTACAGTCGATTTGTCTCCCTCAGACACAAGCTCAAGAAGTCTCCCGAGATGAGAGAACATTTCTTTACCTTCATGGAGAAGATATTCCGAAATAACCATGCAGAGATCGCACCTACACTACGGGACTCTGAGGAACGCTAGTACTTACCCATCTTCGGAGTGTACCATCCTAAAAAGCCAGGCCAAATAAGAGTGGTGTTCGACTCAAGTGCCAAGTGCGAAGACGTCTCGTTGAATGATGTCCTACTATCTGGCCCAGACCTCAACAACAGACTCTTAGAAGTTCTACTCTGTTTCCGCAGAGATACGGTGGCATTTATGGCTGACATCCAACAGATGTTCCACTGCTTTCTCGTCAAAAAGGAACACAGAAACTACCTGAGGTTCTTCTGGTACCGTGACAACGACCCAGATAAAGACATCATAGAGTACCGGATGAGGGTACATATCTTCGGGAACAGTCCTTCCCCCGCCGTGGCTATTTACGGTCTCAGGAATTCCGCCAAAGAAGGTGAAGAGAAGTACGGGTCGGATGTTAGATCCTTTGTGGAAAAGGATTTCTACGTAGACGACTGCTTAAAATCCACACCCACAAACGAGGCAGCAATCAGTCTTCTAAAAAGAGCTCAAGAAATGCTCGCTCAGTCCAACTTAAGGTTGCATAAGATTGCATCCAATAGCCGAGAACTGATGGAAGCATTTCCCTCTCAAGACTATTCCAGTGATCTGAAGGGCATAGACCTGAGCATCGACTCTCTTCCCATGCAACGGAGCCTAGGACTACTTTGGGACTTGAAGACAGATGCCTTCACCTTTCAGATCAACAAAGAAGAAAAGTCCTTCACACGTAGAGGTGTCCTTTCCTTTGTGAATAGTTTGTACGATCCTCTGGGATTCGTAGCTCCAGTTACCATCCAAGGTAAAATGATGCTAAGAGACTTCACCCAAGAGACATCTGATTGGGATGATCCACTTCCGGCAGAAAAAGCAGACCTGTGGGCAGAGTGGAGGAAGTCTCTCGAGGCCTTGACCGATCTTCATGTGAACCGACCATACGCTCCTGTGCCATCCACCGAAGTCAAATCTCAAAGACTTTGTATCTTCTGCGATGCATCAGTCAAAGCAATCGCAGCGGTAGTATACCTTAAAACCACTGATGTGAATGAACAGATCCATATTGGGTTCGTCATGAGTCGGACAAAACTGGCGCCACTCCGTGAACACACGATACCTAGACTGGAACTCTGTGCTGCCGTCCTTGCAGTAGAGCTGGCTGAACTTATCTCAGATGGAATGAATCAGGAGATCAAAGATGCAGAGTTCTACACTGACAGCAAGGTGGTACTAGGATACATCTGCAACGAAACACGACGGTTCTATGTCTACGTCAGCAACCGGGTATTGAGAATAAGAAGATCAACTCGCCCTGATCAGTGGCATTACGTATCTACTCATCACAATCCCGCCGACCATGCGACTAGATCCGTTGCACCAAGTCACCTTAAGGACACTACATGGTTCACAGGCCCTGCCTTCCTGTACCGAACAACATCCTACATCAGCAGGCCCGATACATTCGAACTGGTGGATCCAGATGTCGATGAAGACCTTCGTCCTCAAGTGTCAGCTCTTCATACAGTGGTTTCAGGACGTCACCTCGGATCTCATCGGTTCAGTAGATTCTCAACCTGGAACTCACTTGTTAGAGCCATCGCTTTTTTACTACACGTGACTCAGTTTTACAAGTCCGAACTACCAACAAATCAGAGATGCAGTAAAGGTTGGCATCACTGCAAGCATGCGTTTAGTGCTCCCAACCTAGAGAAAGCCAAGATTACAATACTCCATGTTGTACAAAATGAAGCCTACAACAAGGAGATAGACAATCTCGACAAAGGACTACCCATTCCTAGAGACAGTGCGTTGAGGAAACTCGACCCGTTCATTGACAAAGATGATGCTCAATATTGTCTTTATTTTATTGTGAAAAATAGTCCGACGTTTCAACCCATCCAGGGTTTTCCTCAGGGACTAATAAAATAACAAAGAGAAGAAATATATACATTGTCACAATCATACATCATTGTTACAAAACAATACATATCACACACAGGTGAAAATCACGTTTTACATTGTTTCAAAAAAGATTTATATATGCTGAGCTCTTCATAAAGAATGCACAAGGAAAATACCCGTGGACTAAATATAATGAATACAAAGGGACACTTTATTTGCTGTAGAAATCAATGTACGATATAGTCATAACACTAAGGAGACCAGAAATCAGGACATACCTATGATAGATAAGATTACGTTTCCTTGAACGAGCACCGAAATTGTGATGAACAATTAGACACTTTGGTGTCAACGGAAGGTACTAGAGGGTAAGACATGAATATGTTAATACCATAAATGCATACAAGAAAAAGGGAACTATGTGTTTATAGGGGTTCAGGAGTGTGTACCTCAATGGATCAATGCTGAGATCAGAACATCCAATCAGGACAGTAAGAGAAAACATAAGCAACCTCCACTGATATATTGAAAGGGTTCAGTAAGTGAATTCCTAGTGGGTCATGTGCCACAAGTTTCTAAATGAAAAAATCATTCATCTATTAGAAATGAGCGCATATGGGCTCCAGGAGATAATTGATCTATCAGAAAAAGAGTACCTCATGGGCGGGACCAAGTATGAGCTGGAATATCCCGGTTGCGTATAAGTCAAATTGACCAGTACGAATGAGTAAGTGGTGCTACAATCTACAAAAGGATGAAATCCAAATAAAGATCAAACAAAACTATAAAAGAACCAAGAGTAAGGCAAAAATATTACCTATGGGTATGGAAAAAAAAGTTTCCATGAGTGCTCCAGCCGTTTAAAGAATCCAAACACACATAAGGTTATTAACAACGACAGGTAGACCACATGAGAGTAAGTTGTATTAGCCCATGGACCCAAGGAGGTGAGTTTATGACCTGTTCTGAGAAAACGTATATGAGTATATGACACGTTAGTATGGACACTAATGATCAATATTGTAATATATGATGGATCCATCAAAAATAACTGCGTCGTACCTTATGAGTATAATGATACACAAAATGTGACTAAGGCTGCCTCTGTGTTGTCGCAAGGCGGCAGTGCAGATGTGTGTGCACCGTAAATGGGAAGGAGACTGTCGTGAGGCAAAGACAGAGACAGATACTTAAGGACACCAATAATCAACCAGCAAGAGACATACGTAGCAATGAGACCACGTACCTGACCTAATGATGAGTGAACAAAGGGTCTAATAATGAGCAGGCCAAAGGCTCTATAGGGAATAAGGGAAATAGGGAATATGAAAGAGATAATGTAGAAGAAACAATGCCATGGAAACGATATCAAGAAAGCGAGGGCAAGTAGTGGCAAATAAGTATATGAAATATATGTCGTACCTGTGAAATACACCACCACGTGCGGGGCGCCGGACACCCTATATTGGCAGTACGTGCTATTAATATAGAACCCGGAAGTCGTGGCTCCCGTTGTATGGGTCTCGTGCACGTCACACATCACGTGTGCGTGCGGGGACGTGATGACGTCGTACGTCGCGCATGCGCGGTAGGTCCGATCGCCGCCTCGGCAGCATCAGCGCCGCGCATGCGCGGCAGACAAGGTCCACACGTCAGCAGGTAAGGTAATGGGAGAAGTGTATATACGTAGACGTGATGACGTCGCGAGCCGCGCACGCGCGGTAAGGCCGATCGCCGCCAAGGTAGCGTCAGCACCGCGCATGCGTGGCAGACAAAGCCATCACGCCGGCGAGTGAAGTAGTGGGGATCAGTGTGTGTAATGGCCCGCGCACGCGCGGAGGGACACGCCTCCCCGTCATATCCGCGCGTGCGCGGAAGCCAAGCACACAACCTTGGATGATGTATTACGCGCGTGCGCGTAGGGGCCCATGGCCAAGGAGCGCGCCTCGGGGCAGGGCGCCACTTGGACGCCGTGCGCCGAGGGCGCGCGAAGGGCAGGAGACCCCGCGCACGCGCCTGTGTGAACTATACAAACCGTGGTACAAGTGCTGTTTATGATACACGGGTGGCGCAAGTGGTATTCAGGTGTTGTGGGTGACCTATGAAAAAAAGAAGAAAATGTTAGAGATGCATTGTATTCGCAAATGCTATACTCCTGTGGAAGGAAATAAGGTATAACCATAAAACGCTAGTTATCAATGCAACCTATTACATTCCCACAACTCAACCATCTAAGTAATCACATCAAATTCGCGATTTAACCCATGTGGTTCCAAGGTTCTTAGAGTATGGATCCAGTAGGCCTCGCGCTGCTTCAACACTTTGATCCTATTGCCGCCCCTTCTAATGGGGGGTACATGTTCCAAAATTTGGAACTTCAGTTGTGCTACCGTATGTTTAAAAGTGACAAAATGGTGTGGAATGGGCAATAGGATTTGTTGGCAACGGATAGTAGATTTGTGCTTATTAATACGGTCTCGGACATGCTGGGTGGTTTCCCCAACATATCCGAGACCGCACGGACATTTAATGAGATATACCACAAATGAGGAGTCACATGTTAGGTAATCCCGTATGTGAAATACCCTACCGGTATGTGGATGGGTGAATGTGTCTCCCCGGGTTAAATTATTGCACTGTAAGCAATGTAGACAAGGAAAATTGCCTACTTTCGGAGTCCCCAAAAAGGTCTGTCGTGGTGTGATGGTGGTAGACCCTATGTCGGCCCGTACTAACTTGTCTCTAAGATTTTTGGATCGTTTATAGCAAAACAGTGGGGGTTGGGAAAATTCAGGAACAGTAGGATAAGCGGTATGGAGTAACGGCCAATGCTGCGCAACAACACCTTTGATGAGTGGTGAAAACGGATGATACGTATTGACACATGCTACACGGGGCTCGTTGGACCGAGTAATGTCAGTTTGTGATGTGCGGTTACCTGCTATATGAGCAGGATAGCCTCTGGCTGCGAACTTTGAACCCATCTCTTTCATTCTAAGTTCACGTGTCTCAGGGTCTGAAACAATTCTCTCCACCCGTTTATATTGCGATATGGGAAGGGCTCTTTTGGTGTGAGCTGGGTGACAACTCGTGTAATGGAGAAGGCTGTTCCGATCAGTGGTTTTCACGAAGAGGTCAGTTTCAATATGACCCTCTGGAGAAAGACACACTAAAGTGTCAAGAAAGCTGATGGAATGGACATCATGGTGTATGGTGAAACTAAGACCTGATCTGTAGGCATTGATTTGTTGGAAGAAAAGCTCCAGGGAGGAAGAGTCACCGTGCCAGATCATGAAAATATCGTCAATGAATCTCTTCCATACCACTGAGTGCTTCTTCCACAAAGAGTTCTGATATACATAAAGTGCCTCGAAATGTGCCATGTAAATGTTCGCGTAAGGTGGTGCCATATTTGACCCCATCGCTGTGCCCTTACATTGTAGAAAGAAAGAATCTTCAAAAATGAAGAAGTTATTTCCCAAAATTGTATGTATGAGGTCCATACACAAGGACTGTTGCGCTGTGGTGAAGGTGCCTTGTGATTCAAGGAACCAGTCCACCGCCTGTATTCCATCTGTATGCGCTATGCTTGTATACAAACTGTTCACATCTAGTGTAACCAAGAGAGAATTAGATGGAATATTTTTAAGTGAACGTAGATGACCCAGAAAGTCAGAGGTGTCTCTAAGGTAAGACGTTATGGTGGGAATCAAGGGTGTCAAAATCCTATCAACAGTAATAGCTAAGGGGGACAACACAGAATCCGTGGAAGCTACAATTGGACGGCCGGGTGGTGCCCGGAGGTTTTTATGAATCTTAGGCAAAGTGTAAAAGACTGGTGTAACAGGGTCAGATTTGATCAGGAACTCAGCCAGTTTGTTGTCAATGCTGCCTTGTGACAGATGGTAATTCACCAAGTCTTTAATCTTTATCTGAATATCCCTTGTTGGGTCCTTAGGGATAGGACAATATGTCTGCCTATCCTGTAGTTGTTTATGGATTTCAGAGATGTAGTAAGATTTATCTAAAACCACTATTGCCCCACCCTTGTCTGCTGGTTTAATGATAATTTGGGTGTTGTCCCTAAGCGCTCGGATGGCCCTATGTTCTTCAGGTGTAACATTACTCTTGACCTGGTACTCACCCCTCTCAATGGATTTTAGTATCCTCTCAATGTCCTTGGAGACCAGTGAGATATAAGTCTCTACAGGGTGATAATTTCTGGGGGGACTGAATTTACTGGGATTTTTCAAATCGAGACCACGTAATGTAAAGGTCCCCGAGGAATTATCTGAACTAAATGTAGATGATGAAGTATCAGAGTTAGAGAAATGGGCCTTAAGACGTAGAGTTCTATAAAACCGTCTGAGTTCCTGATCTAATAAAAACGAATCAAATGGTGGTGTAGGACAAAATGTGAGGCCTTTTTGCAATACCTGCGTTTCAGATACAGAAAGATTATATGCAGAAATATTGAACACCAGATTCCTCATACCTGGTGTCATAAAGCATGCAAATCATATCGTCCAGACATTAGGCCAGCTGTGAGCTCGGCATGGCCCATTGACTCAGAAGTGATGGATGATAATCCTGCTACTTCCAGACACCCAGAAGGGAATAATATTACACTACACAGAAATTAACCACTAGCAGCCATTGTGTTATGCAGAGTAACAAATAATTAGAGCTTTCCATTGAATTGAATTCACACTTTGGTGAGTGCATGACTTTGGGCTAGAAGATGTGAGATTTTGGATTCAGTTCAAATATTGCTAATTGACCTAGACATAAGGGCAAAAGTAGACATTATTGTAAGTGTGAAAATAAGTATGAAAGTCATATAAAAAGTGTGATGACCGCTGGCACCAGCAAGCAGAATTGATCATAAACTGTGTCTAAATTACATGTTGAAAGGATTTGGCATACTTCAGTTATTATTTTTTTATTTAATCTTCCTAACATAAATGCAGATGTAGTTAGTCAGCATGATACTTTATTATCATTTCCATTATCTGACAAGCTATGGATTATTACATGTGTACAGGATCAGAACCAATAAAAGTACGGGAATACAGCACCAGAACAACCAACAGTACAGAAAAACATGACCAAAACCACTATCAGTGCAGAAATTAATCACCAGAACCACCCAACTGTACAGGAATTCATCACAAGAACCACTAATGTACATAACATGAGAATTATCAACTGTATAGAAAAACATCACCATATCCCCCATCTGAACATTAAAGGGGTGGTCCACCCATTTTTTTTTTCCCCCAATGATTTTCACTTATTATTGTCTGCATCTTCTTCAATAGCCTCTATTTCCATTTCTGGCACTGAGCGGCGCTATCCTGCACGCTCAGTGCCTGTCACATGACCGCCTGGAGCTGTGGCCGCCGGCATCCTCTGACGTCCCGGCATTTCCGGGCTCTCAAACAAGACGGGTACGTCACAGGATGCCGGCGCCACTCACAGTGACTGACAGGGCTGTGGGCGGTGACTACCGCACGTCACAGCACAGCATCGAGGGGAGGAGCCGGAGAACTTTACTGTGGAGCGGTGAAGGCAGAGCGCGCGCTTACCAGCATTCAGCTGTGGCAGGTACGGGCTCCAGTCTGGAGTACAGGGGGGGTTTCCTCCACTGAAATCCCCCCTGTCACGCAAGTATCTGATCACACTGTCCACCCGCCCGCTCTGCTCAGCTGTCAGGAGAACGGGCGGTGTCGGCAGTGTGATCATATACTCCCACCAGCAGCACAGCTGCATGGGACCAATCTGCTCCACTCTGTCACCTGCACTACAAGTTCCAGAGTGGAGACAGTGACATGCTCTGCTCTGACACATAGTTTGCTGCATGTCACTAATTGTCTCCACTATGGGACTTGTAGTGCAGGTGACCGGATGATACATGTCACTGTCTCCACTCTGTGATTTCTGCTGCATACTACCAACTGTATACACTCTCACCTGCACAAGTCCCACAGTGGAGACAGTGACATGCAGCACACTATGTGTCAGAGCAGAGCATGTCACTGTCTCCACAATGGGACTTGTAGTGCAGGTGAGAGTGTATACAGTTGGTACTATGCAGCAGAAATCACAGAGAGGGGCAGTTAGTGACATGTATCATCCGGTCACCTGCACTACAAGTCCCATAGTGGAGACAGATAGTGACATGCAGCACAGAAAGACCAAAGGATAAAAGCTCTATTACCATGATTAGGCAGTGCACACAGGAAGGAGGGGAGGGAACTGTTGTGGTGGAGATCTGAGGGGAGGGAACAGTCAGAATGGGTTGGGAGATAGATTGCTAGTTACTGCAAAGGATTATGGAAGTTGTAGTAACTGAACACAGGAAGTTAAGAGAGAGATTAACTCCATCAGAGCTGGAGCCAGAAATGAAGATGTTATGCTAGACCATGATAAAAGATAATATTGGTAAAATAACGTGATAGATGTGTTTAGAGGCACATAATAGCAAGATTTATCAAAAAAAAAAAAAAAACAGTTTTGGTAACTGGACAACTTCTTTAATATATTACAAGAACCACCATCAATACATGAATATAGCACCAGAACTACCATCAGTACAGAAGTACAGCATCACAAAATGCAGAAATACATTTAGAAGAACCGCTATCACTACAGGAATATATTTTTACCCACAGCCACCAGCAGCACAAAAATACATCACCAGAACTATCAACAATTGATAAATATATAATAAGAACCACCAAAAAAATCAGCAGAACTCCCATCAGTACTGAAAGACAGTATGAGAACCACCATTAGTACATGAATACCGAATCACAAACACCATTAGTACAGGTATACATCCGCAGAACAACCATCAGTACAGGAATACATTACCTGAGCCAACATCAGTATAGAAATACAGCATCACACCCACCATCAGGACAGGAATACATTCACAGAACTACCAACAGTACAGAAACACATCAACAGAACCACCATCAGAACATTAATTCAGCAATAAGATTAGTACAGCTATCAAATGTAATGTCAGGTCAGTCTCTTATATAATTGTTTTGTATAAACCAACAACTCCCAGTATGCCCTTAACAATGGTAAGGAGATATTGGGAGTTGTTGTTACCAGCCATCATCAGACTGCTTAACATACAAGAACCAGAGTTTTAATGAGAGATAGTTAGTATCATAAATAAATATTTACATCCAGGTCCCTTATAGGTGACATATTCTCCGATTAGAGCTACTCTCTTTTTTTTCTATCTTATCCAGATGCAATAATGACTTTCACATCCACAGCTCATCACTGCAGACTTCCATCTTCTCTCGTCTTCTGCAGCACGACCCAAAATGGTACCCTAAAATTAACCATGTCATTATAATTCTGCTACATAAAAATATATGCCCTGTTGTGCCCCTGAAAAATTGCCCCACATGGTGCTACCTGCACAAAATATCCTCTACACTGTCCTTCTTATGATGCATGGTGTGAGGTAAATCCGGAGATATGACGATAAATCATGATATTCAAGTTATGTCAGGAAGCCCTCTCCTGGTGTCACCCCCCCTTTCCTTCAATCAGAAAATTTACCACAGGGATAAACGGTTTGTTTAGCAGATAGGTGTCAAAGGAACTGGTCTGTGTTCCACTTAGGGTACCTTCACACTTAGCGATGCAGCAGCGATCCGACCAGCGATCTGACCTGGTCAGGATCGCTGCTGCATCGCTACATGGTCGCTGGTGAGCTGTCAAACAGGCAGATCTCACCAGTGACCAGTGAACAGCCCCCAGCCAGCAGCGACGTGCAAGCGACGCTGCGCTTGCACGGAGCCGCCGTCTGGAAGCTGCGGAGACTGGTAACTAAGGTAAACATCGGGTATGGTTACCCGATGTTTACATTAGTTACCAGTGTGAGCAGGGAGCCGCGCACACTGAGCGCTGGCTCCTTGCTCTCCTAGCTACAGTACACATCGGGTTAATTAACCCGATGTGTAATGCAGCTACATGTGCAGAGAGCAGGGAGCCGCGCACACTGCTTAGCGCTGGCTCCTTGCTCTCCTAGCTGCTGTACACATCGTGTTAATTAACCCGATGTGTACAGCAGCTACATGTGCAGAGAGCCGGAGCCGGCAGCACAGGCAGCGTGAGAGCTGCAGAGGCTCGTAACTAAGGTAAATATCGGGTAACCACCTTGGTTACCCGATGTTTATCTTGGATACAGCTTACCTCAGCTGTCAGACGCCGGCTCCTGCTCCCTGCTCGCTTCATTTGTCGCTCTCTTGCTGTCACACACAGCGATCTGTGTGTCACAGCAGGAGAGCGGCTTTGAAGAAAACGAACCAGGGCTGTGTGTAACGAGCAGCGATCTCGCAGCAGGGGCCAGATCGCTGCTCAGTGTCACACACAGCGAGATCGCTAATGAGGTCACTGCTGCGTCACAAAAAGCGTGACTCAGCAGCGATCTCGGCAGCGAGCTCGCTGTGTGTGAAGCACCCCTTACACCTCCAACAGCCATCTCCTCTGATATGGAGATTAGATGATGTGGGAACAATGGACACAGGATGACTCCCTGCCGTGACCCTGTGGTAGGGGCTGCTATCTAATTAGCAAGCTTGGAAGTATCCAGACAGAACGACTCCAGTAAAATATGGTTCATATCTCGCAAGCCATATTTCCGATAAATATGGCAACCATAAAAATGGTGTCTCTGCATGCGGACGATGCTGGCACACCTTTTTTATGGGAGCAGGACATTGGGAAGTACCCCAGGCGTGATATCAGCCAATGGGGAACTAGTAGACAAGTCATGAGTCCTCTCGTTCTGTAGCTAAATTCATAACTGTCACAATGAGAGCGTTGGCGTCCGCCTACGACGCTCCCAGGCAAAGTTATGGCCCATATTCCATGTTGTGGATATTGTCCATAACTCCAGCCAGGGGTGGAGCAGTGCTCCCTCTGAGGTCACTAAGGTAGGAGGGGACCTGGATTTGCCCAGGTTGATAACCCTACTTCGGCCATTTTCCAGTGTTCTTTCGCTGGGGGTCACGTGTAGGAAACATCTGTGGGAAGGATCCTAGAAACCTGGTCTACAGCGCCCCCCTGTGGCCAGACGCACAAGGTAACTGCTGGAACTGTGTATGCCTGTTTGTAAACCATGCTTTATCTGTAACTGTACTCTGACATATGTATATTCTGTAGATCTCCTATTGTATATATTGTAGTTTCTAGTGTGCTTTAGGCTGATTAAATTATATAATTAATCTTGGGCTGTTCTGTTATCTCGATCTTGAATCCCACGTCTGTGTGTTCGGCTAATAGTTACCGTGAAGCGGTTGGTGGCAGCGAGTTGTGCCAAGGATTATTGTGGGGAGGCCAGTGAGATTCGGGGAGGTTTTATATATTCCGCCCGCGGAGGTCGGGGGAATATATACCCTACTCTCACCGGGGACCCTTCAATAATCGGCATAAGTAGTATAGCGGCCTCCTTGCTTATTGTCGGGCAATTCCATAATTGGCCTGACTATAAGAGGGGCGCTAGAGAGCGCGTCACGTGCTCTGTCTGTCGGTCGGGAGGTATAAAGGAGGAGTGACCCCCCTGGTGGTTCGTGACATATTGGTGGCATAGCGGTGGGATCGAGATAATAGTGTGTGTGAGTGTGAGACCCATACTCCCAGTCACTAAAGACTGCCTGCAGCAGCTGTGGCTGCTGGGGTCTTCAGACCAGACCAACACTAGAGTGTCAGAGTGCAGATACGGTAAGGTGTGTGGGTGCATCAGGTGTCAGTTCTGTGTCAGTGACCAAAAGTCTGCAAGAATGGCTGATGGCACCAGGAGCAAAGCCAAAGGAATGGCCGATGCTCAGGCCAGAGACGATGAGGAGGTTGTCCACGAGCCCTCCAAGAGCCCGACGCCAGAGAACAGCTCTGCAGAGGACATCGCACAACCTGGCACTGCTGGACAAAATGAGGAGGAGCTCGCCCAAGGGTCCTCAACGAGCCAGATGCCAGTCCTCCGCTCTGAACTGGACAGTGAATCACCTGGCTCTGCAGCGTGCCGCAGATCACCACTTGCCAATCCCTCCGGCCTGAGAGGTGCAGAGGCCCTCCTTCAAGCTGCCTTGGCCAGGCTTATGGCTGGAGACTGGGATACCTACGAGATACTCATGGCCGAGCGTGAGCGACAGGCAGCGCGTGACGCTGAGGCTGCGGAGCGGCAAGCAGCGCGTGAGGCTGAGGCTGCGGAGCGGCAGGCAGCGCGTGAAGAGCGACAGCAACAGGCAGAGCGTGACCACCAGCTGCAGCTAGCTCAGCTCTGGCCCTCATCAGCCACACGAGACCTTCAAGACACCAAACTTCCAAAGGTCCGTGTTGAGGACTTCCCAGTGCTGGAGAAGGATGGAGACTTGGACTCTTTCCTGACTGCTTTTGAACGGACTTGCTTGCAGCACCATCTGGACAAGGAGCAGTGGGCCAAATACCTGACCCCCCGTTTAAGGGGTAAGGCCCTGGAAATCCTTGGGGACTTGCCTACTGAGGCAGATCAGGGCTACGACACCATCAAGCGGGCCCTGATCCAACAGTACAACCTCACTCCGGAGTCCTACCGCAAGAAGTTCCGGACCCTGCAGAAGGGACCAAAGGACTCCTGGGCTGACCACCGGCGGGCACTTGCCCGAGATGCCGACCACTGGACCCAAGGCCTGCAGCTTTCCACCGGACCGGAGATCCTGGACTTGGTCATCACAGAGCAACTCTTGTGGAACTGCCCTGAGGATCTCCGCCAGTTCATCCGAGACCAGAAGCCAAAGGGGTCCACGGCTACAGCTGCCCTGGCCGATGACTACACCAACAACCGGGCCCCTGAGGCCAGGAGAGCGGCCACCAGCAGCACCTGGAGAGGGGGTAAGATGAATTCTGCGACTGCCCCACCTGCCCCTAGACTGCAGGGGGTGTCCCCCTCAACTCCCCTCTCCAGGCCCGTGCCAGAACCAAGACGGTGCCACCAGTGCAACCTACCTGGACACTTCAAGGCCATGTGCCCTCAGCGTCCCAAGGCCCCGGCTCCGTCCCCGTCCCAAGGGCCGCCCAAGGTGTATTGTGTGGGTGGGGGTGGTGGTAGGTCCCTGGACAGCTTCCAACCTGTCACCGTCGGCCGGTCTGTGACCATAGGACTGC
The DNA here is from genome assembly GCF_048569485.1 of Anomaloglossus baeobatrachus. Taxonomy (NCBI): domain Eukaryota; kingdom Metazoa; phylum Chordata; class Amphibia; order Anura; family Aromobatidae; genus Anomaloglossus; species Anomaloglossus baeobatrachus. The sequence continues at coordinate 63,457,969 of NC_134353.1, forward strand.
GAGACAGCGCCTCGGAGGTGACTCTGGTGCGGCCTGAGATGGTGTCCCCCCAAGACTTGATCCCTGGAAAAACCCTCGCTGTCTCCGGGATTGGAGGCATTGACCCGGCGCTGCCTGTTGCTGGCATTTATGTGGACTGGGGCGCAGGGCGAGGGGTGAGGGAGGTGGGGGTAACTGATCGGATCCCCGCAAACGTGCTACTTGGGACAGATTTGGGGCAGATAACCTCCCAGTTTGGGCCCCCCCCAAGGGCTGAACCTTCAGCCAGTACTGACAGGCCTCCGGACAATGTTAATGTGTTATCTATGAATGATGTGAGAGAGGGGGGAGTGAACTCTGATATTTCTGCTTGCATAGACACCATAGACACACACACAGCTGCAGCTGTGACAGGGGAGGGGGTCAGAGAAAGGTGTGACAATGCCTCTACAAGTAATCAGCCTGTGAGCTGGGATCTGTTGCCCTCTGCAGGGATAAGCAGAGAGCAGGGTGCTGCAGGGGGAGGACCAGTGTGTGGGGTGGGGGCTACCACAGCAAATGTGGGGTCCCCAGAGATTTCACAGCGGGGTTCTGTTGCTGCAGGAGGGGAACAGGCAGGTGAGATTGGGGCCGGTCCCGGAGCGGAAGTGCTCCCAGGTAAGATCTCGGTGCAGGGTTCCCCCACAACCGGGGTGTCAGGAAGCCAGGTAGGTCTGCCTGAACCGGCGACTTGGTCAGGAACGGAGGAGGAGCAGGCACGACCCACGGTCGCAGCGGCTGTGGCCGCTGTCACCCGCAGTGGGAGTGCTGGAAGCCAAGGGGCCTCCCGGAGGTCCGATAGCTCTTCCCCTTCTGACCAAGTGGCAGCCGAGTCAGGTGGAGGCCAGGACACAGGTCCCGGGGTACTGACCGAAGATGTGACAGTCTCGTCGATTCTGGCCACATCTAGTCAGGGGTTTCAGGCAGCGTTAGAAGCTGACGACAGCCTGAAAGCTCTAAAGGAGCAGGCGGCACAGCCTCCCTCGGACCCGGAGCGAGTGGTCTGGGACCAAGGACGGCTGTACCGGGTCACGGTCCAGCAGGGTTCACCGGAGGCGTGGCCCAGGGACCGACAGTTGGTGGTACCCTATCCGTTCCGGACGGAGTTGTTGCGGATCGCACATGAGATTCCGATGGCCGGACACCTAGGGATCGCTAAGACCAAGGCCAGGTTAAACCAGCATTTCTACTGGCCAAAAATGGGGGCCGATGTGGTTGCCTACTGCCGTTCGTGTGAAACCTGTCAGAGAGTGGGGAAGGCGGGGCCACACCCCAAAGCCCCACTGGTATCTCTGCCAATCATCGATGAGCCTTTCAGGAGGGTGGCTGTGGATCTGGTCGGCCCGCTGGCCATCCCCAGCAGCTCCGGGAAACGCTTCATACTAACGGTAGTGGACTATGCCACCCGGTACCCAGAAGCAGTGGCCTTGTCGTCCATTCGGGCTGACAAGGTGGCCACCGCATTGCTGGAGATTTTCTCCCGAGTGGGTTTTCCCCAGGAAATGCTCACTGACCGGGGGACCCAATTCATGTCCCAGCTGATGGAGGCCCTCTGTGAGCAAGTCCAGGTGCGACATCTGGTGGCCAGCCCGTACCATCCACAGACTAATGGCCTGTGCGAGCGGTTCAATGGCACCTTAAAGCAGATGCTTAAGATGTTGGTCGACTCCCACGGGCGTGACTGGGAGCGGTATCTCCCACACCTGTTATTTGCTTACCGGGAGGTTCCACAGGCCTCAACAGGATTCTCACCGTTTGAGCTCCTGTACGGGCGACGTGTGCGGGGCCCCCTGGCTCTGGTGAAAGAGGCTTGGGAAGGGGATTTGGCCACCCCTGGAGTGTCGGTTATCGAGTATGTCATGCGCTTCCGGGACAAAATGCAGGCCTTGACGCAACTGGTACACGACAATATGGCTCAAGCCCAGGCCGATCAGAAGCGTTGGTACGACCAGAACGCTTGTGAGAGGACCTACCAAGTGGGTCAAAAGGTGTGGGTACTGGTCCCCGTACCACAGGACAAGCTTCAGGCAGCCTGGGAAGGCCCATACCTCGTGTACCAGCAGCTCAACCCTGTAACGTACATGGTCACCCTGGACCCTGCCCGTGGAAGGCGGAAGCCCTTCCATGTGAACATGATGAAGGCACATCATGAGCGGGAGGCATGTGCACTCCCTGTGTGCAACCTGCCCGAGGAGGGAGAAGCGGAAACCCTCTTGGATATGCTAGCCCAGGTTAGGGCAGGCGGATCCATTGAGGATGTGGAGGTTGGCCACCAGCTCTTGGAGGACCAACGGTCCCAGCTGTGGGCCACCCTACACCCCTTCCGGGGGTTGTTTACCAACCAGCCCGGAAGGACTGACTTGGCTGTCCATCACATGGACACTGGGGATCATCCCCCGATCCGGCGTTCAGCATATCGGGTTTCCCTGGAGGTGCAGCAACACATGCGCCAGGAGATTGACGAGATGCTGAAGCTGGGGGTGATCCAGGCATCCAACAGCGCTTGGGCCTCGCCTGTAGTCCTCGTCCCTAAGAAGGACCGAACCACTCGGTTCTGCGTGGACTACAGGGGGCTCAATGCTGTCACAGTCGCCGATGCGTACCCAATGCCACGCATCGATGACCTGCTCGATCAGTTGGCCGGGGCTCAGTACCTGACCATCATGGATCTGAGCCGGGGATATTGGCAGATCCCCCTGACTCGCAAGGCCAGGGAACGCTCTGCCTTTATTACCCCATTTGGACTGTACGAGTCCACGGTGATGCCATTCGGGATGAGGAATGCCCCTGCCACTTTCCAGCGGATGGTCAACACCCTGCTCAAGGGACTTGAAGGGTACGCGGCCGCGTACCTGGATGACATTGCCGTCTTCAGTCCCACCTGGGAAGATCACCTAGAGCATCTAGCACAGGTGCTCAGGCGGATCCACCAGGCAGGTTTGACCATCAAGCCGGGAAAGTGTCAGCTGGCCATGAGCGAGGTCCAGTACCTCGGTCACCGGGTAGGCGGGAGAACACTGAAGCCCGAGCCTGAGAAAGTGGAGGCCATCGCGTCCTGGCCCACCCCCAGGACCAAGAAGCAGGTGATGTCCTTCTTGGGGACCGCTGGGTACTATAGGAGGTTTGTTCCATGCTATAGTAGCCTGGCAAAGCCCTTGACGGACCTCACCAAGAAGAAGCTGCCCTCTGCAGTCGATTGGACAATGGACTGCGAGACAGCCTTCCGGGCCCTAAAGGACGCCCTGTCCAGCCCGCCCGTGCTACAGGCAGCCGACTTCACGCGGCCGTTTGTAGTACAGACCGACGCCAGTGACTTCGGCCTCGGTGCGGTGCTCAGCCAGGTGGACTCTGCGAGCCAAGAGCACCCAGTCTTGTACCTGAGCAGGAAGCTGTTACCAAGGGAAGTGGCCTATTCCACGATGGAAAAGGAGTGCCTGGCCATAGTGTGGGCCCTGCAGCGTCTGCAACCCTATCTATACGGGCGCCACTTCATCGTGGAGACGGACCACAATCCCCTCAGCTGGTTACACACTGTCTCCGGGACGAATGGCAGGTTGTTGCGATGGAGCCTGGCGCTCCAGCAATACAACTTCACCATTCGACACAAAAGGGGCCGTGACCACGGTAACGCAGACGGGCTGTCCCGACAAGGAGAGGTCGCGGACGGGCGCACGGGGGAACACCGGAGTGTGCTGCCCCCTAGCGCCCTCAAAAGGGGGGAGGTGTGAGGTAAATCCGGAGATATGACGATAAATCATGATATTCAAGTTATGTCAGGAAGCCCTCTCCTGGTGTCACCCCCCCTTTCCTTCAATCAGAAAATTTACCACAGGGATAAACGGTTTGTTTAGCAGATAGGTGTCAAAGGAACTGGTCTGTGTTCCACTTACACCTCCAACAGCCATCTCCTCTGATATGGAGATTAGATGATGTGGGAACAATGGACACAGGATGACTCCCTGCCGTGACCCTGTGGTAGGGGCTGCTATCTAATTAGCAAGCTTGGAAGTATCCAGACAGAACGACTCCAGTAAAATATGGTTCATATCTCGCAAGCCATATTTCCGATAAATATGGCAACCATAAAAATGGTGTCTCTGCATGCGGACGATGCTGGCACACCTTTTTTATGGGAGCAGGACATTGGGAAGTACCCCAGGCGTGATATCAGCCAATGGGGAACTAGTAGACAAGTCATGAGTCCTCTCGTTCTGTAGCTAAATTCATAACTGTCACAATGAGAGCGTTGGCGTCCGCCTACGACGCTCCCAGGCAAAGTTATGGCCCATATTCCATGTTGTGGATATTGTCCATAACTCCAGCCAGGGGTGGAGCAGTGCTCCCTCTGAGGTCACTAAGGTAGGAGGGGACCTGGATTTGCCCAGGTTGATAACCCTACTTCGGCCATTTTCCAGTGTTCTTTCGCTGGGGGTCACGTGTAGGAAACATCTGTGGGAAGGATCCTAGAAACCTGGTCTACAGCGCCCCCCTGTGGCCAGACGCACAAGGTAACTGCTGGAACTGTGTATGCCTGTTTGTAAACCATGCTTTATCTGTAACTGTACTCTGACATATGTATATTCTGTAGATCTCCTATTGTATATATTGTAGTTTCTAGTGTGCTTTAGGCTGATTAAATTATATAATTAATCTTGGGCTGTTCTGTTATCTCGATCTTGAATCCCACGTCTGTGTGTTCGGCTAATAGTTACCGTGAAGCGGTTGGTGGCAGCGAGTTGTGCCAAGGATTATTGTGGGGAGGCCAGTGAGATTCGGGGAGGTTTTATATATTCCGCCCGCGGAGGTCGGGGGAATATATACCCTACTCTCACCGGGGACCCTTCAATAATCGGCATAAGTAGTATAGCGGCCTCCTTGCTTATTGTCGGGCAATTCCATAATTGGCCTGACTATAAGAGGGGCGCTAGAGAGCGCGTCACGTGCTCTGTCTGTCGGTCGGGAGGTATAAAGGAGGAGTGACCCCCCTGGTGGTTCGTGACACATGGCCTCTACACTGTCCTTTTATTTCCACATTTAGCCCCCTATTCGCTCTGTCCTCTCACACTGTGTCAGACTATACTGCCCAGTGTCTATACTATGCCCCCCCCCTCACACTCCCCACCTCTGCACACTATCCCTAACATACTGTCTCCTCACACTGTCCCGCATGCTGCCCCTCTCTATAATACCTTCCAACACACACACACACACACACACACACACACACACACACTCACACATTTCTGCTGTTAGCAAATAGCAAGTTGTCAGGTCCTGAGCTCTTGTCCAGTTATCCCTGTTTCCATCTCCAGTACCTACTTTCCAATACCTGTCTCTTCGTACATTTCCCCTGCCAATACTGTCATCCTCAATATTACTTTCTCACACATACTGTCTCTTCACACATTCAGCATACCGTTTCCTCACACATTCCCCTACTGCCCATATTGTTTCCTGTCACGCTCCCCGGCTCCCCTGCCTCGCTTCCCGGCTCCCCTGCCTCGCTTCCCGACTCCCCTGCCACGCTCCCCGGCTCCCCTGCCTCGCTTCCCGGCTCCTCTGCCAGGCGTCCCCCGCTCCACAGCCTCCATGCCCCATCACCTGCGGTCCCCAGGCAGCCTGGTCCCCGCTCCCGGCGCCCGTCGGCGGCTCTGCTCCAGCCCGGCTGTCCTGCCTCCTGTTCACCGCTCCCTGCTCTGGCTTCTGGCACCCGGGCCTCGCGCATGCGCATTAGGGCGCGCGCGCGGTCATTGACCCTCTCTTAAAGGGCCAGTGTCCTCCAACAGGATCTTGAAGAATCAGGTACAGGGTATATAGGGAGATCCTTTCCAAGTGGGCGGGGCCTGTTCTTCGTGTTTTGCTAAGCTAGGAGTCAGGTCTCCTTGTGTTTTGTGGTATACTTACCTATCTCTCTCCTAGAGCCGCTCCTGCCTCGCCAACCGGTTCTGACGATACCCGAACCCTGAACGGTGACGGTCTGCCATCCCGTCAAGTTCATACCATCTCCGATCCCTGTGGTGACCCGTCTTCTCTCTCCGTCGGTTCCGGACTCTGCCTGACGTCATCTCGGCCTCCGAACCTGAGCTCCGTCACCCGGACTACCTTTAGTGACTCCGTGGTCCCAGGGACTTCTACACTCCTCTGAACGGACTGACCTGCTACCTGTAGTGCTCCGGCTACCGGGCACCTTGCCCTCGGTGAGCTGTTCAGCCCAGTGGATCCACCTCCTGGGTCTGCCCGTCCACCTGGCCCTAACATTTCCTTACATAATCCTCTCCAATCCATACTGTCTCCTTACATATTCTCCCACTCCCTGCCAATACTGTCTCCTTACACATCTCTCCCTTCAGTATACTAATCCTACTCAGTTTAATGGTGTGTTACTGTACCGCCCTGCTCTCAGCAGCCGAGCTGCTCAGATCCGGCCCTTCTGTGGGTGGCTTGAGGGTCTCCAGACCCGGGGGCCTCACGGTCACTTCAAATGTAAAGGGGGAGTGATGGGATGGTGGATGTAGGATGTAAATGTACGGGCTGAGCCGTACGGAGTTCGTGATGCCACTCATGGTGTGTGGTGATATTGGACACCACTGCTGCAGTGACGGGGCACCCAGGGGAGATGTTGTGCAGCAAGTTGTTAACCCCTCCGTGGGCAGGGATGGTGGCCCCGGGACCCGTTGGGGGTTGGGCGGTGCAGGGAGATGGGCAACCGCAGGGTGCTGATGTACTCACTATTAGTAAACACACGAGTCTCTGGTAAACCAAGGTGATGGTGGTCAGTGCCCGCAGCCGGCTGCACTCTGGTTCCCCCACCTGGCTGGTGGTCTCTGTCTTTCTCCTGCACCTGTTTAGAATGGTGGACTGCCTGCGCTTGCAACTTCAGGAGTCTGTTCCCAACTTGTGGTCGCCTAAGGAGCCCTTTGCCCGCAGACGCTGGCCCGTGGGATCTCTGAGCCGTGGCGGTGGCCTTTTATCCCCCTCGGTGGGCTGTTGCCTTTAGTCGGGACTTTGGGTGGGACAGGACATCTAGTCCTGGCCGCAGTTAATTAACTAGTTCCAGTAGCTTCTGGGCCTAGCTTCAGGGTCTGAGTACCCCCTGTGTGCTCCGGTTTCCGAGTCGGATCCCCGGGTCGGTACCGGCGGGCCACTACCCTGTCCACCTCGGTTCCACTAAGCCGTCTTCCTGCCTCCTGCAGACGGAGACCGCCGTCTGCCTCCTAGCCAAAGGCACCAGGGCTCCTACCCTGGTACCTGTCCAATTTGGGTATTCGCCTCTGCTGGAGCTGCACACAGCTCCAGCCCACACTCCTCTCCAACTTGAACTCTAAACCTGGCTACTTTCCCGCCCCGGGCTATCTAAAACTCCTAGGTGGGCGTCTTCCAACCGCCTGGTTCCGCCCCCTGGTGTGTCTATCAAGCCCTGAGGGGGGTGACAAGGGTTTTAAGGGTCGGCTGTGTGTTACCTGTGAGGGAAGGGTGTAATGCGGGCCTATTTGTGACTACCTAGCCCGGCCAGGGCGTCACATTACTAACATAGAAAATTGATAATTTATAGTGGCATTTCAGAGAATAGAAATGTCACTCATCAGCGACCAGGCCATGTGGTGCTGAAAGCATTATCATGGCAGCTAGGGCCCTTGTATCTGCCATATTTATACACCGGTGGTGAGCTTTATAGGAAAACAGTAATGATACAATAGACTGCAACACTACAGTAGTTCCTTGCATTGTTTAAGCAACCAAGAGATCGTAGAACAAACATACAGGGTCATTTGTAACACAAAGTGAGCATCATTAAAGCAAAACTTGCCCAGAATTCCAAGGAAATGCTCATATGAACGGTGTCATTCAAAATTGCAAGTCACCCGACTAAAAACAAGGTCTCTTACTGCAATGTCAATGGATGAAAAACTAAAGCAAAAAAAAAAAAAAGCTGTGTCAAGTGCTTAATGCGTGAATGTACCAGATTCTCCAGGAAGAGAGCAATTATCTGGATTTCCAGGAATAAGTGGTATGGTTCAATCATACCTCCCAACTTTTAAAGAAGGAAAAAAGGGACAAAGTTTGCGGCGCGCGTTTTTAGGCCACGCCCCCTAACCACACCCATTTCACAGTCACGCCCATATCCACTCCCCATCCACACCCATTCAGCACAAACACGCAGGCAGCCGGCGGGCCTCCAGCACGGACACGCAGGCAGCCGGCGGGCCTCCAGCACGGACACGCAGGCAGCCGGCGGGCCTCCAGCACGGACACGCAGGCAGCCGGCGGGCCTCCAGCACGGACACGCAGGCAGCCGGCGGGCCTCCAGCACGGACACGCAGGCAGCCGGCGGGCCTCCAGCACGGACACGCAGGCAGCCGGCGGGCCTCCAGCACGGACACGCAGGCAGCCGGCGGGCCTCCAGCACGGACACGCAGGCAGCCGGCGGGCCTCCAGCACGGACACGCAGGCAGCCGGCGGGCCTCCAGCACGGACACGCAGGCAGCCGGCGGGCCTCCAGCACGGACACGCAGGCAGCCGGCGGGCCTCCAGCACGGACACGCAGGCAGCCGGCGGGCCTCCAGCACGGACACGCAGGCAGCCACAGTGAGGCGGCCGGTCGCCCGCACAGTGAGGCGGCCGGTCGCCTTCACAGACAGGCGGCCGGCCGCCTTCACAGACAGGCAGCGGGCCGCGCGCACAGAGAGGCGGCCAGCCGCCCGCACAGAGAGGCGGCCGGCTGCCCGCACAATGAGGCGGCGGGCCGCCCGCACAGACAGGCGGCGGGGGGCGCCCGCACAGACAGGCGGCAGGGGGGCGCCCGCACAGACAGGCGGCAGGGGGGCGCCCGCACAGACAGGCGGCAGGGGGGCGCCCGCACAGACAGGCGGCAGGGGGGCGCCCGCACAGACAGGCGGCGGGGGGCGCCCGCACAGACAGGCGGCGGGTGGCGCCCGCACAGACAGGCGGCAGGGGGGCGCCCGCACAGACAGGTGGCGGGCCGACCGCACAGACAGGCGGCCGGCCGACCGCACAGACAGGCGGCCGGCCGACCGCACAGACAGGCGGCCGGCCGACCGCACAGACAGGCGGCCGGCCGACCGCACAGACAGGCGGCCGGCCGACCGCACAGACAGGCTCCGGCCGGGGGTGAGGGGGGAGGGAGGGAAATCAGCGCTGGGGAGATTAGTTTACTGTACCAGCAGCAGCACAGGCAGCGCTCCTCTCTATGCCACGTCTACTAGGATGGTAGGAGGGAAAAGCAGGGAGGCGGAGAGAGAGTGGGTGGGCGGAGCCCGGGAGCCGGCCGTCCCGCCCGTGGCAACGGGACAAACAACGTAAAGCGTGAAAGTCCCGCTGTATCCGGGACGGTTGGGAGGTATGCAGCATGTTAGAATGTGTACATAAGATCCCGCTGGTGGTGGCCGCAGCTTATAGGCCCCAAATCTGGTGACAGGTTCCCTTTAAAGTGAACCTGTCAGGTGCAATATGCACTCAGAGCCAGGAGCAGTTCTGGGCACATATTGCTAATCCCTGCCTAACCGTCCCTGTATACACTAGCATAGATAAAGAGATCAAGAACAAATATTTTTAAAGATCTTATGCTAATGAGCGCGAGGACTAGTCCGAAGGGCGTTACTTCACTTGGCTAGTCGGCTCGCATAGCATGTTAGCATGTTATTACGCCCCTGTGTGAGTACTAATACGCTATGTGAGCCGACTAGCCAAGTGAAGTAACGCCCTTGGGACTAGTCCCCGCGCTAATTAGCATAAGATATAAGCTCTTTAAAAATACTTTTTCTATAGATGCCTTTATCTATGCTAGTGTATACAGGGACAGTTAGGGAGGGATTAGCAATATACACCCAGAACTGCTCCTGGCTCTGAGTGCAGATTGCACCTGATAGGTTCCCTTTAAAGGGAAACTGTCACCAGAAATTTAGCAAAAAAAATAAAAGATTCCCCTCTGCAGCTCCTGGGCTGCATTCTGGAAAGGTTCCTGTTGTTATTGTGCCCACTTTGAGACCTAAAAAAATACTTTATGAAGTCTTACCTTTTTGTATGCAAATCTGTTTTTATGGTCACGGGGGCGGGCTGCCTGGCGTCCGTTATTCCCCCTCCTGCCGCTGTACGCCGTCCCCCATTGCTCATTTCCATACATGAGGACGCCTTCCTCATGTAACTGTCCTCCTGAAGTTTTGTGCATGCCCAGTGCCACTCTCGCGGGACTGAGCACTGTGCAAAGTGTGAACGCTTTTGAGGTGATTGCGCAGGCGCGAGATTATGGGCGGCGCTGTGATTGTCATCAGCAGCGTCATCCAAGTACCCACCCATAATCTCGTGCCCGCGCTTCTCACTCTGCCTCCACCGTTATGCGCAAGCACTGGCCATATGAACCACGTTACCTATTACCATGGGCGCGAGATTATGGGCGGCGCTGTGATTGTCATCAGCAGCGTCATCCAAGTACCTGCCCATAATCTCGTGCCCGCGCTTCTCACTCTGCCTCCACCGTTATGCGCAAGCACTGTCCATATGAACCATGTTACCTATTACCATGGGCGCGAGATTATGGGCGGCGCTGTGATTGTCATCAGCAAAGTCATCCAAGTACCCGCCCATAATCTCGTGCAAGCGGTAATAGGTAACATGGTTCATATGGCCAGCACTTGCGCATAACGGTGGAGTCAGAGGGAAAAGTGCGGGCACGAGATTATGGGCGGGTACTTGGTTAACGCTGTTGATGACAATCACAGTGCCGCCCATAATCTCGTGCCTGCGCAATCACCTGAAAAAGCGTTCACATGCGCAAATCTTCGGGAGGACAGTTACATGAGGAAGGCGTTCTTGTGTATGTAAATGAGCAATGGGGGACTGCGTAAAGCGGCAGGAGGGGGAATAACGGACGCCAGACAGCCCGCCCCCGTGACCATAAAAACACATTTGCATACAAAAAGGTAAGACTTCATAAAGTATTTTTGTAGGTCTCAAAGGGGGCACAATAACAACAGGAACCTTTCTAGAAGCAGCCCAGGAGCTGCAGAGGGGAATCTATTACTTTTATTGTGAAATTTCTGCTGACAGGTTCCCTTTAACTGGTAGGGGAGCCAGGATAAAGCAGAGCTGAAGCTGTTGGGAAGCTAGGACCCTGCAGCTCTACAGGCAGGAGACCACTGATCGGTAAGCTAATAGAAGCCTGCAGATGCCACTCTGCATAGGTTATTACTGGCCAGTGCTATCTGCAGGAGAGAGAAGTGCTGATTGCACGGTCTCCTCAGCGTCCTGACTCCCCGTGTGTCTGCAGCAGTGAGAAGCCGCACACGGGGAATCAGAGAACAGCTGCAGACAAACGCAGGCTCCAGGACTGGGGGGGTCGGCTCTGGGGGAGGGGGGGATCGCTCTGCTGCAGGGAGGGGTCGCTCTGCTGCAGGGGGTGATTCATACCTCAGCAGCAGTCACAGGAGTAGGTGCGCGGTCGGCTCTGTAATGAATAGAAGGGAGAAACAGCGAGGCGGGGCTACAGTGGGTGGGTGGAGCCCGGGATAAACAGCCTCACGGGCGGGACCCGGGATCAAAGGCTCAGAAGAGGGACTGTCCCGCTGTATCCGGGACGGTTGGGAGGTATGGCAATACTTACTAGAGGCAAATACAAGTGTTGTATGGCCTATCTAAGCTGAATCTCAGTGCACCTCCTCACCAGGCTGGTGGAATTTGTTTTTTTGTGTCTCATGCTTGTATTGAATGCATCCCGCTCTATACATATCAATAACCGGATTATTGGTGATAATAGCGCAGGGTGATAAACTGCACAATGCAACATACTAATTCTACTATTGCCCAAATTTATGTTACTAGTTGTATCACTCGTGGCCGGATTAAAGAACCCACTAGACCACAGGTCTTTTCTTTTACTGGGAGGGGTTTAACTAAGCACCTACCACGAGCCAGGTACCACTCCGGGGCTGCTGACCGCCAGGGCAGTTGACGGACTCAGGAATAGCCGAGTACAGGTGGGGTGACTGAGGTAGGCTGGACAGGCAGGTTCGGACAGGAGTGGTGGACACAGCAGAGATAGCCAGGTATTGGAAGGTAGGTACTGGAGATGGAAACAGGGATAACTGGACAGGAGCTCAGAACCTGACAACTTGCTAGCAGCAGACTGGAGGCTGACTAACTAGAAGCATTGAGCAGGCACCTCCCGTAAAGGCAGGGTGCCTTAAATACACAGTGCCTCTTAGCCATACGCCTGGAGGAGGGGTTAGTGAGTGAAAGGGAAGAGGAGAGAGAGGGAGTTGAGAAGAGCCTGGGGAGCAGAGCAGTGACAGAGCTCATCCCAGAGCAGAGCGCTAGAGACAGGACATCAGAGTCCTTAGTTGTGCGGGTACTGAAGTCCCGGCAGCTGAATCCGGAGGGCAGGAGACTGCATGTCTTCTGGCCACACCAGACGCCCGGCGGCACAGCAGCAAACAAGAGCCTAAAGCCACTGTCAGAGAAGCAGCACCTGTGAAAGGCTCACGCCGCCTGCCATAAGGGTGAGAAACTGTATCAACACTAAAAAGAGGGCTGCAGCATAGCTTTAAGCAGCAGGGACCTACATGGCACAGCTCAGAAGGCAGGCCTTTGAGTCCACCTGGCTAGGTGGATCCCCAATTGCTTCTAGGCTGACCAGACCTTCGTTTCGATCTGAACTAGTTTCCCTGGCCTGCACCATCCACTACCAAGTAAAAAGGTAAAGGAAACTACAGCCTCTGTGTTGTCCAGTTATTTGCTGCGTTTTCAGTCCTGCACCCCAACGTTAATTCCTCCATCATAGATTATACTGGTTGCCCTGGGGCCCTGCTCTACCTGTGGGGAGTTGTTCTACTATTCTCTCCCATCCAGCAGCGTCGGCCATAGATTGCCGAATACCACAGGTGGCGTAACGACTCATCCCTTGTAAAGATCCCTCATTTAAATGGTACCGCCAGGGTCACAGAGTTGGGCCCTGCTGCCATGACTTCCCAACAGAACCGGCCCGGTCCCGAGTGCCCCCACGGCCCTGGTGGACGTGTCACAACAACGCAGTAAAGGCGAGTCAGTGGTGATTCCCAACAGAAATTTAGAAGAAGTAGTGGTGGAAAGGTATGAGTAGGATGAGGAAACGTATGAGCAAAGGTGATTACAAAAAGACAGAGTAATACACAGCAAGAGATATTTAACTTCTAAATGCAATTTTCATACTTGGATTCTTATGACACTAAATAACGGATGTTACTAAGGCTAATTTAGTCCTCTTCTGTCTGTCAGAAAACGTATGTGTCACTCCAGCTTTTGTCACAATCCCACTTGCCTAAGTAATTAAATTTATGAACACACAGGCACTAATTGTACCACCTACAAAGCCTGGCCAATTTTAGGGTGTTAAGCCCGCTTTACACGCTGCAATGTATCTTACAATGTGTCGGCGGGGTCACGTCGTAAGTGACGCACATCCGGCATCGTAAGGTACATTGCAGAGTGTGACAGCTACGTGCGATTGCGATTGAACGGTAAAATGTTCATCGCACGCACGTCGTTCATTCCTCATGGATTGAACGTCAGATTGTTCATCGTACCCGGGGTAGCACACATCGCAGTGTGTGACACCCCGGGAACGATGAACAGATGATACCTGCGTCCTGCAGCTCCCGGCCGGTAATGCGGAAGGAAGGAGGTGGGCGGGATGTTTACGTCCCGCTCAGCTCCGCCCCTCTGCTTCTATTGGCCGCCTGCCGCGTACCACGCGTGCCGCGTGACGTCGATGTGACGCCGAACGTCCCTCCCACTCCAGGAAGTGGACGTTCGCCGCCCACATCGAGGTCGTATGGAAGGTAAGTATGTGTGACGGGGGTTAATCGTATCTGCGGCACGTTCAACAAATTGAACGTGCCGCACATACGATGGGGGCGTTGCAAATCGCATACGATATTGTGACGCCCTGGGCAAGCCAGGGGTCACAGGTCACAACACCACATGCACCCCACATTCCCTGCAGGTACACCAAGCTAACCCAAAATCCTTGTTGCCTTCCTCCAGGGGCTGATGTCCACACCAGGGGGTGGGCCAGGCGGTTGGCTCCGCCCACCGAGGAGTTCACAGCCCTGGAGGCGGGAAAACCAGGAGATGAGAGAGGGAAGTGAAAGAGAAGGAAGTGAAGTGGTAGAGGAGCTAAGGAGAAAAGATGAAGTGACAGAAAAGTGAGAGTAGTAAAGCCTGAAGTTGGTCCGGGTGTGTGCCCCGGACTGTGACAGCAAGGTCAGCAGACGGCGATGATAGTCTGCAGGGGGACTGTTTGGAGGTTGCTGGAAGGACCGCGGACGGGTGGTGACCCGGCGGTTCTGGAGCAGTATACGAAGAACAGTCAGCACCAGGGCAGGGGCCTTTCGGATCCCGGCAAGGCTAGGAGTCGCCATAATTTGCCAAATCCGTCAGTGAAGGGGACGTCTGTCTCCTAACAACCAAGTCCCGATTGAAGGCAACAGCCAGAACGTGAAGGGGAGACACCGCCACCGCCAGGGCACCAGTTTCCCAGGGCCAGCGCCTGCGGGCAAAGTAGAGCTCCTTCGGCCCAGCTTGAAGCCGAGGAGTGGGTAACCGGTGGGGACCCATCGCTACCAAAGAGACTTTCATAGGTGCAGGGAAGAGACCGTCACCGCTAACTGCAGGGAACATCAGCACCGTGAACCGTCCGAGGGACCCGTCCAACCAGCCGTTTGTTTACCGAGAACTGTGTCGTGTTTACTGGCTGAGTGAGTACCTCCGTGCCGTGCGGCACAGCGCTGCTCCTGCGCCCCTGCACCTCCACAAGCCCCAGACCCGCCTGTCCACCATCCCAATCCCATCACCGGGCCCCGGGAGCACCACAACCCCTACCCACGGAGGGGCAAATCAACAACTGGCTGCTCCGTACCATCACTCCCGGGCTCCCCAGAAAGAGCAGCGGTGGTGTCCACTTAATCACCACAATCGTGGGTGGCGTCACGGACAATAAACTATCCCAAAACCCAATCCCCTTTCACTCACGGGCGAGGAGCGCCGCTCGAGTCCCCGGGATCCGGCCCATCGCTCGAGCCACCGAGCAGCGGCAGGCCGCAGCATCCGCGGCAGCCGGACCCGAGCAGAGGGAGAGCGCGGCGTCCCCTCCTCCGCCCGCGACAATATCGTATGCGAGATTGCATCGTGTAAAGCAGGCTTAACTCCCTTCACTGAGTATCGTATGTCTACACAGAAAGCAACAGCACAGGTTACTCGAATCCTCTTCTGGAAACAATATTTAGTCTTTGGTATTTGGTTTTCGGGTTCTTCCTGAAGTCACTATTCTTTGTTCGGTCTTGAGGTTCCAATTGAAGTCGGTATTCGGTGTTCAGGTTGCTCCTGGAGTCGGTATAATGTGTACGGTCTTTGAGGTCCTCCTGTAGTCAGTATTTGGTGCTCAGGTTCCTCCCAAAGTCAGTATTCTGTGTTCGGTCTTTGGGTTCCTCCTAAAGTTGGTATTCAGTGTTCGGGTTCCTCCTAGAGTCAATATTCTTTGTCCGATCTTTGGGTTCCTCCTGAAGTCAGTACTCTTCCCTCAAGGAAACACACTCTCTCATTCTTCAATTTCTACCTGCTCTATCCATCCAACAGATGGCGATGTTTACTTGCAAATACTTTGAAGTGTTGACTGCGTGCATCTCCTGTTCACCACCCCCTTACATTAACATGAGGGCCCAAAATCTTCCAACTACAATAAGGCTACGTTTCCACAATGAGGTTTTAGTGAATTTTTGATGTTGCAGAATTTCTGCATAATTTCTTCACATACAGTGGGTACGGAAAGTATTCAGACCCCTTTAAATTTTTAACTTTTTGTTTCACTGCAGCCATTTGGTAAATTCTTGACAGAAAAAAAACAACCCAGAAATGTAGACATTTTTGCAAATTTATTAAACAGTACATAAATACAGCACCAGAACCATAATCAGTAAATAAATAGGTCACTAAAACCACTATTAGTATGTGAATACAGCACAAGAATCACCATCAGTAAATTAATGTGTCATCAGAACTTCAATCAGTACATGATTACATCACGAGAAGCGTCGTCACTAACTAAAAACAGCAACAGTACCATCATTAGTAGATGTGTGTCTACAGAACCAACACGAATATTTCATGTTAAAAAGAAAAAATTCAAGTGGCATTCACCAGCCTAAAATATTATTATTTATTTCTCAAACTTTAAAATTCATGCAGAAGATCGCAGAGGGCATAGAATTAGCCCTAAGCCACATGGCGAGAAAAACAGTGCGAGTGGAGTGCGATAAAACATCGCATTCCCCTCGGACCAATTCTAGCCTGTGTGTCAGCACACATGAGCGATTATTTTCTCAGCCCTAATCGGACCGAGAAAACAATCGCAGCATGCTGTGATTGTAATGCAAGACTCTTTCTCTTGCACCCATTCAAGTGAATGGGGCGAGAGAAAAATCGCACTGCACTCGCGGTACACCGGTGTACCGCTGGTGCAGTGCGAGAATGGCAATAGCCGGCTAGGCAGGGGAGAGGGAGAGAAATCCCTCCCTCCCCTCCTGAGTTGCGGCCTCCCCCTGCAGCTGAGGTCTGCTCACACACACAAACGGACCTCAGTTGCAAGGACACACGCATGACACTCGGCTCTGCTCTACTGCCAGCACGAGCCAAGTGTCATGCAAGTGGATCGCAGTAGTCCCCGTGTGGCCCCGGCCTTACAGACATTTTGATTCACAATGAGCTTCAACAGTTCATTGTGAAGTGAAATGGCTGTCGTCCTATGCCTCCTTTTTCTTATTTCCAACCCCTTAAATGCTGATGTCCAATTTAATAGCGGCAGCTAATGAGTTACACTTGTGCAATTGGAGCCTGATGTGATTGGAGTTAGACCCAGGTGTCGGCTGTACAACACAGCCACCACCACTTCAGTTTGGAGCAGGCTCACTTGATAAGCTCACTTCATACAAGACCCCAGTGAAAATTTGGGCTGAGTTGCCCCCCCTCACAACGCATTGGGCCCTGACACTTGTTCACATTTTCAAGGTGGTGACGTCAGCCCTGGTGGTACTCTCTGGTTACTGTATGGTACAGTTATTTTATTACATCAGGCACAATGCTGTAAATGGAGTACTGCATGACAGTGTTACTTTGGCAGTATCTGGACGTTATAAGTGTAATACTAATTTAGGCTAGTCACAGCAACTTTTTGCATATGCTTCTGCAATGCCCACTAAGCAGGTCGCCCGAGTTAACATCTGTGTTGGCAGCTGTTTAGATGACAAGTATATAATTTAATAGAAAAAAATCTTTATGATTTAACCAAGTAGCCATTATAACCTTTTTCTTACATAGAGAAACTGTCAGGATGACTATGGTATAGCGGGAAACCGGGCTCCAAAGCTGCTCCTCAAGCTAGAGGACCTTATGCTATCCCTAACCTCAGGAATACTCCTAATGATGTATTTGCCTGAGTCTCCTTCCTGGCTCTTCTCCTGACCAGTCCTGATCTGTTTCCCTCTCCCCCCAGGGAGGTATGTGACAGCAAGGTGTAGAAACCCACAGAAAAAGACAAGCAAGAGAAAACCAAAAAGTTTTTCACAAAACACGCACACACAAAGGTAAAGATAATAAGAGATTCAGGACAAAAAACAAGAGCAGGAATGAAGTATAAAGCAATTGGAGTAAACTCCATAACCGCTCCAAGAAATAAGCACAAATTTCACTAAAGTATGGGACATCGCACCTCACAGACCTACATAGCATAAACTACAGCTGGCATGGATAGAAGGATTCCACCAGCATAAATAGGAGGGGAGCAGATGTGATAGATCTCCCCACAACATATGATTAAGACCCGCAACACACATCCGTGTAATTTGTACGTGTGCGGTACGTATTTGCACGTACCGGAGACACGTACACACGGAGACACATGTTATTCAATGGAAGATGGCACACACGTGTAAAATCACACGGAACGTGTGTCCGTGTGGTAAGTACGTGTGTGCGCTTTTCAACACGGACGACATGTCCGTTTTTGGCCGGCAGCACGCAGACACGGACCCGCTTTAGTCTATGGGTCCGTGCCTGCACGGACCGCGCACGGAGTATGTCCGTGTTCAGCACGTATCGTCCGTGTCCGTATTTCATCACAAAATTGGAAACACTTGTTACCAATCTATCAGGTCAATTGAAGGCAAACAACAACAACAGGATTTCATGATGAATGATTGAAATCGTTAATTGGGTAAGAATACGGATCTTAAAAAACGGACGGCACACGGACTGCACACGTACGTATTTTATGTCAATACGGACATTCCCCACATTCCATACCGGAGAAACGCCCCACAAATACGGAACACGGACCCGAAAAACGGACCGTGTCATACGGACGTTTTTTTTGCGGAAGTGTGTTTTAGGCCTAAAGGAGCAAGCAAAGTAGCATAAATATAAGCCCTACCCCGAAAAGAAGCCCTAGTTGCGTTTCAGTAAGTGTCTATGCAGCTAAAAAAGTTAAAGAATACTGCAGGACACTTCATTAAAGAAAGCAGACACCCCCAAAAGAGAGAAGACAGAACCCGCAATCATATTCGCTAGACCCGGAACAGGATGCTGTGGTTCGCGAGGACCTGTGGTGGAATGCATGGAGGACATACAGTGGAACACAAACACACAAACACATCCGGTGATATCATACTGCTTCGGGGACCTGGGATGCAGTGGACCGTGAGGACCTGCGGTGGAAACCATCGAGGACCTGCAGTGGAACGCATCGATGTGTTCCACCGCTGGTCTTCCATACGTTGAAGAAGTGCAAAATCTTGATATGCTGTTGCATTATGCCTATTTGCTATTTTGCTAGAAAAATGACCTATGCTACAGGACTTATGAGACTTTATGTACAAAGGTTTAATTGGACTGCTAGAGTCAACATGTTTTGATAGTGTTTGCAACGTTGAAGTGATACTGACTCCCATAAAGGGAAGGAATGTTTTTTTTATCTATGCATAACAAAAATTGCGCTATATGTTTTTCTTGCAGCCCTGGAGTACTGCGATTCGCTGTGGGGTTATGTGGCACCCTTCAGGCTTCAGTCGCCACAGGGTATTGCATCTCAATTAAGGTGTAGTACTCATCCCGGGTAAGGAAGAGATTAATCACAGGTGTTAATCACATTCACACAAACACACACAGTTTAGGTGCTTTCCCAGCTAGAAGCCAGACACTGGGACTTTCACGGTTGCTAGGACAACCGCCTAGGGGGCAGGGCAGCACAGGAGAAGTAAAAGAACACACAGACATTTTACCTTAGGACAGTTACAAACTCAGAAGAGTCAGCAACACGGTCCCGGAGAGGAGTGCTTTAGAGCTCAATCCGGGCCGGCTGAAGGGAGTGCTTAAGAGCTCCTTCAGGGAGAAAGGAGAAAGTAGAAGAGTAGGAGACACTGGATGGGCTTGTGAGACACAGGAGCAACACGGTAGCCGAGGGGTGAGCCCAATTGCCCCCTCGGGACCGGCGCAGTCAGGGTGCAGAGCCCTAGGGTGGCGTAGTCTTCACGTTGCGCCATCAGAATCCGCCGGGGAAGGGGATTGCATGTCCCATCACATATTACAGAGCCCGGGGCACAGCAGCAGATAGAGCCAGGTGTGGACCACGGTCCAGCCCATCATGGACTCGCGCTGCCTGCCATACAGAACAAGACTTAAACACAGACAAGGAGTCCCTGTAGAGTTTTATGTCACAGGGATTCACCACAAAGCGCAAGGAGGAAAGGTCTCACAGTTCACAACACCGGTGGTGGCCTCCAAACTACCTGGGATTGGCTGGGGCTCATCACGGCGGCAACCGGCACTCCGAGGGTGACTACAATGCAGTGAGTAAAAGAACTTTGAACCGCAACTACTGTGTCGACCCTGTCATTGCCGGCGCTCCAGCGCCATTGGCCACTGCCACCACCATCATCCTCCCCGGCGGCCTAGCTCGACCTGTGGAGAGCCAAAACAACCGAGCTGTGTTACCATCCACCCCGTGAAGAGAGTGACAGCTCACAGCAGCGGCTTCCCTCATAGCCGTACACCACAGGTGGCGTCACGAAAGACAACTCCCAACATGCCCATCATCCCCCTTCATCCCTTCATGGACACCTCGGGGCCACAAAGCCAGGCCAGGCCGCTGTGACATCCCCAAGACCCCCCCTCTATCACTGGTCCGGTGACGAATGAAAAAAACATTGCCCCGTGGGGTGCCTCATATGTGTATATGTGAGTGCCGGCCGGAAGCAGGGGAGGACCACTGTGGAGCACACAAAGACCTGCTGGGAGTGCCCGCTGTGGATCGTAAAAGGACCTGGGAGCAACGCAGACATCTGAGGTTTGGTAAGTAGAATTCTTTTGGGTGGATAAACTTACCCTCAACCCATGCTTCCACAAATATAGACCCTATCCTAGCGCATTTTTCGGGGCAAAAAATAATATAAAAGTGTCTTATTTTCGGGAAAACACAGTATCACAATGAAGAACTCAAGATAAAGACAAGGGCTCCGCTAGGCTCCCCTCCTGGTTCTGGATGATTCACTATGTCAACAGTAACTAGAATATTTCAGCTCTGAAGCCTACAGAATTGTGAATGCAGCTCTGAAGCATAATCAGGGGCGTAACTACCGCGGTTGCAGAGGTCGCGACTGCGACCGGGCCCAGTAGCTTAGGGGCCCGATCTGCAGATCAGCAAGCAGCTCCTTTCTGTCAGAGAGGATCTGCGCTGATCTGGCGCAGACCACATGGCCGCTATATGACCCGATGTCGCCGCTGACATCGGGCCCCCCTGCCCGGTGCCAGCGGCGGCACCGGACCCCTCTCCCCTGTCATCGCGCAGAGCAGCAATGATGCGTGGAGAGGCCCGTGCAGCTTCATGCATCATCATTCTCCCCTGTGCCTGCGCTGTGACGTCACTCCTGTGCGACGGCTGTGCTCAGAGCACAGAGTGCAGGGCGGGAGGACGCCGACAGCAGCAGCAGGGGAACAGGAGACAGGTAAGAACTTGGTTGTTTTTCTTTGTTTTTTTTTTTTTTTAAAAGCCAGTGCGTGCACGGTGGCCAGAGGCTGGGGGGGCGTCATTATACATGGAGCATGGGAGGGGGCTGCCTGCATTATACATGGAGCATGGGGGGCTGCCTGTATTATACATGGAGCATGGGGGGCTGCCTACATTATACATGGAGCATGGGGGGGCTGCCTGTATTATACATGGAGCATGAGGGGCTGCCTGCATTATACATGGAGCATGGGGGCTGCCTGCATTATACATGGAGCATTTGGGGGGGTCCCTGCATTATACATGGAGCATGGGGGGCTGCCTGCATTATACATGGAGCATGGGGGGCTGCCTGTATTATACATGGAGCATGGGGGGGCTGCCTACATTATACATGGAGCATGGGGGGTCTGCCTGTATTATACATGGAGCATGGGGGGGCTGCCTGCATTATACATGGAGCATGGGGGCTGCCTGCATTATACATGGAGCATTGGGGCTGCCTACATTATACATGGAGCATGGGGGGTGCCTGCATTATACATGGAGCATGGGGGGTGCCTGCATTATACATGGAGCATGGGAGGGTCCCTGGATTATACATGGAGCTTGGGGGGCTGGCTGTATTATACATGGAGCATGGGGGGCTGGCTGCATTATAAATGGAGCATGGGGGGCTGCATTATACATAGAGAATGGGGGGCTGCCTGAATTATACATGGAGCATGGGGGGCTGGCTGCCTGCATTACACATGGAGCATGGGGGGGCTTGGAGCATTATACATGGAGGTCTATGGGGCTGCATTATACAACATGACGGACACCTTATACATGGACTATAGGAGTGTATTATACATGGAGGTCTAGGGGGCTGCATTATACACGCATGGAGGTCTTTGGGGCTGCATTATACATGGAGGTTTATGAGGATGCATTATACAACATGAAGGACACCTTATACATAGACAATAGGGGTACATTATACATGGAGGAGTATGGGGCTGCATAATACAATATGAAGTTTTATGGGATTGCGTTATAATACATATAGGACTATGGGGCTACATTATAGTATATGGAGGACTATGGAGGCTACCTTATACATGGACTATGGAGGTGCATTAGAAAACATGGAGGACTATGTGGTGCAGTATAATATATGAAGTACTATGGGGTGCATTAAAATATATGGAGAACTATGGGGTGAATTATAATACATGGAGAACTATGGGAAATGCATTATACTACATGGATGACTATGGAGCTGCATTCTAATATATGAAGAGTTATGTGGGACCCTTTATACAATATGGAAGGCTATGTGGGGGCCATTATAGTATTTGGAGAACTATATACAAGGGGGACAAAGATGCAAGCATGGGATGGGAAATTTTTTGTGCTGAGGGAAAAGGGTTCTTTTCCTCAGCACCCAGCTTTCCCATGCTCTGATATGGGAAAGCTGGGTGCTGAGGGAAAGATGTATAGCAGAACTTGGGGTAGCTGGGTGCCGAGGACAAGATGGATATCAGAACATGGGAAGACTGGGTGCTGAGAGGGATTTCAGATCATTGGAAATCTGGGTGCTGAGGGTAAGAGCCAAGTGTCAGCGTCATTATCCTGTACCCCGAGTCTCAGTTTCATTGTCCCGTACCCCACGTTTCGGTGTACGTGGTGGGGGGCCCAGGTCCGAACTTTGCACTGGGGCCCATCGAACTCTAGTTACGCCACAGAGCATAATACAAGCTGTAACTCAGAAACAGAACAAGAAAATTATTGTACTTACAAACTTAGGAAACTTTTTACAAGATTTACAGAGAAATTCTATTTATTTTATAATAATCCGAGTGTAACGAGTCAGATACAGGTAAGGGAGTATATATCATATTTGTATAGGATGATTTATCTCCCGGGTCTGTTGCTGCCAGATGAAGCCGTGCCAGAGACGGCAGCCATACATGATTCACACCACATATTCAGGGACTGTCTCCAGCCAAGTGGCCTCAGCTTTATGTACACATTGTTGGGAGGGAGGCCAAAAAAGTAGTGATCTACACAAATATGTGAGAGGATCACAAACAGACAGACGGCCAAATACGCTGCCAGAGGCTCCTGCCAAGAGGAGCCATTCCCTCTGTGGAGATGTTTGTATATTTTACATCAATGGCAGCATGGCCCGCTGGTAGCGGGAGTAAATGAAAACATCGGAAAGGGACAAATATGGGATTACAATGAGATATGGACCACTTTGTAAAAGGTTTTTTTTTTTTGCTTAAATACGTGTAGTTTTGGCTAAAATTAATTTCTGTAATTGGATTTCTTTAAACATTTTGCACTGTTTGCCTTCTATATCCACGGTATTGCTGGCTCCAGAATGAGTTAATGCAGCGGAGCTGAAGCAGTGCAGCGGTCGGCGCCATCTAGTGGCCGACGGATTCAAGTGTTTTATCACATATTGCATGCTACTGTATAATGTGTATTTTATAATATAGTGTGTCATGTGTGACTAATGTGTTAATCGTGTAATGTTGAGTAGGAAAAGGTATTGGAGTAAGAGAGGGTATTAGTAGGAGCAGTGTGATAGATACATCCTGGTTGCTAAACAAACTAAAGCCAGGATGGGAGGAGTGTCAGAGAGCAGAGGGTTGGTTAGTGAGACAGGCCAGGAAGAGAGTAGTGCTGCAGTATAGTTGCTAAAGCAAAGACAAGCTCTGTACTAGAGTTTATTGTGGAACCAGGAGGAATCCTACAATGGTCCAGAGCCTACGTCTCACCTCGTGACGGGCTTAGGAGAGTCCAGGGATCAGTCAGGCATAGGGGAAAGTGTACCGCCGGCGTGCCCATGTACTGGTGGAGAGACTAGAAAGCCCTCCGAGGTAGTGGAATGGACCAAGGAACCACGGAGACAAGAAAGGGGGAAAAGCATAAGTATAGTGTCAGGGCCAGGTGGACGGGCAGACCCAGGAGGTGGATCCACTGGGCCGAACTCCTAGATGGTGGTAAGGGGTCCGGTAGCTGGAGCACTATAGGCAGCAGAACAGTCCGTGCATATGAGTTTAACGGAGAAGTCCTTGGGACCACGGAGTCACTGTAGGTAGTCCGGGTGACGTAGCTCAGGTTCGGAAGCCGAGAAGATGTCAGGCGGGGTCCGGAACCTTCGGAGCGAGATGACGGGTCACCGCAGGGATCCGAGATGGTACGGACTGTCAGGATGGCAGATGGACAGCGTTCGGGGTTCGGGATTCGGCAGGACCGGATGGCGAGGCAGGCACGGCTCTACAAGAGAGATAGGTGAGTATATCATATAGACACCAGGAGACCTGACTCCTAGCTTGGGAAACACGAAGATCAGGCCCCGCCCCCTTGGACATTAAACCCCTTTATGCCCTGTACCTGTTTGCATCATTTCCTGTTAATGGACGCTGGCCCTTTAAGAAAGGGTCAATGACCGCGCGCGCGCCCTAATGCGCATGCGCGCGGCCCGAGTGCCAGAAGCCAGGGCAGGAAGCTGCGAGGAGGAAGCAGCAGGGCTGGGCTGGGGCTGAGAAGCCGACGGGCGCCGGGAGCGGGGACCAGGACGCCGTGGACGGGCTGGCAATGGACGCTGGAGAGCGGGGAGCGGCGGTGACCGGACCAAGGAACCGGGAAGCGAGGCAGGGGAGCCGGGACGCGTGACAGGTGAGCCGGGGGACAGCGCAGGGGACCCGGGGAGCGTGACAGTACCGCCCCCCCCACGCCCCCCTCCCCGCAACCGGGACAGGAAGGCACGGATCAGCGGAGTACCCACATTCTCCCGGGGCTCCCAGGATCTATCCTCAGGACCATACCCTGCCCAGTCCACCAGGAAGAACTGTCGACCCCGGACGGTTTTCATGGCCACGATATCCCTTACCGCATAGATGTCGTCATCGGCAATAGGAGGAGGAGCCGAACTGGCAGCAGCGGAGAAGGGACCAAGGACAACCGGCTTGAGCAGGGAGACGTGGAAGGAATTGGGTATCCTCATCGTGGCCGGGAGCTGTAGCTTGTAGGAGACCTCATTTATCTTGTTGAGGACTTTAAACGGCCCGATGTAGCGAGGACCCAGCTTGTAGGATGGTATCTTCAATCGGACATACTTGGAAGCAAGCCAGACTAGATCTCCAGGAGAGAAACACGGAGGGTCCAGACGTCTCTTGTCTGCGTGTCTCTTCATCCGTAGGGAAGCACGCCCAAGGGACGCCTTGACAGAGTCCCAAATGGTTGCAAAGTCACGGGCTACAGTATCGGCAGCAGGGACATCCGAAGAAGGGGATACAGGCAATGGGACGGAGGGCTGAAGTCCGTAAACGACATGGAAGGGAGAGCTGGAGGACGACTCACTGATGTGGTGGTTATGGGAGAATTCCGCCCAAGGAAGAAGCATGGACCAGTCGTCGTGATGGGCGTTGACATAATGACGTAAGAAGGAGGTCAAGATTTGATTGACCCTCTCCACTTGGCCATTAGACTGAGGATGGTAAGCAGAAGAAAAGTCCAGAGTCACTCCCAGATGTTTGCAGAGCGCCCTCCAGAAGCGGGAGGTGAACTGAGTTCCTCTGTCGGATACGATGTGTGATGGAAAGCCATGCAGGCGGAAAATGTGATGTATATAGGCGTCCGCGAGTTCCTGAGCAGAGGGCAGTCCAGTCATAGGGACGAAATGTGCCATTTTAGAGAAACGATCCACCACGACCCATATGACTGTGTGTCCGGAGGACAATGGCAAGTCCGTAATAAAGTCCATCGCTATGTGTTGCCACGGAACTGAGGGTATCGGCAGAGGCAGAAGACGGCCATATGGCAGGTGTTTGGGCGTCTTGTTCCTGGCACAAGAGGAGCAGGCAGAGACAAAAGCAGCGACGTCCGTGCGAAGGGATGGCCACCAGTAATGGCGTACAATCGTGCTCCATGTTCTCTTCTGACCAGCATGACCGGCTGTTTTCGAGGCATGGCCCCAGTGTAACACTTTTTGCCTGTCAGTCTCAGAGACATAGGTCTTCCCGGGCGGTATCTGGGCCAGGGTGACAGGGGCCACCGGAATGATTTTGCTAGGACAGATGATGGGTTGGGTAGTCTCCTCCTCCTGCTCCATGGGCATGAAAGACCTGGACAAGGCATCAGCGCGTACATTCTTGTCCGCAGGTCGGAAATGGAGCTGGAAATCAAACCTGGCAAAGAATAAGGACCACCTGGCTTGCCGTGGGTTCAGTCGCTGAGCGGACCGCAGGTATTCCAGGTTCTTGTGGTCCGTGTAAATAATCACGGGGTACACTGCTCCTTACAGAAGGTAGCGCCATTCCTCCAGAGCCAGTTTGACTGCCAAGAGCTCTCGGTCACCGATGGTGTAGTTGCGTTCAGGCGCAGAGAAGCTCTTGGAGAAGAAACTGCAAGTCACCATCTTCCCGGAGGAGGACTTCTGCATGAGGACTGCTCCGGCTCCCGAGGAGGAGGCATCCACATCCAAGGTGAACTGGCGGTTTAACTCCGGACGGTGGAGTACAGGAGAGGAGGCAAATGCCCGCTTCAGAGAGCAAAACGCGGCGTCGGCCGCACGTGACCAGTCCTTTGGATTAGCCTCCTTCTTGGTCAAAGCGGAGAGAGGAGCAGTCAGAGCAGAGAAGTGAGGGATAAACTGGCGGTAGTAGTTGGCAAATCCCAGGAAACGTTGGATTGCCTTCAGTCCAGAAGGAGGAGGCCAGTTGAGAATGGAGGAGACCTTCTTTGGATCCATCTGTAGTCCGGTATCAGAGATGATGTACCCCAGGAAGGGGAGAGAGGACTGCTCAAAGACACACTTCTCGTACTTGGCGTACAGACGATTCTCTCTCAGTCTTTGTAGAACCAGCTGTACGTTCTCTCTGTGGGTCTGGAGGTCCGGAGAGAAGACAAGGATGTCATCCAGATACACTACCACACAGACGTAGAGAAGGTCCCGGAAAACGTCGTTCACCAGTTCTTGGAAGACGGCTGGGGCATTACACAGGCCGAAGGGCATCACGCAGTATTCATAGTGCCCATCGCGAGTATTGAACGCAGTCTTCCATTCGTCCCCAGAGCGGATGCGTACCAGATTGTAAGCACCCCGAAGATCCAGCTTGGTGAACACACAAGCTCCCCTAAGCCGGTCAAACAATTCGGGGATGAGTGGCAGAGGGTACTTGTTTTTCACGGTGATCTGGTTCAATCCCCGGTAGTCTATACATGGGCGTAGGTCGCCCTCTTTCTTCTTCACGAAGAAGAAGCCTGCTCCAGCAGGAGAGGAGGATCTCCGAATGAATCCCCTTGCCAGGCTCTCTGTGATGTAAGTAGACATGGCCCTTATTTCGGCTGGAGACAATGGATATATCCGTCCTCGAGGTGGTGTTGTTCCTGGGAGCAGGTCAATGGCACAATCGTAAGGACGATGTGGCGGAAGTACCTCAGACTCCTTTTTATCAAAGACGTCTGCGAAGGACCAATAGGCCGAGGGCAGTCCCGGTAGGTTCTCTGGAACCGGAGGCCGTCGGATGGGTTGTATGGACTTCAGACACTTCTCATGGCACGAAGAGCCCCATCGGGTGATTTCGCCAGTGCCCCAGCTGACTGATGGTTCATGTGTCCGCAACCAGGGAAGTCCCAGCAGGATCTGATGGGACATGCGTGGAAGGACATAGAGAGCGATGTTCTCGGTGTGCAGGGCACCGATACGCAGTTCGACCGGCCTGGTGACCCAGGAGATGGTGTCAGAGAGGGGTCTCCCATCCACAGAGGCAATCACTAGGGGCTTGTCGAGTGGAGTAACAGGCACCTGGTACTTGTCCACCGTGGCCTGCTGGATGAAATTGCCTGCTGCCCCGGAATCGAGGTATGCTTCAGCCGTGAACCGCGTCTCTCCCGTTGTCACTTGCACAGTCCACGTAACCGGGTCTGAGAGAGTCCCAGCACCTAGGGTGGCCTCTCCTACCAACCCTAGGCTTTGGAGTTTCCCGGCCTCTCTGGACAGGAGCGTAGCAGGTGTGTGCCCTCTCCGCAGTAAAAGCAGAGACCCTTGGCGAGCCGCTCTGCTCGACGTTGTTCAGATTGCCGCACTCGGTCGATCTGCATGGGCTCGTGGACGGGGACCCCAGCTGTCGATGACTGAAGTACGGAGGGCTTCTGCGGAGGAGAGGAATGCCGTACCGGACGTCTCTCACGGGACACTTCCTTGGCTCGCTCCTGAAAGCGAATGTCTACTCGTGTCGCTAGGGCAATCAGGGCATCCAGGGTGGTCGGTACGTCACGACCCGCCAGCTCATCTTTAATTCGCCCCGAGAGTCCTTCCCAGAAGGCGGCGGTTAGGGCCTCGTTGTTCCAGCCGAGTTCCGAAGCCAGGGTGCGAAACCGGACTGCGTACTGACCCACCGTCAGAGTCCCCTGACGCAACCGGAGAAGAGACGAAGCAGACGCGGAGGCGCGTCCGGGCTCATCAAAGGTGCCACGGAATGCCTGCAGGAACTCTTGGATGTTCGTGGTCACAGGATCCCCCTTCTCCCACAAGGGGTTCATCCACGCCAGTGCCTCACCCTCTAGATGGGACATGATGAAGGCGACCTTGGCTTGGTCGGAGGCAAACAAATGCGGCAGCTGCGTGAAATGGAGGGAGCATTGGTTTAAGAATCCCCTGCAGGTCTTGGGGTCTCCGGCGTACCGGGGTGGTGAGGCCAAACGAAGTCTGGAAGTATCTGAAGAAGTCGCCACGGGAGCTGGAGCCGTGGCTTGACTAGTGGAAGCCCGGGATGTTGAAGACGCAACTGCTGCTTGTAGCGTGTTCAGGCGGGCGTCCACAGAAGACATGAACTGCAGCATGCGGGTCTGAGTCTCACGCTGGCGTTGGAGTTCCTCCTGTACGGCTGCTAGTGCTGCAGCGGGATCCATGGCCTGATCTTACTGTCAGGGCCAGGTGGACGGGCAGACCCAGGAGGTGGATCCACTGGGCCGAACTCCTAGATGGTGGTAAGGGGTCCGGTAGCTGGAGCACTATAGGCAGCAGAACAGTCCGTGCATATGAGTTTAACGGAGAAGTCCCTGGGACCACGGAGTCACTGTAGGTAGTCCGGGTGACGTAGCTCAGGTTCGGAAGCCGAGAAGATGTCAGGCGGGGTCCGGAACCTTTGGAGCGAGATGACGGGTCACCGCAGGGATCCGAGATGGTACGGACTGTCAGGATGGCAGATGGACAGCGTTCGGGGTTCGGGATTCGGCAGGACCGGATGGCGAGGCAGGCACGGCTCTACAAGAGAGATAGGTGAGTATATCATATAGACACCAGGAGACCTGACTCCTAGCTTGGGAAACACGAAGATCAGGCCCCGCCCCCTTGGACATTAAACCCCTTTATACCCTGTACCTGTTTGCATCATTTCCTGTTAATGGACGCTGGCCCTTTAAGAAAGGGTCAATGACCGCGCGCGCGCCCTAATTCGCATGCGCGCGGCCCCAGTGCCAGAAGCCAGGGCAGGAAGCTGCGAGGAGGAAGCAGCAGGGCTGGGCTGAGGCTGAGAAGCCGACGGGCGCCGGGAGCGGGGACCAGGACGCCGGGGACGGGCTGGCAATGGACGCTGGAGAGCGGGGAGCGGCGGTGACCGGACCAAGGAACCGGGAAGCGAGGCAGGGGAGCCGGGACGCGTGACAGGTGAGCCGGGGGACAGCGCAGGGGACCCGGGGAGCGTGACATATAGACTCGGAAAAAGAAGGGAAAAGAACCCTAAAGAACAGGGCAGCAGAACAGAAATGTTTGGTCATGTGTCTCCAGAAGATTGAAAGACAAATAAAACAGTTGTTGTGTTGCAAAGAATCTCTCACTGTGATGTGTTGCCTTGCTAGGTCTATGACAGTGACTGGCTGTGGGGTGGCAGAAGGACCCCTGAAGAATCAAGTGTGTCGCACCCCCCCGGCCGGGGCGGAACACAAACACAAGTTCAGTCTAGTAAAGTAGAGCAGAGCCCTGCCGGCCATCCTTGGCTGTCCTCTACATAAACTCTATCAGAACACGCTCACTGGCTGATTTTCAGTTAACTCATTCTACAGCCTTGAATAATGCAAAATAGAGGTTTTAGGTTCAAATTGTGCAGAATTCTTGAAACCCTATTGTAGAGATGATTTTTAGCCAAAAATGCACACATTTAATTAGAAATAAATGTCCATCTCCTCACATACTAGAATCCTATTCTTTCAGTGTGAGCGGCCCTGCTGATACGCTCCCTTCATTTCCTTCCCCATTTGCTTTTCCCTGTGAACGCTGAATTTTTGGCAACTGAGGCTTGTGACCATGGATCTTAATATTGGAAGGTGTAATTTTGGATAGCCTTTGTCCCCTAGATGCAGTTTCTTTTTATAAAAGCAAATTTGCATTACTCATCCTCCCCGGGTCCTGTACTGAGTCTCTGCCGCTGAAACAAGTGTCTGTTATTGTGTGAAGCACAGACATCACGTAGACAGCGCTGCAGCCAATCAGTCTCAGCGGCTTGTACAGTGTACTCAGTCAGAACTGCTGAGATCAGCAGCAGTGGAGAAGCATCCTTGGACCTGGGGACGGTGAGTAAGGGGTATTTTGCACGTTGCGACATCGCTAGCATCAGCTAGCGATGCCGAGCACGATTGTACCCGCCCCCGTCACAGCTGCGATATCTTGTGATAGCTGCCGTAGCGAACATTATCGCTACGGCAGCTTCACACGCACTTACCTGCCCTGCGACGTCGCTCTGGCCGGCGACCTGCCTCCTTCCTAAGGGGGCGGGTCGTGAGGCGTCACAGCGACATCACACGGCAGGCGGCCAATAGAAGCGGAGGGGCAGAGATGAGCGGGACGTAAACATCCCGCCCACCTCCTTCCTTCCGCATAGCCGGTGTGAGCCGCAGGATGCAGGTAGGAGATGTTCCTCGCTCCTGCGGCTTCATACACAGCGGTGTGTGCTGCCGCAGGAACGAGGAACAACATCGTATCTCCTATTGGTGCGACATTATGAAAATGTCCGACACTGCACAGTTCACCGATTTATGACGCTTTTGCGATTTTTTATCGGAGCATCTAGGCTTTACACGTTGCGACGTCGTTACCGGCGCCGGATGTGCGTCACTTTCGATTTGACCCCGACGATATCGCAGTAGCGATGTCGCAACGTGCAAAGTACTCCTAAAGGACAGTTTGTTTTTTTTTAAAGAAAAATCAGCAGCGGTGGAAAGGGAACAGGGATTTTTTTTTCAAAAACATAAATTCCCATTAATAGCATATTTGCCGGTTCTGTTGGAATATCAGGGAGCTCCAAGTAAGAAAAAAAAGAGCAGGTGAATCTTGCATATTGTGCCAAACCAAACCTTACAGAAAGCAGCAATTCAGAAGGATTTTGTGCCCCTGGGGGCCAATCACTAGATGTAGTATGGACAATGGGTGGGTAGGTGTGGTGCAAACAGAGGGATTGGGCAGAGCAAAAGTGTTGGCACCAAGATACCCCTTCTGGATGCCAATTAACTGAAGCCTGCAATTAATGCATAGCCATATTATTTATACATTGCATGTCACTATTATTAGATTACCCCTTTCACATGTAAAACGCCATGGAATAAATGGCGCTATGACAATAATAATAATAATAATTAATAATAATAATTACTTTATGTACAGAGCTACTATTTGATCACTATATGGTGGTGTGAAGGTAGCCTGGGCTATAGATTGTTTGTTCAAACGTAATAAGATTATCTGTGTATGTAAATAATTAAAATATAAATGTAGTTGTATAATTATCTGTGTGTCTATATTGCAATCGCACAGACGCCATAATATGATTCTAAGCTGTATAGTCAAAAAGAGTTAACCAAGGACGAGTGACCAGATGTACAAACAATGAACATAAAAGTTATTCAAGCTTATCAGTGATTTCACACAAAGAGAGAATGTATTATCCCTGGGATGAAATGTGGGTTTCTATGTCCCTACGCACCTCGCTGTACTGTTTTGATGTGAGAGAAAAGACAGATTGATACTTTTGTACATGTCTGAAGGTTGAAATGTAATACTAAAATCTGAGCTATAGAATACAGGAGTTCAGACGCATGCCTGAGCTCAATCAGAGAACATGTTCTGTGTTCATTGATTATTGAGTCTCATTATATCTGTACAGATACCTAATTAGGCCCCGTGCCTATGGTACCCTGGACAAAGACTCCATTAGCAGTCTTACCCAAATTTCTCCCTTTACAGTGGTATTTACTAACGCATTTTATGGCACTGCCACCTACACACTGTACAGTATAGTATTTTTGCAGTTTATGGTGACAACATAATATATCACAGCGTCCTATCACAACTGGCACAATTTATAGCAATACACCACATAAGGGTACAACCAGAGGCTATGGCATAGGACATCATTCAGGGAAGGGCAACTCAGGAGTTAGAAGGAATAGCTGTACTGATGTGACTGCAGGATAGCAAGGGACAGGGGGCTCCCATACTGTCCCTCACGCTACGGCACCCTAGGTTATCCCTAACCTCTGATCCAGATTACCCCCTGATGGTGGAGATGCCAGAGTCCTGTACCTGGCTATTCTCTTGGTCATAGCTAATCGGTTCCCCCCTCCCCCAGGAAAGGAAGAGTCAGGAGTATGATGGAAACACAGAAAAAGACAGACAAGGGAAAACCAAAACTCTAACACACTGGAAACTCACAGGAGCAAACAGTAAGAGACAAAGGAAAAAAGCAAGAGAACAAAAGACAGCAACCAAAAGGACACCAAGGGTTTATACCACAACCTGTCACGCTGTACAAAGAGCTGGTAAGACGTAGTGACGTAGTACAGCGTATTCCCCACTAGGTAGCAGAAGAGTAGAGAAGGAGTCAAAGTAACAATGTAACAGAAAGAAGGCTGAAGTACAGCAGAGTAACTTCAGCAGGCAGTTCACCGGCAAGCCACCAGGGGGCGATAGAGTAGTTAAGCAGTCAGGGTCTAGCCAGTAAAGTCAAGTCACTCCAAAAGGAGGATCAAAATCAGGTGAGAAAACAGAACCGAAGTCAGAAGCCGGGAGATCAGGAATGCAGAGGGAAACATATAGGGCACAGGGAACAGAAGACAAGACCAGAAGGTGAGGAGACACAAACACAGGAAAGAAGATGAACCAGGATGGGTAAACAACTGACAGGAGCGGGAAGTCAGGGACTGGGACAGACGGACGAACGGGGGAGGGTATAGGTCAGGGCACGGTTACAAGGAGTCAGATCAAACAGGAAATCTCACCAGAGCCAGTCACAGGCTGCAGAGAAACTATACCCAGCACAGGAATGCAAGTGCAGTGATCAGATATAGTGTCTCCTGAAACCAGAACAAGGCTGATGGGAGTTAACCCCTGACATGACCAGGCCAGATCTAGGAAACTGGAGCGGAGAATACCATTCCTGGATCATGACACAACCACTCACTATGACAAAGTACTGCAACCACCAGTAAGCCTGGATTACAATACCTCACCAGACCAGTATAGAGAAGCTATAGCTGGCATTAAAGGAATTATCCAGCCACCATATATAGGAGGGGAGTGAATGGGACTGGCTCTCCCACAGCATGTGATCAAAGGAGACAAACAAGCAGCCTAGCAGAGATTAACTTTTGCTAGCCTGGATATAAACTACAAGTCTGTGGGTTGACCCCCGAGTCTGCCTGAGCTGATCACAGACATCAGAGAAGTTAGCAGGCAAAGTGGCAGAATCTGCAGTCATCACAGATTCTGACACCGCCATGGCAGTAGTAGATATTTGTAAAAACCTCCTTATGACAATAGCTTTTGGCCAAGTAAAGTGTAAATCACCCTTCCTAAAAATCCTCCACGTAGCTGATTCTTTTTAGAGCCTACAGAAAAAATTAATTGTGTTGTCTCCATCTCCAAACAGGGGTCCTACAGGCCCCTGAGTGAATGAAGCTGTAGTGTACATGTGTGACCATTTGTGTCTACAGCGCGCATGCGTAGATGTGCACGATCTCTGCAACCACAATTGGGATTTGGAAACACTGTTCTCATGATCACTGGGGGTCATAACAGTTGGACCCCAGGAAAAAGTCTATACAATACAATCAATACTTATGCATTGATCACCTACACCGTGGATACCTTATACAGTATGTTTAACAATGTTCATTCTTTTTTCATATGGAATTATGCAGGTGAGGGACACCAGAGCGTCGGATGGGATGGCACATCACTTAGGGGAGTAATACATTACATGTTCCAGGACACTAAAGTATTTACCGATTCCATCCAATATACAAATATGTTTCAGTATTAAATTGACTGAAATAATGGCCCCGGAGAAAATTGCCTCTTCCTCGTGTGAGTGGCTGTAGTTAATGTGAGCACTGTTACGCTGGCGAGCTTTCAAAGTATGTGGAGGAGCTTTCAAACAGAAAATCAATCTCTTCTCTCGGAAAACTAGTGACCCACTTATGCTGAAACCCCCCGCTGCACTGCTTAAATATGCAAGACGGGGGGAGGAAGAGGCAACTAGGCTTATTTTAAATTGTATATATATAAAAATATACAATAATTTGAAAAAGTTTTATGAAAGATGTGGAAAAAATGATGCAAGTAAGAGGTTTTAAAAATAGACTTGTTAATAGTTTATTTTTATCAAATAAAATACAAAGCAAATTAATAAAGGAGAAAACTATATCATATCAATATTTGGTAACCACCCTTTGTCTTCAAAACAGTATGTGGTGGCAATATGTGGTCTGGTCATGATGGTCATCAATTCTTCTAGATACACATGTACGGAGGTGACTCAATTTTTTAACAACAGGTTCCTTGTTTGTTTTAGGAAACCACTGTCATTTTAAAAGCACACCAATTTAACACCTGTTTTCTTAACTACACCCATTTTCACACACTTTCCTCAACCACAAAAAAAAATAATGGCAGCCTTCTTACCCTACTTATACCTTAATTTATAGTCTTATTGCCTTCTATCGGGTTCACATTGTTCCAGTCACTGTCAGTCACTTCTTAGTATGGTGAATAGTATTAAAAAGGTTTCTACAAGTTTTTAAAATGAGAGCTAAAGCAACCCTGCTCAAATTGGAAAGGCTCACCACCTCTCTCTATATATGACCTCAACTGTTTCCTGCACCTAATCTCAGTCCTCAGCAGTAGTGATGGACGAACTTGCAGATATCCGGTATCAGCGGGACTAACCGGATTTAAAAAAAAACCTCAGTTCTGGCCCGGAATTGATCACAGATATCTGCCTGGACGCCGGTCCCCATATAAGTCTATGAGGACCAGAGTGTCCAGCGCAGCTGTAATTGCTCCCGGGCCGCTCATTCTACTTCCAGGGCCACTCATTATCGCTTATACATATTCACTGCTTCCCCTGCCCAGCGTTAGTCCTGTGATTGGTTGCAGTCGGACAGCGCCCCCAGCCTGTGTGAAAGTTTTTGGCTGCTTACAATCACAGACCCTGTCTGTTGGTCACTGTATAATGGAATAAATATAACTAAATTTTTAAAAACCCGGCAATAGAAAAACGTTTTTTTCAGCATCATGTCCAAATGATAAATTTTAAAATTTCATTTTTATTCCATAAAATTAAAACCAACACTAGGTAAGATGTTGTTTTATACTTTATGGATGTCCATCCAACCTAATGTTGGTTTTAATTTTATGGAATAAAAACGAAATTTTAAAATGTATCATTTGGACGTGATGCTGGAAAAACCTTTTTTTCTATTGCCACATATTACCACCACATACTGACCGAATACCAAATACAAAGGAGAAATACCATCAAATCATGACCAGACCATATAATAAGGGATTCACTTGGGGCACTATTTCTGTGTGAGGACCCAAAAATGTTATATTCCTCTTAGGACTGAGTTACAACCTATCATAAATTCTCAGAGTTGTAGTCCCACAGCCGCAGTATGAGCCGTTGCCTCAGCACTGTGCTGATATAAAGCAGCAGAGTTTCGGCCTGTTTGAGGTCTGTATATTTCATCCATTTTGTATGTGGCTTCTATTTTTAGCCTCATCGATTACTTACTATTAATATCACTTTCAGCCTTCCAATCTTTTTTAATGTTGATCCTCACTTTGACTGTGAATAACATACGTTACTGCAGATACTGGGCTCATACTGGTTCAGTACTAACGCAGCACTAGTAAATGAAGATTGTAGTGACAACAAACATGGCCTCAGACAGGGGTTATTACCCAGTTTTCCCTGTTTCCTGAATAGTGATTATGCAGTGTGTTATTGTCGCGGGCGGGGAGGAGGGTGTCAGCACACCGCACTCACCCCTTCTGCTCGGGTCCGGCGGCCGCCGCTGCTCAGTGGTGGCTCGAGCTGTGGGCCGGATCCCGGGGGTTTCTCGAGCGGCGCTCCTCGCCCGTGAGTGAAAGGGGGTTTGGGGTGTTGGGATAATGTCCGTGACGCCACCCACGGTTGTGGTGATTTGTAGCACCACCGCTGCTCAATACGGGGATCCCGGGGATGGTGATGTGGAGCAGCCAGGTGTTGTGTTGCCCCTCCGTGGGTAGGGGTTGGTGATCCTGGGGCCCGGTGATGGCTTGGGAGGTGCAGGGCCTGGTGGGCGCAGGGACGCGGGGGCAGCGCTGTGCCTTGCGGCACTGTGGTACTCACTCAGCCTGAGACGTGGACACAGTTTTTACGGTAAACCAAACGGCTGGTAAGACGGTCCCACGGACGGCTGCACCTGCTTTCCCGATAGGTGCACCTGTGTGTACGGTTGGTTGCGATGGGTCCCCACCGGTAACCCGCTCCCCGGCTTCAAGCTGGGCCGGAGGAGCACTACACTTTGCCCGCAGGCGCTGGCCCTCAGAGACTGGTGCCCTGGCGGTGGCGGTGTCTCTGTTGTACAGGTTGAGCTGTTGCCTTCAATCGGGACTTGGTTGTTGGGGGATCTACGTCCCCTTCACTGACGGATTCGGCAAATTTGGCGACTCCTAGCCTTGCCGGGGTCCGAGAGGCCCCTGCCCTGGTGCTGACTGTCCTTCGGAACACTGCTCCAGACCACCGGGCACACAGCCGACGGGGTCCTTCCAGGAACGTCCGAACGGTCCCCCTCCAGACAGTCACCGCCGTTGCTGACCTTGCTGACCTATCCTGCACACAGCTGGACCTTCAGGCTTTTCTCTCTCTGTCACCACTCTTGCTTTCCTCCTTTACTACTTTTCTTCTTCACTTTCACTTAGTTGTTTACTCAAGCTCGTCCCTGAGCTGACTGCCTGGTACTTCCTGCCTCCAGAGCTGTGATCTCCTCGGTGGGCGGAGCCAACCGCCTGGCCCACCCCCTGGTGTGAATCATCAGCCTCTGGAGGAAGGCAACAAGGATTTTTGGTTCAGCTTAGATGTGCCTACCTGGGATGTAGGGTGTGGTGGTGTGTGACCTGTGTCCCCTGGCTTGCCCAGGGCGACACATTATCATTTGAATATGAATGACTGGTCCCATTTGTGGGTACGGCTTGTGTAAACCTTGGCCAAGATGCAGTAAATTGGTTGAGATTCTTTTATGCTAATTTGTGACTTCCGGGTCCAAAATGGGGCATTGTTTGCATTTAGAGTATCCACAAATGGGCGATTCTGGGTTTGGTGTGGGTGTGATACCCTGGACTAACCAGGTAGTCACAGATAGTCCCATGCACAACATCCATCCCCAAATAAGGTGTCAGCAGCCACCCATTAAAACCCTGGTTACCTCCCTCTGGGTTTGATGTCCACACCATGGGGGCGGAGCCTGGTGGTTGGCCACGCCCCCAGGAGTTTACATGCCCAGAGGCAGGAAGTTCAAGTTCAGATGAGTTAGGGAGTGAAGGAGTTCAGTGGAGTGTAAAATCTGTCTGTGCCCTGGGTAGGAGCCTGGGCACTGTGACCAGGAGGCAGACGGTGGTGGCCGTCTGCAGGAGCCGGGAAGACAGTCCTGGTGGAACCGTAGGTAACCAGGACAGGGTAGTGGCCCGCCGGTACCGAACCGGGGAACCAGCTGGAAAGCGGAGCACAAGTTGGGGGTACTCAAACCCTGAAACGCGGTCCCGAATCTACCGGACCCCGTTAATTAACTGATTGAGGTCTGGACTTTAGGTCCTTTCCCAACCCAAAGTCCCGAAAGAAGGCAACAGCCCACCGATTCCAGATAACGGCCACCGCCAAGGGCCAAACATCCACCGGGCCAGCGCCTGCAGTCAAAGGGCTCTCCCGACGCACACGCCGGGGAGCGGGACTCCCGCCGCTGAAGTGCGGTTGTCCAATCTTCCAAAAAGGTGCAGGAGAAGACGGACACCATCAACCGTTTGGGGACCGAAGCGACCGGCTGCGGGCACAGACTATCCACCGTATGGTTTACCAGACACTCCCGTGTGTTTGTCCGAGGGAGTACTGCTGGGCCCGCGGCCCGCGCACCGACACTGCACCACATCATCCGGGTCCCGGGGCCACCATCCCCTGCCCATGGAGGGGTTATCATCACATGCTGCCCCCAACATCTCCCCCGGGATGCCCATCAACCGGCAGCGGTGGTGCCTACATTCACCACAACCCGTGGGTGGCGTCACGAACTTTAAACCTAAACCAAAGCCAAAATCCCCCACTCGACACGCCAGCAACTTCAAAGAGTGAGTTGACCTCGGTCCAGAGGCGCTCGAGCCACCAACACACGAGCCCAGATCCGAGCGGCTCGGCTGCGGCAGAGCGCGGGGCGGTACATGGGCTTTGGAAGGGCAGGACTAAAACATGCTTTAGTTACCTACCTGAATGTTGGTATAATAAATGGATGTTCTAGGCCAGAGTTTCCCAAACTCCAGTCCTCAGGACTCCCAACAAGTCATGTTTTCAGGATTTCCTTACTATTGAACAGGTGATGGAATCATTATCAATGCATCACCTGTGCTATATTAAGGAAATCCTGAAAACATGACCTGTTGGGGGTCGTGAGGACTGGAGTTTGGGAACCACTGTTCTAGGCCATCATGCATATTTAGTAGCTCTAGGATCTGGTTCATAGAGGGGTCTCTTCTGAGCGGGAGCAGCAGATTAAAGGGATTTACCATCAGAGCCTATAAATAAAAGTTGCATTCACGTCATACAGCTCCAGTGCCAGCTGTGTTGTACAGCTAACACTGGGGTCTGTAAAAAAGAAAAAAAATATGTCCCTTACTTATTTTTTAAGTAAGTACATGATGAGGCGCATGAAAAATAGACTTAAGATTTAAAAAATAGTTGAATTTTATATATAATAAAATTAATTGACAAAAAATAGTTCATTGTATGATGATTAGTTACAGAAAAGGAAAAAGTATTTTTCTTTTTCTTACGGAATAGCTTGTTTTAGGGTTATAGTAAATAATAGTCCATTTTTCTTAATAAATCAGTAAAGTGTGTTTCTTCTTCATCCATACCTGGATCCTGCATGGATTGAGTCATGCTGTAAGCCATGGAGATGTCCTCTACTAGGGTGTCTGGATGGCTTGCTTCTGCTGAGGCCTATAGGGTGTCTGGATGGCTTGCTTCTGCTGAGGCCTATAGGGTGTCTGGATGGCTTGCTTCTGCTGAGGCCTATAGGGTGTCTGGATGGCTTGCTTCTGCTGAGGCCTATAGGGTGTCTGGATGGCTTGCTTCTGCTGAGGCCTATAGGGTGTCTGGATGGCTTGCTTCTGCTGAGGCCTATAGGGTGTCTGGATGGCTTGCTTCTGCTGAGGCCTATAGGGTGTCTGGATGGCTTGCTTCTGCTGAGGCCTATAGGGTGTCTGGATGGCTTGCTTCTGCTGAGGCCTATAGGGTGTCTGGATGGCTTGCTTCTGCTGAGGCCTATAGGGTGTCTGGATGGCTTGCTTCTGCTGAGGCCTATAGGGTGTCTGGATGGCTTGCTTCTGCTGAGGCCTAGCACATTTGCTGGAGCTCTCCCACGTCCTGCTGCAGTGTCGACCTTCTGGAGTGGAATGAGCCCCAGCGAGAAGTGTCCCCCCCGTGTGTCATGTGATGGATAATTATATGTCATAGGTGCAGCTGGCTTTGATCATTTTATGGAATCTTGGTATACACATGATATAAGTAAGCCCTGTTACAAAGTTATACCTAGGCAAAGCAATGTCAGCATATATGCACTCAATACAGACTCAGAATATTAATTATAAAAATTAAATTTCTTAGATTTAACAGGGTGTAACTGCTTCTATCGGACTGAGCTGTTGACACAGCTGATTAACCCCTAAGAAGCCACTGTCAATTGCATGTAAGAGGTTAGAAGTTGGGTGATGATAGAATTCTCATGGTAGCCATTGATCTAGTGTAGACTCCTATGTCCACGATGTCTGTAACTAACCAAACGAGAAAAAAAATCACTCTTTTCTTAAAGCACCTTGGGACCAATTGATCATTTGCGAATTTTTTAAAGTAATTTTTTTTTTAGTTTTGCATTATTTGTTGATGTTTTTGTGCTCCAAATTCATCAAAATGGTGCACAGGGTTCATGAATTTTTTGCAAAATAAAAGAAATGCATTTGTCTTTATCCTGCTTTGTGACTTTTCAGCACATATTCAACTAAACTGTTGAAACGTTTGCACCAAAGTTTTAGACATATATAAAATGGCTCCAAGGGTGGAAACTACAGTGCATTTGCGGCAAAGTTTTTTCAAAAAGTTGCAAATAATGAATGGGGCGAAAACATCTGGAAACCATGAACTTTGCCTTAGGCCCCCTTCACACGTCCGTGTCTCCGGTACGTGTTAGGTCCGTTTCCGTATGTACCGGAGAGACGGACACACGTACTCCAATGTTATTCAAAGTGTGGAGTTACACGTGTGTTTTTCCATAAGGTGCGTGTTTTTCTGTGTATGTCAGTCCATCTCCCTCAGTCCGTCGGTCGGTCTCTCTCTGTCGGTTGGTCTCTCTCTCTGTCTGTCGGTCTCTCTGTCTTGTCTGTCCCTCTCTCAGTCCGTCAGTCAGTCTCTCCCCCTCTCTCATACTCACCGTTCCCCGATCGCTGCACAACTGTTAAAAAAACTCCGGCGGCTTTTACTATTTTGAAAAAGCCGGCCGCTCATTATTCAATCTCGTATTCCCTGCTTTCCACACCCACCGGCGCCTATGATTGGTTGCAGTGAGACATGTCCCCACGCTGAGTGACAGCTGTCTCACTGCAACCAATCACAGCCGCCGGTGGGCGTGTCAATATCGAGCAGTAAAAAAAAAAAAAATGATTAAAAAAAAAAAACGACGTGCGGTTCCCCCCAATTTTGATACCAGCCAGGGT
Source organism: Anomaloglossus baeobatrachus (assembly GCF_048569485.1). Lineage (NCBI taxonomy): Eukaryota > Metazoa > Chordata > Amphibia > Anura > Aromobatidae > Anomaloglossus > Anomaloglossus baeobatrachus. The sequence continues at coordinate 63,499,323 of NC_134353.1, forward strand.
AAAGCCAAATGGCTAAACGCTGGTATTCTCAGGATGGGGAGCTCCATGTTATGGGGAGCCCCCCAGCCTAACAATATCAGCCAGCAGCCGCCCGGAATGGCCACATCCATTAGATGCGACAGTCCTGGGACTGTACCCGGCTCTTCCCGATTTGCCCTGGTGCGTTGGCAATCAGGGTAATAAGGAGTTAATGGCAGCAGCCCATAGCTGCCACTAAGTCCAAGATTAATCATGACAGGCGCCTCCCCGAGATACCTTCTATGATTAACTTGTAAGTTAAAGAAAATAAGCAGACACAACGAAAAATCCTTTATTTGAAATAACAAACAAAAAAAAAACACCCTCGTTCGCCACTTTATTAACCCCCGAAAACCCCTCCAGCTCCGTCGTCATCCACGAAGGTCCCGCAACGCTCTCAGCTCTGCTACATGAAGGTGACAGGAGCTGCAGTAGAAGACCGCTGCTCCTGTCAGCTCCACGCAGCAACTGAGGTGAGTAGCGCGATCAGCGATGATGTCACTCAGGTTATTCGCGGCCACCGCTGGATCCTCCAACTGTGACAGCAAGTCGCCCGAGTGACAGCGATGAAGTCACAGGTGAGTTGCGGTCTCGGGTGGAGGATCCAGCTAGCCACGGGTAACCTGAGTGACAGCAGCGCTAATCGCGCTGCTCACTTCAGTCACTCAGGGGATTAGCGGTCACCGGTGAATCCTTCACGGGTGACCGCTAATCAGTATGCGACACAGACAGAGCCGCGGGATGACAATGAAGTCGGGTAAAGTTCACCCGAGTTTATTCTCATCGCGCGACGCTGTCTGTCTGCTGTCAGCTGGCATATAGCAACGTCATTGTGCATCACACGGAGCATTTCAGAAGGACAACGCATGGACATTACACTTACGTATCTCACGCACAGACAGACATTCCACACGCACACACGGCTAGCATACACAATCACACAGATGTCACACGTACCAGAAAAACGGAGAAAAATTGGGCCCGCAAAAATGGAGTAAAAAGTGATCAACAAAACATATAAACACCAAAATAGGTTGTGATGAAAAAATGACAGGTGGTATCCAGCAAAAAAGTACAAAAAAGTTATCGGAGGGCGAGGACAAAAATCAAACGTAAAGAATCTGAACCGGGCCCTGCTACTGCTCCTATATACTAATAGAGGTAAAAGATGTTATTAAACATCCAGTGTGGAAAGCATTAAAGATATTAAATAAAAATTCTTGTTATCCCTTCACCGGTCAGTGAACCTGAGAGTTGGATGGAAGCCATTACACAGCGGTTCACCCTCCTTCATCCCCCCTCTAATAGCGCAGAACATGTTTTAAGGCCGCGGTGACTCAGAGTAGTGCAGAGCTTTCGCCGCTGATGGATTAAATACCTCTGACCACTGGGCATGAGCTGCCGGCTCCATAGGGAGACTCTCTGTAAATGGGATGATCATAATATTCCCGGTCACTTTGTCCGTAGGCCAATAAATACAGTACAAGAAGCAGCAGAGCAGACATTAGCGCTGATGGATCAATACACTGACTCCCTTGAGAAGCCTGACATTGATTCCTAATCATTCTTCCTCCCAGCCGATTGTTTCAGCTTCTTCTGGTCTTTCAGCCTCCAAACATTACACAATGTCATCCTGAAATGTATCAGGGTATACACAGTATATTTGTCATGGTTCTGATGTGCGGCGTATCTTCTGTTCAGTTATGTTTTGCCATGCTCTCCTGCAGAGCCGGTGCTTGTCAGTTCCATAGCGCAGAGCGTTTTGCAGGTTTTGATGCTCTGCTGTTTATTTTGAGCTCCTGTGGATGGGTTGTTTCTCAGCACTGGGTCCTATGCTGGTGCTGTGAGGGGCTTTCCCAGATGCTCCTCGTTCCAGGGGGATTGCTCTGCTTCATTAGGGAGAATGCTCGCCTGGAAAGTCGCCAGTCGTATTTCCTGGTTCCTCAGTAAGTGCTCTTGGCTCCCATTTGTGTACAGTTGTCTGATCTTGGCTTCTCGACCTTGGACTGTACATGACCTTTCTCTTCCCGCCCCCCTGACTTTGTCATTACCTCCTGGCTTCTGACCTCAGACCTTCTCCTGACCTCGGCTCCTCCTGCTCCCTGTGTCCTTTATGTACTCTCATTGAATCCTGATCCTTGGCCTGTATCTTGATCTCGTCTCTGCATGCTCCCTGTGTCCTGTCGTTTCCTCCTGATCCCAGGTTGTTGACTACTTCTCCCTTCATATTGCACGCAAGTAACATCTAGTACCACCTAGTGACTAGCACCATACTACGCCACATAGTGTCATGCATCACAGTATTCATACCCTGTGAACTTTTCCACATTTTATCATAGAATTATAGAATCATAGAATCTTAGAATATTAGAGTTGGAATGGACCTCCTGGGTCATCTAGTCCAACCCCCTGCTCAAAGCAGGATTCACTAAATCATCCCAGACAGATGTCCGTCCAACCTCTTTTTAAAGACTTCCATTGAAGGAGAACTCACCACCTCTCGTGGCAGCCTGTTCCACTCGTTGATCACCCTCACTGTCAAAAAGTTTTTTCTAATATCTAATCTGTGTCTCCTCCCCATCAGTTTCATCCCATTGCTTCTAGTCTTTCCTTGTGAAAATGAGAATAAAACTGATCCCTCTACAGTGTGACAGCCTTTAAGACAGGGATGGGGAAGCTCCGGTCAGTGGGCCACATGCGGCCCGCCATGACCTTTTATGCGTCCCCGGGCAGATTCCCGGGGGAGGCAGTGCTCGTGCTGTCACCGCAGTTTTGCAGGCCGCTGGCCCTTTAAATCCACACATTGCTGCTTGTGTGCACCAATGTGTTCTCCCGTCGGCCAGTGCCAATGTGATCAGGACTTACTTTGTGGGCGGGTCCTACAGCTACCTCACAGCTTCCAGCAGTGTGTGCCTGCCCCTCTGCCCTCTGGAGCTCTGTGCCTGCCTTCTCCTTCTGATGCTGTGTGTCCAGCTCCTGCACTCCGGTGATGTGAGTGTGATGCTGCTGTAAGTCCAGCGCCGGCCCTCTGCTGCTATGTGCCCCGTCCAGTGCTTTGTGCCTCCCCACCCCAGTTCTGTAAACCCTCTTCCCCAGAGTTGCGTGAAACCCTCAGCGTAGTGTGCCCCCCAAATGCTGTGTGTCATGTAAAACTGTTGAAGGGTCTTCACCCCCCTCCTCTTTGCCATCAGCCACAGATTGTCATGACGATTATCTGATCGGCCTGAAAGCTTAGGTATTTATGACTTTGGGTGATGGTAGAGCTAAGCCAAGGGATGCAGAGAAAGACAATCATTTGTGCTGTTGGAGGGAAAAACTCCTAAAACAGTTTTTAAGCGCTACGTTAATGCTAGAAAAATGAAAAGCATATTTCCAGAATCCCTGTGGAGTGCTGAACTCAGCGTGCCATTTCGCTTGACAGGGAGATCGCCGGTATCACGACAAATTAGTATTGGCTAGTAAAATTGTGCTAGATGCGTTGTGTTTGGTATCTATGTAAATGTAAAATCGAGATATAAAACATGACGCTAATATCTTTCACCTGTGTGGCCCAGGGGCAAAGATATGTGGAAAGCTAGAATTAAGGAACCTTTGGGACAATCTCGGCACAGCCCACAAGAGACTGTAAAATGAGGTCACAGAGAAGGGGGTTTCCAAAAGCATAAAAGCAACTAGCTCCTTGAGGGGGGGTCAGTCAGTATTGGAGGGCATTAGTAAAGGCCGCTTTACACGCTGCGATATCGGTACCGATATCGCTAGCGTGGGTACCCGCCCCCATCTGTTGTGCGACACAGGCAAATCGCTGCCCATGGCGCACAACATCGCCCAGACCCGTTACACTACTTACCTGCCCGGTGACGTCGCTGTGACCGGCGAACCGCCTCCTTTCTAAGGATGGTGCATTTTGCTTGTTTCTCTGCTGATGTCCATATATCAGTATTGAGGCTTTGCCTTTCTTATTAATATACAGTGTCTTACTTATTTATATGGAGGGGGTGACCTGTGGGGTTTTTGTCTTATTATATGCAAGCCCCTGTATGTGTTGAACACGTTTGTGTATTTTAAATGCTTTTAACTCCATGTTGGTGTTTTTTTGACTAATAAAAATTGTTTGAATATTTTCTATTTGGTGATCCCAATTATTACACACCATCTTGCTTTTTCTATATGGTCATGTGACTTACACATCACATTGGAGATGCTCGGGGCATATACATCAGATTTGAGATGCTGGGGCCATTTAAATGTCCCCAGCCACTTGTGTAATGTATGTGCCCCCAGTGTCACCTGTGATGTATGTACAGTAGTCCCAGCGTCTCCTATGTGATGGATATACAGCAGTCCCAGCGTCTCCTATGTGATGTATATGCCCCCAGTGTCTCCTGTGATGTATATACTGTACAGCACTCCCAGTGTCTCCTATGCGATATATGTACCTTCAGCGTCTCCTGTGATGTATATACAGCGTCTGTTATGTGATGTATATGATTTACCAATCTTATTATCACAAAAATTTGACTATGCTCCAGACGGAGACAAACCTGAAAAACCAGTTTGAAGAAACATGATTAGTATCACCGAACATCACAGCCGCACCAAAGAGAAGCCGCTCCTGCCATCATAGCAGGGGTGAGTTAATTAATTGTTTCACCAAATATAGCAGGGTCATTTAAACATTGATAATTTTGTGTAGCCCCCGAAGGTTGGTAGAAATTTCCAAATGGCCCCCGGCAGAAAAAAGGTTCCCCACCCCTGCTTTAAGATATTTATAGACAGCTATTAGGTCTCCTCTTAGTCTTCTCTTTTGCAAGCTAAACAATCCTAAATCTTGTAACCGTTCCTCATAGGACCTGGTTTGCAGACCAGTCACCATTCTGATCACTCTTCTCTGAACTCCAGTTTGTTGATGTCGTTTTTAAAATGTAAATGCCCAGAACTGGACACAATATTCCAGATGAGGTCTGACCAAAGAGGAGTAAAGGGGGATAATGACTTCACGTGATCTAGACTGTATGCTTCTGTTAATACATCCTATAATGGTGTTTGCCTTTTTTGCTGCGGCATCACACTGTTGACTCATGTTCAGTCTGTGATCTATTAGTATACCTAAGTGTATTTCACACATACTTTTGGATAGCTCTATTCCTCCCATGCTGTATATGCTCTTTTCATTATTCTTGCCAAGATGTATGACTTTGCATTTCTCCCTGTTAAAAACCATTCAATTAGTTGATGCCCACTGTTCCAGCTTGTTTAGATCTTGTTGAATCCTCTCTGTCTCTTCTCTAGAATTAGCTATTCCTCCTAACTTTGTGTCATCAGCAAATTTAATCAGTTTACCCTTAATTCCTTCATCTAAATCATTGATAAAGATGTTGAACAACACGGGGCCCAGGACAGAGCCCTGTGGTACCCCATTTGAGAAAGTCTTCCAACTGGATGCGCAGCCATTTATGACCACTCTTTGACTCCGATCACTAAGCCAGTTACGAATCCATCTAACAGTTGCCTTCTCCATTCCACACTTGGTAATTTTTTCAATAAGGATTATATGAGATACTTTGTCAAATGCTTTGCTGAAGTCAAGATATACTATATCTACTGCATTTCCCTGATCCACCCAGTCAGTGATTTTGTCATAGAAGGAAATTAAGTTAGTCTGACATGACTTATTAGTTACAAACCCATGCTGGCTCTGGTTAATCACTTCATTCTCATCCAGGTACTTGCATAAATGTTGTTTAATAATTTGTTCAAAGATCTTTCCTGGTATGGAAGTCAGACTCACAGGCCTGTAATTTTTGCACATTACACCCAATAACTTACATTTATTTTATAGGGATTTTATTGGATATACCAACACAAAGTATCAAGTATTTGTGAAGTGAAAAGGAAATGATACCTGGTTTTCTAAATATTTTAAAAATATAAATCTGGAAATTTGTTTTCAGCCCCCTTTAGTGACCAATCACCTCCAGAAGTCACCAAGTTAGTAAATTGAGTCCTCCTGTGTGTAATGTATTCTCAGTATAACTACAACTGTTCTGTGAAGGCCTCAAAGGTTTGTTTGAGAACATTAGGAATCAAACACCATCATGAAAACAAAAGAACATATCAGACAGGTCAGGGATAAAGCTGTGGAGAAAAGTAAAGCAGGGTTCGGTTATAAAAAAAATAGCCAAAGTGCTGAACATCTCACAGAGCACTGCTCAATCAATCTAAAAATGGAAGGAGTACGGCACAACTGCAAACCTACCAAGACAAGGCTATCCACCTAAACGGATATCCCAAGCAACAAAAACACTAATTAGAGGAGCAGCCAAGATGCCCCTGGTCACTCTGGAGGAGTTGGAGAGATCAACAGCTCAGGTGGGAGAATCTCTCCACAGGACAACTATTAATTGTAAACTCTTAGTTGTAAACTCCACAAATCTGCCCTTTTGGCAAGAAAAAAGTAATTTTTGAAAGCAAAAAAACCATAAGACGTCCAGCTTGCCATTTGCAAAAAGCCATGTAGGGGACACAGCTAGGATGTGGAAGAAGGTGCTCTGGTCAAATGAGACCAAAGTAGAACTTTTTGGCTAAATGCAAAATGCTATGTGTGGCAGAAAACTAATGACTCGCCCACCCCAGGGCTATGGGACACCCGGTGCCGGGCCGGACTAGTCCGGTGGTAGTCAGTGGTGGCTGGGCCCGGCTCCGTGGCCCTGGTGGGTGTCAGTAGACTATGTGGCTTGATGAATAAAGTTGTGTTCGTGACGCCACCTGTGGTATGCGGCCGCCGCTGCTGTGTGAGGCCACCGGGATGATGTTATGGCAGCAATGGTGGTACTGCTCCCCACAGGTGGAGCAATGCCCGGGGCACAGTTGGTGCTTGTGAATGTCAATGCAGCTGAAATAACAGAGACCACTTCAAGGGTGCAGTTCAAGTTCTTTACTCACACTTCTTGTCACAGCGCTGTAGGGACCCTTGAACTGCTGGGACCACCGTCAGGGACCTCCGCCGTTTCCGGGTGATTCTGAGAGTGAAAGCCGGTACCCTTCTCTTAGTGTCTCTTTCTTCTGTTGTCTTCCTTAGCCTTGCCTTTAATAGGATAAACCTGGCTTGGCCTCCACTACAGCCTCCAGGCTGGGGGGTCACCTGTCGGCTGATTACCCCTTTTCTGGAAGTTCTGCTATGGGTTCTGGCCCGGGGAGTCTACAACGTTCCCTGGGCCTCGGTTTTTACTGTTTGGAGATGATCTTTGCACTCCTCCAGTCTCTAGGGACCGTCCCCTGTCGCAGCTTGATCCCTCCACCAATGTTATTGTGGAACAGGCCACCGTAGCTCTAAACTGCCCCGACAGCTATACAGACTACCCGTGGCCCTGCGACTCCTTCTGTCTCCTACGTGGTGTCACCTGGACCTCTGGGTCCCAGGATCTTCACCAGGAAGCGTCTCCTTCTGTTTCTCTGCTCCTGTCTGACTTGGAGCTTTCTTTCCTTCTTTCTTTCTTTCCTCCTTGCCTGCCTCCAGCAAGCCTCCTCCTCCCTCCTTTCTCTCGTTCTTCTTCTCCAACTACATGCTGGCTCCTCACTCTCTCACTCCCTGAGGTAAACTGAAACTCTGACCTTCCTCTCTGCTCTACACTCGGCTGGCTCTCCCCACCCCCCGGTTGCTAAGCTACCACCCTATGGGAGCAGGGATGGGTCTTATGTCTCCTCCCAGCATGCAGCATGGGAGGGTTGTCTGCCACTTTCCCTGGTCCCAGTGTGTTCCCAGCAATGGGTGTAGTGTGGATTTACCAGGGGACCGGAGTTCACTCTCTTCCTCTCTCAGAATGGGGCATCACACCGCTGGATGGGGTGCAATGACCTGTGACGACAGAAGCCTCAGGGGCGCCACACTCCCCCACAGCAAATCCCAGCACGTCCTCGGGCTGAAAAACAACAAAAACATGTGGAAGAACTGCAAAACATTTTTGTTAAGAATAACATAAAACAATAAAACATTTCTTCCCTTTATGGGAGGCACAATTATTCAAACGTTGCAAACTTCTTATAAAGAAACTATGTGTGCACTTCCAGTTCATTGCACGGTTTGGGCACATCCCCCTTAATTCTGGTAGGGGGCACAACGGGTGCAACTATATACATTTTTGGCTACAACAAGTCCAGTAGCCCGGCAGTTCGTTTCTTTTCAAACAACAATGGGGCAAATACTCAACCAGCCTCTAAGTCCAGTGGCCTGGTTACACAGGACACATATGACATCACAAGTACCAGGGACCACATTCCAGTCTAGTGGCCCGGTACACATAAACATGGGGGTGACATCTTCGAAAAGCATAAGGGGCAGTACAGCAGGAAAGGGTGTCATCTTCGAAAAGAACATTGGGGCAGAACACAAGGGACTTCTTCAAAAAGAATGAGGGGCAGACAGGGGCTATATACAGTTCAGCATCTCTTCATCCTTACTCACGAGGGTAGATGCTGGGGTCCCACTCCGGCATTGCTCCTGGCAGCAGGTATGCCGACGAGATCATCGTCTGGGTTCCCTGGGCGCTGGTCCCTGACCTTCGGCGCTGCTCTGCAGCCTGGATTGGAGTGGGACTGCTTGCAGGTGCTATACGGCGTTGCTGCAGAGGGCTGCTCGTCTTCAGGGGGCTGTTGCTGTGGTCTTTAGGGCCCTGTTTTGGCCGGGCTCCCTGCATCACACACGCCATGGAGATTCGGGTCTGCGTTTCTTGCGTGGCTGTCGCAGGACCTCTGCTCAGTTCTGTGGCCTGGGTCTGCCTTGAGGTAGTGCTGCTGCTAGGGGAGAGGCTGCGCGCTTGCATCGTGCGGCGCCACTCTGGTTCTTCTAGGGCTGTTTCTTCCTTCAGGATTCGCACATGCAGCGCATACCACCCACGGTTCCCCATCAGCCGTGTGTACTCTACCACATCACCCAGCTTCGCATCTCTCCCTGGGTGGCCTCTGGGCAGGTGCTCCTCGATGTCTCGTCGGGCCACAAATACGTCCTTGCCCAGACCGGGCTCCCTGATGAAGCCCCAGCCGCCTTTCTGCCGAAAATCGACTACAGTGCCCCGTCTCACTGGGCCCTCGGATCCCTTCAGGGCCTTCCTGACCTCTTCCTTGGAGGCCAGATTGGCGGCTTCTCTGGCCCTCCGCTTCTCCTCCCGGAGTTCCCGCTCCCTCTGGTACTCTACCACCAGTCTCCGGCAAGTCAGCTCGGATGCTAGGGGAGTCTCCTTGGGGCGCAGCGGCCGCTGCAGTCCCCCGCTTTCGATGGGCGCTGCGTCCCAATTCACTCCCGGGGATGCCATTCCCAGGAGGCTCACAGGGGGACTCGGCAGGGGGCCCGCTAGCTGTTCGGGGTCCTCCCCTCCCCAAGCTTTGTCTGTGGGGGTCTCAGGCAGGCCTCCGATGCCCCACCGGGCGTCAGCGGGGCTGGCGGGGGAGGCCAGGGGGTCGGTAAAGGGGCTAGTCGGGGGATCGTGGCGGGGCCATGGGTCCGGACGGGTCGGGGGTTCATTCAGCTCACCCTGCTGCTGCTCCGCGGCATCCATCCACTGGCCCAGGCCCTCCGGTATCAGCGGCGTTTCTCTCTGCCGGTCCGCTTCTACTTCCACGCTGCTCAGCCTCCGGGCCAGGACTCGCATCTCCTCCCGGAGCAAGTTCAGCTCAGGATCCATTCTTCCGGTCCCTGGTGCACTTTGCTGCAGCTCCTCCGCCATGCTGCCGACCTGGGGAATGCTGACTGGAACACTGCTCAGGTGCTCGACCACGCCACTCGGCTGCACCCTTTCCCTTCTTGGAGGCGGGGCCGGAGGCTGCACTAGTATCTGGCGCCAGACTGGCGCCCAACCCATCACGGCCGGCATCACTCCACTTGTGATAAGGTACATTTCTTTTATCTGCTGGTCTGGCTTTTAAACTCTTTCTGCCAGTCGGCCAGCTTGTCTAGTCGCCATTGCTTCTTCCTCCGCCTTCCATGGCGGGCACCGCTTCGCGCTCTTTTCTTGGACAAGGGGGCGGGGCTTCTCTTTGCGCCCTTTCTTCTGGCACGCCCCCCTTCTTCTCGCTCTTTGCAACGCTAATGGCGGCAGTTTTCACAATTCTTCAGGCGTACAGTACCCGGTGGAACCGGGCACGTAATCCTGTTCGTGACGCCAAAGTTGACTCGCCCACCCCAGGGCTATGGGACACCCGGTGCCGGGCCGGACTAGTCCGGTGGTAGTCAGTGGTGGCTGGGCCCGGCTCCGTGGCCCTGGTGGGTGTCAGTAGACTATGTGGCTTGATGAATAAAGTTGTGTTCGTGACGCCACCTGTGGTATGCGGCTATTAAGCCGCCGCTGCTGTGTGAGGCCACCGGGATGATGTTATGGCAGCAATGGTGGTACTGCTCCCCACAGGTGGAGCAATGCCCGGGGCACAGTTGGTGCTTGTGAATGTCAATGCAGCTGAAATAACAGAGACCACTTCAAGGGTGCAGTTCAAGTTCTTTACTCACACTTCTTGTCACAGCGCTGTAGGGACCCTTGGACTGCTGGGACCACTGTCAGGGACCTCCGCCGTTTCTGGGTGATTCTGAGAGTGAAAGCCGGTACCCTTCTCTTAGTGTCTCTTTCTTCTGCTGTCTTCCTTAGCCTTGCCTTTAATAGGATAAACCTGGCTTGGCCTCCACTACAGCCTCCAGGCTGGGGGGTCACCTGTCGGCTGATTACCCCTTTTCTGGAAGTTCTGCTATGGGTTCTGGCCCAGGGAGTCTACAACGTTCCCTGGGCCTCAGTTTTTACTGTTTGGAGATGATCTTTGCACTCCTCCAGTCTCTAGGGACCGTCCCCTGTCGCAGCTTGATCCCTCCACCGATGTTATTGTGGAACAGGCCACCGTAGCTCTAAACTGCCCCGACAGCTATACAGACTACCCGTGGCCCTGCGACTCCTTCTGTCTCCTACGTGGTGTCACCTGGACCTCTGGGTCCCAGGATCTTCACCAGGAAGCGTCTCCTTCTGTTTCTCTGCTCCTGTCTGACTTGGAGCTTTCTTTCCTTCCTTCTTTCTTTCTTTCTTTCTTTCTTTCTTTCCTCCTTGCCTGCCTCCAGCAGGCCTCCTCCTCCCTCCTTTCTCTCGTTCTTCTTCTCCAACTACATGCTGGCTCCTCACTCTCTCACTCCCTGAGGTAAACTGAAACTCTGACCTTCCTCTCTGCTTTACACTCGGCTGGCTCTCCCCACCCCCCGGTTGCTAAGCTACCACCCTATGGGAGCAGGGATGGGTCTTATGTCTCCTCCCAGCATGCAGCATGGGAGGGTTGTCTGCCACTTTCCCTGGTCCCAGTGTGTTCCCAGCAATGGGTGTAGTGTGGATTTACCAGGGGACCGGAGTTCACTCTCTTCCTCTCTCAGAATGGGGCATCACACCGCTGGATGGGGTGCAATGACCTGTGGCGACAGAAGCCTCAGGGGCGCCACACTAAGACTGCACATCATCATGCACTGTCACACATGGTGGTTGCAGCATCATGCTGTGGGGATGTTTTTCTTCAGCAGGGGCAGGGAAGCTGAGCAGAAGTGATGGGAAGATGTATGGAGCTAAATGCAGTGCAATTCTGCAGGAAAACCTGTTAGAGGCTGCAAAAGACTTGAGACTGGGGCTTGGGTTTACCTTCCAGCAGGACAACAACCCTAAACATCCTGCCAAAGGTTTAGGATGGTTTAGATCAAAGCATACTCCTGTGTGTCAATGGCCCAGTCACAATACAGACCTAAATCCCATAGAGAATCTTTGATAAGACTTGAAAATTGCTGATCACAGACATATTCATCCAATCTCAATGAGCTAGCGCGAGTGTGCAAAAAAGAATTGGCAACATTCTCAGCCACCAGTTGTGCAAAGCTGGAGAGACATCCCCCTAAAGACTTGCAGCAGTAACTACAGAGAAAAGTGGTCCTACAAATTCACTCAGGGGGGCTGAATACATATGTACGTCACAATTTTCAGATTTCACAAATACTTGTGTAGCACCCGGGATATGGGGTACTCGGTTCCGGGTAGTCTCTATTGGGAATGTCACAGTGGTGGCAGTTACCCGGTTCCGTGCCCTGGCCCCTTTTTGTAATGCGGATATTTACAGGGGATTATTGGATAAAGTTTATTTGTGACGCCACTTGCGGTGTTGCGGCTAAGTGTAGAGAGCCGCCGCTGCAGAATGTCTCTACTGGGGCTGATGGTATTGGCAGCTAGTATGGTAGTCCCTCCGCAAGTAGGGTTTTGCCCCAGCGGGTGTATGGTGCAGTAGGCATCAAAAGAAGGGAGTCCAGACAGGTATTCAGTGAAACTGGTTTACTCACTTGAGATGTTAGCTGGTTGCTCGAGGTCGGCTGGTTTCGCCTCCAGGTCCCCTTAGTCCCAGTGCCAGTCTGGTTCTCTGGTACCTTCTTCCCCTGAACCTGTCTCTGGAAAGTGGGTCCCCGTAGTATAGAACACTGGGGTCCCCGTTCTGTGGTTTGTCCACTTCTGTCTGCCGCGGTTCTCCCTTTGCTACTAAGTCTTCGGATTCTTTAGGGTCAGCAAGGTCCTTGATGGTCCCCTTGCTGTGCAGGTGTTAACAGGTCGGCTTGAAGCTCTTTCCTGTCCTAGGATCCTGTACCCAGTCGGTGCGTATTGGCGGGAGTACTCCACCGGTAACCATTTCTCCTGCGTACCAGGTCACCGTTAACCTGAGTCAGGATGTCACTTCACTTCCACCTTCACACCTCTACAGTTACTACTCAATTCTCCACTGTCACTGCAGTTCTCCTCTGACTACTGACTTCCTGTGTTCTCTCTGTCCACAGTCTGCCCCTTCCACCTGGTCAACTAGTGGACTGGAGTGGCTCCACCTCTAGGCGGCTATCCATTGGACCCACCCTAACAAGGTACCATTGTATGGGGGATTGTTGGGGAAAACTGGGATTACCTGGGTTTTTGGTGTTACCGGCATTGCGGTTCTGGGTCCCTAAGGGGGCAGGCCCTGCATCCTGGTGGGGATGCAGAAACTTGTAGATTTTAGATTTTGAAAGGCTTGTGTGGGGGCCAATATATGTTTATAGGGCTGGTGGGAAAATCCTACTGTGTTAAGTGGTGTGGGGGCCATTATACTGTATGTAGGTCCATAATACTGTATGGAGGCCTGGGTGAGGGTCACAGCTGGGGGATTAAACTGTGTTGGGGTTACCATACTTTACTTGGTAGTTGAGGGTAAGTAGGGTCATCGTACTGTGCATGAGGAGAGTATTGTGGAGAAATTCACTGTGACTGCGTTGGTATCAGTGTTTGTGGGGCAAAATTGTTGGCATAATATTTTACGGGTGCATAAAGGGGAATGTAGTGGCTTCCATAGGCAAACGATTGTATGTTTAGTTTTATAAGACGCACTGGATTATAAGACGCACCCCAAATTTAGAGGAAAATAGGAAAAAAATGTTTTTAATGTTTAAATGAGGATCTGTCTTCTAATCCTAGTGCATCTTAATCCTAATGCTCGCCATGGGAGAGCGGCGGTGGTGGAGCGGCTCAGGAAGGTCACAGGAGGCAGGGTCAACGATGCTGCGGGCTCAGAGAAGGGGGTGTTGCAGCTCAGAAAGGTCGGCGATACTGTGGGCTCAGGGGTGTGTCGGTGGGCGCCACTGATCTGCCGGTGATGTCACTGCAGTGGACAGTCACAGGACGGGGTGTCTCGGCAGAGGGTGGCATTGATCTGACTGCGGGCTCCATTGAATCGCCTGCGGTTGATGAAATGGACTTCAAAAAAATGGCTGCGGAGGCGACGCATTTGCTAATAGGACTCTGCAGCCATTTTCTTTAAGTCTGTCTTGTCAAACTGCGTGTTCACCGCCTCTGCATCCATTTTCTTGAAGTCCATTGCATTAACCACGGGCTATTCAATGGAGCCCACAGTCAGATAAATGCACCCACCGTTCTGTGACCGTCCTGAGTCACTCCACTGCAGGGACACCCCTGCAGCCCGCTGACAGATCAATGGCACCCGCCGCCGCAACACTACCGAGCCTGTCCTGTGACCCTCCTGACCTGCTCCTCCAAGCCCTCAGTATTACCAACCCTGCCTCATATGACACCGCTCCAGCACCTCCGTCTGGTAAGCCATATCCGTTTTGTAAGACGCACCTCGGGGGAAAAAAAGGGCATCTTACAATCAGGAAAACGCGGTAGTTTGTAAGGGCTGTAAAGTTGAGATGCATTCTTATGTGTCCCAGACAAATATTCATGTATATGTGTGATGCCCTGGCCAGCCAGGTAGTCACAGATAGGGCCCCGCATAACACCAGTCCCTCACTAGGTAACACCAGCCAACCACATTAAACCCTAGTCACCACCCCCAGGGCTTGATGGACACACCAGGGGGCGGAACCAGGCGGTTGGAAGACGCCCACCGAGGAGTTCAGCGATCCTGGGGCGGGAAAAGTAGTCAGTTGAGTTTGGAGTCTGTTAATGGAGGTGAAGTAAAGTGGAAGCAGGCCTGTGTGTCAGGTCTGCAACTAACTGACAGGTGCCAGGGTAGTAGCCCTGGTATCTTGGCTAGGAGGCATACGGAGGCCTCTATCTGCAGAAGCCGGGAAGACGGCTCGGTAGACCGTGGTGGATTGGGACAGGGTAGTGGCCCACCAGTACTGACCCGGGGAACCGACTCGGAAACCGGAGCACAAGTGGGGGTACTCTGACCCTGAAGCTAGGTCCAGAAGCTACTGGGGGCTAGCTAATTAACTGATTGAGGCCAGGACTAGAGGTCCTGTCCCACCCAACGTCCCGACGGAAGACAACAGCCCAACAAGGGGGATAAGTAGTCACCGCCACGGCTGAGAGATCCCACGGGCCAGCGTCTGCAGGCAAAGGGCAACCACAAGCCGGGAGCAGACTCCTGAAGTTGCAAGCGCAGGTAGTCCAACATACAAACTAGGTGCAGGAGAAAGACAGAGACCACCAGCCGGGTGGGGGACCAGACTGCAGCAGGCTGTGGGCACCGACCACGATCACCTTGGTTTACCAGAGACTTGTGTGTTTTCTAATAGTGAGTACATCAGTGCCCTCCAGCCGCCCATCTCCCTGCACCGCCATACACCCCCCAACGGGTCCCAGGGCCACCATCCCTGCCCACGGAGGAGTTAACAACTTGCTGCATATCATCTCCCCCGGGTGCCTCGTAACTGCAGCGGTGGTGTCCACCTTCACCACATCCCGTGGGTGGCGTCATAAACTTAACATGACTCCGGCCGTACAACTACGTCCCCAAACCACAGCCCCCCCTTTTAGTTGAAGTGACCGCGAGACCCCTGGGTCCGGAGACCCTCGAACCACCCACAGAAGGTCCGGATCCGAGCGGGGGGCAATTTGAACTTCTGCTATGAGGCTGTATGATTTCTATATACGCCCCTGCTGGACAGACGCTCAAAGCCCCATTGATCAAGAACAGGAGAAAAGGACTGTTCAAATTTCGAAAAGTATGGTGAATGGTAAAAAACCTGTATTTTCAATTCATTAAAAATGTATTATATAGTAGTACATGCGGTAGCTACAACCTGACAGTTTTCTTTAACTGTTTTGGCTATAAAAAAAAAAAACGTCTTCAAGGTCACAAAGTCAAATTAAAAATGTGGCTATCAGTGAATCTTAAAAACAAACCAGAGATGACGTAAATGGTATGCAAATTATATCAAGATGTTATCAATTAGCAGTTACCACATCGTTCCATAGACACAAAAAGTTTACACATTGCGTGATAAGTCTCTATATCTTGCCCATTTGGCATAGCTAGGAAAGCACAAACTATAGACTATATCCACTTTTTCAACCAAGAAAAACAAGTGCTCAATGAAATCCCATAAAATATACAATTTATTCCATAATACAATAACAAGTATGTGACATAGTAAAATTTAAGCAGGGGGTCCAACATATCACAAGGGCAGTCCGCTCGCTCCAATAATACAGTTGGTACCAATATAATATATGGCAGCAATAATCTACTTTGTTTAAATATAATTTAGTTTAAAATATCCAATTATATGATAATTAATAATTTTGAAACAGACTTGCAGCAGGGTAAGGTTCAGGGCTACCTAAAATCAGCATGTGAACCGCTAGGATTTAAATAGGTGCTCCCAGTCTATGACCAATAGTAACAAATCCCACCTCTAATTAAATAAATAGCAGGAGAATCCTTGCTCACCTGGAGCTGCTGTAGGAGAGCGTCGGGACGCCGTGTCCCAATGCACTTTTTCACCCTCTTCTTCAGGGCACGTGTGTCACGTCTCCTCAAGAAGAAGGTGGAAACGCGCGTTGGGACACGGACATCCTGACACTGGGAGCACCTATTTAAATCCATACAGGGAACCTAACGGTTATTATAAATGGGATATGGATACATGCTGATTTTAGATAGCCCTGATCTTTACTTATAATATATGTACACACGTCTTCAAAATTGTTGGTACCCCTCGTTTAATGAAAGAAAAACCCACAATGGTCACAGCAATAACTTGACGAATCTGACAAAAGTAATAATAAATTAAAAATCTATGAAAGTGAACAAATGAAAGTCAGACATTGCTGCTTTTCAGCTTCCACAGAATTTTTAAAAAAATAAAACTCATGAAATAGGCCTGGACAGAAATGATGGCACCCCTGAAAATAATGTGACAAAGGGACATGTTAAATCAAGGTGTGTCCACTAATTAGCATCACAGGTGTCTACAATCTTGTAATCAGTCAGTGGGCCTGTATATCGGGCTACAGATACTCACTGTACTGTTTAGTGACATGGTGTGTACCACACTCAACATGGACCAGAGGAAGAGAAGGAGTTGTCTCAGGAGATTCGAAAGAACATTATAGACAAGCATGTTAAAGGCAAAGGTTATAAAACCATCTGCAAGCAGCATGATTTTCCTGTAACTACAGTTTCACATATTATTTAGAAATTCAAGATCCATGGGACTGTAGCCGACCTCCCTGGACGTGGCCACAGGAGGAAAATCGAGGACAAATCAAAGAGACGGATAATACAAATGGTAACAAAAGAGCCCAGAAAAACTTCTAAAGAGATTAAAGGTGAACTTCAAGCTCAAGGAACATCAGTGTCAGATGGCACCATCCGCCGTTGTTTGAGCCAAAGTGGAGTTCATGGGAGACGACCAAGAACGTCACCATTGTTGAAAAAAAATCATAAAAAAGCCAGACTGGAATTTGTTACACAACATGCTGACAAGCCACAAAGCTTCTCAGAGAATGGCCTATGGACAGATGAGACAAAAATTGAACTTTTTGGCAAGGCACATCAGCTCTATGAAGCATATCAAGAAAAGAAGACTGTCCCTACTGTGAAACATGTAGGAGGCTCTGTTATGTTCTGAGGCTGCTTTGCTGCATCTGGCACATGCTGTCTGGAATTTGTGCAGGATATAATCAAGATTAACAAGGGATTCTAGAGAGAAATGTGCTGCCCAGTGTCAGAAAGCCTGGTTTCAGTCGCAGGCCATGGGTCTTGCAACAGGATAATGACACAAAACACACAGCTAAAAACACCCAAGAATGGCTAAGAGGAAAACATTGGACTATTCTGAAGAGGCCTTCTATGAGCCCTGACCTGAATCTTATTGAGCATCTTTGGAAAGAGCTGAAACATGCCGTCTGGAAAAGGCAACCTTCAAACATGAGACAACTGGAGCAGTTTGCTCTTGAAGAGTCACCAAAATACCTGTCGAGAGGCGCAGAAGTCTCATTGACAGTTACAGGAATCGTTTGATTGCAGTGATTGTGTCGCGGGCGGGGAAGGGCGCCGCTGCGCTCGCTAACGCTCGGGTCCGGCGCTGCTGCGATGGCTGCTCGGTGGCTCAAGCGGTGGGCCGGATCCGGGGACTCGAGCAGCGCTCCTCACCCGTGAGTGAAAGGGGGTAGTTTGGTTTGGGGATTTGGTCCGTGACGCCACCCACGGGTTGTGGTGAGGTTGGGCACCACCGCTGCTGGTGACGGGGATCCCGGGAGCGATGGCAGGGAGCAGCTGGGATGTTGTTTTCCCCCTCCGTGGGTAGGGGTTGGTGGTCCCGGGGCCCGGTGAGATGACAGGCAGGCAGGGTTGGATGGGTGCAGGGTCGCTTGGACTGCGCAGCGTGGTGCCAGACGGCACGGTAGTACTCACTCAGCCACAAAGGTACGCAAAGTCTCTGGTAAACCAAACGGCTGGATGGACGGGTCCCGCAGCCGGCTGCTGTGGCTTCTCCTGGACGGTTAGTGGTGGCTGCCTTTCCCTGCACTTTTGTGTATGTTCGGTCCCGATGGATTCCCACCGGTAACCCGCTCCCCAGCGTGTGTATGTGCCGGGGGAGCCCTTTTGCCCGCAGGCTCTGGCCCTTGGAACTCTAGCTGTAGCGGTAGCTGTATTTCCTTCTGTTGGTTGGACGGTTGCCTTCTATCGGGTCTTGGCTGTTAGGAAACCCCTGGGGTTCCGGTCACTGATGGATTTGACCTCTAATGGCGACTCCAAGCCTGGTCGGGGTCCGTAGGCCCTGCCTGTGTGTGCTGGCTTCACTTCGCTCCCCGGTTCGGTACCGGCGGGCCACCGCCCGTCCCCGGTCCTATGGTTCTGCGTTGATCTGCCTCTCCTGCAGATGGCCACCACCGTCTGCCAACCTTGCTCTTAGTGCCCGGGCCCCACACCCGACACGGTCAGTTTGCTCCTCTCCTACCACTTCCCTAACTGGACTCTATTCTCAACTGACTTCCTTCTCCCGCCTCCAGGACTGTGAACTCCTCAGTGGGTGGGGCCAACCGCCTGGCTCCACCCCACCTGGTGTGGACATCAGCCCCTGGAGGGAGGCAACAAGGATTTTGTGTCTGGCTGATGTGCCTGTCTCAGGGTGGTGTATGTTGTAGTACCTGTGACGACCTGGCTAGTCCAGGGCGCCACATTCCCCCTTGTTTAAATGCAGACCGTCTGCGGGCTGCACGTCCATCACCGGTTTTATTTTTCTTTTCAACTGTAAAAATAATAAATAACATGTAACGGTAAACATTAAGCATACTTCAGGTCATCTTGAACGTTGCAAAAACACATATATTTACATTTTTAATAACAACGGACGGCTTCTGCTCTCCCACCCAAGCAACCTAGCCCTGATGCTGCCCCTAAGAAGTGGGCAGCACCCCTTGACCCCAGTCCAGATCCAGGCTGCCCGAGCGGGAACGGGTACGGTGCCTCGCACCCGGTTGTCACTTCAGGGGACCCCATGTCTATGGGGGACCCCTGACCCCCGGAGGATTGCCACCGGTTGCGGTAGTGGCGGGCCTGGGCCATCTCTTTCCTCCAGGCCCATCCTCCAAATCAGCCTGTCCGGAGGCGGCAACGGAAACATGCCCCAACATATTTACAATCCCACAAGTTCGTGGGTGCCCTGCAAGTTCTCAGGCATGTCCATGAAGAGTTCCTCATGCAACGGTACAAAGGGTCCCTACGGGGACAACTTGCTGGCAACGGCCGGGTCAATCACGGTGTCAATCAGGTTACTTTTTCAGTTGATTCATACATTTACTCATTTATACATTCAACATATAACACCCCTAAATGGTAGTTTCCCTGTACCTAAGCGGGGGTCGACCTAGGTTGGGGCGTGTGGACCTTCGGGGCCCACTGTTAGTGGGGACAGGCAGTGGGGCGGAGGAAACAACTGGTTCCTCTTCCCGTCTATAGTGTGGGGCAGGCGGAGACACAGGGGAGCTGGGTACAGGTGCATCCCTGGGCACTGGTTCATTGGCGGCTACTTCCATCTCTTTTTCCTCCACAGGTTGTGGGAACAGTAGCACGGGAAGAATCACTGCACCGTTCTGCGTAGGCCAATCTGCCGGGAAATCACCCATCATGGTGTGGATTACCTCTTTTTCTTTCTCCCCAGCCGGTCTGGGAGCCGGAACTTCAGTTGCCACCCTCAACGGTGGTGGGCACCTCTTCAGGTGGTCCCTGGAAACCATGGCCGAAGTCTTCCCCTGGTCACGACTGATCTGGTAGGCCTTCCCGTTCTCCCATTCAGTGGGTTGTATAACATACGGGGTCTTCTCCCATTGGTCATCCAGCTTATGGGTTCTTCTCTTTCGCTTCAGTACTACATCCCCAGGCTGAAAGGGCCCTGTAGGGGCCTTCCTGTTGAAGCACTGTTCTTGCTGTCCCCCACTCCGGCACAAGTTATTTTCTACGTATTCTTGGACTGGTCAGCAGTGGAAGGAAGGGCCTCTGGAGCCTCCAGATCCATTTCTAGGTCCACCGGCAACCGGCCTGGTCGGGCTCTCATTAGGTACGCGGGCGTGCACTTGGTGGAGCTGCTAGGAATATTATTGTACATGTCTACCAGATCGGGCAGCTTTTCCGGCCATAAGTTCCGCTCTTCCAACGGCAGGGTCTTAAGGAGATCCAAGACCAGATGGTTCATCTTTTCACACATGCCGTTAGTCTGGGCGTGGTACGGGGTGGTCCGGATCTTTTTACAGCCGTATAACTGGCAGAATTCCTGAAACACTTCTGCTTCGAAAGCTGGACCCTGGTCGGTCAGCACCCTCTCCGGGTATCCATGTGGTCGACAAAAGTAGGCCTGGAAGGCTCTGGCTGCAGTACGCCCGGTCAGATGTTTAACTGGGACAACCACCATGAATCTCGAATAGTGGTCTACAATGGTCAGAGTGTAGGTGTACCCACTTCGGCTAGGGGTGAGCATCACGTGGTCGAGGGCGACCAGCTCCAGCGGTTGATGGGTAATTATTGGGCGTAGGGGGGCCTTCTGGCTAGCTTCGTCCCTTCTTCTCAGCGTGCAGGGACCACACTCCCGGCACCAGGCCTCTACCGACTCCCGCATCCCACTCCAATAGAATCGTTCCCTCAACAGCATCTCCAGCTTCTTCCACCCAAAGTGCCCGGCACCGTCATAGTATGCTTGCAGAACAGTGGGCACGTTAGCCTGGGGAACCACCAGCTGGCGAACCCTCTCATGGGTCTTCGGGTTGATCAATTCCCGATACAGCTTCCCCTGGTGCAGGTACAGCCGGGCTCGTTCTCTCCACAGTCGTTAGGCCTCGGCGGGGGCGGCAGGGTCTATTCCGGCAGAGCCTTGTTCCACCAGGGTCTTGACCAAGCGGACAGCCGGTGCTTGTCCTGGGCTTCTTGCCACCCTTGGCTGGGCAGCGGATCTAAGTTCACTTGTTATTGCTGGACATGCAATTTCTCGGCTGGCGGCCGGTGGAACGCAGGCAACTCGATTTCTTCTAGGTCATCATCGTCCGGCCCCTCTCCCAACAGGTGGGGCATCCGGGAGAGTGCGTCTGCGTTAGCATTTTTTCGGCCTGCTCGGTACTTGATGGTGAAGTCATAGTTAGCCAACCTGGCCACCCACCGCTGCTCCAATGCACCCAGATTAGCTGTATCCAGATGGGTTAGTGGGTTATTGTCCGTATAAGCAGTGAACTTGGCTGCCGCTAGGTAATGGCGAAATCGCTCGGTGATGGCCCACACCAGTGCTAAGAGCTCAAGCTTGAAAGAGCTGTAGTTCTCAGGGTTCCTTTCTGTAGGTCGGAGTTTCCGGCTAGCATAGTTGATCACCTTCTCCCTTCCGTCCTGGACCTGGGATAAGACTGCTCCCAAACCTACATTACTGGCATCGGTGTAGAGGATGAACGGGAGACTGTAGTCGGGGTACACCAGGATTTCTTCCCCGGTCAAGGCCGTCTTCAGCTGACGGAAGGACTCTTTATGCTATTCTTCCCACGCCAACGGGGTTCCAGGGGACCTGCCACCCTTTGTCTGTCCCACGAGGAGGTCTTGCATGGGGGCGGCCATCTTCGTGTACCCCTAAATGAAGCGGCGATAGTAGCCCACCAGACCCAGGAACTGTCTCACCTCTCTCACCTCTCGGCCTCGGCAATCCTGAATGGCAGTAATCTTTTCGGGGTCTGGGATGACGCCTTCCGCGCCCGCCACATGTCCGAGTTACTGCACCCTGGGCTTCAATAGATGGCACTTGGAGGGCTTCAATTTCATCCCGTACTTGGCAAGCGACGCGAACACCTCAGCTAGGTGCTCCAGGTGGGCTTCATACGTCTGTGAGTATACAATTACATTGTCCAGGTACAGCAAGACGGTCTCAAAATTCAGATGTCCCAGACAGCATTCCATCAGCCGTTGGAAGGTTCCAGGGGCGTTGCACAGCCCGAACGGCATGCTGTTGAATTCACAGAGTCCCATGGGTGTAGCGAAGGCAGTCTTCTCGCGGTCCTCGGGCGCCACGGCCACCTGCCAGTACCCACTGGTGAGGTCCAGGGTGGAGAAGTAGTTAGCGGTTCTCAGTGCGGCCAGTGACTCTTCAGTACGGGGCAGAGGATAGGCATCTTTATGCGTTATCTGGTTAATCTTCCGGTAATCCACACACATCCTCATGGTGCCATCCTTTTTCTTTACTAGCACCAGCGGGGCGGCCCAGGGACTGCAGCTATCCCGAATAACCCCCGCCTCCTTCATATTCCTCAACATGTCTTTGGCGCATTGGTAGTGTGCGGGTGGGATAGGTCTGTATCTCTCTTTAATGGGGGGATGCTCGCCAGTGGGGATGTGGTGTTGGACCCCTTTAATCCGCCCAAAATCTAGTGAATGTTTGCTGAAAACCTGCTCGTACTCCTGTACCACCCGGTATACCCCTTCTTTGTGATGTGTGGGGGTAACATCAGTGCCTACATATAACTCTTGACACCACTCATCTAACCGCTCAGGGGATGTGTAGTGACTGGCAGAAGGCGGTGAGATCGGGGGAACGGCTTCCTGGATGGTGTGGGGGTCTAGGGTAAGCAGCTTGGCAAGGGTAGCGTACCGGGGAAGCCTGACCTCCTCCTCCCCACAGTTTAACAACCTTACGGGCACTCTCCCCTTCTTAACGTCTACTAGCCCTCGGGCGGCCATTACTGTGGGCCAGTGTTCGGAGGGCACGGGCTCTACCATGGCTGGGTAATCACGCCCCTGGGGACCTAGCGCTGCCCTGCACCAAATCATCATTTCACTCCTGGGAGGCACAATCAAAGGGGCCGCATCCATCACTTTCATTCCCCCAATCTCCCCTCCTGTTGAGTTCACTTGCTGCCGATACATCAAGGCCTGGATCTCACACTGCACAGCCCTCTGTCGGCCTCCTGCTGCGGTGGCGGCCAGCTGCTGCAGTAGGGTCAGCACCTCACTCATACAGTGCTCCATCACATTAGTCCCTAGCACTACCTTCGGGTTATGGTCGCTGGGTTCATTCATTATCACAATCATTCCCTGGTGCTGCAGCTCAGCCCGTTTCACGGTCATGGCCATTTGTTTGTATCCCACTTGGGTCAAGGGGAGTCCATCAGCTGCGATCAGTGTCATGCTACCATCCGGAGGGGCAAGTTCATCATCCCCCCAATACCGCTGATACAGTGTGTATGGTATCGTGGTTACCTGGGATCCAGTGTCCAGGAGTGCCATCAGCGGGATGCCGTCAAAGGGATGATGAGACGGGCTCCAATGTTCCGCTCCCGCCAGTCTGGGGGGCCACTGGGTTCTACTCCTGAGGATTGGCCCTTGGCCCCAGGGGTTGCTCGTTTAACGGACACCATCGGGAGTAGTGGCCGGGCTTGCTGCACCTGTAACAAATTGGAGGTCCATACCGTGAGTTATTGGCCCTTCTCCGCTGCATCCAGGGGACGTCCTCCGGGCTGTCGGCGAGCTGCATCCTCCCCGGGGGCTTAGATCTCGTCGGAGGCTGGAGTGCGGCGAGGATCTTGGCGAGGTCTCCATCCATGCGACGGACCTGGGCAGCCAGCTCCTCCATCATTCCGCCAGGGGCTGCAGGGGCCGAGGGAGCTGGGAGAGGAGGGGCTACCAAGATGGGAGCTGTCTCAGCTGGCCATAGGGCCGCTTCAGGGATGTCGGACGCTGGGGGCTGCAGAGCTTTGATGGCCCGTTCTTTCAGCACGGCAAAGTCCACGTTAGGGGTTCTAGGGCCCACAGCCGGAGCTGCTTGCGGTCCTCCGGGGATCCCAGCCCCTGCACGAACTGCTCGACTAACCTTTTGTTGCTGTCCGCATCGTTAATGGTATCCACCCGCTTCAGCGTACGGAGGGAAGTTTGCAGGCGCAAGGCATAGTCTCTAATACTATCTGCAGGACGCTGTCGACATTGATAAAACTGCATCCGCAGCTCGGCTTCGGTGCGGGTCTCGAAGGCAATCTGAAGCTTTTCAAAGATAGTGGCCACGGAGGACCGGTCCCTCTCGGTCCAGGTCTCCGTCTCCTGCTCAGCCGCGCCGGTTAGCTGCCCCAGCACTACCGCTGCACGTTGCTTATCGGTCAGAGGATACAGTTCAAGGACCGGGTTAAGCTTCTTCCGGAAGACCTGTAAAGCATCAGGTTTCCCGTCGTACTGCGGCAGCCAGGTAGCTCCGGGCACATAGGGCAAGGAGAACGGCATCACCTGAGCAATGGCGGGGGCCACGGGCTCCCCTGCTCGTGCGACTGGAGCACGGGCTGGCCCATTTCAATCCACGGGTGCCACTGCGGCTGCGACCGCCGCTCCTCCAGCGGCTTCGTCGGGTGCAGACATCTTGTTACCGCCCCCCTTTGGTCTTTTCTCGCCACCTCCTCTTCAGGGGCGGGGCTTCGGCTTTCGCGCCTCCACTGCTCAAGAAGACGCTTGAGCGGGAAAATCTTCGCGCCCAAGATGGCGGATTCTGAAATTTTTCGGCCGGCTACACCGCCGGCGGGGCACAAGGCGCACTTCTACCAGCCGGCAGAACGGTAAGATCCTGTTCGTGACGCCAAGTTGTCGCGAGCGGGGAAGGGCGCCGCTGCGCTGCGCTCGCGAACGCTCGGGTCCGGCGCTGCTGCGATGGCTGCTCGGTGGCTGGAGCGGTGGGCCGGATCCGGGGACTCGAGCGGCGCTCCTCGCCCGTGAGTGAAAGGGGGTAGTTTGGTTTGGGGATTTGGTCCGTGACGCCACCCACGGGTTGTGGTGGGGTTGGGCACCACCGCTGCTGGTGACGGGGATCCCGGGAGTGATGGCAGGGAGCAGCTGGGATGTTGTTTTCCCCCTCCGTGGGTAGGGGTTGGTGGTCCCGGGGCCCGGTGAGATGACAGGCAGGCAGGGTTGGATGGGTGCAGGGTCGCTTGGACTGCGCAGCACGGTGCCAGACGGCACGGTAGTACTCACTCAGCCACAAAGGTACGCAAAGTCTCTGGTAAACCAAACGGCTGGATGGACGGGTCCCGCAGCCGGCTGCTGTGGCTTCTCCTGGATGGTTAGTGGTGGCTGCCTTTCCCTGCACTTTTGTGTATGTTCGGTCCCGATGGATTCCCACCGGTAACCCGCTCCCCAGCGTGTGTATGTGCAGGGGGAGCCCTTTTGCCCGCAGGCTCTGGCCCTTGGAACTGCTGAATTTCCTTCTGTTGGTTGGACGGTTGCCTTCTATCGGGTGTTGGCTGTTAGGAAACTCCTGGGGTTCCGGTCACTGATGGATTTGACCTCTAATGGCGACTCCAAGCCTGGTCGGGGTCCGTAGGCCCTGCCTGTGTGTGCTGGCTTCACTTCGCTCCCCGGTTCGGTACCGGCGGGCCACCGCCCGTCCCCGGTCCTACGGTTCCGCGTTGATCTGCCTCTCCTGCAGATGGCCACCACCGTCTGCCAACCTTGCTCTTAGTGCCCGGGCCACACACCCGGACACGGTCAGTTTGCTCCTCTCCTACCACTTCCCTAACTGAACTCTACTCTCAACTGACTTCCTTCTCCCGCCTCCAGGACTGTGAACTCCTCAGTGGGTGGGGCCAACCGCCTGGCTCCACCCCACCTGGTGTGGACATCAGCCCCTGAAGGGAGGCAACAAGGATTTTGTGTCTGGCTGATGTGCCTGTCTCAGGGTGGGGGTGTATATTGTAGTACCTGTGACGACCTGGCTAGTCCAGGGCGCCACAAATGCCTCAAAAGGTTGTACAACAAAATATTAAGTTGAGGAGGAGGAGGGGGAAGAGGAGGAAGAGGAAGAGGAGGAGGAGGGGGAGGAGGAGGAGGAAGAGGAGGAGGAGGAAGAGAGGAGGAGGAGGAGGGGGAGGAGGAGGAGGAAGAGAGGAGGAGGAAGAGGAGGAGGAGGAAGAGGAGGAGGAGGGGGAGGAGGAGCAAGAGAGGAGGAGGAGGAGGGGAAGGGGAGGAGGAGGAGGAGGAGGTGAGTGCCATCATTTCTGTCCAGGCCGATTTCATGAGTTTCATTTTTTTTTTAAATTCTGTGGAAGCAGAAAAGCAGCAATATCTGACTTTCATTTGTTCTTTTCATAGATTTTTTTTATTTATTATTATTTTTGTCAGATTCAAGTTACTTCTGTGACCATTGTGGGTTGTTATTTCATTAAATGAGGGGTAGCACCAATTTTGACCACTTGTGTATGTATTCACTATGATTTAGCCTGAATAGACAATCTGAATAGGTTATCTCTGCACATTGAGGTGCCCCAGGGTTTATTACCATTATAAATTTAATATATTACCTTGCTATTTTATTGTGGTTCATTGTTATCAAAACCTTACCCTGCTGCAAGTCTGTTTCAAAATCTTAATTATATACTTGGATATTTTAAACTAAATTATATGTATACAAAGTATACTATTGCTGCCATAGATTATATTGGTACCAACTGTATTATTGGAGTGTATGGACGGTCCTTGTGATCTATTAGACCCCTTGCTTAAATTTTACTTGGTCACATAGTTTTTATTGTATTAATGAATAAATGCTATATTTTATGGTATTTAATTGAGTACTTGTTTTTCTTGGTTGAAAAAGTGGATATAGTCAAAGGTTTACATATATAAAATCCAATACAATAGGGATACAATGGATATCAAATAGTGGGGATGAGACACTGACTGTGTGCATACTGTACAAGGCAGATCAAAGTATTGTGGTGCGCATGCGCGGGTGGCCTTTAACCTTTCCACGCACCTGCACATTACAGTACTTTTAGCTGCCCTCAGCAGGGCAGATCAAAGTGTGCCTGCGCAGTACCGCAATACCGACATGGGCAGGATACGAGGACGGAGGTCGCAGCAGAGAGGAGGCGCCGGACCGGAGAGAGGAGACGCCGGACCGGAGAGCAGTGATACCCATCAGACTGATTAGCCCCCTAGGTAAGTATTATAAAAGTGTTTTTACATTATGCAGAGTGGCCTAGGCTCTTATATACAGTATTCTGGATTGCTGTATATAGGAGCCCACTGGTGGTGGCCGCAGCTTATAGTCGCGAAATCTGGTGAAATTTCCCTTTAAAATGATCTTTACACTTGAAACCAGAGCCCCACAAGGGTTAAATAATAGACAAGATTTGATCACAGTTTATTAATATGGTTATGATATATTGTGGTTTAACCATCATTC
Organism: Anomaloglossus baeobatrachus; assembly: GCF_048569485.1. Lineage (NCBI taxonomy): Eukaryota > Metazoa > Chordata > Amphibia > Anura > Aromobatidae > Anomaloglossus > Anomaloglossus baeobatrachus. The sequence goes on from NC_134353.1 coordinate 63,526,792, forward strand.
CTTGTGTACTGCTTTCTCCTGTTGTATTGCAATTTATATATGTAAACGTTTGTAGCGTCTATGGAACGATGTGGTTATTGCTAATTTGCTAATTGATAACATCTTGATATAATTTGCATACCATTTACGTCATTTCTAATTTGTTTTTATGACTTGTGGTTAGCCACATTTTTAATTTGACTTTGTGACCTTGAAGAAGGCTGTTTTTTTTTGTTTTTTTTATATAGCCGAAGCCCGTAGTTGTGTTAGATAGATACACATAACTGTGAGGTTGTAGCTACCGCATGTACTACAATCTAATGAATTTTTACTATTCACCTTGCCTGTGTGACGCCCTGGACCCCAGGGGTCACAGGTCATTACACACACACACACCCCCTTCCCTGGACAGGTCACACCAGTCAAACTCAAAATCCTTGTTGCCACCCTCCAGGGTTGATGTTCACACCAGGTGGGGCGGAGCCAGGTGGTTGGCCCCGCCCACCGAGGAGTTGACAGGCTGGAGGCGGGAAAGGCACACAGTGGAGTTCAGTGCAGTGCAGTGGAGTGAGAGGAGCGAAAACTGTGGTGTCTGGGTTGGAACCGGGGCGCATACAGCAAGGTCGGCAGATGGTGGTGGCCGTCTGCAGGAGTTGGCAAAGGTCAGCGGAACCGTAGGACCGGGGTCGGGCGGTGGCCCGCCGGTACCGAACCGGGGAGCCGATTGGAGCCAAGTACCAGGCAGGGTACTCAGACCCCGACTAGGCTTAAAGCCAACCTCTGGTCAAATTCTCTGATTGCGGTCTGGACCTCAGGGGTTCATTCCCAACCAAGTCCCGATTGAAGCCAACAGCCCAAACAGTACAGATAAGCGCCACCACCAAGGGCCAGAGATCCAAAGGGCCAGCGTCTGCGGGCAAAGGGGATCCTCCGGCACATATGTAAAGGGTGGACGGACCCCTGGTGTTGAAGAAGACGTTTTCCCCCCTGAAGATGCCCCACGGTGTGGTGGCAAGTGATGCTGATGTGATATTATTTGTGGTTGTAGTAGTAACCGGTGCCCCCACTAGGTGTCAGGGTGGAGCAGTGGTCCCTCTGGGAACAGTGACAGGAGAAGGAGGGGCAGGACAGCCTAGGGGGAGGGATAGAGGACTCTAGCAGAGTCAGAGTTGTAGTTGGGGTGGTGTGTGTAGAGACAGAGAGAAGCAACGGGGCAGAGTGTGGGAGCGATACGTGGCAGATAGCCAAAGAGAGAGAAAGTGCCTTGACCAAGAAACAGAAGTACCCGGGTGAGACCCGTACGAGCATAGACAGAGAAGCAGAAGTGTATGGGCAAACCCCGTAGTAGCGGAGTACGAGTATAGATGAAGAGACAGAAGTAGACGGGTAACGCCCGCAGAAGAGAAAAAGTAGTCCCCCGGCAAGAACTATAATTTGTAACTGAAGTGTTTGTGTGCCGAAACTGTACAGCAAGATAGAAGCTATGTTCAATAAAGTGCCTTTTGGTTTACCAGCTGCCTGTCTGCGGCGTTTTACTGAGACTGAAGAAGAGCCCCTGCCATCCACACTCTGCCCCACAAACGAAACCCCTGCCTTAATAGTGACGGCCGGGCCAGGGGTCAGCCTGATGCACAAAGTGGCCATGACTGCACCCCCCAAGGCACCCCCTGCCCCCGTTACACATACACGTCGGGGAGCGGACTACCGGTGCCCAAGCATTGGAGTCAACATTCAAACACAGGTGCAGGGAAACGACAGCCACCATCAACCCATCCAGGGAACCACTGCAGCCGGCTGCGGGCCCTGTCCATCCAGCCATTTGGTTTACCAGAGACTCTGTCCATCTATATCTGAGTGAGTACACCAGTGCCATCCGGCACCGCGCTGCACTGCACCGCGACCCTGCACCCATGCGAGCCCCATCCTACTGGAAAATAATCGGCCACCGGGCCACGGGACCAACAGCCCCTACCCACGGAGGGGTCAACACCTAGCTGCTCCCTGCCATCGCTCCCGGGAACCCCGTCACCAGCAGCGGTGGTGCCCACTATCACCACAACCCGTGGGTGGCGTCACAAACACTCTATCCATCCCAACAATCCCACTCCCCTCCCATTTCACTCGTGGGCGAGGAGCGCTGCTCGAGCCCCGGGTCCGGCCCGCTCGAGCCACCGAAGAGAAGGCACCGGATCCGGGCGCGATCTCCCCGAGCAGCCCCCGCGACAGGGAAGCCGGCCCCCGCCCTCGACACCTGCTCACTGGTTTCCTCAGCTTTTCTTGATTTCTGCTTTAGTACAATCATCCGATTCCAGCAGTCAGACATTGTGGGAGAATGAATTGTGTTTTCTTGACTATAGATGCATTGGGAGCTTGTGACGTGACTTCTTTTCCGGCAGAAGTTACTGTAACAAGATGATGCTGCGCGACTGGAGCAGCAACAGTAAAATTTGAAGGTGCCAGAAGGTGAGAGTCACGCTCACCGATGCGGGTGGTACTGTGGTGAGCAAAGGTGGACATAGTAGACCACAGGAGGACCCCAGGCTTACCCTTTAGTGGAAGGGGCCTGACTAAGCGCCCACCGCGAGGCGGGCGCCAGGTGCTACTTCCAGGGCAGTGACTGGGACTGTGGCAGCTGACTCTCAGGACAAGGGCGAATGCAGGGGCAGACAAGCTGAGGCTGGAGGCACTGCTGGGTCACACAAGTACAGTCTCTGGTATAGCAAGAGCCACCGGGGTAGCAGAGGCTGGAGGCATGGCCAGGATGGACAGGCACAGTCTCTGGTGTAGCAAAGGCTTCTGGGGTAGCAGAGGCTAGAGGCACAACCGGGTTGGACAAGCACAGTCTCTGAGGCTGGAGGCATGGTCGGGTTGGACAGGCACAGTCACTGGTATAGCAATGCCACCAAAGTAGCTGTGGCTGGAGGCACGGCCAGGTTGGACAAGCACAGTCACTGGTATAGCAAGAGCCTTTGAGGTAGCAGAGGCTGGAGGCACAGCCGAGTTGGACAGGCACAGTCTCTGATGCTGGAGGCACAGTTGGGTTAGACAGGCACAGCAAACCGCAGAAGATGGAGGACAGACAGGGATGTAGTACACTGTTACAAAAGCACAGCGGGCAAGGGGATCTGACAACTAGCTGGCTACGGCAAACACTAACTAACTAAACACGTTGATCAGGCACCTTCCCTGGTGAGAGATAGCCTTATGTACCCAGTGCCTCTCAGTGATAGGCTGAGAGGCACTTCCTGGGAGTGGCGCTCTGTTCCTTTAAGAAAAGGGCAGCAGCACGTGCACGTGCCCAAGGGACGCTCCTGAAAGATCAGCGCCATATATACAGGACCAGGGAGGAGGAAGCAGGAAGCGCACACATGGAGGAATGAAGAGATACCGGGACACATGTGAGAGCTGGCCGCGGCGGCAAGTAGTGCGCTTCCCTGCAGGAGGAGGAGAGCGGGGAGCGCAAGGATTGCAGTGCTACAGTATATGACAGGGGGCAGGGGACTTACACTTAAAGCACCAATCCAGCGCTGAAAAAGAAAAAATGCTGGAATGGTCATACGAAACAGAGAGGTCATACAATAAACAAACTCTAACAGTTAACGCAGCGCCATCTGCTGTCTGCTTAACAGTATGACTGCAGCTTTTTTTTCTCCAACATAAAATGCAATACCACGCACAACCTGTGAATAGATGTGACGCTGTTTTTACAACGAAAACAGCCATGCTTTTCTCATCTAGAATAACACCCTTTATTCCGTCCTCATTTTCATTCTCTACAGAATATCTTTTCCTAAACTTAAATGAATGAATCTTACATCATGTGATTGCTTTGACCACTCCATGGTAATTGAGCCATTTTTTTAAACACATTGTGTGACCAATTATCCCCTCCACGCACACTTTTTTAGTCAATCTCAATAGGTACCCATCCCCCGTTGCAAAAAAAAGTGCAAGATTTTACGATAATATCATAATAGGATTAATTACTAACCCATGTAAGCACAAGACAATGGTAAAATGTAGAATGCTGCAGTCTGACCTAGGTGAGAAGAGTCGGTAGACAGAGGCATGTTTACGCCCCGGGTGTATTGTGTTGATAAATACTTTTTAACTGAAGTCTAAAAATGCCCTAGGAAGCAGACCCAAGTCATCACAGTCAGGATGTAGTGCTAGATGGACTGGACCTTAAGGGTAAAGGGTACTTTACACGATGCGATATCGGTCCCGATATCGCTAGTGAGCGTACCCGCCCCGTCGGTTGTGCGACACGGGCAAATCGCTGCCCGTGGCGCACAACCTCGCTTACCCCGTCACACGGACTTACCTGCCCTGCAACGTTGCTCTGGCCGGCAATCCGCCTCCTTTCTAAGGGGGCGGTTCGTGAGGCGTCACAGTGACGTCACACAACAGCCGTCCAATAGAAGTGGAGGGGCGGAGATGAGCGAGACGTAACCTCCTGCCCACCTCTTTCCTTCCTCATTGCCGGTGGACGCAGGTAAGGAGATGTTTCTCGTTCCTGCAGTGTCACACATAGCGATGTGTGGTGCCTCAGGAACGAGGAACAACATCGTACCTGCAGTAACAATGATATTAAGGAAAGGAGCGACGTGTCAACGAGCAACGATTTTTCACGTTTTTGTGCTCGTTGACCGTCGCTCATTGGTGTCACACGCTACGATGTTGGTAACAGCACCAGATGTTCGTCACTACCGACTTGACCCCCACGATATATCGTTACCGATATCGCAGTGTGTAAAGTACTCTTTAAGGTGCTTTCACACATCCAATATTTGCTGTCAGGCACAATCCAGCAACTACAGGATAAAAGGGATCCGGTGCCAGATCCATATTTTTCCTCATTGAATTGTATTAGTGCCGGATTGTGCCTGATGCCCTTGCATTGCATCCATTGTACGCCGGATCCGGCGAAATTTCTGTGTCCAGCTGCCTGAAATTACGCAGTATGGAACATATTTTGGCAAAAAAACGGACCACGCCAGATCTGACATCGTCCGGCGTCATGTACATTGGGCACTTGATCCGTCGTAATGCGGCATACAACGCATTACAGCAACGGATTCCGTTTTTTGCTACTGAGCATTCAACAGATCCATCCAAAAACTGAAGGAACTGATAGAAAAAAACTGATGCAATTGATCTGTTTTTTTGCCTGATCCGTTGTATCAGTTTTTACACTGGATTGTGCCTGATGCCAAAACCGGATGCGTGAAAGCAGCCTTAGGCTGCTTTCACACATCCGGTTTGAGCAGTGCGGCTCAATCCGGCTGTGAAGCCTATGCAACGGATGCGGTGAAAACACCGCATCTTTTGCATAAGTTTTTTACATGCGGCCGGTCCGGTTTTTGCCGCTTGCGGCATGCTACTGAGCATGCGCAGTGGCAAAAAACGCATGCGGCGGCCGGATGCGGTTTTTGCCGCATCGCGCCGCATCCGGCATCCATAGGGATGCATTGGGAAAAGCGCCGCATCGGCCGGATGCGGTGCAATGCGGCTTTTTTTGCCGGAGCAAAAAACGTGTCAGGGAACGTTCCATCTGGCCGCCGCATCGGCTAAATCTGCCGCATGCAGCAAAAGCCGGACCGAACGCAAGCCCATGCGGCACAATGCGGCACCAATTAAAGTCTATGCAGGAAAAATGCAACCGGCAGCAAAAAAAACCGGTTGCGGTTTTCCTGCAAAGTGCCGGATTGTGCCGCATTGCAAAAGCCGGATGTGTGAAAGCAGCCTAACTCAGCTGGTTTCCTCCCCATGGTCTGATGGCGCACAGTGTGTGGGAGTCAGAGAGTGATGAAACTGAGATAAACTAGTCCAATTATCACAGATTCCGACCTGTCAATTTCACAGGTGCCATTCCCAGGTACCCTTAATGTATACCGCAACACTGCGTCAGTAATAGACTCTCTGCAGAAGTGTCCTTTATTATGTAGCTGATGTCCAGTCAGCGTATATCACACCCCGCACACTGCTACCGTGTCAGCGGTAATTGATCACAACAGTCGTTTGATTGTCATTGCTCTCAGTGCGTCTGTAATTGAAGAGCAAGCACATTTTAAGGACAAAGCAGCTTTTTCATTGGCACAGTGTTACTGCTTTCTAGTAACCTAAGGCCATATTGCAGTGTACAAATGCAAAGCAAAGGCAGTAACTCCTTCTAGCAAAATAATTCACAGGACCCCGGTCAGTATTCAGGAGCCCTGCGAACCTTCTCCTATGTGCGCCACTTTTGATCAGCCGGCCTGGCACAACATCATCTGTGCGTTCCGCCGCAACAATGTCGTTGCCTATCCAAAGAGTAACTGCGGATTCCAGCAGATAGGAGGAGGTTTGAGGCGTTCTAGTCCAGTATCCATGGATTTATTACCTCCTGGCCAGAAGACCAGGCTCCTGCAAATCAATTCACTCTTCCCAACACCTGAGGAACAAGAAAAGAAATGGGCTACAGAAAGGAGATCTGCTCAAATAATACATGCTGGTGTCCTCGCACTCTCCTGCTCCCCTCCCCCAGCGAGGACGTTGGTTCCCTCACCTGTCCAGGCGTCTTGTGGCGGAGGATTTGTCCCCGTCCCATGCTGCTGCCCTCTGGAGAGTCTGTACTCCTAGCAGGCTGCCAGCCTCTGCCCATAGGGCTCACCCGCCAGCATGCCCCCTTTCTTAAAGGGCAGCGCCATCTTAATCTGGAACTGCCTCCCAACTGGGAGGCCGCAGGTACTTAAGGCACATCTGCCCTATCAGTGGTGCCTGGGCAACGAGTTTTATATGTTGCTAGTTGTCAGCACTGTACTGCTGTCTCTTCCGCTGCTGTCCATCTGTGCTAGTTCTGCTGCTGACACCTATTTGTATTTTAGTGTGCTGCTGCTGTATTACCTAACCTGCCGCTGCTGCTACAAGCTGCCACGTCAGCCACGATATCCGCTGCTGCATCTATCGTTCCGTTCATCCATCCATCCGACCCTCCATTCATCCCGGACGGAACCTCTACACCCGCTGCTGCAAAGTATCCTAACTAGCTGCTGCTGCTGCCGCATCCATCTGTCCATCCATCACGGACGGAACCTCTACACATGCTTCTGCCGCAACCTATTGCCAGAGAACTTCACTCCCATACCCCTGGGGCCAGTCAATGCGACACCAGTGTTCCCAAGTGGCACCCGGACTCATACAGTGCCTTGCGAAAGTATTCGGCCCCCTTGAATTTTTCAACTTTTTCCAACATTTCATGCTTCAAACATAAAGATAAGCATTTTAATGTTATGGTGAAGAATCAACAACAAGTGGGACATAATTGTAAAGTTGAACGAAATGTATTGCTTATTTTAAACTTTTGTAAAAAAGAATAAACTGAAAATTGGGGCGTGCAATATTATTCATCCCCTTCACTTTCAGTGCAGCAAACTCACTCCAGAAGTTCATTGAGGATCTCTGAATGATCCAATGTTGTCCTAAATGACTGATGATGATAAATATAATCCACCTCTGTGTAATCAAGTCTCCGTATAAATGCACCTGCTCTGTGATAGTCTCAGGGTTCTGTTTAAAGCACAGAGAGCATCATGAAGACCAAGGAGCACAACAGGCAGGTCCGTGATACTGTTGTGGAGAAGTTTAAAGCTGAATTTGGTTACAAAAAGATTTCCACAACTTTAAACATCCCAAGAAGCACTATGCAAGCGATCATATTGAAATGGAAGGAGAATCATACCACTGCAAATCTACCAAGACCCGGCCGTCCATCCAAACATTCATCTCAAACAAGGAGAAGACTGATCAGAGATGCAGCCAAGAGGCCCATGATCACTCTGGATGAACTGCAGAGATCTACAGCTGAGGTGGGAGAGTCTGTCCATAGGACAACAATCAGTCATACACTGCACAAATCTGGCCTCTATGGAAGAGTGGCAAGAAGAAAGCCATTTCTCAAAGATATCCATAAAAAGTGTTGTTTAAAGTTTGCCACAAGCCACCTGGGAGACACACCAAACGTGGAAGAAGGTGCTCTGGTCAGATGAAACCAAAATCGAACATTTTGGGCAAAATGCAAATGATATATTTGGCGTAAAAGCAACACAGCTCGTCACCTTGAACACACCATCCCCACTGTCAAACATGGTGGTGGCAGCATCATAGTTTGGGCATGCTTTTCTTCAGCAGGGACAGGGAAAATGGTTATAATTGATGGGAAAATGGATGGAGCCAAATACAGGACCATTCTTGAAGAAAACCTGTTGAAGTCTGCAAAAGACCTGAGACTGGGACGGAGATGTGCCTTTCAACAAGACAATGACCCCAAAACATAAAGCAAAATCTACAAAGGAATGGTTCACAAATAAACGTATCCAGGTGTTAGAATGGCCAAGTCACAGTCCAGACCTGAATCCAATCGAGAATCTGTGGAAAGAGCTGAAAACTGCTGTTCACAAACGCCTCCTGTTACAGGGGGACCGGCAGATTAGGACCAGGGGGTATATATCCTAATCGCCAGTCGGGGCCCACCGTGCTCCAGATGACAAAGGAGCTGCTGGCACCTGAGGGTTAGGCGGAGACTATAGAGCTGGATGGCTCTGAGATAACCCAGGAACTCTGGGAACCGGTCACGTGTGTTGGGACACGTCAGACCGGACGACAACCCGATTAGCGTTTTGGTGCACCTAGCGCTACACCAACCACGTGTGCAGGAAACACGTCAGGCCGGGTGGTAACCAGGTAGCGTTGACCGGAAGACCGCCACGAAAGCGCCCTATCGGCCACGTGTGTAGGACACGTCAGGCCAGATGGGTACACCAGTAGCGTTGACCGGGAAGCCGAGGAGGATAAGGAACACCCTGTTAACTCCACAGGGGTCCTGGGGTACGCTGTCCGTGCGCGTAGGAGGCACAACCGGACAGGTGGCGCAGCAGGTGCGTTGTCCGTGTGCGTAGGGGGCACAATCGGACATGTGGAGCAGCAGGTGCGTTGTCCGTGTGCGTAGGTGGCACAATCGGACAGGTGGCGCAGCAGGTGCGTTGTCCGTGTGCGTAGGGAGCACAATCCGACAGGAAGCACAGCAGCCGCAGCCCAGTTAACACCACTGGGCTGCTATAGCAAGACTGGAACGGCAGGAGGGAAGCACGGCGCCTGACCCTGATGTGCCGAGCCACGAATCTTGGCGTGACAGGCACCGTTCGCCTAACCCTACCTACCGCTTCCCAACATAGGCTTATGCCGCAATGAGGCTCTAACATGGAGGTGTGCTCTGACTGAGCCAAAGTGAAGACTGCGCATCTCCATGTTGTCTCCAGCCCCTTTTATAACCTGGGTCCGCCCCAAACCCAGGGTGGAACCACCAAGGTCCAATAGCAGAGTGCCATGTCATCAGTGACGTCACATGCGACCTATCCGGAACCGCCACGTCATTGATGACCTCATGGCAGCCACGCCCCAAACACTTCACCAGTCATCGTCTGACGACCAATACTGAGGTGCCAGATCATAGGGGCGGGCCTCTGCGAGCCAGTCCGGAGTTGCCACGTCATCAGGACACCTGACACCCTCTGCCCTATCAGGGCCTGCCACCTCACGGACATGCTCAGTGAGGTCCTTACCGGACCTAGCCTCTGGTGCACTAAGTGCCTGAGCATGCCCAGTAGCCTGAGCAACAGGCTCAGAAAGCAGACTATCAGTTTGAGCATGCTCAGTAGGCACATCCCAGCACTTGGACACAGCACGAAGTCCAAGTACCTGTGCAAAGAGGCTGTTAGGGTTAATTGTGGGGGCATGCTCAATAGCCTGAACTGAGGACTTAGTCTCAGACATAACACAATCAGGCTGAGCATGCTCACTAGGCAAAACACCGGGCTTAAACTCTGGCTGGGGTAAATCGGCGCACGCATGCGCACTAGCCGCCTCTCCACACTTAGACGTGGTGGAAGGAACAGCCAACTGGACGACTCGAGGCACGGCCAAGAACGGAAGCCGGCGCCTGGGCGCAACAGGAATCGCAGCAGGCTGCTTGCGGCTATGGCGGCGCCGGTTCGTAACACCTCCATCCAACCTCACTCAGCTCCAGCTGTTTGCAAAGGAAGAATGGGCGAAAATTTCAGTCTTTCCATGTGCAAAACTGATAGACACATACCCCAAGCGACTGCAGCTGTAATCGCAGCAAAAGGTGGTGCTACAAAGTATTAACTTAAAAGGGGAAGAATAATATTGCACGCCCCATTTTTCAGTTTATTATTTTTTATAAAAGTTTAAAATAAGCAATAAATTTCGTTCAACTTCACAATTGTGTCCCTCTTGTTGTTGATTCTTCACCATAAAATTCAAATTTTATATCTTTCTTTGAAGCCTTAAATGTGGGAAAAGGTTGAAAAATTCAAAGGGGGCTGAATACTTTCGCAAGGCACTGTATATGCAGCGTAACACCTCCACCATTAGGGGCTCTGGAGAAGAGCAGGCTCAGGTCTGTAGTCAAGCCCCTTCAGGTTTTCTATGTATTGCGTCCCAGTGGGTTCACTAGCATCTCTGCTCGCCCGACGAGCATAACAGCAGTTAACATAAAGTAACACAGGATAATGCATGAGTAAATAAAAACATATATATAATCTAATGAAGCATGACATAACTAATAAAGAAATGGGATAAATATAAGTCCCAAATTGTGCAAACCTGCATACCAGAAGGTCTAAATGCCAGAGTATTACTATGTGAAAAATGAATGCAAAGATGTGGAAAGGCGCCCAGATATGAGAATGGGGGATGAACCCGACGCGTATCGCCTCCAGAAATGAGGCTTCCTCAGGGGCAAAAATGCAAGTAAGCCAATTTGTAATTGCATATACTGTATATAGGTTACAAATAATTAATAAATCATTACCATGTGTGTCAGTATGGGGCTGAACCACATGTAGAATAAATGCCAAATAAAGTTGTGTAATACAAAAGGCTTGTATCATGTGACTGAAAGTCCCATCCGGAAATAGAAGGTCCGTATGTAATTAGGAGGCTATGTGGGGGCTTGTATCTTATATATATAGAGGGTATGTAGGGACTTGCATCGTATATCGAGGGGCTATGTGGTGGCTCATACTGTATATAGGGGGTTATGTGGAGGTTCATACTGTATATAGGGGTTATGTGGTGGCTCATACTGTATATAGGGGGTTATGTGGAGGTTCATACTGTATATAGGGGTTATGTGGGGGCTCATACTGTATATAGGGAGTTATGTGGAGGCTCATACTATATATATGTGGTTATGTGGAGGCTCATACTGTAGATATGGGTTATATCGAGGCTCAAACTGTATATAGGAGTTATGTAGAGGCTCATACTGTATATAGGGGGTTATGTAGAGGGTCACACTGTATATGGCGTGTTATGTGGAGGTTCATACTGTATATAGGGGTTATGTGGGGGCTCATATTGTATATAGGAGTTATGTAGAGGCTCATACAGTATATAAGAGGCTATGTGGGAGCTCATACTGTATATAGGGAGTTATTTGGAGGCTCATACTGTATATATGGGGTTATGTGGAGGCTCATACTGTATATAGGGGTTATGTCGAGGTTCATACTGTATATAGGGGTTATGTAGAGGCTCATACTGTATATAGGGGTTATGTAGAGGCTCATACTGTCTATAGCAGGCTATGTGGTGGCTCATACTATATATAAGAAGCTATGTTGGAGCTCATACTGTATATAGGGTGTTATGTGGTGGCTCATACTGTATATAGGGGGTTATGTGGTGGCTCCTACTGTATATAGGCTTTATATGGAGGCTCATACTGTATATAGGAGTTATGTAGAGGCTTATACTGTATATAGGAGTTATGTAGAGGCTTATACTGTATATAGGAGTTATGTAGAGGCTCATACTGTATATAAGAGGCTATGTGGTGGCTCATACTATATATAAGAGGCTATGTGAGAGCTCATACTGTATATAGGGAGTTATGTGGAGGCTCATACTGTATATATGGGGTTATGTGGAGGCTCATACTGTATATAGGGGTTATGTCGAGGCTCATACTGTATATAGGAGTTATGTAGAGGCTCATACTGTATATAGGGGGTTATGTAGAGGGTCACACTGTATATGGCGTGTTATGTGGAGGTTCATACTGTATATAGGGGTTATGTGGGGGCTCATATTGTATATAGGAGTTATGTAGAGGCTCATACAGTATATAAGAGGCTATGTGGGAGCTCATACTGTATATAGGGGGTTATGTGGGAGCTCATGCTGTATATGGGGGTTATATGGAGGCTCATACTGTTTATATGGGGTTATGTGGAGCCTCATACTATATATAGGGGTTATGTGGAGGCTCATACTGTATATAGGCTTTATGTGGAGGCTCATACTGTATATAGGAGTTATGTAGAGGCTTATACTGTATATAGGAGTTATGTAGAGGCTCATACTGTATATAGGAGGCTATGTGGTGGCTCATACTATATATAAGAGGCTATGTGAGAGCTCATACTGTATATAGGAGGTTATGTGGAGGCTCATACTGTATATATGGGGTTATATGGAGGCTCATACTGTATATAGAGGTTATGTGGAGGCTCATACTGTATATAGGGGTTATGTGGGGGCTCATACTGTATATATGGGGTTATGTGGGGGCTCATACTGTATATAGGGGTTATGTGGGGGCTCATAGTGTTTATATGGACCAGCTGAAGCACTGTGAAAGTGCGAAACGGCCGTCGTCTGCCACGTTTAGGCGTGTGCTCCCTCCCCTACCAGCCCTCTCCACACATGTAACGATTGAATAAATCGCACCTTGCACAGCAAAAGATCTGGTGAGTGCATTTTTTATCTTCTACACTGGATCATATATAGGAAGGTGTCAGAAAATCTTATTATGTTCAATATTATTACAATTAATATTACTATAAAATACTAATTAAAATTAGAGATGAGGAGTGAACCCTCATATATTTCTATGAAGCTGTAAAGTTCCGGCCAAGAGACCAGCGGACAGTGTGTGCATTATGGCCCGTCCACATAATCTTATACGGATATATATGGTGAGGCTTTAATTAAGAGTTGGGTGAATTATTTTCTCCAAATGCAACCTCCTCTAGATGCGTATTAAAAAAAAATCTCGACTTTTTTCTAAGCCAAAAAAGTTGCAAAAACAAAATAAAGAAATAAAGTAACCTGTTACACAACCAACTCCCACATCTGTTTGTAAAGTTGTTGAGGAGATGAATTTGGTTATTAACTTTTCACTTTATGCCAACATATCGTACATTACAAAGTAAAGGATTAAAGGAAATGTCCCCACAATTTGTAAACACAATGCACTCTGCACGCTAAATCACATATTTTGGGAATGCCCAAAAATACAAAACATCTAGATAGAAGCTGCTAATTTCATAAATAAAATTAAAATAACGCCACAAATGGCTCTACTATCAATGGACCTAGAATCCATTAACCCGTGTCATACTCCAATTATCATCCATATTCTCCTAATAAAAAATTCCATCGCAGCAAACTGGAATAGCGACAATATACCAAATATAATGGAAATCAACAACAAGCTCATATTACACCACAAATGTGAAAGGAAACATGCTATATTTAATAATTCATTTGGCTCTTACCATAAAAGATGGGGCGTTTGGTTAAATAATTTAATGGACACGTTATGACTTTTGAATCCCAAAATGTTTAGACGGCATCTACTACTCTCTTCCTCTATCTTTTCTTTATTTCATTCTTTCTGTCTTTCCTTTCTCTTATAATCTTTTTCTCTTTAAAGGTTAAGTCTCCCTTTTACCAATTACCCGTCCCCCCCCTTTTTCCTTGATCTTCCCAAGTTTGCCCCAATATTGTTCTTCTTCCCTAACCTTTCCTTCCCAACCCTTCTTCCTTGACCCATAACCAATACAAAATAGTAAATGTACGTATACTTATTCTTAACGTATATATACACCGTGTGCAGAATTATTAGGCAAGTTGGATTTTAGAGGATTTTTTTTTTTTATTGATCAACAACTATGTTCTCAATCAACCCAAAAGACTCATAAATATCAAAGCTTAATATTTTTGGAAGTTGGAGTGGGGATTTTTAGATTTGGCTATCTTAGGAGGATATCTGTTTGTGCAGGTAACTATTACTGTGCAGAATTATTAGGCAACTTAATAAAAACCAAATATATTCCCATCTCACTTGTTTCTTTTCCCCAGGTAAACCAATATAACTGCACAAAATTTAGAAATAAACATTTCTGACATGCAAAACCAAAACCCAAAAAGTTAGTGACCAATATAGCCATCTTTCTTTATGATGACATTCAACAGCCTACCATCCATAGATTCTGTCAGTTGCTTGATCTGTTTACGATCCACATTGCGTGCAGCAGCCACCACACCCTCCAGACACTGTTCCGAGAGGTGTACTGTTTTCCCTCCCTGTAGATCTCACATTTTATGAGGGACCACAGGTTCTCTATGGGGTTCAGATCAGGTGAACAAGGGGACCATGTCATTATTTTTTCATCTTTTATACCTTTACTGGCCAGCCACGCTGTGGAGTAGTTGGATGCATGTGATGGAGCATTGTCCTGCATGAAGATCATGTTTTTCTTGAACGATACCAACTTCTTCCTGTACCTCTGCTTGAAGAAGTTGTCTTCCAGAAACTGGCAGTAGGTCTGGGAGTTGAGCTTCACTCCATCCTCAACCTGAAAAGGTTCCACAAGTTCATCTTTGATGATACCAGCCCATACCAGTACCCACCTCAACCTTGCTGGCGTCTGAGTCGGAGTGGAGCTCTCTGCCCTTTACTGATACATCCAAATTGATTGGCAATTTCAAGACTGCTGCATCCCTCTGCAAGACATCTCACAATTTTGGACTTTTCAGAGCCTGTCAAATCTCTCTTCTGACCCATTTTTCCAAAGGAAAGGAAGTTTCCTAATAATTAAGCACACCTTATATAGGGTGTTGATGTCATTACACCGCACCCCTCCTCATTACAGAGACGAACATCACCTGATTTACTTAATTGGTAGTTGGCTCTCAGCCTATACAGCTTGGAGTAGGACGACATGTATAAAAAGTATCATGTGATCAAAATACTCATTTGCCTAATAATTCTGCACACAGTGTATATATATATACTGTATATATATATATATATATATATATATATATATGTATATATATATGAAATTCTTTATGTAACCTACGTTTAAACTTAAATTACAATAACATTTATTGAAACCCACAATCCACACTATTACAAAACAAAGTTATCTAGTCTGCTACATCTGTATTTAATTTTTTGCTTTTCTTACAGAAAACACTGCAGATTTGCTTTCGTAAAATTGGTACAGACCGGTTCCTAATCCTTTGTTCAGAATCAATTAAAAGGAATTTAGAGGTACTCATGGCAAATTAGGAAAGCGTGCAAAGACTTTATATAGATGATTGCTCAGTGGACAAAATGATCAAATTTTGCATTCCAATGAGAAATGAGACCTATGTGATCCGCTGGAGCCGTACTCACTAAAAGCGCAATATTCTTGTCAGCTCCTCCACAGAAGACTCTTTCATAGTCTCATGTAAACTACTATATCTGTATACACCAGTAGATGCAGAGGTCTGTGGGTTTACACCAGAATACATCTGTCCTTAAATAGGGTTTCCACCTACAATCTAAAATTCAGCTTCTAATATAAGTCCTTTAATCACCCTCTTGGGAGAAGTTAACTCTGTGCCTGGAGTTAGAGTGGTTGTTGCTTCAAAGTAATAATGGACTTTTAAAGGGAACCTGTCACCAGCTTTGGCGACTATAAGCTGCGGCCACCACCACCGGGCTCTTATATACAGCATTCTAACATACTGTATATAAGAGCCCAGGCCACTGTGCAGAACATAAAAACACTTTATAATACTCACCTACAGGGGTGGTCCGGGTGGGTGTCTCTGTTCTCCGCCTCTTCTTTCAGCCATCTCTGTCCTCCTTCTTCTGAAGTCTGGTTTCATGATGCATCCTACGTCATGCACACAGGTCGGCATTGAGGTCCTGCTCAGGGCAGCTGAAAGTGCGCCTGCGCAGGACCTCAATGCCGGCCTCTGTGGATGATGTAAGACGCGTCATGCACCCATGCTTCAGAAGAAGGAGGACAAAGATGGCTGAAAGAGGAGGCGATGTTACTAAAGACCGGAGACACCCATCTGACCAGTCTGCACTGCACCGCCCCTTAGGTGAGTATTATAAAGTGATTTTTATGTTTTACACAGTGGGATCTTCAAAGAGAGTTAGTCAAGAAGTAGGATTCAAAGTGAGAAGATATGGCCTCGGTACTAGGGCCAGTTAGGGAACCCCAAGGTAACCTCTGGAGGTCTGGAGCCTATGGCTCATCCCAGCGGGCTTAGAGAGTCGGGGCCCAGAAGCAGACGAAGGTCAGCGTTATTAGGGGGAAGGAGGCATAGACCCTGGAGTATCGAGGACGCTATCTAAGATAATGGGGGACACCATGAAGAGTAGTACCCAACAGAGAGAGGAAGGAAGGCCATGTCTGTCATAACCATGTGAAAAATAAAAGTAAACAAAACCAATTGGCCCAGTGAACTCTGGTGTCGCGTGTCTTACTACGTCAATGATTGGCAGCAGGGGTGACGTACACCGACGTAAAGTGCAAACTAAAGGCTGCTTTACACGCTGCGACATCGCTAACATCGGCTAGCGATGTTGCGTGCGATAGCACCCGCCCCCGTCGGTGGCACGATATGTGTTGATCGCTGCCGTAGCGAACATTATCACTACGGCAGCATCACACGCACATACCTGCTCTGCGACGTCGCTGTGACCGGCGAACCGCCTCCATTCTAAGGGGGCGGTTCGTTCAGCATCAGAGCGACGTCACAGCAGCGTCACTGAACTGCCGCTCAATAGAAAAGGAGGGGCGGAGATGAGCGGCCGGAACATCCCGCCCACCTCCTTCCTTCCTCCTTTTCCGGTGGACGCAGGTAAGGAGATGTTTGTCGTTCCAGCAGAGTCACACACAGCGATGTGTGCTCCTGCAGGAACGACAAACAACATCGTTACTGCAGCAGCAACAATAATTGGGAATAGATGGTGATGTCACCGATGAGCGATTTTGAACGTTTTGCGACGATTCAAAATCGCTCATAGGTGTCACACGCAACGAAATCGCTAAAGTGGCCGGATGTGCGTCACAAAATCCGTGACCCCAAAGAGATCGCTTTATCTCGTAGCGTGTAAAGCCACCTTAAGTGTCGAACGCCCTGCCCAAAGTCAGTTCCGGGCACGGAGTCTCCTTGACGAAGGAGAGAGGCGCCTGCGCAGCCCAGGGCTGGCACTCTTCTTCAGAGTCACAGGGCACTTTACAAAATGCAAAAATAACCCAGTTCAATGGGGTTTCCTTTCATTACTAAAGGCCCTGTCACACACAGAGATCTGTGGTTGCAGTGAAATTGTGGACAATCAGTGCCAGGTTTGTGGCTGTGTACAAATGGAACAATATGTCCATGATTTCACTGCAACCACAGATCTGCCAAAGATTTATCTCTGTGTGTGATGGGGCCTTAAGACATCATTTTAAGTCATTACACATCTTTTCTAACCCTAATCGAGGTTAGGGCACGGTTTAAAATTAGGCCTAAATTTAGGGCTAGGGTAATAAATAAAGCTACAGTATAAAAATTGCAATAAAAAATAAAAAGTATAGTATATTATTTTATAAAAATATATTATAATAATGTATAACATATCATTTTTACCATTTTATGTTGGATTTCAGCAAAGGTCCCCAAATACCAAGAGTGTCAATGGTCTATTTATTATTGCATCTATAGTAGGGGATAAGGGGTTCTTCAATACTGAACTTGTGGGGAAGTCTCAAAGAACGAACTTGTCCATAGGTTGGGAGCGCAAAATACTTGCCTTGTGAAAACCTACACTATGCTACTGCCCCATGAAATTGTGACAACCCTACCCACTAGTTATTGAGTCAGAGTAACTCAGGTCCTGGAGCCTAGGGAGCCCCAAACTCCTTTTTGCCTATATGAGAAGACCAATGCTGTTAAAGACCCAAGATACTTGGGGGCACAACAAGTAGGAAAGTACAGTTAGGTCCAGAAATCTTTGGACAGTGACACAATTTTCGCGAGTTGGGCTCTGCATGCCACCACATTGGATTTGAAATGAAACCTCTACAACAGAATTCAAGTGCAGATTGTAACGTTTAATTTGAAGGTTTGAACAAAAATATCTGATAGAAGTTGTAGGAATTGTACACATTTCTTTACAAACACTCCACATTTTAGGAGGTCAAAAGTAATTGGACAAATAAACCAAACCCAAAAAAAAATGTTTATTTTCAATATTTTGTTGCGAATCCTTTGGAGGCAATCACTGCCTTAAGTCTGGAACCCATGGACATCACCAAACGCTGGGTTTCCTCCTTCTTAATGCTTTGCCAGGCCTTTACAGCCGCAGCCTTCAGGTCTTGCTTGTTTGTGGGTCTTTCCGTCTTAAGTCTGGATTTGAGCAAGTGAAATGCATGCTCAATTGGGTTAAGATCTGGTGATTGACCTGGCCATTGCAGAATGTTCCACTTTTTTGCACTCATGAACTCCTGGGTAGCTTTGGCTGTATGCTTGGGGTCATTGTCCATCTGTACTATGAAGCGCCGTCCGATCAACTTTGCGGCATTTGGCTGAATCTGGGCTGAAAGTATATCCCGGTACACTTCAGAATTCATCCGGCTACTCTTGTCTGCTGTTATGTCATCAATAAACACAAGTGACCCAGTGCCATTGAAAGCCATGCATGCCCATGCCATCACGTTGCCTCCACCATGTTTTACAGAGGATGTGGTGTGCCTTGGATCATGTGCCGTTCCCTTTCTTCTCCAAACTTTTTTCTTCCCATCATTCTGGTACAGGTTGATCTTTGTCTCATCTGTCCATAGAATACTTTTCCAGAACTGAGCTGGCTTCATGAGGTGTTTTTCAGCAAATTTAACTCTGGCCTGTCTATTTTTGGAATTGATGAATGGTTTGCATCTAGATGTGAACCCTTTGTATTTACTTTCATGGAGTCTTCTCTTTACTGTTGACTTAGAGACAGATACACCTACTTCACTGAGAGTGTTCTGGACTTCAGTTGATGTTGTGAACGGGTTCTTCTTCACCAAAGAAAGTATGCGGCGATCATCCACCACTGTTGTCATCCGTGGACGCCCAGGCCTTTTTGAGTTCCCAAGCTCACCAGTCAATTTCTTTTTTCTCAGAATGTACCCGACTGTTGATTTTGCTACTCCAAGCATGTCTGCTATCTCTCTGATGGATTTTTTCTTTTTTTTCAGCCTCAGGATGTTCTGCTTCACCTCAATTGAGAGTTCCTTAGACCGCATGTTGTCTGGTCACAGCAACAGCTTCCAAATGCAAAACCACACACCTGTAATCAACCCCAGACCTTTTAACTATTTCATTGATTACAGGTTAAAGAGGGAGACGCCTTCAGAGTTAATTGCAGCCCTTAGAGTCCCTTGTCCAATTACTTTTGGTCCCTTTAAAAAGAGGAGGCTATGCATTACAGAGCTATGAGTCCTAAACCCTTTCTCCGATTTGGATGTGAAAACTCTCATATTGCAGCTGGGAGTGTGCACTTTCAGCCCATATTATATATATAATTGTATTTCTGAACATGTTTTGTAAACAGCTAAAATAACAAAACTTGTGTCACTGTCCAAATATTTCTGGACCTAACTGTATCAATGAAATAGTTTCTGACTGCTGTGGGGAGCAGAAACACCTCGGCTGCTACTAGCATCCGCCTCGGAGGACAGCGACAGCAGTGGCTATTCCCTGGCCACATACCGCAGGTGGCGTCACGAAATCAACCTCCACCATCATCCTTATTTCCCCTCTCCTTCCGTGTACACCTCGGGGTCACGAAACCGAGCAGGGACATCCGTGATATCGCCTGATCCTCACCGGCCCGGTGACGAGTATTTTCCCCCGACCCCCTGGGATGCACAAAAAGGCATGATCGCCCAGAAATAGTGTGTGGAGCTGAGACAGTGGGTAGGAGTGGAAATAGTGGGCGTAAGTCCACGTAGTCATGGAGTTTTTTCTAATAGAAGCGGAAGTCTGAGGGTAAGACCCCCAGGTAAGGATGCATGGGAGGCGTAGGCCCCCTTTCCATAATTAAATTAATTATGTAAGGGGAGGCTTTGCCCCCCACCCTTTCCCTACCTGGGAGTTATCGCGGGCGGAGGGGACGCGCTCGCCACGCTCGGGTCCGGGGCTTCTGCTGCTGCTGCTGCTCGGTGGCTTAAGTGGTGGACCGGAACCGGGGACTCGAGCAGCGCTCCTCACCCGTGAGTGAAAAGGGGGTGGTATGTTTAGGGAGATTGTTCGTGACGCCACCCACAGGACGTGGTGATGATGGCACCACCGTTGCTGGTAACGGGGATCCCGGGAGAAATGGTAGGGTGCAGCTAGGATGTTGTCCCCTCCGTGGATAGGGGGGTTGGTGATCCTGGGGCCCGATGGTGTAACGGGGAGGCGGATGGCTGGGGTGCAGGGACTGAGCGGCGCGGTGCCGGACGGCACTGGTGTAATCACTCAGACAATCACTGACAGAGTCTCTGGTAAACCAAAACGGCCGGATAGACGGGTCCCGCAGCCGGCTGCTGTGTTGTTGTTGTGCTCTCCCCAGACGGCTGATGGTGGCTGTCTTTCCCTGCACCTTCTAGAATGTTCTGACTCCTGTGGTTGCCCACCGGTAGTCCGCTCCCCGGCGTATAGGTGCCGTAGGAGCCCGTTTTGCCCGCAGGCGCTGGCCCTTGGATCTCTAGCCTGTGGCGGTGGCTGTATATCCTCTCTGGGTGGACTGTTGCCTTCAATCGGGACTTGGTTGTTAGGAAACCCCTGGGGTTCCTGTCACATTCGGATTTGACTATTGACGGCGGCTCAAAGCCTGGTCAGGGTCTGATGGCCATGCCTGTGTGCTTAGCTTCACTCCGTTCCCCGGTCCTGTACCGGCGGGCCGACGCCTGACCCCGGTCCTTACGGTTCTGCGGAGTTCCACCAACTCCAGCAGACGGCCACCACCGTCTGCCAACTTTGCTGTCAGTGCCTGGGCTCCTACCCAGGCGCACGCAGACGTTTCACTCCTCTCACTTTCACCTCCTAAACTCAACTATCTGTTTTTCCCGCCTCCAGGCCTGAGAACTCCTTGGAGGGTGGGGCCAACCGCCTGGCTCCTCCCCACCTGGTGTGGACATCAGACCCTGGAGGGAGGCAACAAGGGTTTTTGATTGACTGTTGTTACTGTCTAGGGTGGGGGGTGTGTGCATGTTGTTATGTATGTGACTACCTGGCTAGTCCAGGGCGTCACAGAGTCTTGACCCCAGACTCTGGCTTCCATTATAAAAAAAACTCCATAACCACGTGGACTTAAAAATTAATGTTTATTCCTCTGCGCCGCAAAAGGAAGCGCCGGGCCATGTAAGCTGGTTATGCCCACTCTATCTCCGCTCCTGCTCAATAACTCCGGCCACTCCCGCCCACTGTCTCTGCTTCGCCCACTATTTCCAGATGGTCATGCCCAGTCACGTCTGGTCCTCGATACTACAAATATGCCTGAGGGTCTTCCAGATATCTTCTGTCAGATGATGGTCTAGGAAATAAGGATGGGGCATGGTAAATTTCAATGCAGGATTCTTTTGTTGTCCTCCATTTCTAGATGTGTCTGTTACTCCCCTCCGCCCACTGGAAACATATACATGCACCCACAACGGTTGTACAGACTCTAGAAAATTTGTGTGCAAGCTCATACAAGAGCTATGCAATATTGCGCAATGTGTGCCCTGTGGGGATCTCACATAAAGAAACACACGATTTGTCTCACAGAAGATTTGTGGCTAGATTGCCAAGATGTTTGGAAAAATCTCTCTGTTGAGTTCGTTAAAAAATTGATGATGAAGGAAAAGGGCAGCTACACCAAGTATTGATGTGATTTCCATTTTGTCTAATATAAATCTGGGTGCATGTGTGTGTGTGTCCACTAAAGGAATCCACAGTGTCGAATTTACAATCACAAAATTTTGCACAAACGCCTCATTTGACTCAGGGAATGCCATAGACTATGTTTTGAGGGGAAATTTTAACCCCGTGTTTTACAGTTATTCACCCAAAAAAAACATTTAAGGCCGCTTTACACGCTGCGACATCGCTCAACCGATCTCGTTGAGGTCACAGAATTTGTGACGCACATCCGGCCGCATTAGCGATGCCGTTGCGTGTGACACCTTTGAGCGATTTTGCATCGTTGCAAAAACGTGCAAAATCGCTCATCGGGGACATGGGGGTCCATTCTCAAATATCGTTGCTGCAGCAGTAACGATGTTGTTCCTCGTTCCTGCGGCAGCACACATCGGTACGTGTGACAGCGCAGGAACGAGGAACATCTCCTTACCTGCGTCCCGCCCGCAATGCGGAAGGAAGGAGGTGGGCGGGATGTTATGTCCCACTCATCTCCGCCCCTCCACTTCTATTGGGCGGCGGTTCAGTGACGCTGCTGTGACGCCACTGTGACGCTAAATGAACCGCCCCCTTAGAAAGGAGGCGGTTCGCCGGTCACAGCGACATCGCTGGGCAAGTAAGTACGTGTGACGGCTCTGGGCGATGTTGTGCGGCATGGGCAGCGATTTGCCCGTGTCACACAACAGATGGGGGCGGGTACCCACACTAGCGATATTGGTACCGATATTGCAGCGTGAAAAGCGGCCTTTACTCTTTGGATGTGTCAGGTAATGTATTGGCTGTATTGATAGTTAGTCTATTAGGTGGTCTAGAGCAACCAATCACAGCTCTGTTTCTATTTAGGTACAGATCATTAATAGGAGCTCGGATTGGTTCCTAAAGGCAACAAAGGACATTCTTAGTATAAGATAGCTTGCATGTCAGTTAATATGATTTCAGTGGTGAGAGCGTGAGTTGTCCAGAGGGAGGTAGAGTAGGAGAGAGGGAGAGTAGGCGAGACAGAGAGAGATAGAGGAAGATTGGGAGAGAGGGCGAGTGGGAGAGAGAAGAAGAGTGGCAGAGAGGGAGAGTGGGAGAGAGAAGAAGAGTGGGAGAGTGGGAGAGTGGGAGAGTGCCAGAGAGGGAGAGTGGCAGAGAGGGAGAGTGGCAGAGAGGGAGAGTGGCAGAGAGGGAGAGTGGGAGAGAGGGAGATTGGGAAAGAGAAGAAGAGTGGCAGAGAGAGAGAGTGGGAGAGTGGGAGAGAGGGAGATTGGGAAAGAGAAGAAGAGTGGCAGAAAGGGAGAGTGGCAGAGAGGGAGAGAGGGAGAGTGGGAGAGTGGGAGAGTGGGAGAGAGGGAGAGTGGGAGAGTGGGAGAGTGGGAGAGAGGGAGAGAGGGAGAGTGGGAGAGTGGGAGAGTGGGAGAGTGGGAGAGAGGGAGAGAGGGAGAGTGGGAGAGAGAAGAAGAGTGGCAGAGAGAGAGAGTGGGAGAGTGGGAGAGAGGGAGATTGGGAAAGAGAAGAAGAGTGGCAGAGAGAGAGAGTGGGAGAGTGGGAGAGAGGGAGATTGGGAAAGAGAAGAAGAGTGGCAGAAAGGGAGAGTGGCAGAGAGGGAGAGTGGGAGAGTGGGAGAGTGGGAGAGAGGGAGAGGGGGAGAGTGGGAGAGTGGGAGAGTGGGAGAGTGGGAGAGTGGGAGAGAGAAGAAGAGTGGCAGAGAGAAGAAGAGTGGCAGAGAGGGAGAGTGGCAGAGAGGGAGAGAGGGAGAGTGGGAGAGAGGGAGATTGGGAGAGAGGGAGATTGGGAGAGTGGGAGAGAGGGAGAGAGGGAGAGAGGGCGAGTGGGAGAGAGAAGAAGAGTGGCAGAGAGAAGAAGAGTGGCAGAGAGGGAGAGTGGGAGAGAGGGAGAGTGGGAGAGAGGGAGATTGGGAGAGAGGGGGCGAGTGGGAGAGAGAAGAGTGGCAGAGAGGAAGAGTGGGAGAAAGTGCAGAGAGAGGGAGGTAGGGAGAACGTGACAGAGAGACGGGTAGTGGGAGAGAAGGAGAATGAGAGAGAGGGAGAGAGGAAGAACGGGAGAGAGACAGAGAGAGAGAGACACTTAGTTACTATCCCGGGCAACACTTAACTAGTAACTAGTGTTGAGCGAGTATGCTTGTCACTACTCGGTACTCGCACGAGTATCACTGTACTCGGGCTACTCGGCGGGTACCGAGTAATCTCGCGATACTCGTGCTGTACTCGTGGTCTTCATGTTGGCGCTCTTTTGAGAGCCAGCCCTCATGCAGGGATTGGCTGGCAGACCGCAATGCCACAGCCCTGTTACTTGTGGAATTGCAGTGATTGGCCGGCCCTCACAGAATGACCGTGCCTTTAGCCCGACACTTCCCCGCTCGGCTACGGCCCCTCCCGCACTCCACTCCGCGTGTATAAATATATGCACGCTTACACACACACGCACGTTTTTTTTTTTAAATTTACAGTTTTATGGTTTCTCCATGCTGCCGGTGGTCATTTCACAAAAATACTCGGGTCTCCCATAGGATAACATTGGGCTCGGTGCTCGGGCCGAGTACACGAGTATTTTGGGATGCTCGGCCCGAGCCTCGAGCACCCGAGCTTTTTAGTACTCGCTCATCACTACTAGTAACACTTCCAAGTGTTAAAACATTCTTACTGTACAGCATTTTTCCACACCTGCTTAAAGCTTTGCGTAATACTATATTTACTGGAAATTCTACACATTTTTATGTTAATGTGTAACTCCAGACTACTCACTAACTACGGTAGTATACTAGTAATATGTTCCTATAATAGTACTATATTCTGAACCCCTTAGCTATATAGTGACATTTGCAGACATCACTGGAGGGTTTGTTTTATCACACAAGGAATGAGAGGTGGGGTGGAACGGTCCCTGGTATCTGCCCAAATCAAGTCTTCCATGAACCCCCTGACTTTATGTGAGGATCTTTGCCGTTTTCAGGGGCTGTCAGCTCCCAGCACAATTCGGCTATTCACCTGCTCCCAGGGCACAGTTCTGTGTGGGGTGGAACAGGGGGAGGACAATGTCCCCATTCATTTGTATTTGGTGATGAGGCTGGGGAGGGTGAACTCAAGGGAATCTTCAGAGAGAGAGGTTGGGGCAAGGCCAACGCTTCTACCTCTCGAGACAAATTGCTGCTTTTTCCTAGAAGCCACTCGCTGAAAACAAGATGACTCTGAGAGAGGAAAAAACGCAAAATCAATACGTATTATGTAAAGTAAGAGATCAGAGATGATGCGAGTGAAGAATGGGGGTGCAGGGGATGAATATATAGGTGCAAATCACTGATCGCTAAACTTAATGCTGGAGGTGTCAGCAGAAGAGAGAACGGCAAGGAAGGCTTTCCGGAGACAGCACTGAATAAGCAGCTTCTGGAAGAAAATCCAAGAGCGACAGAAATCACCCATGGTAGTTTGCAGTTTGTCAAAGCGTGAAATGCAGCAGTACAATAATATATTGCAGAGTGAAACAAATTATGTGTGTGCTTTACAAAGACACAGCTATACTGAGTGAAGAAGTGGCAGCGGTGACCGCGGTATTTAATGTGCGCCGGCAGGGGGTCGTGTCATTCTACACTCCCACCGGCGTGCCCGTGACACCATTGCGAGGTGCTGATGCGTTGCCATGATGGGTGGCCATTGCCATACTATAGCATTGGTGTATAGAAGCAATCAGATATTTGCAGCTTCAACTCTCCTAACGGGACTGTCACGCTAGATACGGGGAAGCACCAAGCGCACGGCGAAAGGGAAGGGAAGAGAAACCCTGTGTCTAGGGAAAGTGAAGACGGCAACCTCCGACTGAACCCACCGCCGATCCCTGGGGTCCCTCACCACCCCAGATAGGCTCCACATCCACGCACCGAATCGGACACCCGACCCGAGGTATCCCCAACACTGGGCCCCAAATAGGGAACGGATGGGATGAGCTCCCCGCCAACCCCACTAAACATATATAGAAAACACTAAGGCTATGTGCCCATGGGGACAGTGTCCTGCGGATATATCCGCAGGACATTCCGCAGGTGCTCCCAGGAAACAGCACCACAACTTCTGTCTGTTTCCATGCTGCGGAATGTCCTGCGGATATGGTGCGGGCATTCTGCATTGAGGATACAGTACTATGGCTTCGGCACTGCATCCTCAATGCAGAACAAGTGCTGCAGTGATCAGGGGAGTTCATACTTACCTCCATCATGCAGCACCTCGCTTTCCGGCAGCCGGGCCACTCAGCGTCTGCAGGAGAAGGTGGGCGGGCTTGAACTAGCTCCGGCTGTCACATGACCGGAGCTCGTGCAGGCTCCGCTCACCTCTTCCTTCCTGTACCTTGATTCACTGCGCTCCTGTACACCGGACGGAGAAAGTGACTCCGGTGAGGCAGGTAAGTATATGGGACCCTGCGGAGAAATTCGCAACAATAATTGACATGCTGCAGATTTTTCCACACGAAAATTCGCACGATTTCCGCTGCGGAAAAATCCGCAGCGTGGGCACAGCATTTCCCAAATGCCATAGAAATGGCTGGGGAGTAGCTGTGCTGCAGATTTCTGGAAAATCCGCGGCTTTTCCGCGAGAAATCCGTGGCAAAATCCGCGCATTTTCCGCAGCGTGGGCACATAGCCTTAGGCTAACCCAAACCATGCCATCCACTCTCCAGTTACCCTCACCGGGCCCCGGGACCACCAAAAAACCCCTACCCACGGAGGGGAGAGAAACATCTCGGCTGCTCCCTGTCATCGCTCCCGGGATCCCCGTCCAGAGCAGCGGTGGTGTCCCAACCTCACCACAAACCGTGGGTGGCGTCATGGACCGACTCCCCAAACCCCAAAAACTATCCCCTTTTCACTCACGGGCGAGGAGCGCCGCTCCAGTTCCCGGATCCGGCCCACCGCTCGAGCCACCGAGCAGCAGCAGCAGCAACGCCGGACCCGAGCGTTGGCGAGAGCGCAGCGGCGGCGGCCTCCTCCCCGCCCGCGACAACTTGGCGTCACGAACAGGATCTTACCGTTCTACCGCCTGGTAGAGGTGCACCTTGTGTCCCGCCGGAGGTGTCCGGCCGAAAAATTTCAGAATCCGCCATCTTGGGCGCGAAAAGTTCCCCGCTCGAGCGTCTTCCCGAGCAGTGGAGGCGCGAAAGCCGAAGCTCCGCCCCTGAAGAGGAGGTGCGGAGAAGAAACCAAGGGGGGACGGATGTCGTCTGGCCGCATGTAAACCGTGGCTATAAAAGCAGGGACACCAGGACTCTGCGGCCATCTTTGGTTCTTGGAAGAGGCCGCTGCAACGATACATAGTCCATCCGGCAATACCGTAGTCCCCGCGCCCACGCCTGGTACCGCGTCGTGGGTGGAAGTCCGGACCATCCAGTTGAGCAGCCGCCTGCAGGTCCGAATGCAGCTCCTCCTGGAGGAGTGGGAGGCCGACATGGCGGACGTGGTGGCGGCTATACGGAGACGCGAGGTGGAGGAAGAGTTGGAGAGGCGGATAAGCGACCCACGCCCCTGTAGTCCGAAGGGATCGGCCGCTGCGGCTGAGGGACCTGGCCTGCGCCCGCTCACCCTGCTGCCTCCCCCGCTACCCGTGTTAGTTGCTGCCGGCCCGCCACTAGGCTCGCTACCCGCCCAACCGGTAGCGGTACCCTGCCCATCCGCCCAAGCTGACCGACCTGCAGCCGAAGCCCCTAACTATCCTGAACCGCTTCCCTGGAAGCTGCCGAAGACTGAGCCCGTCAGCGGAGATGTACCGGAGGCACATGCAGTGACCGTGCCTGGTCCCGTACCGACTCCGGCAGCCCGTCCCGTGCAGGAGGAGGCGGAGGTCAAGCGGGAGAGGAACCCTGTACCCATCCCCCACGCCTCGGCTGAGGCCGCGCCGGGTCGTTGCTGTGAGGCCGCGCCACAGGCCATGACACCGCGGGATCTTCCACAGAGGGCGCCAGTGGTGGGCAGCGTGGTGGAAGTCTCGCGGGGCCCGACCCGTGCGCAGGGGCAAGCAGTAGCCCCTTACTGGGACAGGGAACCGACCCCGCTGGGCCGAGAAATTGCGGAGAGGGAAAGGCGGAAGACTGCACTGATAGCCCGCACCATCCAAGAAAAAGAAAGCCTCCACAGAGCCACCTTCCGTGTACGGGGCCCAATCCACGAGGGGCAAGTGAGGAGATTTGATGTCCGTCGGGGGTACAGATTCATCTTTGAGCTGGGCCTAAAGGCCGAAGTCTTCGTAGCCCGCTGGGACGTTAATGCCCACTTACCGTAGGACCACCCAGGCCGTAACCTGCTCCCAGGGGATCTGGTCCAGTACACACGACATTGCGGAGAGAGGGGCTGGTTTGCCCTGGACGCCAAACTGAGAGGAGGCCCAGGGCCTCAAGCACCAGCCCAGCCCCCTCCTCCGGCCTGTGGGGTGGACCTGAAGTAAGTCAGCGGTCCCTCCGTTGCAAGTTGTCCCCGTTGGGACCACCAGTACCGTTGTTATGTGAGTAAATGAAAAGTAATCAACCGAACTGTTACCAGATTTGCAACCATGATTGAAGCGGCCGTTGCCGGCAAGTTGTCCCTGAAGGGACCCTTTGCACCGATAGCGTAAGGAACTACTTACGGACACGCCCGAGAACTTGCAGGGCAACCACAAACTTGTGGCATGTAAATAATTTTTGGCCTTTATTCCGTGGCCGCCTCCGGAGAGGCTGATTTGGGAGGATGGACCTAGAGGAAAGGGATGGCCCAGGCCCGCCACTACCGTAACCGGTGGCGATCCTCCGGGGGTCAGGGGTCCCCCATGGACGTGGGTCCCCTGAAAGAGACCGTACCCGCTCGGGCAGCTTGGTGATGGACTGGGGCAAGGGGTGCTGCCCACTTCTTAGGGGCAGCATCAGGGCCAGGTTGTTTGGGCGGGAGAGAGCGGAAGCAGTTACCGTTAATAAAAATATACCGTTAGTAACGTTAAAAGTACCGTGCCTCCCGTTAAGGGAAGTTTCATAAAAATATGCTTATGTTTAATGTTTTACTTGTTTTCTACCTTTTTACAGTTTTACAAAATAAAACCGGAGATGGACGGGCAGCCCGCGGACGGTATGCATTTAACCAAGGGGGAATGTGGCACCCTGGACAAGCTAGGACGTCACAGATACTGCAACAACACACCCTACACCCCGGTTAGGCACATCAGTCACACACAAATCCTTGATGCCTCCATCCAGGGGCTGATGTCCACACCAGGTGGGGTGGAGCCAGGCGGTTGGCCCCACCCACTGAGGAGTTCATAGTCCTGGAGGCGGGAAAGGAAGTCAGTTAAGTTCGGGCAGAGCTCGAGAAGGGCTAGGGAGAGTGAAGTGGCAAGAGAGGAGGAGTCTGACCGTGTCTGGGTACGTGGCCCGGGCACATACAGCAAGGTTGGCAGACGGTGGTGACCGTCTGCAGGAGGGGCCGATCGTCGCGGAACCGTAGGACCGGGGTCGGGCAGTGGCCCGCCAGTACCAAACCGGGGAGCGAAGAGAAGCCAGCACCATTCGGCAGGGCCTACGGACCCCGACCAGGCTTGGAGTCGCCGTAAAACCGGTCAAATCCGTTAGCGACGGGAACCTCCGGGGTTTCCCAGCAGCAAAGACCCGATTGAAGGCAACCGCTCAACCGTGAAGGGAAATACAGTCACCGCCAAGGCTACAATTCCCAGGGCCAGAGCCTGCGGGCAAAAGGGGCTCCCTCAGCATCTATCCACGCTGGGGAGCGGGTTACCGGTGGGAAGCCATCGGAGCCGAAAACACACTACAGGTGCAGGGAAAGGCAGTCACCGCCAACCTACCGGGAGTGACCACCACAGCCGGCTGCGGGACCCGTCCATCCAGCCTTTTATTTTACCAGAGACTCCGTATACGTTATTGGCTGAGTGAGTACCACCGTGCCATCTGGCACCGCGCTGCCCCCGCGACCCTGCACCTCACCAAACCCTGCCATCCACTCTCCAGTTACCCTCACCGGGCCCCGGGACCACCAAAAACCCCCTACCCACGGAGGGGAGAGAAACATCTCGGCTGCTCCCTGTCATCACTCCTGGGATCCCTGTCCAGAGCAGCGGTGGTGTCCCAACCTCACCACAAACCGTGGGTGGCGTCACGGACCGACTCCCCAAACCCCAAAAACTATCCCCTTTTCAGTCACGGGCGAGGAGCGCCGCTCGAGTCCCCGGATCCGGCCCACCACTCAAGCCACCGAGCAGCAGCAGCAGCGCCGGACCCGAGCGTTGGCGAGAGCGCAGCGGCGGCGGCCTCCTCCCCGCCCGCGACAACTGCACCATATCCGGAGGACATTCCGCAGCATGGAAACAGACAAAAGTTGTGGTGCTGTTTCCTGGGAGCACCTGCGGAATGTCCTGCGGATATATCCGCAGGACACTGTCCCCGTGGGCACATAGCCTAAGGAGTACTTTGCACACTACGACATCGCAGCTGCGATGTCGGTGGGGTCAAATCGAAAGTGACGCACATCCGGCGTCGCTGTCGATATCGTAGTGTGTAAAGCGTTTTTGATATGATTAACGAGCGCAAAAGCGTCGTAATCGTATCATCGGTGTAGTGTCCAACATTTTCATAATTGCGCAGCCGTGCTGGTCCGATGTTGTGCCTCGTTCCCCTGCGGCAGCACACATCGCTGTGTGAGAAGCCGCAGGAGCGAGGAACATCTCCTACCTGCGTCACCGCGGCTCACGCCGGCTATGCGGAAGGAAGGAGGTGGGCAGGATGTTTATGTCCCGCTCATCTCCGCCCCTCCGCTTCTATTGGCCGCCTGCCGTGTGACGTCGCTGTGACGCCACACGACCCGCCCCCTTAGGAAGGAGGCAGGTCGCCAGCCAGAGTGACGTCGCAGGGCAGGTAAGTGCATGTGAAGCTGCCGTAGCGATAATGTTCACTACAGCAGCGACCACAAGATATAGCTGCTGCGATGGG
The DNA here is from genome assembly GCF_048569485.1 of Anomaloglossus baeobatrachus. NCBI lineage: Eukaryota > Metazoa > Chordata > Amphibia > Anura > Aromobatidae > Anomaloglossus > Anomaloglossus baeobatrachus. The sequence goes on from NC_134353.1 coordinate 63,557,770, forward strand.
GGCGGGTACTATTGCGCTCGGCATCGCAAGCATCGGTAGGAGTTCAGCAGAGCTTCAGCAACGATACCACAGGGGAGTACAAACCACATTTTTCCAACCTCAGCTTGAAGGAACTGAAAATAGCAGCAGCACCAGTCCAAAGGAAGGGAGGGGTATTTAAACACCAAGAGAATGTTGACAATCAACAACTGGGTGGAAGTCGAGCTCCTGCTGGGTCCAAAAGGGAAAGAGATTAATCCAGTAGGAAAGCTACCAATACCAATGAATACTGACAGCAGGAACAATGAAAAGTCAGGGAGCATTCTGCACAGCCAAACGCTGTGACCTTCTATGGCCAGAAACCACACCCATGACAGTAACACACCCGAACCGAAAAAAATATTGTAACGCCCTGGCCTATCAGGTCGTCACAGGCTATTGTGCAATCTGCCATTCTGTACAATATCCACCTCCTCCATGGTTACGGGTCCCTGACCTTTGGTGTTGCCAAGAACAAGCTAATTAAAATACTAGGAACACTCTGCACCACACCCACCAGACACACCAGTGGCCAGCTTGAAGGGAATAGGGTCGCCCACTTGGAGGGTAGGTTAGGGGAGGTCAGGAGTGTTAGAAGCAGAACAGTGTAGTGTTGGAGGTGACAGTGAGAGGAGGTCAAGAGCTGGGCTCCTTGAGTCTACTAGGTGGCAGACGTTGGTCTGGGCCTGGTAGGAGCTGGATCCCGATCGCACGGGATCGTGACAAGGGGCACAGACTGTCGAGGAGGACAGCTGGCGACCTTGTGCCATCTACGGGCAGGGGCCAGGGCACGACGGGGTACATGGACCCTAGGTCAGGAAGGAGTGTCAGGCGTCCTAGCAATTTACCCGACGAGGCTGGAGCCTTCAAGATCCGTTCTCCACCTGCTCCAAAACTGGGGTACTAGCGCAATGAGGGGGATAGGACTTTCCCACTACATAGTCCAGAAAATCCCAAAAGTGAACCCTGAGAGCAAGCTCACCCAGTTAGCCACACTGGTGAGCGGGACCCGACTAGTTTTTTGCTAAAACGACCAGTGAGAAGAAAAGGTGCCAAGGTAAAGGCCACAGGCTAATAAGCAACACCAACGGGCACGGGATCCAGGCGTGCTCCCTCCCTGCTGCAGCAATATCAAGAACTTTGGTTTACCACGGTTGTCGGTGTCAGTGTAAGGGGTAGTCGGACCCCTGGTAGTGAAGGAGCGGTTTTCCCCCCCTGAAGACGCCACAGTAGTATGGTGGCAAATTGTAGATGTTAATGGTAAAATGTTACCTGTCATAAACTGTTTCCCCACTAGGTGCCAGTGTAGAGCAGTGGTTCCCCTGGTAACAGTGGCAGGGAAGGGGCAGGGCAGCCTAGGTGGGGAAGGAAGGGTTCTGAATGCAGAGTCCTGTGTGCAGTGAGATGTGACTGGAGAAAGAAGTCTGAGGTGACGGGGCAGAGTGTGGAAGTGGTGCTGCAGTGGCAGAAGAAGTGGAAGAGTCAAGACTAGTCCCAAAGCCGGTAGTGTGTACTACAGTGCAGTGCCGCTATCAGGGGGATAACAAGTGGCCCCTGCAGGCGAAGGGTAGTGCCCTGACAAAGAAGTGAAGGTAAATGGGAACGCCCGTAGAAAACAAGTGAAGCAGTTCCTCGGCAAAGAAGTGGAAAGGTGAGAACTTATCCGGAGCCGGTAGTTTGTGCTAGATCTGCCCTACAGTGAAACAGGGTTCAGTGTGCAGCTACTAGGGGGTTAACGCATGTCCCCTGCAGGTGAGGGAAAGTTACCGGGGAAAGAGGAAACCGTCTGCAAGAAGTTTAACCTGTAAACCAAAGTGACTTGATGCTGAAAGGTGTAAAGAAGAGTGGAAGCTGTGCTCAATAAAATGTTTCTTAGTTTACCAGCTGCCTGTCAGTGGCTCTTTTCTGTAACTGATGAAGGGGCTGGCGAGCCGAGGGAAAACGGCGTCACGGAGAACTCAGGTACCGGCACGAACGCGTCCCTGCCACCCACACTCTGCCCCACAAACAACACCTCCGTTTTAACAGTGACGGCCGGGCCGGGGGTCAGCCTGCCGCCCCCTGGGCGGGAGACCGCGACTACAACCCCTGAGGCGCCCCCTGCCCCCGTTACAAACTGGCGTAGTCGGCAGGATCAAGCCTGCATGCAAGAAACCCTGACCAGAGACTGTGAGGAAGATCAAGTGGTGCCTGACGTGCTGAACGGGCCACAAGATAGCGGCAAGATGGCGGCCGTCCTCATGGACTCAGTGGAGGCGCGAAAAGTTGGCGCCAAACGAAAAGCACTGGGCTGGCCTGGGAGGAAGAAGCCCGGAGTGCGCCGCCCAAAGAGGGGAGGTAGTTGCCCCAAGAAGCTGCAGAGGTCTAGAGACATGGGCGGCGCCGCAAGAAAGAAAAGGCGTCGCCAACGCTATGCAGACCTGGTGGGTGAAGCCGGGGGCGGAGTGTGTGCTAAAGCGGGAAAAGAAGAACCGCCTCCACCTTCCCCGGCGCCATTGCAATCCCAGCAGCAGAAGCAACAGTTCCAGTTACCTGTGCTACACAAAATGGAGGCCAGGACAGACAAGCAAGCCGTAGCAGGCGCGCTGGTGCCCGTAGGACGCGGAAGAGGACGTCCGATGGAGAGCTCGGTGGGAGAGTTACCCACCATCACGTTGCCGGCAAGCATGATACCTGCCGTGACTGAAGTCTCGGAGAAACCAGCGAAGGTCACGTTTTTTTACCTCATGGGATGCCGTTACCGGGGAAACGACGACGGAAGTCCGGGCCACCTACAAGTCCCGGCTGACTCTGGGGAGCGGGCCACCAGGAGCATCCGTACAGATTCCGAAGGCGCCCGCGTCTGTTAAGGTAGGCCCTCTGCCCCCCTCAGGAGTTAAGGCCCCGTACTGGCAAGATATCCCAGAACCAGAGGTAATCGTCCGGAAGAGAGTAATTTGTTTGCCGTTGAAAACCGGTACTGTTGAAAGCCGGTGAATGTTTCCAGTTACAGTAACGTTAAAAGTACTGAACCCGGGAGGAGCTTAATGCAGAACTGTGCGTGGACTCCTTTCGTGACTGTTAAGAAGGAATCTTGTTGTCTTGTTGTTTTCTGCCCACCCAAAGACCGGGAGCGCTTGGAAATAGCCTCCGGGCAGAAGGTCAGCTAAGACCGGGAGCGCCTGAGGAGGGCCTCCGGGCAGATGTGCGACTAAGACCGGGAGCTTCCCTGGAGGGACTCCGGGCACCAAACTTGTGTGCCAGTCTGTGTGTTTTCCTACATGTGTTGTTTTGCAGGTACGAACCTCGCCAGGAGGCTGAGGTTAAAGAGGGGAGGAATGTAAGGGGTAGTCGGACCCCTGGTAGTGAAGGAGCGGTTTTCCCCCCCTGAAGACGCCACAGTAGTATGGTGGCAAATTGTAGATGTTAATGGTAAAATGTTACCTGTCATAAACTGTTTCCCCACTAGGTGCCAGTGTAGAGCAGTGGTTCCCCTGGTAACAGTGGCAGGGAAGGGGCAGGGCAGCCTAGGTGGGAAAGGAAGGGTTCTGAATGCAGAGTCCTGTGTGCAGTGAGATGTGACTGGAGAAAGAAGTCTGAGGTGACGGGGCAGAGTGTGGAAGTGGTGCTGCAGTGGCAGAAGAAGTGGAAGAGTCAAGACTAGTCCCAAAGCCGGTAGTGTGTACTACAGTGCAGTGCCGCTATCAGGGGGATAACAAGTGGCCCCTGCAGGCGAAGGGTAGTGCCCTGACAAAGAAGTGAAGGTAAATGGGAACGCCCGTAGAAAACAAGTGAAGCAGTTCCTCGGCAAAGAAGTGGAAAGGTGAGAACTTATCCGGAGCCGGTAGTTTGTGCTAGATCTGCCCTACAGTGAAACAGGGTTCAGTGTGCAGCTACTAGGGGGTTAACGCATGTCCCCTGCAGGTGAGGGAAAGTTACCGGGGAAAGAGGAAACCGTCTGCAAGAAGTTTAACCTGTAAACCAAAGTGACTTGATGCTGAAAGGTGTAAAGAAGAGTGGAAGCTGTGCTCAATAAAATGTTTCTTAGTTTACCAGCTGCCTGTCAGTGGCTCTTTTCTGTAACTGATGAAGGGGCTGGCGAGCCGAGGGAAAACGGCGTCACGGAGAACTCAGGTACCGGCACGAACGCGTCCCTGCCACCCACACTCTGCCCCACAAACAACACCTCCGTTTTAACAGTGACGGCCGGGCCGGGGGTCAGCCTGCCGCCCCCTGGGCGGGAGACCGCGACTACAACCCCTGAGGCGCCCCCTGCCCCCGTTACATCAGCGTTATTGGACTGAGTGAGTACATAAGTGATCCCTGACCGTCCCAACGGCACCTCCCTGTCACCTACACCGAGTCCCGGGGCATTCCCCCTACCCGTGGAGGGGTTAAACATCTGGCTGCCCACACCATCGCCACCGGGTACTCCCCATTGCAACGGTGGTACTCCATCTTACCACACACCACGGGTGGCGTCACGAACTGTCCATACAATCCTCTGGAAATAACCCCCTTTATTCTGAGTGGCCACGCGACCCCGACCCCCGGGTCCGGAGACCCCTCGAGCCACCGCGGATCTGGTTCAGAGCAGCAGCGGCAGGCTGCTGATGCGGGGGTGGTACAATATCACTAAAGAAGAAATCAGCATTATTTTGTTGGGACTGAGATGTGATGAAATCATCAACATGGAGGAATGATCAGCAGTACAGGTGATTAGATCTCAGCACCAATGAGAAAGATTAAAGACCTCTACAAAGGACGTGCTCCACGCTGTACAATGGCTCAGTTTTGACTGTGGCAAGAGGATGGATATTCAAGTCGGATAATCAATGGGCTAACTTCGGAGGTAATATGTTGGAAGTAATGTATCTATTATATCAGTTTCGTAGCGGAGTATTATACACAGTAAATGACTGGAGTCATAAAACCTTTGTATGGTCCCTCAGAGTGATGGTTCTCCATTTATTGGACTAGACTGGCTCCATCTCTACCAAACATGGGATGTTCATGTATTGCATAGGTCAGATGGTCATTTAAAGAGTTATTCCCAAAACAAAAAGTTTTCACCAATCCATAGGATAAAGGATAACTTGCTGATCACTGGGACCAACAGTAATCCCGAGATCGGGGTTTAGAAACACCCAAGACTGAGCTCTGCAGTGTCCCATCTTGAATGGATAGGTCGTCTGCATGAACTCGGCTTCATTTATTGTCTATGGGACTTCCGGAGGAAACCAAGTGTTGTACCTGGCTATTTCCATCAGTCTCATTACTTATTGTTTTTCTTTTTTGGAATAATGACTCGCCCACCCCAGGGCTATGGGACACCCGGTGCCGGGCTGGACTAGTCCGGTGGTAGTCAGTGGTGGCTGGGCCCGGCTCCGTGGCCCTGATGGGTGTCAGTAGAATATGTGGCTTGCTTGTTGATGGTTGTGTTTGTGACGCCACCTGTGGTCTGCGGCTATTGAGCCGCCGCTGCTGTGTAAGGCCTCCGGGGTGATGAAGTGGCAGCAATGGTGGTACTGCTCCCCACAGGTGGAGCGGTGCCCCGGGACACAGTTGGTGCTCGTGGAAGTCTATGGTGTTGTGTGACTAACACGGTGCAGGGCCGACAAGCAATGAAAGAAACAGGCACAAACGGTAGTCTCTTTACCTTCTCCTCTTTTACTCGGCAGAAGTTTAGTCCAGGGAGACCGTCACAGATGGTACAGATGATCCGGCCGGCCTGGAAGTGCCTGGGGTGATCTTTGGCCAGTTGAGTATGAGGCCTACTCCTTAATCTTTCTTTGTTGTTTTAGGACACTGCACTTTGGGTTTGCAATTGCCCTCCTGCTGCTGGGACTGGTGGTTCGTCCCTTTTTCTGTGGGGTAGACTGCGCAGGCCCTCTCTGGTGCTTCTCTGCTGGAGTCCACACCGGGCCCTTGGGATGCAGCTGTACCCTCAGTTTACTTTCTGGGCCAGGGGCTTGCAGCTCTCCTGCCCTCCGGATTCAGCTACCAGGGATGGATTTTATGCCCTGGCAACTACAGACTCCGATGTCCGAGTCTCTGCTGTGCCTCGCTGCTCCCCTTGCTTCACTGGGCCAAGCTATCCCAGCTCTAGGCCCCAGTTTCACAAGGCAGCACTACTCTGCGTCTGTCCTCTTTCACTCCTGTCTCCAGACTAACTCCCACTTCCTCCCTTCAGCCAGACTTAAGGAATGCTCCCTGAAGTTCCAGGTTCAGAGCTCCCTCTGCTGGCCGGAGGGAGAACTGTGTTGGGTGTTAACTTACTGGCCAATAGATCTCCCAATTACCTCAAGGCTCAGCATTAACCCCTTTGGGAGGGCAATGCTGTTGTGGCGACCAGGTCCTGGGGCGCCACACTCCCCCTTAGTTAAATTCAGTACTCCCGGACTGTAGAAACAAACATGACATGTTAGAACATTTCATCCCATTATGGGAGGCGCAATTACTTTAACGTTACAACCTTAAACATTACTATAAGAGTCCAGTGTGGCTCCCTGCCGGGTGTCCATTACACTGCTCCATGGGGGACCCGCCGCGATCAAACCCCCAACGTAGGCTCTGGGCGTGCGTCAGAGCATTGATGACCCCACTCTATGCACACCGGACGGGTTTTTCTTCAGGGGTTTTGAGCACACTGGTGCTAACTATGAACAATTTAGGTGTTGGCCACCCATAGTCCAGTGGCCCAATTGTCCATTTTCGCAATTAAAGAAAAAGAAAAACATTTTGTACTCAACATTACAGACATTTTGCATAACTATGTACATTCTAATAAGTACTCCTTCTTTTTCCCTTATACAGTTGACTCTCTATACCTTGGAGGGGGTTGTCCCCGAGTGCTGCGTTGGGACCTGCGTAGTTCTGGTGTTTGCCCCTGACTACTTGGTGTGTCTTCTACCTCGGGTCGGCGGAATCCTCCTCTGTCGCATCCAGGGGACGTCATCTGGGCTGGAGGCCAACTCGAGTCTTGCAGGCGATGGGGTCACTTGTAGAGACTGCACGGTCTTGGCCAGGGCAGCTACAGTCTTGGTCAGCTCCTGGACCTGCTGTCTGAGCTCTGCAGTGGAGTCCTTATCCAGGGACTGCGCCTCAGCCCCTGCAGCGGCTCGGGTTGCAGGCACCACCCCGGGGTACGTGATAGCAAGAGGCCGGAGGGGTACTGGGTCACTCGGTGTAGATTCTCTCAGTACCCGGATGGCCTGGTCCTTAAACTTTGCAAAGTCCAGAGCAGGGTTCTGCAGGACCATGATACGCAGCTGGGTCCTGTGGGCATCTGACAGGAGCCCCTCTATGAACTGCTCAGTTAGGAGTTTGTGTTCCTCACGTACACTCTCTGGGTCCACCTGTTTAACTGCTTTCAGGGCCTCCTGCAAGTTTAAGGCATAGTCCCTTATGCTGTCGGTGGCCCGTTGCTTGCACCCAAAGAATCTCATCTTTATCTCTGCTGCGGTGCGGGTGTCAAAAGTACTCTTTAGCTTGGCCAATATCTGGGTTACTGTCCCTTTATCTGTATCAGGCCAGGACTTCACTTCACGCTGGGCTGCGCCGGCTAGCTGTCCCATTAATATGCCCACCTTCTGGCTCTCAGTCAGAGGATACACCCGGAACAAGCTGTGCAGGCTTTCCCTGAAGTCACTCAAGGTATGGGACTCCCCGGAGTACTGCGGTAGCCATTCTGCTCCCGGGATGTACGGCATTGTGATCGGCATTACCGGCGCTGCAGCGGGGGCTGGGGCGACGGCGACTGGGATTGCTTCGGCTGGTGCTGCGGCGTCTCGGGCTATGGCAGCCACCTGCTCTCCCTCTGAGTCGGACATCTTCTTCCCCCTTAGTGAACCTTACCAGACTCCGTTCACTTTTCAAATTTCCTTCTGGGTCGCGCGGGGTTAACAGCGCTCTGCTCTGATGGCGCGCTCCCTTCGCGCTCTTTGTCAGGCACGCCCCCCTTCTTCCTGCACTCAGCGAGGCTAATGGCAGCGGCAGTTTTCAAACAATGAAACACGTAGTAACACAGTCTTTTAAGTGCAATTCTTCAGGCGCACAGTACCCGGTGGGACCGGGCACGAAATCCTGTTCGTGACGCCAAAATTGACTCGCCCACCCCGGGGCTATGGGACACCCGGTGCCGGGCTGGACTAGTCCGGTGGTAGTCAGTGGTGGCTGGGCCCGGCTCCGTGGCCCTGGTGGGTGTCAGTAGAATATGTGGCTTGCTTGTTGATGGTTGTGTTTGTGACGCCACCTGTGGTCTGCGGCTATTGAGCCGCCGCTGCTGTGTAAGGCCTCCGGGGTGATGAAGTGGCAGCAATGGTGGTACTGCTCCCCACAGGTGGAGCGGTGCCCCGGGACACAGTTGGTGCTCGTGGAAGTCTATGGTGTTGTGTGACTAACACGGTGCAGGGCCGACAAGCAATGAAAGAAACAGGCACAAACGGTAGTCTCTTTACCTTCTCCTCTTTTACTCGGCAGAAGTTTAGTCCAGGGAGACCGTCACAGATGGTACAGATGATCCGGCCGGCCTGGAAGTGCCTGGGGTGATCTTTGGCCAGTTGAGTATGAGGCCTACTCCTTAATCTTTCTTTGTTGTTTTAGGACACTGCACTTTGGGTTTGCAATTGCCCTCCTGCTGCTGGGACTGGTGGTTCGTCCCTTTTTCTGTGGGGTAGACTGCGCAGGCCCTCTCTGGTGCTTCTCTGCTGGAGTCCACACCGGGCCCTTGGGATGCAGCTGTACCCTCAGTTTACTTTCTGGGCCAGGGGCTTGCAGCTCTCCTGCCCTCCGGATTCAGCTACCAGGGATGGATTTTATGCCCTGGCAACTACAGACTCCGATGTCCGAGTCTCTGCTGTGCCTCGCTGCTCCCCTTGCTTCACTGGGCCAAGCTATCCCAGCTCTAGGCCCCAGTTTCACAAGGCAGCACTACTCTGCGTCTGTCCTCTTTCACTCCTGTCTCCAGACTAACTCCCACTTCCTCCCTTCAGCCAGACTTAAGGAATGCTCCCTGAAGTTCCAGGTTCAGAGCTCCCTCTGCTGGCCGGAGGGAGAACTGTGTTGGGTGTTAACTTACTGGCCAATAGATCTCCCAATTACCTCCAGGCTCAGCATTAACCCCTTTGGGAGGGCAATGCTGTTGTGGCGACCAGGTCCTGGGGCGCCACAATAACCCTATACATATATAGCCAGACAAAACGAGTCCCTTGAATGGAGCCACAATATAGCAAGTGGCCGAGAATGCCCTTGTGCAAAGAAAAAAACTGTTAAGGGTTCACAGTGGAGAAGGAGCAATTGCAACAACTTTAGTTATAGGTTTACTGGGGGTCCCAGAGGACGGATCACCTTCTTTATGTATGTCTTGGCTCATTGTCAGTACATAGGGGCCAAATTATGAAGGTGTTTATGCCAGGATTCTGGTGTTAACCCTTTTCCTGACATATGACACATCCTGATTTGGATTCATCTTTCCCGGCAGATGATGGCCACCTTTTGACCCATCATCTGCCTCTAAAAGCCACGCGTGAAGCGGAGCTCCGACCTCCGCTGTTAACCTATCAATCTGTAACAGCAGTGCTTAATACGTACCGGCAGGGGGCGAATCATTCTATGCCGTGATGCAATCACGAGGTGCCGAAGCATTGCCATTATGGGTGGCCATTGCCATACTATAGTATTGCTGTGTATAGTACAAGTGATTGGATGTTCGCAGTTTCAAGTCTCCTAAGGGGACTAACAAATGTAGTAGAAGTTAATGTGATGCCCTGGCCTAACAGGTCGTCACAGGGTATTGTGCAATCTGCCCTTCTGTGCAATATCCACCTCCTCCTTGGTTATGGGTCCCTAACCAATGGTGTTGCCAAAACCAACTAATCAAAATCCTAGGAACACTCTGCACCACACCCACCAGACACACCAGTGGACGGCCTGAGTGGAATACGGTCGCCCACTTGGGGGGTTGGTTAAGGGGAGGCCAGGAGTGTCAGGAGTAGGCCAGTGGAGTGTTGGAAGTGAAGGAGAGAGGAGGTCAGGAGCTGGGCTCCTTCGAAGTACTAGGTAGCTGACGTTGGTCTGGGCCTGGTAGGAGCTGGACCCCCGGTCGCAGGGGATCATGGAGGACAGCAGGCGGCCTTGTACTATCACCGGGCTGGGACCAGGGCATGATGGGTACGTGGACCCTAGGTCAGGGAGTAGCTTCAGGCAACCTGACAATTCGCCCGGCGAGAACGGAGCCTTCAAGATCCGCTCTCCATCCGCTCCAAAATTGGGGTACTAGCACAATGAGGGGGATAGGACTTTCCACTAAAACGGTCCAGGAAATCTCAAGCGTGAACCCTGAGAGCAAGCTCCCTCAGTTAGCCATACTGGGGAGCGGGACCCGACTAGTTTCAAGCTATAGGGGCCAAGTAAGAAGAGAACAAGGTGCCAAGGAAAAGGTCACAGATCAACAGTCAACACCAGCAGAAACGGGACCCAAACGTGCTCCCCCTCAGCGGCAGCGGTATCCAGAAGTTTGATTTACTAAGTTGTCGGTGTCAGCATAATTGGACTGAGTGAGTACGCAAGTGACCCTTACCTGCCCAACGGCACATCCCTGTCACTATCACCGAGTCCCGGGGCACTCCCCCCTACCTGTGGAGGGGTTAAACACCTGGCTGCCTACTCCATCGCCACCGGGTACTCCCCGTCTGCAGCGGTGGTACTCCACCTTACCACACGCCACGGGTGGCATCACGAACTGTAAATACACCATCTCCTGTAAATATCCCCTTAATTCGAGTGGCCGCATGACCCCCGGGTCCGGACGCCCCTCGAGCCACCGCGGATCCGGATCCGAGCAGCCCGGCTGCTGACGTGGGGGCGGCACATTAAAACAAACAAAAAAAGTTTTAAAAAATCTATATAAAAAGTTCAAATCACCCTAATTTTCCCTCATTAAGAATATATTAAAAAATATATTTGGTATTCCTACATTTGTAAAAGTTCATTCGATCAAAATATGAAATAAACTAATCCGATCAGTAGACGGCATAATGACAAAAAATTGAAACACCCCCCCCCCCCCAAGTTTCGGGGTTTTTTTGCTGCTGCAACCCGGCATCATATCAACCTCAAAATGGTAAAAAAAACACTTTGGGTAATAAGCCCTGACACAGCCCGATCGATCAAAAAACACAAAGCGTTACGGGTCTCAGAGGAGTAAAGGTGAAAATGCAAAAAATGGAGAAACGCCCAATCCTTTATAAGGGGTTAAACACCTTATAAAGTTGTAAAAATATATATTTTTTTCTCATTTACATGCCAGTCTTGGCCGGCTATACCAATATGGGCTTAGTTTGGGTGGGATGGGGTGGGACGTGCGGTGCGTGCACCCCTTAATTTATGAGGCACCTCCTGCTCCAGCGAGCCTTCTTCATGAACACTGACAAGTACAATGCCAGTCTTAATGAATCAACCCCATGATAAATTGAAAAAATAATAATGATAATTTACCAACTATCATATATAGATCTTATTTCACCATTTCCCCTGCCAGTTGTCTCTTCTTACTATTCTGTATCTTCCTCATAGCAATGAATCCAACCGCTCTAATTATCAGTCCCTTAGATAACTGTATGGTTTTACTCACTCTACGGCTTCCACAGATAGCTCAACTCAGCACAACGATGACTTGTAGAAAGACCAGGAGAAACGCTGTAGTTTTCTTCTAGAATCTTGTATTAAGTACAAAGTAAATGCAGGTGAAAAGGAATAATCTGTACAGGGTTGCAGACATGTCTCTTCAGCAATGATTTCTCTAGACTAACTGAAGGAGAAGGGAGGAGCATTCTATACAGAAGCCAACTAAGGGAGGTACATAGGGACAAACTTCATACAGTCTAATCTACCTAGTAACAACAAAGGAATTTCTTGATAGGAGGAAAAATATGCAATGCAAGAATTATACAAAACAGGTTGTTCCCATTCATGGGACACAACACTCCCCGTCTGAAATCATATGATTTCACAAGTCCTTTTACGACGTAAGGAGTCGATCCTGTCCCTCGATGTCACGAAACCTGTAACGAGATAAGAGACAACACAAAAAATGCAACGTAATGCACTGAATTCAAGTCCATGCTTTGTTGATGACGCATTGTCCTTGCGTAAAAAATGAAAAAGTAGAAAAATGTTAAACATGAATTCAAGTTCAACAAACCCATCTTCAGATTGGGGAAGCCGCAAACATGCCAACTCTTCCTCCGACCCAATAATCCAACGGTAAAGTTTTAATCCAAAGGAAAAGTTCAAGGTTCAATTGGACACGGACAGTTGTGTCTCCGTACAGCAGGGGTAAGGAAAGGTATGCTCCCCGCCGTGGCAGTGTCCAACGACAAAGTTAGATCATGTAACGTCCTCCTTTGGTAAAAGTAGCACGAGTTCGGTGATTGGACGAATCACACACATGTGCCAGCCGTGGCACGTTGAAGACTTGTAGTTGGTGAAACAGTGAGCAGTGTGAACAAGACAAGCTACAGCTCGTACCTCAGATGACCAACTTGAGAAGCACTTGAAGCGATGAGATCTCAACTTCTGTTTTGATGTCACTGAAGTGTAGCGAGCGGAGACCACCGGTCTAATTTCCTTGTCGGATTCTGGTTCCACCAGCTCGTACATGTTGCCGGCGTAGTTATCGCAGGTCTCCTCGTATACGATACTTGGAGGTGTCAGCCACATGTTGTCGCCGAGTTTGGATGCAGCAGTGAGTCTCGTTCCTCGGTCAGCTGGATTTTGTTCGGTGGGAATGTGGTGCCACTGTTCAGCATGATCTCTGTCGAGGATGTTTTGCGTAATCTCGACAAAGCATTTCTCCATCTCTGGTTGTCTTTCCAAAGTGCGTTTTAGAGAGGAGGACCTTGCGGTTGCTTGCTGGGAGTTGTTTGGCAACCTTGGCCTTGGAGACCGAAAGGGTAATGGGGCTACCCAACTGTTAGAGTCGTTCTGAGAGAACTCTTTATCCATAATCTTTATGAATTCTTTGTCTTCTCTCATCGAAGCCAATTTGTTGTCTTCATTTGTAGACTCGAACGCTGTTGACCCGAAGTCGTCATCCCAGAGATGATATGCGTTCGCGCAGTCGGGAGGCTGCTGTCGCCACCTGGTGTCGCTCAGCCTCTCTTTCACTCCGTAGTGATGCGGACATGGTTGAAAGTGAGTGCCGCGACCGTTTGGGAGGATGTGTGTCTTGTAGGAGGAGATCGCGTCGGGACTCTTCACTTTGCCTACGCAGACGTTTCCTATGATCACCCAGCCTAAGTCGTAGCGCTGAGCGAATGGCGCATCGTGTGGCCCATTGATGTGTTGGCGTACTTTGTGTAGCCGGAGGATGTCCCTTCCAATCAGAATCAGGATTTTTGCACTATGATCAAGAGGTGGGATCTTGCTGGCAATAGTTCTCAGGTGAGGTTGGTGAAGAGCTGCCTCTGGTGTTGGAATCTCTTCCCGGTTAGCCGGTATCTGATTGCACTCGACGAGTGTCGGTAGAGGTATCTCTACGGTATTTTCAAGAGATGTTACCACGAGACCACTGGCTCTTCTTCCGCAAGCTTCTGAGATGCCGCTGCAAGTACCTAGTGTGTAAGGGTAGGCAATTCCTTTTAAGTCGAACAAGTCGAAGAGTTCAGACCTGGCGAGTGACCTGTTGCTCTGGTCATCCAGGATGCTGTACACCTTCACGGCCCTTTCTGGGTGGCCTTTGGGATATACCCTTACTAGGCATATTTTTGCACAAGACTTGTCCCAGAGATCTTCTCCGCAGACTGCGGTGCACGAGGAGGATACTGTGAGGTGGTTTGCAGCTTGGCCTGTACTCTCCCCGCCATGACTTGTGGTAGGAGAAGGTGTAGGTGCAGGATCAGGCTGAGATGGGTGCAGCGCTTGTACGTGATCCGTGCTGTCGCACTCCATACACTTAATTGTAACCTTACAGTCCTTGGCAAGGTGTTCTGTAGAGGCACAACACCTAAAACATACCCCAAACCTTTTCAAGAGTTCCTTTCGTTCTTGAAGGGGTTTCTTCCTGAAGCCAATGCACTTCTTCAGGGGGTGTGGCAGCTTGTGAATTGGACACTGGCGGTTTGGATTTTCCGCCTTCCCGCCTTCATTGCCCTTGTCTGGTGCTGACGTTGGTGTAGGTGGTAGAACATCGGTCTTTTTGACTGATACTGGGCCCCTACATTTTCTGTCATTTTGATGAGTGCTCTCATACCTGGGAGCTGGTGAAGTGGAGTCGGTGAGTTCTCCACAGGTGAAGCTGGGGTCTGCCTTACGTTCCGCGATGCCATTGATGAACTCACAGAAGAAGGAGAATGGAGGGAAGGAGACTTGGTGCTCTTTTTTATAGTTTGTTCCTACCGTAGTTTACCTTTCCTGCACGTTGTAAGGTAACTTGGCGACTATGGGTTTCACCCCACGAGCGGTGTCCAGGTAGCTGAGGCCAGGTAGGTGTGTGTCTGTTTTGGCCAGCTGGAGCTCGGACAGCAGGTCGCTGAGTTCCTGGTACTTTGAAGCATCCTTGCTAGATATTTTGGGAAGGTCGTATAGTTGTTTCAGCAATGCATCTTCAATTGCTTCAGGACTGCCGAAGCCTTTCTCTAGCCTGTCCCATGCGGTTGCGAGACCAGTTGTTGGGTCGCTGATGTAGACGGATCTGAGTCTCTTGATTCTCTCAGTAGACCGTGGCCCTAGCCACCTGATTAGCAAGTCCAGCTCTTCAGCAGCTGTAATGCCAAGGTCACGCGTTGCGGTTTTGAAGGCACACTTCCACCCTCTGTAGTTTTCAGGCTGGTCGTCATACTTTGTGAGACCGGTGTTGGTGAGTTCTCGGCGGATCATGTACCTTGCAAAGTCGGACATGTCTGATCTTTGCGACGTTTGGGGCACATTTGTTGACTGCGTGGTGCTGGTTGCGTGATTCGTAGCTTCTTGGTTCGGGAACATGGGAAAGTATGGAGTGGCGTAGGCGTTTAGACCAGTGATCGGTTTGGTGTGTACAATCTCTGTTGTATACGTGGCTGGAACTACATAGTTGTTGGGAGTGTAGCGCCTTGCCGGCATGTTAGGTTGCATGTAGACATGGGCATACGGAGGTTGCTGATGCGCAGAGTGTGGCTGTGCATTGGAATATGAAGCTGGTTCAGGCTTAAAAGTCTGAGGTGCATTGGACTGACCTGGAAGGCTGGAAGCTGTAGGTGGATCAGTGTCTTGAGGCTCTGGAGAAGTGTTAGCACTGACGGGAATGTTGATGGTAGTTGGCGGTTCGTCGGCTTGGCTCAGCACGTAATCTCTTGTACGCTTAAGTGAGTCTTCTGTGTCGAGATCACGCAAACTGGCGCTGCCTTCCTGGCTCCCACCCAGAGCTTGCTCGAAGACTTTTAGCCTTGCTATGGCCGCCACATGTTCACATTCCTTCTGAAGGGCTTCAATTTCTGCTTCCTTGCGTGCAGATTCTGCTTTAATCTCTGCTTCCTTGCGTGCAGATTCTGCTTTAATCTCTGCTTCCTTGCGTGCAGATTCTGCTTTAATCTCTGCTTCCTTGCGTGCAGATTCTGTTTTCATCTCTGCTGCTCTCTGGGCGAAGATGGCGTGTACTTTTGTTGTTTCTGCTTCAGCGCGCGCCTTTATGAGCTGCTCGCTGAGGGTTGAGTACCTTGATGAGCCTGATTTGAGTGAGTGCCTTGAGCTTTTAATGGACCTGGATTTGTAAGATGCCGCTCCTGACATTTGCGCAATTTTTGCTTCAGTCTTGCTCACAATGTCGCGCACGGTGCGGTCTCGTTCAGCATTAAGCTGTTGGAAGTCCTGTAGTTCTTTTTCAGACTCAGACGTATTTGCTCTCAGCAGGGTAGAGGAATATTTTTTACAAATCTCTTTGTAGGACTGGTATGCTGAGTACAGTTGTTCCAGGGCTCTCTCTGGTGGTAGCTCATGAGCACCGGGCGCAGATAAAACAGTCACTTGTTTTTGCACTCTTTGCCACAATAATGCTGTCTGGGTGTGCAGTTCACTTCTGTCTGTTTCTAGGTTCTCTTTAACCTTCCATGTTGGTTTGGTCAACCGCTTAGATCTTTCACTGTAATGTAAGTGTGAATCCATGTCTTCCTCTTGTTGCTTTAAAGCAGGTAGTGAGAGGGTTCTCTTTGCCTCCATCAGGAAGGGTGAATGCTGCCTGCACTGGTTGTCAGGGAAACAATACAATGTTGCAATCTCTGCAGCCTGTTTTGCAGGATGTATTTACTGAGTCTCTGGCTGCAATTTACAATTAGCTTATGGGGGATTCTTGGTTTATAGCTGCACACAGTTCTGATAACAGGTAAATACTTTACAGGACACTTTGTAAGAAGCTGCTATAAAGTTTTATGCTGTGGCTTGTTATCAGCCCCTTGGGGTAATCCTTTCTCTGGATTGTATGCAGTATAGCACTCCTGGAAACAGGTTATTTACTGATATATGTATACTAATCCCGGTCACAGCTAGTCCTTTTCACTATTCTGTATCTTCCTCATAGCAATGAATCCAACCGCTCTAATTATCAGTCCCTTAGATAACTGTATGGTTTTACTCACTCTACGGCTTCCACAGATAGCTCAACTCAGCACAACGATGACTTGTAGAAAGACCAGGAGAAACGCTGTAGTTTTCTTCTAGAATCTTGTATTAAGTACAAAGTAAATGCAGGTGAAAAGGAATAATCTGTACAGGGTTGCAGACATGTCTCTTCAGCAATGATTTCTCTAGACTAAACTGAAGGAGAAGGGAGGAGCATTCTATACAGAAGCCAACTAAGGGAGGTACATAGGGACAAACTTCATACAGTCTAATCTACCTAGTAACAACAAAGGAATTTCTTGATAGGAGGAAAAATATGCAATGCAAGAATTATACAAAACAGGTTGTTCCCATTCATGGGACACAACACTTACACTTCTGCAATTCTGCTAATTATATTTATGAACTATTATTGGTAATGCAGCTGATGTGATTTATTTGGACTTTGCAAAGGCATTTGATACTGTACCACATAATAGCCTTATACTAAAGCTCCAGAAGCAAGGACTAGGGGACACAATATGCAACTGGGTAAGGAATTGGCTAAAAGATAGGAAACAAAGAGTAGTCATAAATGGTACATTCTCTAAATGGGCTGTAGTCAGCAGTGGGGTGCCGCAGGGATCTGTGCTTGGACCGATTCTTTTTACTCTCTTTATTAATGACCTTGTGGATGGGATTGATAGTAAAGTGTCAGTCTTTGCCGATGACACCAAACTATGTAGGATATTAAAAACTGATCTGGATAGTACAATATTACAAAAAGATCTGGATAAGATGTCAGAATGGGCAGATACTTGGCAAATGAGATTTAATGTTGATAAATGTAAAGTAATGCACCTAGGACGGAGTAATCCTATAGCTGTGTATACATTAAATGGAAGTAAACTCGGGACTACAGAACAGGAGAAGGACTTGGGTACTCTCATTACAAATAAGCTGAGCAGCAGCACTCAATGTCAAGCAGCAGCTGCTAAAGCAAACAAGATTCTAGGGTGTATAAAAAGAGAGATTAGATCCCGTGATCCCAACGTATTGTTACCCCTCTATAAATCACTTGTAAGGCCACATCTGGAATACGGGATCCAGTTTTGGGCTCCACATTTTAAAAAGGACATTCAGAAGTTAGAGTCAGTTCAAAGGCGGGCAACTAGACTATTACAAGGAATGGAGGCCTCCCATATGATGACAGGTTGAAAAAGTTAGATATGTTTAGCTTAGAAAAAAGACGTCTCAGAGGAGATCTCATTTATATGTATAAATACATGTGTGGTCAATATAAAGGACTGGCCATGACTTATTTCTTCCAAAGACAGTACTAAGGACCAGGGGGCACTCACTGCGAGTGGAAGAAAAGCGATTCCGACACCTAAATAGGAAAGGGTTCTTTACAGTTAGAGCAGTCAGACTGTGGAATACACTACCACAAGAGGTAGTAATGGCAGATACTATAACAGCTTTTAAAAAAGGGCTGGATGATTTCCTCAGTACACACAACATTGTTGGTTATAAATGACTTAGTGACTAAATGTAGAACTGGTGGAGGAAGGATGAACTAGATGGACCTAGGTCTTTTTTCAACCTAAGTAACTATGTAACTATGTAACTATGTAACTAGGAAAAACTGTCTCCATGGTAACAGACTACAAACAAACCATGTGTAGTCAGATTCTGCGGTCATGGGTTCCTCTACGGGAGTGAGGGAGTTGAATAAAGCTGGCCATGCACATAAGATGGCTGTTTGCTGAACGTTTGATTGCCAGTCATCTTTCTCTCCCTACCTTCCTGATTGCTCATGTGTTTTCCATGGGGAGAGAGAAGAAAACAGCCGCCAGACACCTTTGGCATCAGGTTATTTCCCCTGACAACAAAATAATCGTCACTTTAAATTCCCACTGCTCAATCCTTATCTCCCCAACATCATCCATCTGTCAGGGGAGAGTTAGCAGACCCCTATCATCAGCTTGGCTGACTTTCATCTAATGTGTATTGGGGACTTAATGGGAATCTGTCAGCAGGTTTTTTCTATGCAACCTGAAGACAGGATGCTGTGAAGCCCCACAGGTGTTGTGTAGCATTACCTTCAGGGACTCCACGTGGGATGGTCTGGTCACCGGTAAGTTATCTTCTTTGGATTTCCGTGACGTCACTCTCGGTATTGCGGTCAGGGGACCGCCGCTGCAGGTTAGGGGACGCCTGGGGCTGGTGTTGTGTGCAGCTGGGTGTCGTGGCCTCCCGAGAGTGAGGCAGGCCCCAGGGTCTGGTTGGAGTGTGTGTGGAACCACAAGTAGCAGAATGACTCAGGCACAGTCCAGACAGTCTTTCAGGGTTTTTACTCACAATTGATGGCAGTGTGAGTACCCGGGCGTAGCTGGGATGAACCAGAGGAAACCAGGCACTCCGTCAGGCTGACTTTTGAGGGTGACTACCGACTCGCCCTCCTAGCCCTGGCGTTTTTGGTGTGACCCTGACTTGTAGTCTTGCTGGGGTTGCCCAGAGAAGTTGCTGCTGCCTGTTCTCCCCTCGTTTCGGCCCGTTTGCTTGTAGCCTGGACCAGGTCACTCCGGCTGCTTGCCTCCTGTGAGCTATGGGCCCTCTCTTTGCTACGTGGCTCCAGACTCGATGTTTTTGGGTGGAGGGTATCAAGTACCCCCTCCACCTACAGGTTGAGCAGGCCAACTCAATGGGCCCCAGATCTGGGAATCTGTAAACCCGTGCGGGCCTGGTACCTCCCTGGCAGTCCCCGTACTCAGCCACCCCTCTGCTCTTTCTAGCCTTGGGTGGATTTCGGGTGGCACTACCAGGTGACCGATCTCCCCCGTCGGTAGCCATTGCACATGTGTTGTCAGATTGTGCCAGGCTCCAGGGTCTGCTTCCTGCGTCTGCCCTCCTTGAGCTGCACTCACTAGCTAGCTCTCTACTCCCTCCCCACTGTGCCTGCCTACGCAACTTAGCAACCAGGCTCTCTACCACACCCCTTGAGTGGACATGGAGGCCACGCCCGCTCCTGGATTCCCCAGGGGTCCCTATCAAAGGTAGATGTGGTAGACCTGATTACTATGCGCCTGTGTAGTCATACCTCGGTCAGCCTTCTGGATTACCTGTATTGTACTGCCCCCAGCATGGGTGCAGTACTCAGTGGTGCCTGACCAGGTCAGGGGCGCCACAATGCAAGGGTCAAAACATAGAATTCAGGGATGCCTGTCTTGTCAAGATCCGATCTGTTGTTTATTTGCTGTGTTTGTTTAAGCAACAGGACCCTTATCATTGCTTGGACTACAATGTCACACGCATGGCAGTCTAGGACCACCCCCTCCTTATTAACACCTCACTGTCAATGTACAATCTATATACAGAGTCTGCTGTGGGTGGGGGCAGCTCTCTCAGCTCTGCTACATTACTAAATCTAAAAATTCCGATTGTGTCAGAACGGCTGCAGCCAGTAATCTAAGTGATGCTTCATTGCATTCAAGATCTCTTTGCCTACATGATGCTGCTCTCAGATGAAGTGGCAAAAACCTGCTGACAGATTCCCTTTAACACATATCTGCAGGATCTGACTACACAGACCTTGATTGTAGTCTGTAACCATGGAGACACATAGGATTTCATAAGAACTATATACACAGAATGGCAAAGGATATTTTTATCCCAGACTATGTACAAAGTTACAAAACTTCCGTTTCTATTTTATATGTAATTGGAACACAAGGGAAAAAAATTGCAAAAGTATACATCCCCATTAAGGTGATAATAACTGGGAAAGCAACTGCACCAATGTGAGGTATATGTAGAAATGCCAAGCTTAGCTGCCGCTCGGTATCTTGTATCATTATCACAAAGCGTGAACGAGAGGCGGTTCTTAATTATGTGTAGTATTTCTTCCCCGCAGCTGCACCGATCTGCAGTATCACACATTTCTCCGCTCCTGACTGTTTCCTGCAGTCATACGTTGTGCGGCAGCGCTGATCTAGAGACCATCTGTGCCACCGGCAGCCCATGATAAGAGCAGCAACTAATGCAAATAAAAGGGCAAAGCATCAGAACACATCCCATCCATGTGGTCTCTGCTTCTGGAGAGTCTATTTCTGTATATATATGCTGAATAGAAGGCACAATGCTACAGCGGATGACATCCATGCCAAAGACATTAAATTGACTTCATACAGGCCCATGGTGCAGCGGAAAAAATATTGTGAGGACGACGACGTAAGGATATACTGCAGAGAGTGTCCAGGGGAAACAGAGACTAGTAAACGGGCTATGGAAAGACTCAAATATGACTAAATATGACTTTTCTTATTTCCTTCACAGAGCTGCACAAGAAAAGGGCCCCTGTGCAAGAGCATTATATGGGCTCTTTGAAGCCTAAAGGCCCCGTTACACGCTGCGATATATCGCTAGCGATCGCATCCGCCCCGTCGTTTGTGCGTCACGGGCAAATCGCTGCCCGTGGCGCGCAAAATCGTTAGTCCCCGTCACACATACTTACCTGCCTAGCGACGTCGCTGTGACCGGCGAACCGCCTCCTTTCTAAGGGGGGCGGTTCCTGCGGCGTCACTAAGCGGACGCCCAATAGAAGCGGAGGGGCGGAGATGAGCGGGACGTAACATCCCGCCCACCTCCTTCCTTCCGCATTGCCGGCGGCCGCAGGTAAGCTGTAGTTCGTCGTTCCCGGGGTGTCACACGTAGCGATGTGTGCTGCCTCGGGAACGACGAACAACCTGCGTGCTCAAAAATCAACGATTTTTTAAAAAGGAATGACGTGTCAACGATGGACGATAAGGTGAGTATTTTCCATTGTTAACGATCATTCCTTGCTGTCACACGCAACGATGTCGCTAACGATGCCGGATCCACGGAATCCGTGACCCCGGCGATATATCGTTAGATCCGTCGTTGCGTGTGACGGGGCCTTATGAGCTCATCAAAATGCACAATTACACCTGCTTTGGAGGTAGAAATGGACCCCCTGACCTCTGGGGCCCCTGTGCGGCTGCACCAATGATATGTCCGCCCCCGATCAGAGTGCAATCCGTTTTTCTCAGATGCAGTGAAAAATAAAAAATAAAAAGTTTCTCCATCTTTTCAATTCCAGCGTCAGTCCTTGAAATACAGATTACATTCTGATGTCATCCCTCGGCGGTCCAATTTTTTTTCACAAACCCATAGAATTTTAATAGTGATGAGCGAGTACTAAAAAGCTCGGGTGCTCGAAGCTCGGGCCGAGCCTCCCAAGATACTCGTGTACTCGGCCCGAGCAACGAGCCCAATGTTATCCTATGGGAGACCCGAGTATTTTTGTGAAATGACCCCCCGGCAGCATGGAGAAACCCTAAAAATGTCACAAAAGTCTCAGAAGAGTGCTCAAATGACATGGCAACAGCATGGGGAAGACCCCTTGAAGCATTTATCACTGAAAAGTCACAGCTGTGAACAATTTTGTCCGCGTTTTACGCCATTTTTACGGACTCACCAGAAAAGCTTCCAAAATGACCCCAAAATGATTTTTCATGGCGGAAATGTTAAGGGCACATACCCAATAGTGAGATAGAGCTGGTGTATGTTACTTTTTGAGATTAATACATGAAAGATTTTACGTGAAAACATTGTGTGGCACTCCGATGTCCCTGAGAAGAGACGTACATGAAGGCCTCTTGAGTCTAATGTGCCCATTTTGAGGAAGTGAGTCTTTGTAGTATTTTCCTTTGCCAGGGCAGTCCAAAATTGTGAGGTTCACCAATGCCCCTGCATACAGACGTGCATGATGGCCTGTAAACCTGAAGTGCCCATTGTAAGGAAGTGGGTCTATTGTAGTATAGCCCTTAGGCAGGGCAGCCAAAAATTGGGAGGCTCCACGTTGTCCCTGGGTAGAGACGTGCATGAGGGCCTGTAAACCTGAAGTGCCCATTGGAAGGAAGTGGGTCTATTGTAGTATAGCCCTTAGGCAGGGCAGCCAAAAATTGGGAGGCTCCACGTTGTCCCTGGGTAGAGACGTGCATGAGGGCCTCAAAACATTAAGTGTCCATTGTCAGGAAGTGGGTGTATTATAGTATAGCCCTTAGGCAGGGCAGCCAAAAATTGGGAGGCTCCACGTTGTCCCTGGGTAGAGACGTGCATGAGGGCCTGTAAACCTGAAGTGCCCATTGGAAGGAAGTGGGTCTATTGTAGTATAGCCCTTAGGCAGGGCAGCCAAAAATTGGGAGGCTCCACGTTGTCCCTGGATAGAGACGTGCATGATGGCCTGTAAACCTGAAGTGCCCATTGTAAGGAAGTGGGTCTATTGTAGTATAGCCCTTAGGCAGGGCAGCCAAAAATTGGGAGGCTCCACGTTGTCCCTGGATAGAGACGTGCATGAGGGCCTGTAAACCTGAAGTGCCCATTGGAAGGAAGTGGGTCTATTGTAGTATAGCCCTTAGGCAGGGCAGCCAAAAATTGGGAGGCTCCACGTTGTCCCTGGATAGAGACCTGTTAGGTTCTTAGTGCCTCCGTGCTTGCATTTAAAAACCGCACGTGTGTGCCTGTTGGTGGCAGCTTTCCGCTGCATTTGTGTGAGTTTTGCAAAAACTTGGATATAACGCACAAGTCTAGTGAATACACATCAGCACAGCATTCCAAAATGCGCAAGGGCGTTGTCAACGAACAAGGAAGTGGACGTGATGGTGGTGCAGGCAGAGACCGAGGTTGTGTGCAAGCTCTAATTTCGCCACAACAAAGGGCCACATCTAGTCGCTCGCACGTCCTGTCCCAAATTCTTGGGGACCGCAGCAGTACACCGCTCTTGAACCAAGACCAGTGTCAACAGGTTGTTAGTTGGATAGCGGATAATGCTTCCAGTCAGATTGGCACCACCACAAACACTCTGTCTTCCACACGGTCAAGTGTCAGTAGCCGTGATACTGCACCGCACATTTCAGAACCTGATCCTCCTTCCTACCACCAGGCCGAGTACACGTCCACGGACATTACTGATCCCACACTTGGACACTCGGAAGAGCTGTTCGTTCACGTTTCCATTCACAAATTCTGGCCTCTCGCCAGCTCCTGTTGAAGTGGGCCATGACGAGATTGTATGTACAGATGCCCAAATATTTGAGCAGCCACGTTCTCACGAAGTTGGCAACGTGTCTCAACAAGGGGTGGACGATGATGAGACACAATTGTCAGGAAGTCAGGAGGAGGAGCAGGGTGCGGAAGAGGAAGACGACGTGGTGGATGATCCAGTAACTGACCCAACCTGGCAGGAGGATATGCAGAGCGAGGACAGCAGTGCACAGGGGGAGGGAGGCGTAGCATCCCAACAGGCAGTAAGAAGCAGAGTGGTGGCCCCAGGCAGACGTCAGGCAACTGTTCCCCGGAACAACACGACACAAGGTGCCTGTACAAATGTTAGGTCTTCCCGAGTCTGGCTGTAATACTATTGTATGTATTGAGGATTTCGATTGCGTTAGGGCAATGACAACCAGAGACGAGTTCTTGGTGCAAGACGTTTATAATATGCAACCAGCAAATATGTACATAAACGGAACAAAAACACAGTAGAACATAAATACAGGAAATACCTTCCAGGGACGGAGCGAAAGGGAATTCCCGGGACCGCGCACCGGACTCCCCCAGGGAGACCACCAAGAGCGAACCCCTATACAGGGACTGTCTGGCAAGTGTGGCGCCCCAGGACCTGGTCGCCACAACAGCATTGCCCTCCCAAAAGGGTTAATGCTGAGCCTGGAGGTAATTGGGAGATCTATTGGCCAGTAAGTTAACACTCAACACAGTTCTCCCTCCGGCCAGCAGGGGGAGCTCTGAACCTGGAACTTCAGGGAGCATTCCTTAAGTCTGGCTGGAAGGAGGAAGTGTTGGTTAGTCTGGAGACAGGAGTGAAAGAGTGCAGACGCAGAGTAGTGCTGCCTTGTAAACTGGGGCCTAGAGCTGGGATAGCTTGGCCCAGTGAAGCAAGGGGAGCAGAGAGGCACAGCAGAGACTCGGACATCGGAGTCTGTAGTTGCCAGGGCATAAAATCCATCCCTGGTAGCTGAATCCGGAGGGCAGGAGAGCTGTAAGCCCCCTGCCCCAGAAGCAATCTGAAGGTACAACTGCATCCCAAGGGCCTGGTGTGGGCTCCAGCAGAGAAGCACCAGAGAGGGCCTGCGCAGTCTACCACACAGAAGAGGGGACGAACAACAAGTCCCAGCAGCAAGAGGGCAATTGCGAACCCAAAGTGCAGTGTCCTAAAACAGCAGAGAAAGATTAAGGAGTAGGCCTCATACTCAACTGGCCAAAGATCACCCCAGGCACTTCCAGGCCGGCCGGATCATCTATACCATCTGTGACGGTCTCCCTGGACTAAGTTTCTGCCGAGTAAAAGAGGAGAAGGTAAAGAGACTACTGTTTGTGCCTGTTTCTTTCATTGCTTGTCGGCCCTGCACCGTGTTAGTCACGCAGCACCATAGACTTCCACAAGCACCAACTGTGCCCCGGGCATTGCTCCACCTGTGGGGAGCAGTACCAACATTGCTGCCATAACATCCTCCCGGTGGCCTCACACAGCAGCGGCGGCTTAATAGCCGCATACCACAGGTGGCGTCACGAACACAAACATTAAAGTCATCAGCCACATATTCAACTGACACCCACCAGGGCCACGGAGCCGGGCCCAGCCACCACTGACTACCACCGGACTAGTCCGGCCCGGCACCGGGTGTCCCATAGCCCTGGGGTGGGCGAGTCAACTTTTGGCGTCACGAACAGGATTTCGTGCCCGGTCACACCGGGTACTGTGCGCCTGAAGAACTGTGTAAAAGACTGTGTACTGGTTGTAAATTGCCGCCGCCATTAGCCGCGCCGAGCGCAGGAAGAAGGGGGGCGTGCCTGACAAAGAGCGCGAAGGGAGCGCGCCATCAGAGCAGAGCGCTGTTAACCCCGCGCGACCCGGAAGAAAATTTGAAAAGTGAACGGAGCCTGGTAAGGTTCACTAAGGGGGAGGAAGATGTCCGACTCCGAGGGAGAGCAGGTGGCTGCCATCGCCCAGGGCGCCGCAGCACCGGCCGAAGTAGTCCCAGTCGCCGTCGCCCCAGCCCCCACTATAGCGCCGGTAATGCCGATCACCATGCCGTACATACCAGGAGCAGAATGGCTGCCGCAGTACTCCGGGGAGTCCCATACCTTGAGCGACTTCAGAGAAAGTCTGCACAGCTTGTTCCGGGTGTATCCTCTGACTGAGAGCCAGAAGGTGGGCATATTAATGGGACAGCTAGCCGGCGCAGCCCAGCGTGAAGCGAAGTCCTGGCCTGATACAGATAAAGGGACAGCGACCCAGATACTGGCCAAACTAAAGAGCACTTTTGACACCCGCACCGCAGCAGAGATAAAGATGAGATTCTTTGGGTGCAAGCAACGGGCCACAGACAGCATAAGGGACTATGCCTTAAACTTGCAGGAGGCCCTGAAAGCAGTTAAACAGGTGGACCCAGAGAGTGTACGTGAAGAAGACAAACTCCTAACTGAGCAGTTCATAGAAGGGCTCCTGTCAGACGCCCACAGGACACAGCTGCGTATCATGGTCCTGCAGAACCCTGCTCTGGACTTTGCAAAGTTTAAGGACCAGGCCATCAGGGTACTGAGAGAATCTACACCGAATGACCCAGTACCCCTCCGGCCTCTTGCTATCACGTACCCCGGGGTGGTGCCTGCAACACGAGCCACTGCAGGGGCTGAGGCGCAGTCCCTGGATAAGGATCCCACGGCAGAGCTCAGACAGCAGTTCCAGGAGCTGACCAAGACTGTGGCTGCCCTTGCCAAGACCGTGCAGTCTCTACAAATGACCCCCTCGCCTGCAAAAATCGAGTTGGCCTCCAGCCCAGAAGACGTCCCATGGATGCGACAGAGGAGGATTCCGCCGACCCGAGGCAGAGACACAGACCGGTATGATTCAACAGGACAACCGATCTGCCGCCACTGCAACCAGGCGGGCCACATTGCACGACGCTGTCCTTTAAACGGGCTGAGCCTGGGGCCAGGAGCCAACCCCCAGGTGTGAGGAAGCCCGGCTCAAACCCCAGCCGCAGCAAGTATGTGGGAGGACGACCGGTCCTTCCCATTGTGCTGGATGGGATCCCTTTGAATGCCCTCCTGGATACGGGGTCCCAGGTAACAACCATCCCCCACAAACTGTACAAAAGATATTGGGCTGATTCAGACATTGACCATGGCCCAGATGATGATTTAACGATTGTGGCCAGTAATGGTCAGCCCTTACCTCAAATTGGGTACAAAGAAGTAACCATTAAAGTGGGGCGGGTGGAATTGCCATGTCAGGGGATGATAATTGTAGATATTGATCGCAAAGAATCTGACCCACTGCTAACCCTTGGTACAAATGTGATAGAAAATTGTATTGCCGAAGTGATAATTTTGTTGCAACAGGCGTCTGAAACTGCCAGCTCCGGGCAGCAGCGTGTCCTACAGAGGGAGATCAGAGCCCTGATGAGGAGGCAGCAAGTAGAGCTAGCCGGAGGAGAAATTGGCAGTGTGAGGGTAAGTGACCCCCTCCCCATTGTAATACCCCCAAGAAGTGAAATGTTGATATGGTGTCGGGCAGCAATAGGCCTCAAGGGTCAGGATTACCATGCCTTGGTAGAACCAGTGTATTCAGACAGTAGGCCTGGAGTCCTGATAGCCAGAGGGGTAGCGGACGTCCGCAAGGGGAGAGTGCCCGTCCGTGTCCTGAATTGTGGGGAGGAGGAGGCCAAATTGCCCCGGTACGCCACTGTAGCAAAACTGTACACTGTCAGTAACAATACCATTAAAGCAGTGGAACCCTTGATCCCGTCCGACCAGGCGGAAGACAATGGCTCCAAGGGGCAGCCGGAAGACTGGTGCCAAAAATTACATGTAGGCACCGACTCCACCCCTTCGCACCAAAAGCATGGGGTTTACCGGGTGGTACAGGAGTACGAGCGGGTCTTCAGCAAACACCCCCTAGATTTTGGGCAGGTGAAAGGGGTTAAACATCAAATTCCCACGGGTGATCATCATCCCATTAAAGAGAGATACCGCCCTGTACCCCCCGCACAGTATCAGTGTGCCAAGGAAATGTTACGGGAAATGAAGGAGGCTGGGGTTATCAGAGATAGTTGTAGCCCCTGGGCAGCTCCACTAGTGCTCGTAAAGAAAAAAGATGGTACAATGAGAATGTGTGTAGATTACAGGCAAATTAACCGCATTACACATAAAGATGCTTATCCACTGCCCAGAATAGAAGAGTCACTAACAGCCTTAAAGTCAGCTAACTATTTCTCCACCTTGGATCTCACCAGTGGGTATTGGCAGGTTCCCGTGGCAGAGGCGGACAAAGAGAAGACTGCATTCACGACACCAATGGGTCTCTGTGAGTTCAACTGTATGCCATTCGGGCTCTGCAACGCCCCAGGGACATTCCAAAGGTTGATGGAGTGCTGCTTGGGCCATCACAACTTTGAAACCGTGCTGTTGTACCTGGATGACGTAATAGTCTACTCCAAGACTTATGAGGATCACCTGAAGCACTTAGCAGAAGTGTTTGAATCCTTGTCGAAATATGGCCTGAAGATCAAGCCGTCCAAATGTCACCTCTTGAAGCCAAAGGTACAGTACCTGGGTCATGTGGTCAGCGCAGAAGGTGTGGCACCTGATCCGGAGAAAGTCACTGTAATCAAGGACTGGCCAAGACCCACCACAGTGAAGGAGGTGCGGCAGTTCCTTGGACTGGTGGGCTACTACCGAAGGTTCATTGATGGTTTCACCAAGATAGCAGCGCCCCTTCAAGATCTCCTGGTGGGCCAGCCAAAGCAGGCTAAGAAGCAGAGCCCTCCATTTGAATGGAGCAGCCAACTGGAAACATCCTTTGTCCGGCTGAAAGGGGCTCTCACGGGAGAAGAAATTCTGGCCTACCCTGACTACAGCCAACCGTTTGTACTGTATACAGACGCCAGCAACGTGGGACTGGGAGCAGTTCTGTCCCAGGTACAGGGAGGCAGAGAGAGGGTGATAGCGTACGCCAGTAGGAAGCTTCGGCCCACAGAAAGGAATCCAGAAAACTACAGTTCCTTCAAGCTGGAGTTCCTCGCTATTGTTTGGGCAGTGACTGAACGCTTCAAGCACTATCTGGCATCGGCCAAGTTCACCATCTTCACGGACAACAATCCGTTGACACACCTGGCAACAGCCAAGTTAGGTGCGTTGGAACAGCGATGGATGGCCCGGCTGTCTAACTTTGACTTTACCATCAAGTATCGGGCTGGCAAGAAGAATAACAATGCTGATGCGCTGTCCAGAATGCCTCACTTGCCCGAGTCTGGAGAAGACATGGATGAACTTGAAGAGATAGAGTTACCGGCTTTCCATCACCAAGGTGTGTCCCAGTGTGAGCATGCTGTAGGAGTGAAGCGCTCAAGCCAGCACGGGGTCTCGGTCAACCCCTTACTCCACCATAATTGGGAAGAAACACAGAACGGTGACCCGGCCGTGCGATTGGTCAAAGAGAAGCTAGCGCAAGCTGAGACCCATCTTGGCCCAGACGCTCCAGAGGAAGCCCAGCAGCTGTGGAAGGAGAGGGGACGACTGTTCACCTACCAAGGCAAGCTCTGCAAGAGATATGTCAACTATCGAACAAATGAACTTGTCTGGCAGATAGTGGTTCCGCAGAGAGATGCTCCAATGGTCCTAGCAGCGTATCATGATAACGCAGGACACTTCGGGTGGAAGAAGTTGGAAGCCCTACTCCGTGATCGGTTCTATTGGGTGCACATGAGAAAGATGATCGAGAAGTGGTGCCGAGACTGTGGCCCGTGTAACCTGAGGCGGAAAGACGATGCCAGCCAAAGGTCTCCCCTACAGCCAATTGTCACAAAGCAGCCCCTGGACTATGGGTGGCCAACACCTAAATTGTTCATAGTTAGCACCAGTGTGCTCAACACCCCTGAAGAAAAACCCGTCCGGCGTGCATAGAGTGGGGTCATCAATGCTCTGACGCACGCCCAGAGCCTACGTTGGGGGTTTGAACGCGGCGGGTCCCCCATGGAGCAGTGTAATGGACACCCGGCAGGGAGCCACACTGGACTCTTATAGTAATGTTTAAGGTTGTAACGTTAAAGTAATTGCGCCTCCCATAATGGGATGAAATGTTCTAACATGTCATGTTTGTCTCTACAGTCCGGGAGTACTGAATTTAACTAAGGGGGAGTGTGGCGCCCCAGGACCTGGTCGCCACAACAGCATTGCCCTCCCAAAAGGGTTAATGCTGAGCCTGGAGGTAATTGGGAGATCTATTGGCCAGTAAGTTAACACTCAACACAGTTCTCCCTCCGGCCAGCAGGGGGAGCTCTGAACCTGGAACTTCAGGGAGCATTCCTTAAGTCTGGCTGGAAGGAGGAAGTGTTGGTTAGTCTGGAGACAGGAGTGAAAGAGTGCAGACGCAGAGTAGTGCTGCCTTGTAAACTGGGGCCTAGAGCTGGGATAGCTTGGCCCAGTGAAGCAAGGGGAGCAGAGAGGCACAGCAGAGACTCGGACATCGGAGTCTGTAGTTGCCAGGGCATAAAATCCATCCCTGGTAGCTGAATCCGGAGGGCAGGAGAGCTGTAAGCCCCCTGCCCCAGAAGCAATCTGAAGGTACAACTGCATCCCAAGGGCCTGGTGTGGGCTCCAGCAGAGAAGCACCAGAGAGGGCCTGCGCAGTCTACCACACAGAAGAGGGGACGAACAACAAGTCCCAGCAGCAAGAGGGCAATTGCGAACCCAAAGTGCAGTGTCCTAAAACAGCAGAGAAAGATTAAGGAGTAGGCCTCATACTCAACTGGCCAAAGATCACCCCAGGCACTTCCAGGCCGGCCGGATCATCTATACCATCTGTGACGGTCTCCCTGGACTAAGTTTCTGCCGAGTAAAAGAGGAGAAGGTAAAGAGACTACTGTTTGTGCCTGTTTCTTTCATTGCTTGTCGGCCCTGCACCGTGTTAGTCACGCAGCACCATAGACTTCCACAAGCACCAACTGTGCCCCGGGCATTGCTCCACCTGTGGGGAGCAGTACCAACATTGCTGCCATAACATCCTCCCGGTGGCCTCACACAGCAGCGGCGGCTTAATAGCCGCATACCACAGGTGGCGTCACGAACACAAACATTAAAGTCATCAGCCACATATTCAACTGACACCCACCAGGGCCACGGAGCCGGGCCCAGCCACCACTGACTACCACCGGACTAGTCCGGCCCGGCACCGGGTGTCCCATAGCCCTGGGGTGGGCGAGTCACAATCACCCCAGAAGCCCTAAATGCGCAGCAGCCGGGACACAAAAGGGCAATAGGTAAGTCCAAAAATGTCCGTACGTGATGTGAGTCCAGAGTGGTATTAAACGGAAGGAACCGGGCAGAAGTGCCGACCAAAGACGGCAAACGGAGTCCGGGCACAGCTAGATGATACCAGATGAAGTCCAGAGTCGGTGTCGGTTGTTTTCCAAGAGGATCCGAATAACAATCAGGAACCAAAAGCAGCAGGGCAGGAGCACACAGGAAGCAGTATACTCAGGCACTGGACTAAGCTTTAGGGGCGGCTTTTAAACAGATGGACAGGAAGTAGGGCAACAGAACAGAAAACTCCATGTTAACAAAGGGCAAGCTCTTTCAAAAGAAAACTGGAAAACCCGGAACTCTGACACTGGCAGTTTTTTAAGTTGGCTCCAGATGATTCTAAAAAGGCCATTTGCAACACCTGCCATGCCAGCATCAGCAGGGGTACCAAAACTAGCAGCCTGACCACCACCAGCATGATCAGGCACATGTCAGCCAAGCACCCGACTTTGTGGGAAGTACAACAGAGTCGAGGAGCAGTGCTTGCTGATGTCGCTGCTACGTCTTCGCTGGTTGTGCATGCGAGCCAATCCCCTGTCCATGCTGCCTGCGAACAAGCCTCCTCCACTCCTGCACCTGCAGTTGCCTACGCAGAAAGAACACCATCATCAAGCACGTCCTTGTCCCAGCGCAGCGTTCAGTTATCCATTCAGCAAACCTTTGAACGCAGGCGCAAATACACTGCCAACACCCCACATGCCACAGTTCTAAATGCTAACATTTCGCGACTGCTTGCGCTGGAAATGTTGCCTTTTAGGCTGGTTGAGACAGAAGCATTCCGCGACATGATGGTGGCAGCTGTCCCACGTTACTCGGTCCACAGCCGCCACTATTTCTCCCGGTGTGCCGTCCCCGC
The DNA here is from genome assembly GCF_048569485.1 of Anomaloglossus baeobatrachus. Lineage (NCBI taxonomy): Eukaryota > Metazoa > Chordata > Amphibia > Anura > Aromobatidae > Anomaloglossus > Anomaloglossus baeobatrachus. The sequence continues at coordinate 63,589,595 of NC_134353.1, forward strand.
ATTGCATAACCACGTGTCACAAAACATCACACGTGCCCTGAACAACGCTGTTTCAGCCAAAGTCCACCTAACCACAGACACGTGGACAAGTGCATGTGGGCAAGGCCGCTACATCTCGTTGACGTCACACTGGGTTAATATTGTGCAAGCTGGGACCCAGTCTGAGCGAGGGACGGAACACGTCCTTCACACACCAAGTTTTGCAGGCCCTACCTCAGTCAGGGTTTCACACACACTCTACAGCTCCGGAATGTCATGCTCCTCAGCCTCCTCCTCCTCCTGCGCATCCTGATCCACTTTACCCTCCACACCAGTCCCAAGCTGGAAGTGTCGCGGGCGGAGGAGGGGACGGTGCGCTCTCCCACTGCTCGGGTCCGGCTGACGCAGCTCTACGGCTGCTGCTGCTCGTTGGCTCGAGCGATGGCCGGATCCCGGGGACTCGAGCGGCGCTACTCGCCCGTGAGTGAAAAGGGGTGGTTTGGGTTTTGGGGATATTGTCCGTGACGCCACCCACGGTTGTGGTGATTGTGTGGACACCACCGCTGCTCTGGACGGGGATCCCGGGAGCCTGTGACAGGGAGCAGCTTTGTTGTTATTTCTCCCCTCCGTGGGTAGGGGGGTTGGTTGTCCCGGGGCCTGGTGATGGGGTAGAGATGGATGACAGGCGGGTTGCGGGGCCTGATGAGGTGCAGGGTCGCAGGGGCAGCGCTGTGCCGCACGGCACGGAGGTACTCACTCAGCCCAATGATGATGACACAGTTCACGGTAAAACAAGTGGCTGGATGGACGGGTCACTCGGACGGCTGCGGTTGTTCCTCCCTGCAGGTTAGTGATGACTGTCTCTCTCTGCACCTAAGTTAAGTGTTGGTAGTGATGGTTTCCCAACGGTAACCCGCTCCCCGACCTGGATATGGGCCGGAGGAGCCCCTTTTGCCCACAGGCGCTGGCCCTGGGAGACGGTTGCCCTTAGCGGTGGCGGTGTCTCCCCTTCACGGTTGTACGGTTGCCTTCTATCTGGACTTGGCTGTTTGGAAACCCTGAGGTTCCCTTCACTAACGGATTTGGCAAATTCACGGCGACACCAAGCCTTGCCGGGATCCGAAAGTCCTCTGCCAATGGTGCTGGCTTCTCTTTGTATACCGGTCCGGTACGGCCGGGTCACCACCCGTCCACGGTCCTTACGGCAGACTCCAATCGGCCTCCACTGCAGACGGTCACCACATCCTGCCAACCTTGCTGTCCTGTCCGGGCCACACACCCGGACCAACTTCAGGCTCTTTGCTGTCACTTTTCTCCTCTCTACTACTTTCCTCCTTCCACTTCCTTAGCTTAACTCTCACTGCCTGTGTTTTCCCTCCTCCTCGGTGGGTGGAGACCAACCGCCTGGCTCCACACCCTGGTGTGGACAACAGCCCCTGGGGAAGGCAACAAGGATTTTGTGTTTTGACTATGATATGCCTGCAGGGAGTGTGGGGTGTTTAAGTGTTGTGCTCTGTGGCCCCTGGCTTGTCCAGGGCGACACAGAAGCACTGCAGCACTGCCTCGGCGAAGCGGCAACAGGCAGTGCTGAAGCTAATCTGCATAGGTAACAAACCCCACAATGCAGAAGAGGTGTGGACAGCTCTGAAACAGCAGGCAGATCACTGGCTCACAACTCTGAACCTAAAGCCAGGAAAGGTCGTGTGTGACAATGGCCGGAACCTGGTGGCGGCTTTGAGGCGAGGCCAGCTGACACATGTTCCATGCGTGGCCCATGTGCTCAACCTCGTGGTTCAGCGGTTTCTAAAGTCATACTCAGAGCTGTCTGATCTGCTGGTAAAAGTTCGCCGCCTGTCTGCACATTTTCGAAAGTCACCTACTGCTTCAGCCGGCCTTGCCGGCTTAAGACGCCGTTTGCATCTTCCGGCACACAGACTGGTGTGTGATGTCCCCACGCGTTGGAATTCAACTCTGCACATGTTGGTCAGGATATGTGAGCAGAAGAGGGCAGTTGTTGAGTACCTGCATCACCTAAGCCGTCGGGAAATGGGTCAAACTCCACACATAACACCTGAGGAGTGGAGATGGATGTCCGACCTATGCACCATCCGCCAAAACTTTGAGGACTCCACCAAGATGGTGAGCGGCGATGACGACATTATTAGCGTCACCATACCGCTTCTCTGCCTTCTAAAATGGTCTCTGCTCAAAAAACAACCATGATGCATTGCAGGCGGAGCGCGATGAGTTTGAGCAAGAAACAGTAGTGGGTGTGGGTGATGATAACACACAGCCCAGCCTCGTCTCATCACAACGTGCAGTGGAGGACTATGACGAGGAGGAGGATGAAGACATGGAGCAACTCTCTGGCCAAATTGAGGATATGACATGCAGTCATATCCTCGGTTCAGCGTGGCTGGCCAGAGGACAGGGTAGATGATGAGGAGGAGGAGGAGGAGGACAGCATGTTCAGTCATCGTGTTGGTCAGGATACTGAAGTGATGGCTGTTAAGAGTCTGGCACACATGGCTGACTTTATGGTAAGCTGCCTGTCTCGTGACCCTCGCGTTAAGAACATCTTGGCCGACAATCATTACTGGTTGGTAACACTGTTAGACCCACGCTAAAAGGAGAACTTTATGTCTCTTATTCCTGAGGCGGAGAGGTCAGGCAAAATGCAGCAGTTCCAGAAGGCCATAGTCACGGAAGTAGGCAAAGCATTCCCCTCACAAAACGCTAGCGGCATAGGTCAGGAATCACTGGACAACCAAGGCGTACAGCCGAGAGGGGCACAAGTCCAATCCGCCAGAGGTAGGGGAACAGTCTTTAAGATGTGGGACAGTTTTCTCAGCCCCTCACATACCACAGCCCCTGAGGTGAGGGGTAGTGACACAAGAAATCCTAAGTTTGGCCAGATGCTCAAGGAGTACCTTGCAGATCAAACAACTGTACTCCGACATTCCTCTGTGCCTTACAATTAATGTGTATCCAAGCTGGACACGTGGCATGAATTGGCTCTCTACGCCTTGGAAGTCCTGGCCTGCCCTGCCGCTAGCGTTTTGTCAGAGCGTGTTTTTAGTGCCGCAGGTGGAATCATTACAGATAAACGCACCCGCCTGTCAACTGTAAATGCTGACAGGCTGACTCTGATCAAGATGAACAAGGGTTGGATTTGGCCAGACTTCACCACACACACCAACAGCAAATTACAGCGGAATTTAAAGTTTGTAACGGGAATTTGCCATGTACCTCCACTCACCCATGGTAACACACTTCTGGACTTTGGCTAATCGCTGGACTGCTCCTCCTTCTCCTCATGCGCCATCATGGTGACCGTTACAATAGTTAAGCCGTTGTTTCAGGTATACCCCCAGTGGTAAATTTTTTCGCCCATTCTTTCTGAATGGGCATTACAACGACAGGAGACCCGCTCCTTTGCAATGGGAACAATGTTTTGAGGCCCTCATGCACATCTCTATCCAGGGACAATGTGGAGCCTCCCAATTTTTGGCTGCCCTGCCTAAGGGCTATACTACAATAGACCCACTTCCTTACAATGGGCACTTCATGTTTACAGGCCATCATGCACGTCTCTATCCAGGGACAATATGGAGCCTGACGCTGCCACCGACTGCCACACACATGCTGTTTTTAAATGCAAGCACGGACGCAATAAGAACCTAACTGGTTTTTAGGAGCGACAATTACTGAGAAGTCTGACACTATCAGACACTGCTGACTGACGTGTATTATACACTAGACTTGTGCGTTATATAATAGTTTGTGCAAAACGCGCACCTGTACGCTGCCACCGACAGGCACACACGTGCTGTTTTTAAATGCAAGCACGGACGCAATAAGAACCTAACTGGTTTTTAGGAGCGACAATTACTGAGAAGTCTGACACTATCTGGACTGTTTTAGACTGTGTACACCAGCCCCAGATATGATGAAGGCTGGTATACGGTCACCACTAGGAATGGCTATATACCCTGCCTGCCTGCCTGCCTGCCTGTATACTGCTACAATAGTCCTGACAAGGACTCTTCTGGTCACTAGCCTGTATTCCGACCTGGCTATACCCTGCCTGTATATAGCAACAATAGTCCTGAGAAGGACTCTGCTACTGTACTCCGACCTGGCTATACCCTGCCTGCCTGTATACAACTAGAATAGTCCTGAGAAGGACTTTTGGTCACACTGTTTGCAGCCCTGCAACTGAAAAAGCTATAAAGGGCCGCAAAGCTTTCCCTGAATCAGCGACACTCTCCCTGCACTGACTGTCTGGATAGCTGTGAGCAGAGCACAGCGCGCCGGCCGGTATAAAGGCTCGGTCACGCTGTGCAGGCCGGCCAATCACTGCAATTCCACAACTAACAGGGCTGTGGCATTGCAGTGGTCTGCCAGCCAATCCCTGCATGAGGGCTGGCTCTCAAAAGAGCGCCAACATGCAGAAATGAAGACCACGAGTACAGCACGAGTATCGCGAGATTACTCGGTCCCCGCCGAGCAGCCCGAGTACAGCGATACTCGTGCGAGTACCGAGTAGTTACAAGCATGCTCGCTCATCACTAAATTTTAATGACTCTGTGCCATCGGATTCCCGGAGGCAAATTGTACACGCGATTTACGCCATCCAATGAAAAAATTATCCATGTGCACCGCCTCACTGAATAACATTGGTCACAGTGAGATCCGATTTTTGGACGGATCATACTCAGATCGAAAACACAGTTGTAGCACCCCTGAACCCATCAGGGCAGTTATTGCATCCTGTCAAAGATGCAGGGCCTACCCCCAGGGAGGGACCTGGAAGACCAGTGCCGGTAACAACAAAACACATAAATTCCCCAGTTTCCCTCTCCCAATCATGGGTGACTGACTAGTCTGGGACCCAATGGATGGCCACCCAGGGGTGGAGCCAATCCAGTCCAGTAGAAGTGTGATGCCCTGGAATAGCCAGGTAGTCACAGATAGGCCCCGCATAACACCTGTCCCTTAAAAAGGTAACAGCAGCCAACCACATTAAAACCTAGTCACCTCCCTCAGGGCTTAATGGTCACACCAGGGGGCGGAGCCAGGCGGTTGGCCACGCCCACCGAGGAGTCCAGAGAGCCTGAGGCGGGAAAAGAAGACAGATCAGTTTAGTGAAAGACAGAGATCAGTTTAGTGAGAGGAGTAGAGTGCAGCAGGCCTGTGGTGACAGGTCTGCAGTGAAAAACTGACAGGTGTGAGGGTTGTATCCCGCACACCTTGGCTAGGAGGCAGGCGGTGGCCTGGCCTGCAGGAGCCAGGAAGACGGCCAGGTGGAACCGTAAGGGACCGGAACAGGGTAGTGGCCCGCCGCTACCGAACGAGGAACCGACTGGAAACCGGAGCACCAGGGGGCAGGTTCCGGGGCCACCATCCCTGCCCACGGAGGGGTTCACATCTTGCTGCACGACCATCTCCCCCGGGTGCCCCCGTAACTGCAGCGGTGGTGTCTACACCTTCACCACGTACCGTGGGTGGCGTCACGAACTCAAACACGGTTCCGCCCGTACACCTACCTAACCACCCCCATTGAGATCGCCAGCACCCCCTTGCAGAGCGACGAGACCCCCGGGTCCGGAGGCGCTCGAGCCACCCACCAAACGAGCCCGGACCCGAGCGGCTCGGCTGCAGCCGAGCGCGGGCGGTACAGAAGACAACCAGGTGGGACGGGGGAGACAAGTAAGGGACAAGTAAGAGACAAGTAGGAGAATCCGTAGTGTGAGCTGAAGGAGACGGACATGTCTCAAGACAGGGTCGTGTAGCCGGGTGCTAGGTGGCGTAGGAGAGTGGTTACCAGAGAGGGTACAGGTACCCCTGGAACCAGAGCACCGACGGGGCACAGGGCCCAAGGTCAGGAGAACGCTTCAGGCTACCTGACAAATAACTGCACAGTGAGGGGACCTTCATGGACCTCATTGACCCAAGAATCCAGGGGCACCAGCAGTAAAGATAGAGCCAGGGACCGCAACAGAACACCGACCCTACAGGGTTCGCACTGCCCGCCGTACAGATCAGAGACTGCCGACAGACAGTAAGGGACCCCCAGACGCTCCAAGCCACGGGGTTCAACCAATAAGCGAGAGGTGCCGGGGACAGAAGCCACCAGGGTAACACACCGACACTGGGACTAAAGGAAACTGAGGTGTACCAGCCATCATCCGGGGACCAGTTACCCACTACCAGCTACTGTGAGTAAAGAAAACCAGTTACACAGCAACCCTTTATGTGGACTCCCATACAATCCGCACCTAACTTCATCATCCATCCCCCTGGGGCTGGCCCTACTTGTGGAGGGCCCAACATCTAGGCTGCAACCACCATTAGCCTCAGAGGCCAGAGATTGTACATCGGCGGTTCTATCTCCGTAACCGCAACCCGCAAGTGGCGTCACGACATAAACTTTTATTACAATTACCATGTAAATATCCCCCTTTTATAGCGACCCCCAGGGTCACGGAACCGGGCATCGGCCATTACCCACCCGTGACACAGCATCCCCGTATATGTACGGCCTGGGACCGAGTATCCCATAGCACTGGGGCGGGTCACAGTCATCCGCATGAACCCTAACAACATTACAAGGGAGTGAGTTAGAAAAGACGAGGACATTTTTTTAGCCACTGTTAGCAAGCAGTAATTTTGAATTTGATAAAGAATTGTAACACAAAATGAAAAAATCATGTATTTTTGGTGTGTGATCCCTGTAAAACACTTTTCTAACACTTAAAGGGGTTGTCCACCACTAGGCAATCCCTTCTGATTCGACATGTTTCCCTCAGATAAAATAATAAAGACTATACTCTCCTCCCGTACCAGTGTCCTTCCAGCGGTAGGCTTGCGGTACTCGGGCTCACGGGGGGTTGTGACATCACGCAAATCCCGCGTACAATCAGGGATGGCTTCCCACTTCCTGCCTTCAGACCAAGCAAAATAATCAACAGGAAGTGAGTGCAGCCTCACTTCCTGTTGATTGCTCATTTGGTCCGAGGGCAGGAAGTGAGAAGCCGGTACTTACTGATTGGACACTGGGCTCGCGTGATGTTACAACACCAAGTAGTGTACAACGCCTTTAGTACAAGTCCCTGGAGGAAAGTAGCGTAATAAATTTTTAGGCTTTGCTCAAATTAGCATATAAATACGACAAATGCAATCTGATAAAAATAAGTGTTACGGTCGGACCAATTTTCTTCAAAGAGTCAGTGATGGTCTGCGTTTTTTTCCTCAGCACACTGCATATGGCCACGTATATCTCACAAGACTCGCCAATGCAAGTCTAAGGGTGCGAGAAAAACAATGGCCGGCACATGAACCATCCTATTGGCATCCATTTTTCAGACTAAGTTCATATGTTGCACCCCTGAGACCCTCAGGGTGCTACAAGGTTCTGTATCCCCACCAGGATGCAGGGCCTACCCCCTCAGGTACCAAGAACCTGAGTGCTGATGTGACGCCCTGGGCTAGCCAGGGGTCACAGGTCATAACACCACCACACCCTACACCCCAGATAGGAACACCAAAGCTACACTAAAATCCTTGTTGCCTTCCTCCAGGGGCTGATGTCCACACCAGGGGGTGGGCCAGGCGGTAGGCTCCGCCCACCGAGGAGTTCACAGCCCTGGAGGCGGGAAAACCAGGCAGTTCAGTTAGGAGAGTGAAAGAGAGAGGAAGAAGTAAGAGGAGGTGAAGTAAAGTGACAGTTAAGAAAGCCTGAAGCTGGTCTGGGTGTGTGCCCCGGACTGAGACAGCAAGGTCAGCAGACGGCGGTGACTGTCTGCAGGGGTGACTGCTTGGAGGTTGCTGGAAGGACCGCGGACGGGTGGTGGCCCGGCGGTACCTGAGTGGTATACAAAGAGCAGTCAGCACCAGTGGCAGGGGCCTTTCGGATCCCGGCAAGGCTAGGAGTCGCCGTGAATTTGCCAAATCCGTTAGTGAAGGGGACCTCTGGGTCTCCCAACAAGCAAGTCCCGATTGAAGGCAACAGTCCAGCCGTTACAGGGAGACACCGCCACCGCCAGGGCACCAGTTTCTCAGGGCCAGCGCCAGCGGGCAAGAAGGGGCTCCTCCGGCCCAGATTGAAGCCGGGGAGCGGGTTACCGGTTGGAACCCATCGAAACCATCATCATCTTAGGTGCAGGAAAAGGGACCGTCACCGTCACCTACTGGGGAATAGCAAGTGCAGCCGTCCGTGGGAACCGTCTTTCCAGCCGTGTGTTTTACCGAGAACTGTGTCATCGTCTCAGGCTGAGTGAGTACCACAGTGCCGTGAGGCACAGCGCTGCCCCCGCGTCCCTGCACCCCACCAAGCCCTGCATCACCCACCTCATCACTGGGCCCCGGGACAACTACCCCCTACCCACGGAGGGGAGAACCAACAACTTTGCTGCTCCCTGTCATCGCTCCCGGGATCCCCATACAGAGTAGCGGTGGTGTCCACACAATCACCACAACCGTGGGTGGCGTCACGGACAATAAATCCCCAAAACCAATCCCCTTTTCACTCACGGGCGAGGAGCGCCGCTCGAGTCCCCGGGATCCGGCCCATCGCTCGAGCCACCGAGCAGCAGAGGCCGCAGCAGCAGCGGCAGCCGGACCCGAGCAGTGGGAGAGCGCGGCATCCCCTCCTCCGCCCGCGACAACTTGGCGTCACGAACAGGATCTTACCGCTCTGCCGTTGGGTAGAGGTGCGCCTTGTTACCGCCGGAGGTATCCGGCCGGAAAATTTCAGAAGCCGCCATCTTTGGCGCGAAAAGTTCCCGCTCGAGCGTCTTCTCGAGTAGCAGAGGCGCGAAGGCCAAAACCCCGCCCCGATAGAGGAGGGGCCGAAAAGAAGCTAAGGGGGACGAATTGGCGACTGGATGCATGTAGCCGCGGCTATAAAAGCAGGGACGCCAGGACTCTGCAGACATCTTGTTCCTGGGAGAAGCCGCCAGCAGCATGTGGATGCCGTCCCGCAACACCGTAGCCCCCGCGCCTGGAACCGCGATCCGGACCGCGCAGCTCTACCAAAGGCTGCAGGTCAAGATGCAGCTCCTCATGGAGGAGTGGGAGACCGACATGGCGGACGTCATAGCGACCGTGCGGAGACGCGAGGAGGAAGCGGAGGAAGGGAGGGTGAGTGACCCACGCCCCGATGCCCTTGAAGGGCCGGTCATCGCGGCTGCGGGACCCGGTCCAAACCCTCTCCCCCTGCTGCCTCCCTCGCCACCCGTCCCGGAAGCCGTGACCCCGCCACTAGGCCCGCTACCACCGCAACCGGTAGCAATACCCAGCCCGTCTGCCCCAGCGGACCGACCTGTAGCCGGAGCTCGCAGCCGACCGGAGGTGCTGCCCTGGAAAGCCCCGAAAACTGAACCGGAGGCGTCCCCCGAGAAAGTCCCCGAGCCGGAGCCAATGACCCGCTCCGTGCCGAAGGCCCAACCGCGGAAAGCCCCTGTGCCCATCCCCCACACGTCGGCTGAGGTTGCGCCGGGTTGCCGATGCAAGGCAGCGTCTAAGGCCAAGTCACCGCGGGACCTGACGCCCAGAGTACCAGCAGTGGGCAATGTCCAACAGGTCTTGCGGGGCCCGACCCGTGCGCCGGAGCTCGCAGCAGCGCCGTACTGGGACAGGGAGCCGGTACCGTTGGGCCTGGAAATCGGTGAACGGGAAAGGAAGAAGGCGGAGCTGGTGGCCCGTACAATCCGGGAAAAAGAGAACCTCCGTCAGGCAACGTTCCGTGTCCGGGGCCCGCTGTACGAAGGGCAGGTGAGGCGGTTTGATGTCCACCGGGGCTATGGGTTCATCTATGAACCGGGCCTGGAGGCCGAAGTGTTTATAGCCCGGCGGGATGTGAATGCCCACCTGCCTGAGGAGCATCCCGGTCGTAATCTGATGCCGGGCGACATCGTGCAGTACACCCGGCACTGTGGGGAGAGGGGGTGGTTTGCGCTGGATGCAAAGCTAAGGGGCAGCCAAGAGGCCCGTGTGAGCGCCGCGCCCCCTCCCTCAGGTGATGCCGAAGAGTATGAGTAATGGCAGCAGAGCACCGTTGCACCGTCCCCGTTGGGACCATCAGAACAAGAGTTAAAAGAGTTTACAGTGTTCAACAGTTTGAAAATGAGTGATTGATTGCCGAAAAGTCACCTGATTGCCTGCAAACCGTGATTTGGAAACCGGCCGTTGCCGGCACCGTTGTCCTCATGGGGACCGCTTGAAAAGTTGCATAAGGGACTCCTTATGAACAGGCCCGAGAACTCGCAGGGCAACCACAAACGTTAAGTGGGTTGTAAATAAATATGTTGTGCAGCTACGGTTACCGCCTCCGGAGAGGCAGGTTGGAGGGAGGGCCCGCAGTGGAGCAGGCTGGGGCCCAGCCACCACAGGAACCGGTGGCTACCCTCTGGAGGGAAAGGACAGATCCCGCTCGGGTAACTTGTGCTGGACTGGGGTCAAGGGGTGCTGCCTGGGTTTTAGGGGCAGCATCAGGGCCAGGTTACTTGGGTGGGAGAGAGCGGCAGCCGCAACCGTTTCAATGTTTAGCAACGTTTAAGAACCGAACCTCCCGATGTGGGATGATGCCATAAACTATTATGTTTACCTTTTTATATTTTTCAGAAAATAAAACCGGTGTTGGACAGGCAGCCCGCGGACGGTCTCCATTTTGCTAAGGGGGAATGTGACGCCCTGGGCAAGCCAGCGGTCACAGGTCATAACACCACCACACCCTACACCCCAGATAGGAACACCAAAGCTACACTAAAATCCTTGTTGCCTTCCTCCAGGGGCTGATGTCCACACCAGGGGGTGGGCCAGGCGGTTGGCTCCGCCCACCGAGGAGTTCACAGCCCTGGAGGCGGGAAAACCAGGCAGTTCAGTTAGGGGAGTGAAAGAGAGAGGAAGAAGTAAGAGGAGGTGAAGTAAAGTGACAGTTAAGAAAGCCTGAAGCTGGTCCGGGTGTGTGCCCCGGACTGAGACAGCAAGGTCAGCAGACGGCGGTGACTGTCTGCAGGGGTGACTGCTTGGAGGTTGCTGGAAGGACCGTGGACGGGTGGTGGCCCGGCGGTACCGGAGTGGTATACGAAGAGCAGTCAGCACCAGTGGCAGGGGCCTTTCGGATCCCGGCAAGGCTAAGAGTCGCCGTGAATAGAGATACCGCCACCGCCAGGGCACCAGTTTCTCAGGGCCAGCGCCTGCGGGCAAGAAGGGGCTCCTCCGGCCCAGATTGAAGCCGTGGGAGCGGGTTACCGGTGGGAACCCATCGAAACCATCATCATCTTAGGTGCAGGAAAAGGGACCGTCACCGTCACCTACTGGGGAATAGCAAGTGCAGCCGTCCGTGGGAACCCATCGCTACCAACATTACATTAGGTGCAGGGACAGAGACCGTCACCGTCAACTACCGGGGAAAAGCAACAGCAGCCGTCCGTGGGAACCGTCTTTCCAGCCGTGTGTTTTACCGAGAACTGTGTCATCGTCTCAGGCTGAGTGAGTACCACAGTGCCGAGAGGCACAGCGCTGCCCCCGCGTCCCTGCACCCCACCAAGCCCTGCATCACCCACCTCATCACTGGGCCCCGGGACAACTACCCCCTACCCACGGAGGGGAGAACCAACAACTTTGCTGCTCCCTGTCATCGCTCCCGGGATCCCCATACAGAGCAGCGGTGGTGTCCACACAATCACCACAACCGTGGGTGGCGTCACGGACAATAAATCCCCAAAACCAATCCCCTTTTCACTCACGGGCGAGGAGCGCCGCTCGAGTCCCCGGGATCCGGCCCATCGCTCGAGCCATCGAGCAGCAGAGGCCGCAGCAGCGGCAGCCGGACCCGAGCAGTGGGAGAGCGCGGCGTCCCCTCCTCCGCCCGCGACACTGATACCACCAAAAACCCAAGAAATCCCAGCTTTCCCCAACAATCCCCCATATAATGGTACCCAGCTAGGGTGGGACCATGGATGGCTGCCTAGAGGTGGAACCACTCCAGCCACTAGTTGACCAGTTGGGAGGGGCAGACTGTGGAGAGTAGTCGGGACACAGGAAGATTCTGGACAGCAGCAGACACTGTGTATTTTCACTACTGAATCGATCCACAATCTGGTTACCGATCTACTTTGGTTCCCAGAGGTCACCTTTTATCTTTATAATTAGCCTAGCCTGGCTCCATCACTAAGGATCTGACCGTTGTTTGGCTTATTAGGTGAGTATATAGCTCCTTTTCAGAGATTTTTCTTATAATTCACTTATTGCACGCACAAGCGAGTGTTTTCTCGTGTCATTATCATGGAGTGAATTAAATATATAACTATCTTTTGTGTCATTCATTTCTACCTGTCCTGGAATTCTTCATAATATAAACATTACCACGGAATATTTCTTTTAGCCCCACCCCCTTTTTTCAGTTAATCTATGTCTATTCCAGATACATACCATCATCTCTTATTTTCTCTTCATTGATCCTATGTGATTCTTCCAAACTACTCCACACAGATAGGGCACCTGATGAAGGTCAGCTTGATGACCGAAATGTTACTGAACTGAACTGTTTACTGTGAACCACAAAATAAACAATTTTTCCTTTCAATTCTGACATTGGAGTGCCTGGCTCAAATTATTTTTACTTGTGGGGGTTTCGGCTGAACTGGAACTTCAGGGGCTTGGCTAATAGAGATCACAATCGATTAAAACAAAATCTATGTTCTAAATGCCAAGTATCGCTCCTTCCCTTCCGATGCCCACCGTGTGCACAAAGAGTAATGTACTACCACATATGGGGTACTGCTATGTTCGGTAAAAATTGACTAACAAATTATCCTGTGTTTTTTTCTCCTATTACTCCTTGTGTAAATTAAAAATTTGTAGCTAAATTAACATTTTTCCACAAAAACCCTAAGTTTTTTGTTTTCACAGCCCAAACTTATACATTTCTGTGATGTCGTTTGCGAGTTAAAAATGCTCAAAACACCGCTAGATAAATTCCTTTGGAGATTTAGTTTGACAAATGGGGTCACTTGTGGGGCTTCCTGCTGTTTTTGCATTTCAGGTGATCTGCAAATGCGCCATGACATCTGGAATCTATTCTAGCCAAATTTAAGCCCCAAAAATCAAATTGCGCTATTTCCTTACCCAGTCCTGCTATGTGCCCAAATAGCAGGTTTTTACCACAAATTGAGGAAAATATTGTGTAACTAATTTATGGAGTCCATTTTTTTTTCTATCATCCCTCGCGAAAATTAAAAACTTGAGGCTATATCAACATTTTAGCAGAAAAAAAAATAATTTTCACTTTCACATCCAAGTTTTAAAAAGTTTTGTGAAGCACCTATAGGTTCTAAATGCTCAACACACCTCTATATGAATTCCTTAAGGTGTCTAGTGTCCAAAATTGGGTCACTTATGGGAGGTTTCTGCTGTTTTGGCATGTCTGGGGCTGTGCAAATGCAACATGACTTTCACAATCTCTTTCACCCAAATTTGCACTCCAAAAATGAAATAGAGTTCTGTTGTGAATATCATCAGAGATGGTGCTGTTCCCGAGAATGTTTCTGGGCTCCCTCTGGTGGCTAGTGCTGGTAGTGAGTCTGATTCTGCATCTGTCGCTTAAACAGGTGCAGGAGATGATTGCTGTTCTAGGAAGCCTATGGAGTCCAGCCTGGGGGAATAATGGAAGGCAGTTTCTGTCTAGCCTTTGCCGGTGATAATTGTTTCTGCTCCATGAGATAATGTCCTGAATTCTGTTCGCCAGCTTTGAGGCTTTTGCCTTTCCCTGTAGGTTCTGTTTTTGCATTTTTTCTGCTCCTTTTTGGATTCTCCAAGAATGATTTCTGCAGCGTTTTTTTCGTTCCTTTGCATCGGTTTTGTTTCCATGTCATCCTGGTCTGCAGCTATGCCTGATAAGTATTTTTGCTTTTTCCTTCTGAGATTTAATTAGTTCTCATGCACCTTTTTGTTTCTTGCATATGAATAAGAGCTCTCCCTGCACTTTGTTTGGAGGACGATTTATTCCCAGCAAGAAAGGGAGTTTTGCTCCCTGTCTGATCTAGAGTTTGTATTTTTTGTATCTCATGTATTTGCACAAGAGTTCCTGATATAGTGAAAGGAAAGATCATGTGATCTTTTAAAGGAATTTTTGATTATCAGGTGTTGGTATTTTTTTAGGGTTTTTACTGGCTGCAACCAGCAAATGTATCCTATTCTTTTGTATCTAGCTAGCAGGGCCTCACTTTGCTTAACCCTATACTTTCCATCTGTGTGTTGTTTTTTCTTATATCATTGTCGTTATATGTTGGGGGCTTGTCTCTTTCATTTGGGGCTATTCTGAGGCAAGTTAGGATTCCGCATTTCATCTTTGAGGGTAGTTAGTTCTCCGGCGGTCACGAGGCATCTAGGTTGGTTAGGAACGCTCCATTGCTACTTCTATTTGTGTTTGTGTAGTTAGTGGATTGAAGCCAGCTAAGTTTCCAACTACTTTTGTGCATTATCTTCCATCATTTTTTATGTGTTTTTTGCAAGATCTTTTGCGGTCTCCTGACCATAACAGAGCTCTTTCCATTCCGCACTCTGCCACGAGCGAAACAGTGGTTTGTCAACTCATATGGGATATTGCCATGTTCTGAAGAAATTGCTTAATAACTTATGGGGTCTATTTTTTTCTATTATTGCCTTGTTGAAATTACAAACTTGGGGCTTAAATAATATCTTATTGGAAAAATGCAATTTTTAAATTCTAGATTTATTCATTGAGGGTTTCGCTGTTTTTGGCACCTCACGGGCTTCACAAATGAGACATGGTGTCTGCAATCTACTTGAGTCAAATTTACACTTCAAATACCAAATAGCGCTTCTTCCCTTCCAAGCCCCCCGTGCACTCAAACTGTAATATTTCATCACATATTGGATAGTGCCACATTCGGGATAGATTGTATAATACGTTTTATTGTCAATTTTTCTCTAATTGCTAAAGCAATATTTTAGTGGACATAAATGTAATTTTTCATTTTTTCACTCCAGTTTGCCTTAAAGAGGACCAACCACCAGGATTTTCATATGTAAACTAAAGCCAGTGCTATACTGGCGCTATCATGCTGATTCTATACATACCTTCAGTTGTGAGATCAGATGTATAGTTTCTGATGTTAGTTGTTAGTGTAACTAGTGTTGCTAGTTATTCCTGCCACTGTCTGCCTGTCTGTCCTTCCTCCCTCTGTAATAACAGAGACAGGGGAGGAAGGACAGGCAGTAGACAGGGGCGGGAATAACTAGCAAAACCCAACCCACCTATTAGATATTCTGTAGCTGCTATCAATCAAATATCAGTGCATTTCACAAACTTTACTTGCCTGTATTTCAGAAACTATACATCTGATCTCACAACTAAAGGTATGTATAGAATCAGCATGATAGCGCCAGTATAGCACTGGTTAGGAAAATCCTGTTGCTTGATCCTCTTTAATTCCTATGCGGCATGTGAAAGGTTAACAAATCTAACAGCAGTTTAAAATAATTTGAGGGGTGCAGTTTTTTAAAATGGTGTCACTTTTCTGGGTCATCCGATATACTGTATAGGCCCCTCAAAGTCCCTTCAAAACTAAATAGGTCTGTAAAAAATGTGATTTGTAAATTTCCATGTAAAATTGCTGCTAAATTTAACCCTTTTAACATCGTAAAACGAAAAGGACCAGATAAAGTGACGCTGGTCAGATTTGAAAAATTGGGCTTGGTCATTGAGGGTAAAATTGGCTCTGTCACTAAGGGGTTAAAGTCAAAACTGCAAAAGTTACTATTTACCACTTCCAGTCTGATGCCCGGGGCCATGTAACTTTCCTTTCATGAGATTCTCATCAGGATAACGCGGCGTTCAACGTTTTACAGATGCAGATTTCGATTAAATTAGTAACGACCGGACCTTTAGATTTTCCGGTAGCAGCTGACAAGTAGCACATACTGCCAGATAGGCATCTACTATGGCCACGCACGATATGTGAGAATAGAAGCATGATACATTACAACTATTGACTTCAGGTGTGAACTCAGACAATGGACCACATATGAAAGCATAAATGGAGCCCCTTCCTCTTAGGTATTCTTAAGCTAAATGCCCCCATACCACTCACACACATGTTAGTCTGCCAATTTTGTTTTGGTTTGGTACAATTTGGTTTGTACGCTGTTTTCTGCATTGATATGGCGCACTGGTGTGTATAATTGTGGCACATCGGCGCATGTGTCCTCCACTACAGATTGATGTCAAACTTGACTTTTGGTCTAGACCACGGCTGGGCAAACTGCAGCTCAGGGACTACATCCGGACCTCTGGCTGTTCCAGTCCAGCCTGTAGACCGAGATAGTTAAAGGGCAGAAAACAGCGGAAATCGGAACACACCATGCCCTCGTCACCGCTATCTGTATCCTCAGGATTTGGATAGTAGTGAATACCTTTTTTACATACCGTAGTTGTATGGGCTCATAATGTATATACAGTGCCTACAAGTAGTATTCAACCCCCTGCAGATTTAGCAGGTTTACACATTCGGAATTAACTTGGCATTGTGACATTTGGACTGTAGATCAGCCTGGAAGTGTGAAATGCACTGCAGCAAAAAATAATGTTATTTCTTTTTTTTTTTTGTTTTTTTTTAAATTGTGAAAAGTTTATTCAGAGGGTCATTTATTATTCAACCCCTCAAACCACAAGTATTAAGAAGTATTTCAGGCACAAAGAACAATGAGCTTCACATGTTTGGATTAATTATCTCTTTTTCCAGTCTTTTCTGACTAATTAAGACCCTCCCCAAACTTGTGAACAGCACTCATACATGGTCAACATGGGAAAGACAAAGGAGCATTCCAAGGCCATCAGAGACAAGATCGTGAGGGTCACAAGGCTGGCAAGGGGTACAAAACCCTTTCCAAGGAGTTGGGCCTACCTGTCTCCACTGTTGGGAGCATCATCCGGAAGTGGAAGGCTTATGGAACTACTGTTAGCCTTCCACGGCCTGGACAGCCTTTGAAAGTTTCCACCCGTGCCGAGGCCAGGCTTGTCCGAAGAGTCAAGGCTAACCCAAGGACAACAAGGAAGGAACTAAGGGAAGATCTCATGGCAGTGGGGACATTGGTTTCAGTCAATACCATAAGTAACGTACTCCACCGCAATGGTCTCCGTTCCAGACGAGCCCGTAAGGTACCTTTACTTTCAAAGCGTCATGTCAAGGCTCATCTACAGTTTGCTCATGATCACGTGGAGGACTCTGAGACAGACTGGTTCAAGGTTCTCTGGTCTGATGAGACCAAGATCGAGATCTTTGGTGCCAACCACACACGTGACGTTTGGAGACTGGATGGCACTGCATACGACCCCAAGAATACCATCCCTACAGTCAAGCATGGTGGTGGCAGAATCATGCTGTGGGGCTGTTTCTCAGCCAAGGGGCCTGGCCATCTGGTCCGCATCCATGGGAAGATGGATAGCATGGCCTACCTGGAGATTTTGGCCAAGAACCTCCGCTCCTCCATCAAGGATCTTAAGATGGGTCGTCATTTCATCTTCCAACAAGACAACGACCCAAAGCACACAGCCAAGAAAACCAAGGCCTGGTTTAAGAGGGAAAAAAATCAAGGTGTTGCAGTGGCCTAGTCAGTCTCCTGACCTTAACCCAATTGAAAACTTGTGGAAGGAGCTCAAGATTAAAGTCCACATGAGACACCCAAAGAACCTAGATAACTTGGAGAAGATCTGCATGGAGGAGTGGGCCAAGATAACTCCAGAGACCTGTGCCGGCCTGATCAGGTCTTATAAAAGACGATTATTAGCTGTAATTGCAAACCAGGGTTATTCCACAAAATATTAAACCTAGGGGTTGAATAATAATTGACCCACACTTTTATGTTGAAAATTTATTAAAATTTAACTGAGCAACATAACTTGTTGGTTTGTAAGATTTATGCATCTGTTAATAAATCCTGCTCTTGTTTGAAGTTTGCAGGCTCTAACTTATTTGCATCTTATCAAACCTGCTAAATCTGCAGGGGGTTGAATACTACTTGTAGGCACTGTATGAGGCTATGTGAGGGCTCATACTGTGTATAGGAGACTATGTTGGGCTCATACTGTATATAAGAGACTATGTGAGGCTCATACTGTATATAAGAGACAATGTGGGGCTCAATGTGTATATAGAAGGCTTTGTGAGGGCTCATACTGTATATAGGTGACTATGTTGGGCTCATACTGTATATAAGAGACTATGTGAGGCTCATACTGTATATAAAAGACTATGTGGGGCTCATACAGTATATAGGAGGCTATGTGAGGGCTCATACTGTATATAGGAGACTATGTTGGGCTCATACTGTATATAAGAGACTGTGAGGCTTATACTGTATATAAAAGACTATGTGAGGCTCATACTGTATATAAAAGACAATGTGGGGCTCATACTGTATATAGAAGGCTTTGATAAGGCACATACTGTATATAGGAGACTATGTGGGGCTCATACTGTATATAAAAGACTATTTGGGGCTCATAAAGTATATAGGAGGCTATGTGAGGGCTCATACTGTATATAGGAGACTATGTGAGACTCATACTGTATATAGGAGACTATGTGGGGCTCATAGTGTATATAAAAGACTATGTGAAGCTCAAACTGCATATATGAGACTATGTGAGGCTCATACTGTATATAGGAGACTATGTGGGGCTCATACTGTATATAAAAGACTATGTGAGGGCTCATACTGTATATAGGAGACTATGTTGGGCTCATACTGTATAGAAAAGACTATGTGGGGCTCATACTGTATATAGAAGGGTTTGTGAGAGCTCATACTGTATATAGGAGACTATGTGGGGCTCATACTGTATATAGGAGGCTCTGTGGGGCTCATACTGTATATAGAGGGCTATGTGAGGGCTCAATATGTATATAGGAGGCTATATGAGGGCTCAAAATGTATATAGGAGACTATGTGGGGCTCATAATGTATATATAAGACTATGTGGGGCTCATACTGTATATAGGAGACTATGTGGGATGTATAATGCATATAGGATACTGTATGTACAGAAAGTTACCTCCAGAGCGGGTCAGAGCGCGGTGAAAGCACGGATCCGGAAGTGTGCACGGTGAGTATTTGCTCTTATTGCAAAGCATTGCTCTTAAACCAAGTTACAAATTTGTAAAAAGCTTTGCTTGTCTTACAAAACGCTCTCAAACCAAGTTACTCTTAAACCAAGGTTCCACTGTATAAGTTACAGGGGCTTGTGGGCTTACAATCTATAGGATGATGGACGGTGGCAGCGGGGCATTGCAGGCTGTAGCTTTTTAGCAGAGATGAGTTTTCAAGTTTCATCTGAAAGTTCCAAATGTGGCGGAAAATTGAAGTTGTAGGGGCACAGAATTCCAAAGGATGAGGGATAATCGATAAGAGTAATCTATATATTGTGACGTTGCACCTTGCAACATAGGGGGTTACTCGCTCAGCATGAGGGCTTCAGGTAGACACAGGAGGCACAGTTTCTTAAGATCACAGCCTGCTTTATTCCACTTCATAAAGCACCGCGCTGGTACGGACATCACATGGCATGTACAGGCAGGAAAACAGGTACATTCCCAAACCTCAGCCCTTCAGGTTATGTTCAGTCCACAAGTCCCTGCAGAGCCTTCTCAGATGCTGTTTCCTTACCTCCACCCAACAATACACCCAGCTACTTCCTCCAGCACAGGAACTTCAGTGCAGGGCCATGGGTGTGTTCAGAGGCCTGACTTTCATTCCTGGGACCACACCCCGAGGTGGAGATATGGTGAACAGCCATCCCACCTATCTCATTAGCTGTCCACAACAGAGCCGGCCCAGGTAACACACCTTAACCCTCTCAGCACAGTACCAGTGATTATATCACATATCCTCCCCCTCTGCCCAAAGCCGGGGGGTTTTGGCACCTTGACATAGCGGACAAGAGCACCCGCTCTGTCCGCCCCGGACTACAGCCCTTGATGTACCGTCCGCCACAGTCACCGGACCCTCCCCAGCGAACTCTCTCATACGCCCCCTGGTCAGTCCCAGCTCTCCAAGGCTGCCACCCACGGTCAGTGTAGGAGGGAGTCTCTCTCCCAGTCGATACTACCGTTCAGTCCAACCCTGAGCTATCCCGACCACTAGAGGGGTCACTATCAAGGGGTCTCAGAGGTGAACTGCCAGAAGAGGCGCCATATCCAAGCCCTCCGTAGGGTCTGTGTATACATCTATCGTGGGCTCTTCTACCCGGGCATCGCCGTCTGTTTCTCGGATTGTGCACTCTCTTGTCAACGACATTGGCTAACGACACATTGCTACTTTCGTTCAGTCCTCTGGATTGTGTCTCACAGGCCTGAGACAGTTCAGAGTCTGTGCTATAGCCCAATGAATACCTG
The DNA here is from genome assembly GCF_048569485.1 of Anomaloglossus baeobatrachus. Lineage (NCBI taxonomy): Eukaryota > Metazoa > Chordata > Amphibia > Anura > Aromobatidae > Anomaloglossus > Anomaloglossus baeobatrachus. Next base: position 63,609,997 of record NC_134353.1, read on the forward strand.
GGTCCTCTATGACCCTGGCTCCTTTTACCATTGGACTTGCTTTTGCCCTCTGAAGCAACACGTTCATAGAGCGGGCCACCTTTCTCTTCGGGGCCATAGCCCCTATATGGTCGCCATCACACACCAACGTGGCGAAGTTGGTTTGCAATCCTCCGTCTTTCTCGATTCAATTGTTTTAACTCTTCCAGGTATCCCAAACGGTATTCTAGGAGGGCTCGTATATCTTCAACACACCCAGTTGTGCCCACAATGGCACATGGAACCATACCGACTTCACAGGGCCTCCTGGCTTCGTTATGAATATCAATTCTTAATGTCGTCACACCGGTCTTATCAACCATCTCCTGCATGGCTCTTCCATGTCGTCCAATAAGTTTCAAGACCATCTCTCTGGGCACTTGCATGATCTCTTCCACAAACTCCAACAACCGTCGAGCTGTCTTCACCGCTTCTGCAGTTGTCCCATAGATACAAAATGTTCCACTGTCTTTATCTAAATGCACAGCTGTGACACCTGGAACCTTCCTGGCTTGCTTAATATTATTTCTTAGTGCTCTCAATGCCAGTCCAATTAATGCTTTCTTCCCAACCACCAATTCTTGAAAGCCTGCGGTCAGCTGCGCCAAGCGTCTGGTGTCTTCATCCTTCTTTGCAGTGATGATCCACTTCGTACGAAGACACCGTAGGTGCATGTCACTCAGGATTGCCACTCGCTTCTTTGTGACATCACTGAAAGAGCACACCACTAACTGATTAGTCTCTGCGGCAAAGTACACTTTACAGGCCCCTACTGCCTTCTGGAATCTCTCATGCACCTTCTCACTGGCACAGGCTTCTCTTAAGTCTTCCGGCACGTCTATCCGGCACTTGACGACTGGTCTGCTTCCTTCACTGTCAAGGACACTAGACTGTTCCTGAGGTCTCTTGCCTTCCTCCATATTCTCCACCAAAGGCTTCACCTGTTGAGTTACACACGCCTCGGGTTCCGCCCCGGCCTCAGAGCCTTCGGGTTTCAGGCTCTTAGCTGAGCCAATCTTCTTGTCTGCGATCTTGGTCTTACCCACTGAGTCAGTCAGGCTCTCAGCTTCTGATGAGACCTCACGTCCAGACTTCACCTCTTCCTCAGAGACTCTTTCCACTTTTACAGCACCAGCCGTGTCTTGGGACTTCACTGCATTATCTCCACCTTCCTCTTGGGTCTGTGCAGTGTCACCCTCTGCCTTCTCTTGGGAGTTTACAGCATCGCCTTCTACCAGGGTATTACGCCCTTCAGCACGGCACTCTGTTCTTCTTAGAACCTTGGCACTATTTTCAACATATATCACTTCAACACTGGGTAGCTTACCGGCCTGCTCACCAGGACCTTTGTGGATTTGTACTCCACCAATACTGTCCAGGATTCCGTCTCCTGTATTACTCTGTTGGATTTCATCTCCTACAGCGCTTTCATCCGACAGACCACCAGCTTCATGCTTGAAAATTATAGGAGACACCGCCATTACTTCTTTGGTCGGTTCCGTCCCTGCAATTTCACCCTGCTGATTTTTGTCGTGACAATGTGTCAGTTCAGTCTTTGATTCCTTTTTCTTTTGTAGGATATCACTGTCTGACTCTACCGTAGCAGTTGCTACTGGCAACGTGTTTTCATTACCCAGGTATTTCACTTTCTCTGCACCCTCAGGCGACATACACTGTGCCCCCTCTCGGCGCTTATTACGTCTTCGGCGTCGGGAGGAAGTTTTCCCCTTCTCACACTTCTGTACCTCACTGTATGTGCTTGTCACCTTTCTGGAGTCAGTGTCTTTACTGGAGTCATCGTCACTCCCCCTGGTGTCCTGGACTAACACGTCCCCACTTAACCAGATGTCGGCCCCCTTTTCTGGAGCTACTAAAACTGTAGTGGTCACACTGTCACTTCCTTTTGGAGACGTCATGGTCACCCCTAACTGTTGACAGTCCTTATGTGGAGGTACCATCTCCTCATTGCACCCCAATATCCCACAGGGAATCTGTATAACCTCATACGGAAAAGAGGCTTTCTTAGGCGAGGGCCGACTCATTCCTGTGCAATCGGTCCCGGCCTCTGTCTTCCATAAATCCTGAAAGAGCTCAGAGTCCCGTCCTATGATAACCGGATATAACAGATCTGGCGCTACACCCACATCAGGGCGTCCCAAACGTTTGGCCGTTTGAATCATCACCCTGGCCAGAGGATATACTTTAGTGGTCCCATGCACACAACTTCCTTCTATCGTCCTACCCACCATCACATGGAGATCAGGCATGGGTCTAACTAAGGTCAACCGGCTCCCCGGGTCTAACAGACCAGACACACGTAGCCCATTCAAGTCCACGGAGCACTTCTGTGGCCTCATACTGGATGGATAGCCTATACCGCAGGTAGGACATATGTAAGGCGAACCCCATTGCCCCTTGCTATAGTCTACCTGTTTGGCTTGTAAATGCTCCACCCCCTTGTGGGTCACCATCGCTTTCTGAGGCTCCGCCCCCTGTTGGGTAACTACCCCGTTCCGGGCCTCCGCCCCCTTTTGGGCAACCACCCCGTTCCGGGACTCCGCCCCCTTTTGGGAAACCACCCCTTTTTGGGACTCCGCCCCCTTTGGGGCAACCACCCCTTTTTGGGACTCCGCCCCCTTTTGGGCAACCACCTCGTTCTGGGACTCCGCCCCCTTTTGGGCAACCACCCCTTTTTGGGACTCCGCCCCCTTTTGGGCAACCACCCCTTTTTGGGACTCCGCCCCCTTTTGGGCAACCACCCCTTTTTGGGACTCCGCCCCCTTTTGGGGTTTCCATGCAACGTCCTTAGCCCCCAGTTCACACCGTTCGCCCTTATCTCCCTGGGCACCCAGTGTCCATACCGGCCCCCGAAGGGAACGCTCAAACTGGTCCATGGCTGCCACATCGCTGCACACTGACAGCTCCTGCTGTCCCTGCACCAGGAACTGGTACAGCTCCTCCACAACGTCTGCAGGGACCATTCCCTCTTTTTGGCTTTTAGCCCCCACTGCTGTCACTGGACCTCCAGGCACATGCTGTTGGTGCTGCTGGCTCTGCAGCAGCTGGTTCAGGAGCTCCTCCATGCTGCAACGAAAAGAGGAACAGGAGGGGCGCTCCAATGGGTAATACCCGGTGGTCAAAGACAGGGGGGGGGGTTATAGAACCACTAACCTTTCCGGGTTGTACTGACCGTACAACCAGGATCTCCAGCCTGTGGTGTATCACTGCTCACCAAGCAGGGCCTTGCAATTCCGGCTGGCCTGGAACCTCCAGTCGCTGGACTCTCGCCACTGCAGCACGGGTCCCCAACGACCGGCTGATTCACCACCAGGTGCTTGAGAGCGCTGTCCCTGTTCGTGGACCCGCCGATCCACCGCCAGCTGCTTGAGTGCACAGACAATTTTCGTGGACCCGCCGATCCACCGCAAGCAGTCCGTATCCACAGGAATATGTCGTAGGCCGTTGCCCCTAGCAACCAGACCGCATGCCCGCATTCTCCACCATATGTGACGTTGCACCTTGCAACATAGGGGGTTACTCGCTCAGCATGAGGGCTTCAGGTAGACACAGGAGGCACAGTTTCTTAAGATCACAGCCTGCTTTATTCCACTTCATAAAGCACCGCGCTGGTACGGACATCACATGGCATGTACAGGCAGGAAAACAGGTACATTCCCAAACCTCAGCCCTTCAGGTTATGTTCAGTCCACAAGTCCCTGCAGAGCCTTCTCAGATGCTGTTTCCTTACCTCCACCCAACAATACACCCAGCTACTTCCTCCAGCACAGGAACTTCAGTGCAGGGCCATGGGTGTGTTCAGAGGCCTGACTTTCATTCCTGGGACCACACCCCGAGGTGGAGATATGGTGAACAGCCATCCCACCTATCTCATTAGCTGTCCACAACAGAGCCGGCCCAGGTAACACACCTTAACCCTCTCAGCACAGTACCAGTGATTATATCACAATATATAATTGCCTTATTCTGTCTGTCTGTCTGTCTGTCTGTCTGTCTGTCTTGCTCCAAAATTGTGGATGGGGGGTGCGCAGCATGGGGGATGTAGCACGATGGGGGGTGCGCAGCATGGGGGATGTAGCACGATGGGGGGTGCGCAGCATGGGGGATGTAGCACGATGGGGGGTGCGCAGCATGGGGGATGTAGCACGATGGGGAGTGCGCAGCATGGGGGATGGAGCACGATGGGGTGCGCAGCATGGGGGATATAGCACGATGGGGGGTGCGCAGCATGGGGGATGTAGCACGATGGGGAGTGCGCAGCATGGGGGATGGAGCACGATGGGGAGTGTGCAGCATGGGGGATGGAGCACGATGGGGGATGCGCAGCATGGGGGATGGAGCACGATGGGGGGTGCGCAGCATGGGGGATGGAGCACGATGGGGGGTGCGCAGCATGGGGAATGGAGCACGATGGGGGATGCACAGCATGGGGAATGGAGCACGATGGGGGGTGCGCAGCATGGGGGATGGAGCACGATGGGGGGTGCGCAGCATGGGGAATGGAGCACGATGGGGAGTGCGCAGCATGGAGGATGGAGCACGATGGGGAGTGCGCAGCATGGGGGATGGAGCACGATGGGGAGTGCGCAGCATGGGGGATGGAGCACGATGGGGGTGCGCAGCATGGGGGATGGAGCACGATGGGGGGTGCGCAGCATGGGGGATGTAGCACGATGGGGAGTGCGCAGCATGGGGGATGGAGCACGATGGAGGGTGCGCAGCATGGGGGATGGAGCACGATGGGGGGTGCGCAGCATGGGGGATGGAGCACGATGGGGAGTGCGCAGCATGGAGGATGGAGCACGATGGGGAGTGCGCAGCATGGGGGATGGAGCACGATGGGGAGTGCGCAGCATGGGGGATGGAACACGATGGGGGGTGCGCAGCATGGGGGATGGAGCACGATGGGGGGTGCGCAGCATGGGGGATGGAGCACGATGGGGGGTGGGCAGCATGGGGGATGGAGCACGATGGGGGGTGCGCAGCATGGGGGATGGAGCACGATGGAGGGTGCGCAGCATGGGGGATGGAGCACGATGGGGAGTGCGCAGCATGGGGGATGGAGCACGATGGAGGGTGCGCAGCATGGGGGATGGAGCACGATGGGGGGTGCGCAGCATGGGGGATGGAGCACGATGGGGAGTGCGCAGCATGGAGGATGGAGCACGATGGGGAGTGCGCAGCATGGGGGATGGAGCACGATGGGGAGTGCGCAGCATGGGGGATGGAACACGATGGGGGGTGCGCAGCATGGGGGATGGAGCACGATGGGGGGTGCACAGCATGGGGGATGGAGCACGATGGGGGGTGGGCAGCATGGGGGATGGAGCACGATGGGGGGTGCGCAGCATGGGGGATGGAGCACGATGGGGGGTGCGCAGCATGGGGTATGGAGAACGATGGGGGGTGCGCAGCATGGAAGATGGAGCACGATGGGGGGTGCGCAGCATGGGGGATGGAGCACGATGGGGGGTGAGCAGCATGGGGGATGGAGCACGATGGGGGGTGAGCAGCATAGGGGATGGAGCACGATGGGGGGTGCGCAGCATGGGGGATGGAGCACGATGGGGAGTGTGCAGCATGGGGGATGGAGCACGATGGGGAGTGCGCAGCATGGGGATGGAGCATGATTGGGGTGCGCAGCATGGGGGATGGAGCACGATGGAGGTGCGCAGCTTGGGGGATGGAGCACGAAGGGGAGTGCGCAGCATGGGGGATGGAGCACGATGGGGAGTGCGCAGCATGGGGGATGGAGCACGATGGGGAGTGCGCAGCATGGCGGATGGAGCACGATGGGAAGTGCGCAGCATGGGGGATGGAGCACGATGGGGGTGCACACCTCCCCCCAAAACACACACACATCGCCACACGCGCACCGCACAACACACCACACACACACTGGGAACCACAAACACCGCCCTACATAGACACCCACAAACACAGACAACGCCGCACACACACAACACCCAACACACAAACACCGCAGCATACACAAATATACGCACATACCGCGCAACACACACACATTGCACAAAACATACCTCCCCCCAAAACACACACGCACCCCACACCCACACAAACCGCGCAACACACACACACAACGCTACAGACACACAGCGCTCTACAAACAACGCAACACACAAACAACACCGCTCTCACCCCTCCGCCACACCCAGACAACACCCAGAACATGTACAGCCCCTACACAAACACTTGGTAACTACACACAACAACATCTATATATATATATATATATATAACAAAAATCATACATTAACTACACAATACGTAAATTCTAGAATACCCGATGCGTAGAATCGGGCCACCTTCTAGTATACAAATAAGTATGGAGGAGAAAATGAAGTCTAGGGAAGATACTATTGATATTGGCAGATTACTTTGGAGATCATTTCTGTGAAATCTGTTGTGATGGAATCTTTCCTATGTTGTATCACTCCGGAATGTTCACATTTCTTCCTAAAATCCAACGTGTTGGCTGACTCTTGGATTTCTGCCACTGATTGACAGCTGACTCGCACAAGATTAGCCCTATTATCACTCTGCAGTAGAAGTAGCGATGTCATGACACTTTTTCATTGCATGTGAAAGGATGTGCAGAAACCTATTAATGTGAGCTTCAGACACATGTGAACGGGGCACTAACCTGGCATGTGTACACCACAGGCACTAACCTGGCATGTGTACACCACAGGCACTAACCTGGCATCTGTACACCACAGGCACTAACGTGGCATGTGAACACCACAGGCATTAACCTGGCATGTGTACACCACAGGCACTAACCTGGCATGTGTACACCACAGGCACTAACCTGGCATGTGTACACCACAGGCACTAACCTGGCATATGTACACCACAGGCACTAACGTGGCATGTGTACACCACAGGCACTAACCTTGCATGTGTACACCACAGGCACTAACGTGGCATGTGTACATCACAGGCACTAACGTGGCATGTGTACACCACAGGCACTAACCTGACATGTGTACACCACAGGCACTAACCTGGCATGTGTACACCACAGGCACTAACATGGCATGTGTACACCACAGGCACTAACGTGGCATGTGTACACCACAGGCACTAACATGGCATGTGTACACCACAAGCACTAACCTGGCATGTGTACACCACAAGCACTAACCTGGCATGTGTACACCACAGGCACTAACCTGACATGTGTAGACCACAGGCACTAACGAGGCATGTGTACACCACAGGCACTAACCTGGCATGTGTACACCACAGGCACTAACCTGGCATGTGTACACCACAGGCACTAACCTGGCATGTGTACACCACAGGCACTAACCTGGCATGTGTGCGTACACCACAGGCACTAACCTGGCATATGTACACCACAGGCACTAACCTGGCATGTGTACACCACAGGCACTAACCTGGCATATGTACACCACAGGCACTAACCTGGCATGTGTGCGTACACCACAGGCACTAACCTGGCATGTGTACACCACAGGCACTAACCTGGCATGTGTACACCACAGGCACTAACCTGACATGTGTACACCACAGCTAAATCTATATACAGTTCAGGACTCTGCAAGGGCAGGTGTGCTGGTACTTATAGTTCCCTTGCAGTGTTATTTGGATCAGAGCTTGGTGTTACATGTGCAGTCATACAAGACTAGGGGGTCCTGCACAGCAGACAATGATAATAAAGCCCCTGCCTGTACAGGGGGGCTGTCCTCACACCCCACCCTGCTATCATCACATGGAGGGATCGGCCGGCGCTAGGACCCGGGAGGCGCCCTGCTGCAGCGAGTACCGGCTTTGCAGCAATATAAATAGTGGTGTGAGATGCGGAGCACATTCCTTGTCGCTTCCCATCTGCAGAGTCCGGAGCATCCTCAGCCCCCCGCAGCCTCGCCTCCATCCTGCACCCCTCACTCCCTCTGCAGACCCCTTTTTTCTCTTCTCTGGCCATTTGCATGCATTTTATTCCTCCAAAAATGGTTTGTGAGACAGGAATCCTGGCAGAAGATCACAGCTCCATGGCAGGACCCCAGAAAGACCCTCTGATCGTCTCCTCATCTCCAATGTGGACCCCACTGGCAAGTGCATCCAGCAGCAGCCCCTCTCCACTGGTGCCCCCCACCACCAATAGCACCAGCCCGGGGGGCGCCGCTGAGGAGGGCAGGAAGGAGCAGCAACAGCTTTATATTCGGGAATTTCAGCCCTCAGATCAGGAAACTGCAAGGAGAATATTTTATGAAGGGATTAAAGAAAGGATTCCCAGCTCAGCATTTAGAGGGTTAAAACACCAGCCACTGCTCCAGTGCATCTATGCCCTGCTCACATGTAAGTAGGGGGTCCTCATACTGCATTACAGTGCCCTGCCCCGGTCTGCAGTGCCGGCTCCGGGGGATCAGGGCACAAGGCATACTTTTCTGATTATTGTTTGATTAGAAGTGATACAATGTTGCATGGCTGCGATTGTGAATGATGGGATCCAGCCGGGCTGAGTGCTGCTGCCACAGGGTGCCCACTGCCACAGGGTGCCACTCACCATATACATGCTGCCCACTGCCACAGGGTGCCACTCACCATATACATGCTGCCCACTGCCACAGGGTGCCACTCACCATATACATGCTGCCCACTGCCACAGGGTGCCACTCACCATATACATGCTGCCCACTGCCACAGGGTGCCACTCACCATATACATGCTGCCCACTGCCACAGGGTGCCACTCACCATATACATGCTGCCCACTGCCACAGGGTGCCACTCACCATATACATGCTGCCCACTGCCACAGGGTGCCACTCACCATATACATGCTGCCCACTGCCACAGGGTGCCACTCACCATATACATGCTGCCCACTGCCACAGGGTGCCAGTCACCATATACATGCTGCCCACTGCCACAGGGTGCCACTCACCATATACATGCTGCCCACTGCCACAGGGTGCCACTCACCATATACATGCTGCCCACTGCCACAGGGTGCCACTCACCATATACATGCTGCCCACTGCCACAGGGTGCCACTCACCATATACATGCTGCCCACTGTCACAGGGTGCCAGTCACCATATACTGTACATGCTGCCCACTGACACAGGGTGCCACTCACCATATACATGCTGCCCACTGTCACAGGGTGCCAGTCACCATATACTGTACATGCTGCCCACTGCCACAGGGTGCCAGTCACCATATACATGCTGCCCACTGACACAGGGTGCCACTCACCATATACATGCTGCCCACTGTCACAGGGTGCCAGTCACCATATACTGTACATGCTGCCCACTGCCACAGGGTGCCAGTCACCATATACATGCTGCCCACTGACACAGGGTGCCACTCACCATATACATGCTGCCCACTGACACAGGGTGCCACTCACCATATACATGCTGCCCACTGACACAGGGTGCCACTCACCATATACATGCTGCCCACTGCCACAGGGTGCCACTCACCATATACATGCTGCCCACTGCCACAGGGTGCCACTCACCATATACATGCTGCCCACTGTCACAGGGTGCCACTCATCATATACATGCTGCCCATTGCCACAGGGTGCCACTCACCATATACATGCTGCCCACTGACACAGGGTGCCACTCACCATATACATGCTGCCCACTGCCACAGGGTGCCACTCACCATATACATGCTGCCCACTGCCACAGGGTGCCACTCACCATATACATGCTGCCCACTGCCACAGGGTGCCACTCACCATATACATGCTGCCCACTGCCACAGGGTGCCACTCACCATATATATGCTGCCCACTGCCACAGGGTGCCACTCACCATATACATAATACCCATAGATCAGCGTAACTTTTTTGCTCAGTCCTGAAATGCAGCATTTTCATAGAAGTCAACGGATGTGTATGTCAGAGACTGGACACACGACAGCTTGCACCGAACTGGATGAAATAGTGTGTGTGTGTTGGGGGGGGAATGGATATATATATATATATATATATATATATATATATATATATATATATATATATATATATATATATATATATATATATATATATATATATATTATATATATATATATAATGACCCATATGCTGTGCTGCAAATGATCTCGATATGTGTTAGAGTGGCAGAGGACAGAACCAGCCCCATCCAGTCTCGGCTGCTGCAGCGGATGCCGCGTCCCGTTGGGTGCTTTGGAAAGTTTTGTGCTATTACACCCCGGTTCTGGGTCAGTGAGGGGCAGGCACCTGCCGCTGCATTAATGGGACATAATGTGACACCTGGAGCAAGGCGCTCTCTAATGGTGCAGAGTATTTAAGCACGGTCCGGTACCCAGACTGGACTCTGGTAACTTTTGCATTGGTGATGTCTGAATATGGGGCATTATTTGCACCATCGGAACATATTCAGATCTGCTACATCAGACCGGTTATTAGTCGCATGCAGCACTGCATGGTAGTGAGACTTGGTGCATGTCCCCGGGGTGCAGGGGTTGGGGTGCAGAATGTAGGGGTGATGGAGCCCCTTCTGTGTGGTCTGGGGTCGCCATCATACATCATGTGTGATGGGTACTTATATGATGCTCGATGGTTTTGCACAATTTCAGGACAATTGCAGATGATAGGATGGACCGGGGGAGGGCTGTGGCTGGAAGTTTCTGGCTGGTGGGTGACTTCATACAGCGTGCCATGCTGCGGATCATCCCTGGCGCTCCTGCTGCTGGGTACCCGGCATGTGTGGCCTCTGGGAGGAGAGCACATTGCATTAGTGAGATCTGCAGTGCCTCTGCATTGGGGGCAGTGGGTCTGCAGTGTGCAGAGACCCCGGGGCTGCCATCACAGGAATGTAGGGGACCGGAGTGAGGGGTCTCTGAGAAGCCCCTCTTGTGAAACGTTACCTAGATACAGAATGGTATTTAGGCCAATGAGGCTGCTGGCCTGGCCCCTTCTCCACACCCCGGTGCTCTCATACAATGCAGATGCAGGGTAATGGTCTGTACTGCGCCTGCGCAGATACAACACGTGCAATTCCATCAATAGGATACATACGGATTGAAGCGAGCTGGGTCTGTCATTGGGCGCCATGTGCTGTGCATAGGGCTGCGCTGCCTGTGCTGTGCTGTGCATAGGGCTGTGCTGCCTGTGCTGTGCTGTGCATAGGGCTGCGCTGCCTGTGCTGTGCTGTGCATAGGGCTGTGCTGCCTGTGCTGTGCTGTGCATAGGGCTGCGCTGCCTGTGCTGTGCTGTGCATAGGGCTGCGCTGCCTGTGCTGTGATGTGCATAGGGCTGCGCTGCCTGTGCTGTGATGTGCATAGGGCTGCGCTGCCTGTGCTGTGATGTGCATAGGGCTGCGCTGCCTGTGCTGTGCTGTGCATAGGGCTGTGCTGCCTGTGCTGTGCTGTGCATAGGGCTGCGCTGCCTGTGCTGTGCTGTGCATAGGGCTGCGCTGCCTGTGCTGTGATGTGCATAGGGCTGCGCTGCCTGTGCTGTGATGTGCATAGGGCTGCGCTGCCTGTGCTGTGATGTGCATAGGGCTGCCCTGCCTGTGCTGTGATGTGCATAGGGCTGCCCTGCCTGTGCTGTGATGTGCATAGGGCTGCGCTGCCTGTGCTGTGATGTGCATAGGGCTGCGCTGCCTGTGCTGTGCTGTGCATAGGGCTGCGCTGCCTGTGCTGTGCTGTGCATAGGGCTGCGCTGCCTGTGCTGTGCTGTGCATAGGGCTGCGCTGCCTGTGCTGTGCTGTGCATAGGGCTGCCCTGCCTGTGCTGTGCTGTGCATAGGGCTGCGCTGCCTGTGCTGTGCTGTGCATAGGGCTGCGCTGCCTGTGCTGTGCTGTGCATAGGGCTGCGCTGCCTGTGCTGTGCTGTGCATAGGGCTGCGCTGCCTGTGCTGTGCTGTGCATAGGGCTGCCCTGCCTGTGCTGTGCTGTGCATAGGGCTGCGCTGCCTGTGCTGTGCTGTGCATAGGGCTGCGCTGCCTGTGCTGTGCTGTGCATAGGGCTGCGCTGCCTGTGCTGTGCTGTGCATAGGGCTGCGCTGCCTGTGCTGTGCTGTGCATAGGGCTGCCCTGCCTGTGCTGTGCTGTGCATAGGGCTGCGCTGCCTGTGCTGTGCATAGGGCTGCGCTGCCTGTGCTGTGCTGTGCATAGGGCTGCGCTGCCTGTGCTGTGCTGTGCATAGGGCTGCGCTGCCTGTGCTGTGCTGTGCATAGGGCTGCGCTGCCTGTGCTGTGCTGTGCATAGGGCTGCGCTGCCTGTGCTCTGCTGTGCATAGGGCTGCGCTGCCTGTGCTGTGATGTGCATAGGGCTGCGCTGCCTGTGCTGTGCTGTGCATAGGGCTGCGCTGCCTGTGCTGTGCTGTGCATAGGGCTGTGCTGCCTGTGCTGTGATGTGCATAGGGCTGCGCTGCCTGTGCTGTGATGTGCATAGGGCTGCGCTGCCTGTGCTGTGCTGTGCATAGGGCTGCGCTGCCTGTGCTGTGCTGTGCATAGGGCTGCGCTGCCTGTGCTGTGCTGTGCATAGGGCTGCGCTGCCTGTGCTGTGCTGTGCATAGGGCTGCGCTGCCTGTGCTGTGCTGTGCATAGGGCTGCGCTGCCTGTGCTGTGCTGTGCATAGGGCTGCGCTGCCTGTGCTGTGATGTGCATAGGGCTGCGCTGCCTGTGCTGTGCTGTGCATAGGGCTGCGCTGCCTGTGCTGTGCTGTGCATAGGGCTGCGCTGCCTGTGCTGTGATGTGCATAGGGCTGCGCTGCCTGTGCTGTGCTGTGCATAGGGCTGCGCTGCCTGTGCTGTGCTGTGCATAGGGCTGCGCTGCCTGTGCTGTGCTGTGCATAGGGCTGCCCTGCCTGTGCTGTGCTGTGCATAGGGCTGCGCTGCCTGTGCTGTGCTGTGCATAGGGCTGCGCTGCCTGTGCTGTGCTGTGCATAGGGCTGCGCTGCCTGTGCTGTGCTGTGCATAGGGCTGCGCTGCCTGTGCTGTGCTGTGCATAGGGCTGCGCTGCCTGTGCTGTGATGTGCATAGGGCTGCGCTGCCTGTGCTGTGCTGTGCATAGGGCTGCGCTGCCTGTGCTGTGCTGTGCATAGGGCTGCGCTGCCTGTGCTGTGATGTGCATAGGGCTGCGCTGCCTGTGCTGTGATGTGCATAGGGCTGCGCTGCCTGTGCTGTGATGTGCATAGGGCTGCGCTGCCTGTGCTGTGATGTGCATAGGGCTGCGCTACATGTGCTGTGATGTGCATAGGGCTGCGCTGCCTGTGCTGTGATGTGCATAGGGCTGCGCTGCCTGTGCTGTGATGTGCATAGGGCTGCGCTGCCTGTGCTGTGATGTGCATAGGGCTGCGCTGCCTGTGCTGTGATGTGCATAGGGCTGCGCTTCCTGTGCTGTGATGTGCATAGGGCTGCGCTGCCTGTGCTGTGATGTGCATAGGGCTGCGCTGCCTGTGCTGTGATGTGCATAGGGCTGCGCTGCCTGTGCTGTGATGTGCATAGGGCTGCGCTGCCTGTGCTGTGCTGTGCATAGGGCTGCGCTGCCTGTGCTGTGATGTGCATAGGGCTGCGCTGCCTGTGCTGTGATGTGCATAGGGCTGCGCTGCCTGTGCTGTGCTGTGCATAGGGCTGCGCTGCCTGTGCTGTGCTGTGCATAGGGCTGCGCTGCCTGTGCTGTGATGTGCATAGGGCTGCGCTGCCTGTGCTGTGATGTGCATAGGGCTGCGCTGCCTGTGCTGTGATGTGCATAGGGCTGCGCTGCCTGTGCTGTGATGTGCATAGGGCTGCGCTGCCTGTGCTGTGCTGTGCATAGGGCTGCGCTGCCTGTGCTGTGATGTGCATAGGGCTGCGCTGCCTGTGCTGTGCTGTGCATAGGGCTGCGCTGCCTGTGCTGTGCTGTGCATAGGGCTGCGCTGCCTGTGCTGTGATGTGCATAGGGCTGCGCTGCCTGTGCTGTGATGTGCATAGGGCTGCGCTGCCTGTGCTGTGATGTGCATAGGGCTGCGCTGCCTGTGCTGTGATGTGCATAGGGCTGCGCTGCCTGTGCTGTGCTGTGCATAGGGCTGCGCTGCCTGTGCTGTGATGTGCATAGGGCTGCGCTGCCTGTGCTGTGATGTGCATAGGGCTGCGCTGCCTGTGCTGTGATATGCAGTGGCTCTCGCCCTGGGACTCTGTCCTCCTTGCTGCAGTGAATCGATCCTTTATTTGCCATCTTCCGCACTCGCCTATTGAGTGATATTGATTGAGGTCGCTGACATTTCGGTTCTGACCACATTACCGCCCCGTCCTCCTGTCCTCACTGCCCTCACTATCCTCACTATCCTCCTGCCCTCACTGTCCTCCTGCCCTCACTGTCCTCGCTGTCCTCATTGTCCTCGCTGTCCTCATTGTCCTCACTATCCTCACTGTCCTCCTGCCCTCACTGTCCTCCTGCCCTCACTGTCCTCCTGCCCTCACTGTCCTCCTGCCCTCACTGTCCTCCTGCCCTCACTGTCCTCCTGCCCTCACTGTCCTCGCTGTCCTCATTGTCCTCACTATCTTCACTGTCCTCACTATCCTCACTGTCCTCACTATCCTCACTGCCCTCACTGTCCTCACTATCCTCACTATCCTCACTGTCCTCCTGCCCTCACTGTCCTCACTGTCCTCACTATCCTCACTGTCCTCACTATCCTCACTGTCCTCACTGTCCTCTTGTCCTCACTGTCCTCACTGTCCTCCTGTACTCACTGTCCTCCTGTCCTCACTGTCCTCCTGTTCTCACTGCCCTCACTATCCTCACTGCCCTCACTATCCTCGCTGCCCTCACTATCCTCACTGTCCTCACTGTCCTCCTGTACTCACTGTCCTCCTGTCCTCACTGTTCTCCTGTCCTCACTGCCCTCACTATCCTCACTGTCCTCCTGTCCTCACTGTCGTCACTGTCCTCACTGTCCTCTTGTCCTCACTGCCCTCCTGCGCTCACTGTCCTCACTGTCCTCCTGTCCTCACTGTCCTCACTGTCCTCACTGTCCTCACTGTCCTCCTGCCTTCACTGTCCTCCTGCCCTCACTGTCCTCCTGCCCTCACTGTCCTCCTGCCCTCACTGTCCTACTGTCCTCACTGTCCTCACTATCCTCACTGCCCTCACTGTCCTCACTATCCTCACTGCCCTCACTGTCCTCCTGCCCTCACTGTCCTCCTGCCCTCACTGTCCTCCTGCCCTCACTGTCCTCACTATCCTCACTGTCCTCACTATCCTCACTGTCCTCACTATCCTCACTGCCCTCACTGTCCTCACTGCCCTCCTGCCCTCACTGTCCTCCTGCCCTCACTGTCCTCCTGCCCTCACTGTCCTCACTGTCCTCCTGTCCTCACTGTCCTCCTGTCCTCACTGTCCTCACTGTCCTCCTGCCTTCACTATCCTCACTGTCCTCCTGCCTTCACTGTCCTCCTGCCCTCACTGTCCTCCTGCCCTCACTGTCCTCACTGTCCTCACTATCCTCACTGCCCTCACTGTCCTCACTATCCTCACTGCCCTCACTGTCCTCCTGCCCTCACTGTCCTCCTGCCCTCACTGTCCTCCTGCCCTCACTGTCCTCACTATCCTCACTGTCCTCACTATCCTCACTGCCCTCACAGTCCTCACTGCCCTCCTGCCCTCACTGTCCTCCTGCCCTCACTGTCCTCACTGTCCTCCTGCCCTCACTGTCCTCACTGTCCTCCTGTCCTCACTGTCCTCCTGCCTTCACTGTCTTACTGTCCTCCTGTCCTCACTGTCCTCCTGTCCTCACTGTCCTCCTGTCCTCACTGTCCTCCTGCCTTCACTGTCCTCCTGTCCTCACTATCCTCACTGCCCTCACTGTCCTCCTGTCCTCACTGCCCTCACTGTCCTCACTGTCCTCCTGCCCTCACTGTCCTCCTGTCCTCACTGCCCTCACTATCCTCACTGCCCTCCTGTTCTGTTCTCCTCTCCTCACTGCCCTCACTGCCCTCACTATCCTCACTGTTCTCCTGTCCTCCTGTCCTCACTGTCCTCCTTTCCTCACTGTGCTCACTGCCATCACTGTCTTCACTGTCCTCACTGCCCTCACTGTGCTCACTATCCTCACTGCCCTCACTGCCCTACTGTCCTCCTGCCCTCACTGTCCTCCTGTCCTCACTGCCCTCACTATCCTCACTGCCCTCCTGTCCTCACTGCCCCCACTGCCCTCACTGTTCTCCTGTCCTCCTGTCCTCACTGTCCTCACTGTCCTCACTGCCCTCACTGCCCTCACTGCCCTCACTATCCTCACTGTTCTCCTGTTCTCCTGTCCTCACTGTCCTCACTGTCCTCACTGTCCTCACTGCCCTCACTGCCCTCACTATCCTCACTGTTCTCCTGTTCTCCTGTCCTCACTGTCCTCACTGTCCTCACTGCCTTCACTGTCCTCACTGCCTTCACTGTCCTCACTGTCCTCACTATCCTCACTATCCTCACTGCCCTCACTGTCCTCACTGTCCTCACTATCCTCACTATCCTCACTGCCCTCACTGTCCTCCTGTCCTCATTGTCCTCACTATCCTCACTGTCCTCACTGTCCTCACTGCCCTCACTGTCCTCCTGTCCTCACTGTCCTCCTGCCCTCACTGTCCTCCTGCCCTCACTGCCCTCACTGTCCTTCTGCCCTCACTGCCCTCCTGCCCTCACTGTCCTCACTGTCCTCACTACCCTCACTGCCCTCACTGTCCTCCTGCCCTCACTGGCCTCACTATCCTCACTGTTCTCCTGTCTTCCTGTCCTCACTGTCCTCCTGTCCTCACTGTCCTCACTGTCCTCACTGCCCTTACTGTCTTCACTGTCCTCACTGTCCTCACTATCCTCACTGCCCTCACTGCCCTACTGTCCTCCTGCCCTCACTGTCCTCCTGTCCTCACTGCCCTCACTATCCTCACTGCCCTCCTGTCCTCACTGCCCTCACTATCCTCACTGTTCTCCTGTCCTCCTTTCCTCACTGTCCTCACTGTCCTCACTGTCCTCACTGTCCTCCTGTCCTCACTGTCCTCACTGTCCTCACTGTCCTCACTATCCTCACTGCCTTCACTGTCCTCACTGTCCTCACTGTCCTCCTGTCCTCACTATCCTCACTGCCTTCACTGTCCTCACTGTCCTCACTCTCCTCACTGCCCTCACTGTCCTCACTGCCCTCACTGTCCTCATTGTCCTCACTATCCTCACTATCCTCACTGTCCTCACTGTCCTCACTGCCCTCACTGCCCTCACTGTCCTCACTGTCCTCCTGCCCTCACTGTCCTCCTGCCCTCACTGTCCTCCTGCCCTCACTGCCCTCCTGCCCTCACTACCCTCACTGCCCTCACTGTCCTCCTGCCCTCACTGTCCTCACTGTCCTCCTGTCCTCACTGTCCTCACTGTCCTCCTTGTCCTCCTGCCCTCACTGTCCTCCTGTCCTCACTGTCTTCCTGTCCTCACTGTCCTCACTGTCTTCACTGTCTTCACTGTCCTCACTGTCCTCACTGTCCTCCTATCCTTAGTGTCCTCACTGTCCTCCTGTCCTCACTGTCCTCCTGTCCTCCCTGCCCTCCCTGCCCTCCCTGTCCTCACTATCCTCACTGTCCTCACTGTCTTCACTGTCCTCCCTGTCCTCCCTGTCCTCACTATCCTCACTATCCTCACTGTCCTCATTGCCCTCCTGCCCTCCCTGTCCTCACTATCCTCACTATCCTCACTGTCCTCATTGCCCTCCTGCCCTCCCTGTCCTCACTATCCTCACTGTCCTCACTTTCCTCACTGTCGAGTAGCGCCATGTTCACACTGAGTGCTTATCGTGCAGTTTTTGCGGGGTTTATTGTCAGGGTGGATCCACATTGCCATCACACGGCCGCATATTCTCCTGCCGGGTATATGTACGTCCGGTAACCGTGTGTGAATCAGGGCCTGGAGAAATGTACGGGTGAACTTGATGGGCATTTGCCTTTTTCAGCTGTATAATGTGATATCTGTATATGTCGCCCTCGTGCTGCACCTCTGATTTATTTATTTTATTCCCTCATATGCCGTATCAGAACATACAAACTCCTTACAGATGTTGTCCTTAGTGAAATTTCAACCCTGGGCTTCCAGACTGCAGTGCTAACCACTGAGCCACCACCTAGTGCTAACCACGGAGCCTCCATCCAATGCTAACCATTGAGGCACCATTCAATGCTAACCACTGAGCCACCGAACAGTAGTAACCACTGAGCCACCGTACAGTACTAACCACTGAGCCACCATGCAATGCTAACCACTAAGCCACCGTAAAAGGGCTAACCACTGAGCAGTGTTACGTACTGAGCCACTGTCCAGTGCTAACCACTGAGACACCGTCCAGTGCTAACCAGTGAGCCACTGTACAGTGCTAACCACTGAGCTATTGCACAGTGCTAATCACTGAGCCTCCATCCAGTGCTAACCACTGATCCACCATGCAATGCTAACCACTGAACCATCGTACAGGGCTAACTACTGAGCCAACGTACAGTGCTAACTACTGAGCCATCGTACCGTGCTAACCACTGAGTCACTGTACAGTGCTAACTACTGACCCACCATACAGTTCCAACCACTGAGCCACTGTACAGTGCTAATTACTGACACACCATACAGTGCTAACCACTGAGACACCATACATTGCTAACCACTGAGACACCATACATTGCTAACCACTGAGACACCATACATTGCTAACCACTGAGACACCATACAATGCTAACCACTGAACCCTCCATGTTATTATAGAGGTGATTCTTCTAAGGGTACAATAAGGTGCCTCATGAAAGGAATGCCGATAAATAGACCTATTTGCTGCCATACAGTCACAAACAGCAATAGAGAGGAGGGACATTGAGGAGCTGTCAATCAGGATATATGGGCTTACATATAACTGCAGGGAGGAGGGACACTGAGGAGCTATTAATCAGGGTATATGGGTGGAGATACAACAGCAGGGAGGAGGGACCGTGAGGAGCTGTCATGCAGGATATGTGGGTGCAGATACAGCACAGGGAGGAGGGACCGTGAGGAGCTGTCATGCAGGATATGTGGGTGCAGATACAGCACAGGGAGGAGGGACCATGAGGAGCTATCATGCAGGATATGTGGGTGCAGATACAGCACAGGGAGGAGGGACAGTGAGGAGCTATCATGCAGGATATGTGGGTGCAGATACAGCACAGGGAGGAGGGACCATGAGGAGCTATCATGCAGCATATGTGGGTGCAGATACAGCACAGGGAGGAGGGACCATGAGGAGCTGTCATGCAGGATATGTGGGTGCAGATACAGCACAGGGAGGAGGGACAGTGAGGAGCTATCATGCAGGATATGTGGGTGCAGATACAGCACAGGGAGGAGGGACCATGAGGAGCTATCATGCAGGATATGTGGGTGCAGATACAGCACAGGGAGGAGGGACAGTGAGGAGCTGTCATGCAGGATATGTGGGTGCAGATACAGCACAGGGAGGAGGGACAGTGAGGAGCTATCATGCAGGATATGTGGGTGCAGATACAGCACAGAGAGGAGGGACCATGAGGAGCTATCATGCAGGATATGTGGGTGCAGATACAGCACAGGGAGGAGGGACAGTGAGGAGCTATCATGCAGGATATGTGGGTGCAGATACAGCACAGGGAGTA
This sequence comes from Anomaloglossus baeobatrachus, assembly GCF_048569485.1. NCBI lineage: Eukaryota > Metazoa > Chordata > Amphibia > Anura > Aromobatidae > Anomaloglossus > Anomaloglossus baeobatrachus. The sequence continues at coordinate 63,629,672 of NC_134353.1, forward strand.
GGGACCGTGAGGAGCTATCATGCAGGATATGTGGGTGCAGATACAGCACAGGGAGGAGGGACAGTGAGGAGCTGTCATGCAGGATATGTGGGTGCAGATACAGCAAAGGGAGGAGGGACTGTGAGGAGCTGTCATGCAGGATATGTGGGTGCAGATACAGCACAGGGAGGAGGGACCGTGAGGAGCTATCATGCAGGATATGTGGGTGCAGATACAGCACAGAGAGGAGGGACAGTGAGGAGCTGTCATGCAGGATATGTGGGTGCAGATACAGCACAGGGAGGAGGGACAGTGAGGAGCTATCATGCAGGATATGTGGGTGCAGATACAGCACAGGGAGGAGGGACTGTGAGGAGCTGTCATGCAGGATATGTGGGTGCAGATACAGCACAGGGAGGAGGGACCGTGAGGAGCTGTCATGCAGGATATGTGGGTGCAGATACAGCACAGGGAGGAGGGACAGTGAGGAGCTATCATGCAGAATATGTGGCTGCAGATACAGCACAGGGAGGAGGGACCGTGAGGAGCTATCATGCAGGATATGTGGGTGCAGATACAGCACAGGGAGGAGGGACAGTGAGGAGCTATCATGCAGGATATGTGGGTGCAGATACAGCACAGGGAGGAGGGACCGTGAGGAGCTATCATGCAGGATATGTGGGTGCAGATACAGCACAGGGAGGAGGGACCGTGAGGAGCTATCATGCAGGATATGTGGGTGCAGATACAGCACAGGAAGGAGGGACAGTGAGGAGCTATCATGCAGGATATGTGGGTGCAGATACAGCACAGGGAGGAGGGACAGTGAGGAGCTATCATGCAGGATATGTGGGTGCAGATACAGCACAGGGAGGAGGGACAGTGGGGAGCTATCATGCAGGATATGTGGGTGCAGATACAGCACAGGGAGGAGGGACAGTGAGGAGCTATCATGCAGGATATGTGGGTGCAGATACAGCACAGGGAGGAGGGACAGTGGGGAGCTATCATGCAGGATATGTGGGTGCAGATACAGCACAGGGAGGAGGGACAGTGAGGAGCTGTCATGCAGGATATGTGGGTGCAGATACAGCACAGGGAGGAGGGACAGTGGGGAGCTATCATGCAGGATATGTGGGTGCAGATACAGCACAGGGAGGAGGGACAGTGGAGAGCTATCATGCAGGATATGTGGGTGCAGATACAGCACAGGGAGGAGGGACAGTGGGGTGCTATCATGCAGGATATGTGGGTGCAGATACAGCACAAGGAGGAGGGACAGTGGGGAGCTATCATGCAGGATATGTGGGTGCAGATACAGCACAGGGAGGAGGGACAGTGAGGAGCTATCATGCAGGATATGTGGGTGCAGATACAGCACAGGTAGGAGGGACCGTGAGGAGCTATCATGCAGGATATGTGGGTGCAGATACAGCACAGGTAGGAGGGACAGTGAGGAGCTATCATGCAGGATATGTGGGTGCAGATACAGCACAGGTAGGAGGGACAGTGAGGAGCTGTCATGCAGGATATGTGGGTGCAGATACAGCACAGGGAGGAGGGACAGTGGGGAGCTATCATGCAGGATATGTGGGTGCAGATACAGCACAGGGAGGAGGGACAGTGAGGAGCTGTCATGCAGGATATGTGGGTGCAGATACAGCACAGGGAGGAGGCACAGTGGGGAGCTATCATGCAGGATATGTGGGTGCAGATACAGCACAGGGAGGAGGGACCGTGAGGAGCTATCATGCAGGATATGTGGGTGCAGATACAGCACAGGGAGGAGGGACCATGAGGAGCTATCATGCAGGATATGTGGGTGCAGATACAGCACAGGGAGGAGGGACAGTGGAGAGCTCTCATGCAGGATATGTGGGTGCAGATACAGCACAGGGAGGAGGGACAGTGAGGAGCTATCATGCAGGATATGTGGGTGCAGATACAGCACAGGGAGGAGGGACCATGAGGAGCTATCATGCAGGATATGTGGGTGCAGATACAGCACAGGGAGGAGGGACAGTGAGGAGCTGTCATGCAGGATATGTGGGTGCAGATACAGCACAGGGAGGAGGGACAGTGAGGAGCTATCATGCAGGATATGTGGGTACAGATACAGCACAGGGAGGAGGGACCATGAGGAGCTATCATGCAGGATATGTGGGTGCAGATACAGCACAGGGAGGAGGGACAGTGGGGAGCTATCATGCAGGATATGTGGGTGCAGATACAGCACAGGGAGGAGGGACAGTGAGGAGCTATCATGCAGGATATGTGGGTGCAGATACAGCACAGGGAGGAGGGACAGTGAGGAGCTATCATGCAGGATATGTGGGTGCAGATACAGCACAGGGAGGAGGGACCGTGAGGAGCTATTATGCAGGCTATTAGAACATTTGCAAAACCAGTCCATAGATGGTGGTCACACAACATTAAACACTCAATGCATGCAGCGGAGGTGGCATACATACTGGCATGTTATACACATGCTAACTGCACCTGTTTTTGCAAAAACTCCTTAAACTGATTCCACAAAATCCTGCGTCAGTGACAGAAGCGCTGCGGAGCCGTCAGACACAATGTAGCAGATTTATGTAGTATGTTACTGTCGCGGGCGGGGAGGAGGGTGTCAGCACACTACGCTCGCCCCCTTCTGCTCGGGTCCGGCGGCCGCTGCTCAGTGGTGGCTCGAGCTGTATGCCGGATCCCGGGGGTTCTCGAGCGGCACTCCTCGCCCGTGAGTGAAAGGGGTTTGTTGGGTGTGGGGATTGTTATAGTTCGTGACGCCACCCACGGTTGTGGTGATTTCACCACCGCTGCTCAATGCGGGGATCCCGGGGATGGTGATGCGGAGCAGCCAGGTGTTGTGTTGCCCCTCCGTGGACAGGGGTTGGTGATCCCGGGGACCGGTGATGGTTTGTGAGGTGCGGGGCCTGATGGGCGCAGGGACGCGGGGGCAGCGCTGTGCCTTGCGGCACTGTGGTACTCACTCAGCCTGAGACACGGACACAGTTTGTACGGTAAACCAAACGGCTGGTAGGACGGTCCCACAGACGGCTGCACCTGCACTTCCGGTAGGTGACGGTGATGTCCCTCTTCCTTGCACCTATGGTTGACTTGTGGTAGCGGTGGATTCCCTCCGGTTACCCGCTCTCCGACTACAATCTGGGCCGGAGGAGCTCTACACTTTGCCCGCAGGCGCTGGCCCTGAGAAACTGGTGCCTTGGCGGTGGCGATGTCTCTCTGCTTCAGGTTGAGCTGTTGCCTTCAATCGGGACTTGGTTGCTGGGGGATCTACATCCCCTTCACTGACGGATTCGGCAAATTTGGCGACTCCTAGCCTTGCCGGGGTCCGAGAGGCCCCTGCCCTGGTGCTGACTGTCCTTCGGAACACTGCTCCAGACCACCGGGCACACAGCCAACGGGGTCCTACCAGGAACTTCCAAACGGTCCCCCTCCAGACAGTCACCGCCGTCGCTGACCTTGCTGTTCTGGCCCTACACAAAGCTGGACCCTTCAGGCTTTCTTTCCTTCTTGTCACCTCACTTGCTTTCCTCCTTTACCACTTTTCTACTTTCACTACTTGTTTACTCTTGCCCTACCCGGGCTACTCTGCCTGGTACTTCCCGCCTCCAGAGCTGTGATCTCCTTGGTGGGCGGAGCCAACCGCCTGGCCCACCCCCTGGTGTGAATCATCAGCCTCTGGAGGAAGGCAACAAGGATTTGTAGTTTAGCTGTGATGTGCCTACCTGGAGTGTGGGGTGTAGTGGTGTTGTGACCTGTGACCCCTGGCTTGCCCAGGGCGTCACATTCCCCCTTAGCAAAATGCAGACTGTCCGCGGGCTGCCGTCCTACACCGGTTTTATTTTTCTGAAAAAGATAACATTTGGAAAAATCAACATATATACATTTTTAATAACTCTTCCCAAGACGGGAGGCACATTTCTTTAACGTTGCAACGGTTTACGGTTACGGTTTCCGCTCTCTCCCACCCAAGCAACCTGGCCCTGATGCTGCCCCTAAAACCCAGGCAGCACCCCTTGACCCACAGTCCAGCACACGGTACCCGAGCGGGATCTGTCCTTCCCTCCAGAGGGTAGCCACCGGTTCCTTTGGTGGCTGGGCACTAGCCTGCTCTGCTGAGGGCCCTCCCTCCAACCTGCCTCTCCGGAGGCGGCATTGCGTAAAACGGTAACGGTAACCAACATATTTACAAGCCACTAACGTCTGTGGTTGCCCTGCAAGTTCACGGGCTTGTCCATGGATAGTCCTCCATGCATTTTTTAAACGGTCCCCACGGGGACAACGGTGCCGGCTCCGGCCGGTTCAATCACTAAGCAAATCAGGTAACTGTTCGGTAATTATCATTTTCATCAGTAGAACTTTCAACTTTTCAACACACAAACAAGTGGTCCCAACGGGGACGGTGCTGCGGGCATCCGCTGCCCTACTCGATGTGTTCGTCCTCCTCACCCGGTTCGGGGTGGAAGGACACGGGCGCCAGCCCCTCCAGTGCGTAGCAAGCACGGCGTGGAAGAGCCGCTCGGTACCCGTTGCCCCCGGCTCGGGGAACATAAGTGGCCTCCATGCCAGACAGGGCAACGACCCCCTCCTCTTCTTCTGACACAGGCTCGGTGTCAGGCCCGGAGTCGCTATCTTCTGCCCCCGCCGCAGTTACAGAAGGGTGTACATCCGATGGGCCAGGTACGGTGCAGCGCACGAGCGAGCAGGACGGAGGTAACACAGGAGCCAGGGGTAGACCGGGTCCCTCAGCCGCAGCGACCGGTCCCTCGGGGACACAGGGGCGTGGGTCATTCTCCAGCTCCTCCATCACGGCCTCCACTCCATACACTTGCGCCACAGCAACCAGGGCCTCTACCTCCGCGGCCCACTGCTCCATCAGCCTGCCGATCTGACTCTGGTAGCGACGGCAGATCCCCGCCGCCCGGGCTCTCAACCATGCTGCTGTTCCAGACACCGGCTCGGTAGTCTCTGCAGAACTAGGTGGGGCGGACATCTCGGCAGTCGTGCTTTCCAGGAACCCAGTCAGTCTGCAGAGTCCTGGCGTCCCTGCTTTTATAGCCGCAGCTACATGCGGCCAGCCGCCATCGCGTCCCCCTTAGCTCTTTCCGGCCCCTCCTCTCTCGGGGCGGGGTCTTGGCCTTCGCGCCTCTACTGCTCGAGAAGACGCTCGAGCGGGAACTTTTCGCGCCAAAGATGGCGGCTTCTGCAATTTTTCTGCCGGATACCTCCGGCGGTAACAAGGCGCACCTCTACCAGACGGCAGAGCGGTAAGATCCTGTTCGTGACGCCAAGTTGTCGCGGGCGGGGAGGAGGGTGTCAGCACACTACGCTCGCCCCCTTCTGCTCGGGTCCGGGGGCCGCTGCTCAGTGGTGGCTCGAGCCGTAGGCCGGATCCCGGGGGTTTCTCGAGCGACACTTCTCGCCCGTGAGTGAAAGGGGTTTGTTGGGTGTGGGGATTGTTATAGTTCGTGACGCCACCCACGGTTGTGATGATTTCACCACCGCTGCTCAATGCGGGGATCCCGGGGATGGTGATGCGGAGCAGCCAGGTGTTGTGTTGCCCCTCCGTGGGCAGGGGTTGGTGATCCCGGGGCCCGGTGATGGTTTGTGAGGTGCGGGGCCTGGTGGGCGCAGGGACGCGGGGGCAGCGCTGTGCCTTGCGGCACTGTGGTACTCACTCAGCCTGAGACACGGACACAGTTTGTACGGTAAACCAAACGGCTGGTAGGACGGTCCCACAGACGGCTGCACCTGCACTCCCGGTAGGTGACGGTGATGTCCCTCTTCCTTGCACCTATGGTTGACTTGTGGTAGCGGTGGATTCCCTCCGGTTACCCGCTCTCCGACTACAATCTGGGCCGGAGGAGCTCTACACTTTGCCCGCAGGCGCTGGCCCTGAGAAACTGGTGCCTTGGCGGTGGCGATGTCTCTCTGCTTCAGGTTGAGCTGTTGCCTTCAATCGGGACTTGGTTGCTGGGGGATCTACGTCCCCTTCACTGACGGATTCGGCAAATTTGGCGACTCCTAGCCTTGCCGGGGTCCGAGAGGCCCCTGCCCTGGTGCTGACTGTCCTTCGGAACACTGCTCCAGACCACCGGGCACACAGCCAACGGGGTCCTTCCAGGAACTTCCAAACGGTCCCCCTCCAGACAGTCACCGCCGTCGCTGACCTTGCTGTTCTGGCCCTACACAAAGCTGGACCCTTCAGGCTTTCTTTCCTTCTTGTCACCTCACTTGCTTTCCTCCTTTACCACTTTTCTACTTTCACTACTTGTTTACTCTTGCCCTACCCGGGCTACTCTGCCTGGTACTTCCCGCCTCCAGAGCTGTGATCTCCTTGGTGGGCGGAGCCAACCGCCTGGCCCACCCCCTGGTGTGAATCATCAGCCTCTGGAGGAAGGCAACAAGGATTTGTAGTTTAGCTGTGATGTGCCTACCTGGAGTGTGGGGTGTGGTGGTGTTGTGACCTGTGACCCCTGGCTTGCCCAGGGCGTCACATTACAAGCTGAAGTGACAGCAACACTCAGTGTAAACGGACGCCGACCTGTCAAACCCGGGTGGACGAGCGCAGACTCTTCTTGCTTGTCTTCCCTTTCTTTTTGCTATGTAACAAACACAAAGGCCCTAATTCATCAAGATCGGCAACTTGCACCCCAGTCTTGATGAGGAATACAATGTAGTAAGATACTGCAAATTTATTAGGATTATTGGAATTGGAAAATAAAATGCAAAAGTCGGAGATACAAGTGTCGCGGGCGAAGGAGGGGACACTGCGCTCTCCCACTGCTCGGGTGCGGCTGCTGCTGGTGCCGCTGCTCGGTGGTGGCTCGAGCGGTGGGCCGGATCCCGGGGACTGGAGCGGCGTTCCTCGCCCGTGAGTGAAAAGGGGATTTTGATTGTGGGGGTTTTGGTTATTGTCCGTGACGCCACCCACGGTTGTGGTGATATTGGTGACACCACCGCTGCTCTAGACGGGGATCCCGGGAGCGGTATCAGGGAGCAGCTTGGTTGTTATTCCTCCCCTCTGTGGGTAGGGGGTTGGTTGTCCCGGGGCCCGGTGATGGGGTAGGGATGGATGGCAGGCGGGTTACGGGGCCTGGTGAGGTGCAGGGTCGCGGGGGCAGCGCTGTGCCGCACGGCACGGTGGTACTCTCTCAGCCAATGATGAGGACACAGTTCTCGGTAAAACAAACGGCTGGATGGACGGGTCCCACAGACGGCTGCGGTAGTTTTTCCCCTGACCCTGGTTGGTAGTGTAAGTCCTTTCTTTCGCCTGCGTGCACGCTCCTCCTGCGCTCCGGTTTCCAGCTGGCTCCCCGGTTCGGTACCGGTGGGCCACCGCCCAGCCCCGGCTACCTACGGTTCCACCAACTGTCTGCCCAGCTCCCTGCAGACAGCCACTACCGTCTGCCTCACTCTCTACCCGAGGGTCCTAGGCTCCAACCTAGGCCCCTGGCTGCTTCTGTCTGGACCTGCTTCCTGCCTTAGGCCAGCCAGACTCTTCGGTGGGCGTGCCTATCTGCTTGACTCCGGCCACCTAGTGTGGCCACCTAGTGTGTCTGTCTGAACCCGAGGGAAGGAATCAGGTCTCACTGGGGATGTCTGCCGTTGCGGCTGGGCGGACTGCCGGAGCCGTCGTCATCTTCGTCGCGGCCGGGCGGACTGCCGGGGCCGTCGTCATCGGCGGTGTGGCTGGGATGGAAGCCGGGACCGGTGGCAGGGCGGTGACGATGGTAAGGCCTGGGCCCTCCCTCACAGACGCTGCGAGCTCCGCTACTGGTGACAGGGGTAACGGGTCGGTCGGGGCGTTGGCCGCGGGCACGGGCACCGAGGTTTCAGCGGTGCCGGACGGACGGGACATCTCGTGCAGCGGTGTTCCAGGAACCAAACACTGGCAGAGTCCTGGCGTCCCTGCTTCCACAGCCGCGGTTCACATGCGGCCGGACGCCATCCCGTCCCCCTTAGTCTCTTTTTAGCACTTCCTTCTTCAGGGGGCGGGGCTCCACTTTCGCGCCTTTCCTGCTAGGGGAAGACGCTCGAGCGGGAATTCTTCGCGCCCAAGATGGCGGCTTTTCAAATTTTCCGGCCGGACACCTCCGGCAGTCACACAAGGCGCACTTCCACCAGTCGGTAGAACGGTAGGATCCTGTTCGTGACGCTAAGTTGTCGTGGGTGGAGGAGGGGACGCTGCACTCTCCCACTGCTCGGGTCCGGCTGCTGCTGGTGCCGCTGCTCGGTGGTGGCTCGAGCGGTGGGCCGGATCCCGGGGACTCGAGCGGCGTTCCTCGCCCGTGAGTGAAAAGGGGATTTTCATTGTGGGGGTTTTGGTTATTGTCCGTGACGCCACCCACGGTTGTGGTGATATTGGTGACACCACCGCTGCTCTAGACGGGGATCCCGGGAGCGGTGACAGGGAGCAGCTTGGTTGTTATTCCTCCCCTCTGTGGGTAGGGGGCTGGTCGTCCCGGGGCCCGGTGATGGGGTAGGGATGGACGGCAGGCGGGTTACGGGGCCTGGTGAGGTGCAGGGTCGCGGGGGCAGCGCTGTGCCGCACGGCACGGTGGTACTCTCTCAGCCAATGATGAGGACACAGTTCTCGGTAAAACAAACGGCTGGATGGACGGGTCCCACAGACGGCTGCGGTAGTTTTTCCCCTGACCCTGGTTGGTAGTGTAAGTCCTTTCTTTCGCCTTCGTGTACGCTCCTCCTGCGCTCCGGTTTCCAGCTGGCTCCCCGGTTCGGTACTGGTGGGCCACCGCCCAGCCCTGGCTACCTACGGTTCCACCAACTGTCTGCCTGGCTCCATGCAGACGGCCACTACCGTCTGCCTCACTTTCTACCCGAGGGTCCTAGACTCCAACCTAGGCCCCTGGCTGCTTCTGTCTCCCTGCAGACCTCCTCTCTCTTCCTCTGCCTGGACTTGTCTGGACCTGCTTCCTGCCTTAGGCCAGCCAGACTCTTCGGTGGGCGTGCCTATCTGCTTGACTCCGCCCACCTAGTGTGTCTGTCTGAACCCGAGGGAAGGAATCAGGTCTCACTGGGGATGTCTGCTGTGAACTGCTGGGGGTGGGGGTGTGTGTGTGTTGTTACCTGTGGCCCCTGGCTTGTCCAGGGCGCCACACAAGATGTGCAATAATGTTACAACATTTTAAACAATTTTAAGGTACAATTTGGGCAAAAACATTTTCGATCAATCAGAGCCTGAGATCAGTAGGTTCCTTTTAAGATATGATGGATATTCTTCTAGGAGTTGTACAGGATTGGAAAGACAGATTACAACAGCGCCACACTTGTCTACAGGCCGAGTGCGGTATTGCTGCTCAGACACAACTTAATAAAGTTGTTTCACCAAAATACAAATCCTGCTGTTTTTTGGGGGATGTGAGGGGAGGGGGATATCTGAAGGGTTCAGAGAACATTTGTCATGAGATAATATGGTCAGAATTTGACTGGTGTATGGCCGTGGTGGTGACGGGTCCTCCAGCAGTGAAAATGAGGAGATGATTGTCAGCTGGGATGAAGGATCGTGACTGTATCTGCTGACAATCGTCATATATTGAGTCTATCTGCCCCGATACTAATGAGAAGTGATTTGTTGTTCTGGTTGAATGTGAGGGACTAGTCAGCACTATCGGCCATACTATCATTGCTTGCTATACCGCCATGTATGGTTGACAAGTAATCATAGGAAAAACGTTTGGTCCAGTAAGAAAACATAATTCCATAATCAAAAAACCCTTTTAATTCAAATATGAAAAAAACACTTATCAAAATATATTTAGTCCTGAGGAGTGCACATGGATGCTGAGGAGTGCACATGGATGCTGAGGAGTGCACATGGATGCTGAGGAGTGCACATGGATGCTGAGGAGTGCACATGGATGCTGATGAGTGCACATGGATGCTGAGTAGTGCACATGGATGCTGAGGAGTGCACATGGATGCTGAGGAGTGCACATGGATGCTGAGGAGTGCGCATGGATGCTGAGGAGTGCGCATGGATGCTGAGGAGTGCACATGGATGCTGAGGAGTGCACATGGATGCTGAGGAGTGCACATGGATGCTGAGGAGTGCACATGGATGCTGAGGAGTGCACATGGATGCTGATGAGTGCACATGGATGCTGAGTAGTGCACATGGATGCTGAGGAGTGCGCATGGATGCTGAGGAGTGCACATGGATGCTGATGAGTGCACATGGATGCTGATGAGTGCACATGGATGCTGAGGAGTGCACATGGATGCTGAGGAGTGCACATGGATGCTGAGGAGTGCGCATGGATGCTGAGGAGTGTGCATGGATGCTGAGGAGTGCACATGGATGCTGAGGAGTGCACATGGATGCTGATGAGTGCACATGGATGCTGATGAGTGCACATGGATGCTGAGGAGTGCACATGGATGCTGAGGAGTGCACATGGATGCTGAGGAGTGCACATGGATGCTGAGGAGTGCACATGGATGCTGAGGAGTGCACATGGATGCTGAGGAGTGCACATGGATGCTGAGGAGTGCACATGGATGCTGAGGAGTGCGCATGGATGCTGAGGAGTGCGCATGGATGCTGAGGAGTGCGCATGGATGCTGAGGAGTGCGCATGGATGCTGAGGAGTGCGCATGGATGCTGAGGAGTGCGCATGGATGGTGAGGAGTGCGCATGGATGCTGAGGAGTGCACATGGATGCTAATGAGTGCACATGGATGCTGAGGAGTGCACATGGATGCTGAGGAGTGCACATGGATGCTGAGGAGTGCACATGGATGCTGAGGAGTGCACATGGATGCTGATGAGTGCACATGGATGCTGAGGAGTGCACATGGATGCTGAGGAGTGCACATGGATGCTGAGGAGTGCACATGGATGCTGAGGAGTGTGCATGGATGCTGAGGAGTGCACATGGATGCTGATGAGTGCACATGGATGCTGAGGAGTGCACATGGATGCTGAGGAATGCGCATGGATGCTGAGGAGTGTGCATGGATGCTGAAGAGTGCACATGGATGCTGATGAGTGCACATGGATGCTGAGGAGTGCACATGGATGCTGATGAGTGCACATGGATGCTGATGAGTGCACATGGATGCTGAGGAGTGCACATGGATGCTGAGGAGTGCACATGGATGCTGATGAGTGCACATGGATGCTGAGGAGTGCACATGGATGCTGAGGAGTGCACATGGATGCTGAGGAGTGCACATGGATGCTGATGAGTGCACATGGATGCTGAGGAGTGCGCATGGATGCTGAGGAGTGCACATGGATGCTGAGGAGTGCACATGGATGCTGAGGAGTGCACATGGATGCTGAGGAGTGCACATGGATGCTGAGGAGTGCACTTGGATGCTGAGGAGTGCACATGGATGCTGAGGAGTGCACATGGATGCTGATGAGTGCACATGGATGCTGAGGAATGCGCATGGATGCTGAGGAGTGTGCATGGATGCTGAGGAGTGCGCATGGATGCTGAGGAGTGCACATGGATGCTGAGGAGTGCACATGGATGCTGATGAGTGCACATGGATGCTGAGGAGTGCACATGGATGCTGATGAGTGCACATGGATGCTGAGGAGTGCACATGGATGCTGAGGAGTGCACATGGATGCTGAGGAGTGCACATGGATGCTGATGAGTGCACATGGATGCTGATGAGTGCACATGGATGCTGAGGAGTGCACATGGATGCTGAGGAGTGCACATGGATGCTGAGGAGTGCACATGGATGCTGAGGAGTGCACATGGATGCTGAGGAGTGCACATGGATGCTGAGGAGTGCGCATGGATGCTGAGGAGTGCGCATGGATGCTGAGGAGTGTACATGGATGCTGAGGAGTGCACATGGATGCTGAGGATGAGGAGTGTGCATGGATGCTGAGGAGTGCACATGGATGCTGAGGAGTGCGCATGGATGCTGAGGAGTGCGCATGGATGCTGAGGAGTGCGCATGGATGCTGAGGAGTGCGCATGGATGCTGAGGAGTGCGCATGGATGCTAAGGAGTGCGCATGGATGCTGAGGAGTGCGCATGGATGCTAAGGAGTGCGCATGGATGCTGAGGAGTGCGCATGGATGCTGAGGAGTGCGCATGGATGCTGAGGAGTGCACATGGATGCTGAGGAGTGCGCATGGATGCTGAGGAGTGCACATGGATGCTGAGGAGTGCGCATGGATGCTGAGGAGTGCGCATGGATGCTGAGGAGTGCACATGGATGCTGATGAGTGCACATGGATGCTGAGGAGTGCACATGGATGCTGAGGAGTGCACATGGATGCTGAGGAGTGCACATGGATGCTAAGGAGTGCACATGGATGCTGAGGAGTGCACATGGATGCTGAGGAGTGCACATGGATGCTGAGGAGTGCACATGGATGCTGAGGAGTGCACATGGATGCTGAGGAGTGCACATGGATGCTGAGGAGTGCGCATGGATGCTGAGGAGTGTGCATGGATGCTGAGGAGTGCGCATGGATGCTGAGGAGTGCGCATGTATGCTGAGGAGTGTACATGGATGCTGAGGAGTGCACATGGATGCTGAGGATGAGGAGTGTGCATGGATGCTGAGGAGTGCACATGGATGCTGAGGAGTGCGCATGGATGCTGAGGAGTGCGCATGGATGCTGAGGAGTGCGCATGGATGCTGAGGAGTGCACATGGATGCTGAGGAGTGCGCATGGATGCTAAGGAGTGCGCATGGATGCTGAGGAGTGCGCATGGATGCTGAGGAGTGCGCATGGATGCTGAGGAGTGCGCATGGATGCTGAGGAGTGCGCATGGATGCTGAGGAGTGCACATGGATGCTGAGGAGTGCGCATGGATGCTGATGAGTGCGCATGGATGCTGATGAGTGCGCATGAGTGCTGAGGAGTGTGCATGTGTGCTGAGGAGTGTGCATGTGTGCTGATGAGTGTGCATGGGTGCTGAGGAGTGGACATGGATGCTGAGGAGTGCACATGGATGCTGAGGAGTGCACATGGATGCTGATGAGTGCACATGAGTGCTGAGGAGTGTGCATGTGTGCTGAGGAGTGTGCATGTGTGCTGAGGAGTGTGCATGTGTGCTGAGGAGTGCGCATGGATGGTGAGGAGTGCGCATGGATGCTGAGGAGTGCGCATGGATGCTAATGAGTGCACATGGATGCTGTGAAGTACGCATGGATGCTGAGAAGTGCGCATGGATGCTGAGGAGTGCGCATGGATGCTGAGAAGTGCGCATGGATGCTGAGGAGTGCGCATGGATGCTGAAGAGTGCGCATGGATGCTGAAGAGTGCACATGGATGCTGATGAGTGCACATGGATGCTGAGGAGTGCACATGGATGCTGAGGAGTGCACATGGATGCTGAGGAGTGCGCATGGATGCTGAGGAGTGCGCATGGATGCTGAGGAGTGTACATGGATGCTGAGGAGTGCACATGGATGCTGAGGATGAGGAGTGCGCATGGATGCTGAGGAGTGCACATGGATGCTGAGGAGTGCGCATGGATGCTGAGGAGTGCGCATGGATGCTGAGGAGTGCGCATGGATGCTGAGGAGTGCGCATGGATGCTGAGGAGTGTGCATGGATGCTGAGGAGTGCGCATGGATGCTGAGGAGTGCGCATGGATGCTGAGGAGTGCGCATGGATGCTGAGGAGTGCGCATGGATGCTGAGGAGTGCGCATGGATGGTGAGGAGTGCGCATGGATGCTGACGAGTGCGCATGGATGCTGACGAGTGCGCATGGATGCTGACGAGTGCGCATGGATGCTGACGAAGTGCGCATGGATGCTGACGAGTGCGCATGGATGCTGACGAGTGCGCAAGTGTGCTGAGGAGTGCGCATGGATGCTGAGGAGTGCGCATGGATGCTGAGGAGTGCGCATGAGTGCTGAGGAGTGCGCATGTGTGCTGAGGAGTGCGCATGTGTGCTGAGGAGTGCGCATGGATGCTGAGAAGTGTGCATGTGTGCTGAGGAGTAGGCATGGATGCTGAGGAGTGTGCATGTGTGCTGAGGAGTAGGCATGGATGCTGAGGAATGTGCATGGATGCTGAGGAGTGCGCATGGATGCTGAGGAGTGCGCTTGGATGCTGAGGAGTGCGCTTGGATGCTGAGGAGTGCGCATGGATGCTGAGGACTGCGCATGGATGCTGAGGAGTGCGCATGGATGCTGAGGAGTGCGCATGGATGCTGAGGAGTGCGCATGGATGCTGAGGAGTGCGCATGGATGCTGAGGAGTGCACATGGATGCTGAGGAGTGCACATGGATGCTGAGGAGTGCACATGGATGCTGAGGAGTGCACATGGATGCTGAGGAGTGCACATGGATGCTGAGGATGAGGAGTGTGCATGGATGCTGAGGAGTGCACATGGATGCTGAGGAGTGCGCATGGATGCTGAGGAGTGCGCATGGATGCTGAGGAGTGCGCATGGATGCTGAGGAGTGCGCATGGATTCTGAGGAGAGCGCATGAATGCTGAGGAGTGCGCATGAATGCTGAGGAGTGTGCATGGATGCTGAGGAGTGCGCATGGATGCTGAGGAGTGCGCATGGATGCTGAGGAGTGCGCATGGATGCTGAGGAGTGCGCATGGATGCTGAGGAGTGCGCATGGATGCTGAAAAGTGCGCATGGATGGTGAGGAGTGCGCATGGATGGTGAGGAGTGCGCATGGATGGTGAGGAGTGCTCATGGATGGTGAGGAGTGCGCATGGATGCTGAGGAGTGCGCATGGATGCTGAAAAGTGCGCATGGATGGTGAGGAGTGCGCATGGATGGTGAGGAGTGCGCATGGATGGTGAGGAGTGCGCATGGATGGTGAGGAGTGCGCATGGATGGTGAGGAGTGCGCATGGATGCTGACGAGTGCGCATGGATGCTGACGAGTGCGCATGGATGCTGACGAGTGCGCATGGATGCTGACGAGTGCGCATGGATGCTGACGAGTGCGCATGGATGCTGACGAGTGCGCATGAATGCTGAGGAGTGCGCATGAGTGCTGAGGAGTGTGCATGTGTGCTGAGGAGTGTGCATGGATGCTGAGAAGTGTGCATGTGTGCTGAGGAGTAGGCATGGATGCTGAGGAGTGTGCATGTGTGCTGAGGAGTAGGCATGGATGCTGAGGAGTGTGCATGTGTGCTGAGGAGTAGGCATGGATGCTGAGGAGTGCACATGGATGCTGAGGAGTGCACATGGATGCTGAGGAGTGCACATGGATGCTGAGGAGTGCACATGGATGCTGAGGAGTGCACATGGATGCTGAGGAGTGCACATGGATGCTGAGGATGAGGAGTGCACATGGATGCTGAGGAGTGCGCATGGATGCTGAGGAGTGCGCATGGATGCTGAGGAGTGCGCATGGATGCTGAGGAGTGCGCATGGATTCTGAGGAGTGCGCATGAATGCTGAGGAGTGCGCATGAATGCTGAGGAGTGCGCATGGATGCTGAGGAGTGCGCATGGATGCTGAGGAGTGCGCATGGATGCTGAGGAGTGCGCATGGATGCTGAGGAGTGCGCATGGATGCTGAAAAGTGCGCATGGATGGTGAGGAGTGCGCATGGATGGTGAGGAGTGCGCATGGATGGTGAGGAGTGCGCATGGATGGTGAGGAGTGCGCATGGATGGTGAGGAGTGCGCATGGATGGTGAGGAGTGCGCATGGATGGTGAGGAGTGCGCATGGATGCTGACGAGTGCGCATGGATGCTGACGAGTGCGCATGGATGCTGACGAGTGCGCATAGATGCTGACGAGTGCGCATGGATGCTGACGAGTGCGCATGAATGCTGAGGAGTGCGCATGAGTGCTGAGGAGTGTGCATGTGTGCTGAGGAGTGTGCATGGATGCTGAGAAGTGTGCATGTGTGCTGAGGAGTAGGCATGGATGCTGAGGAGTGTGCATGTGTGCTGAGGAGTAGGCATGGATGCTGAGGAATGTGCATGGATGCTGACGAGGGCACATCGATGCTGAAGAGTAGGGATGGATGCTGAGGAGTGTGCATGGATGCTGATGAGTGTGCATGGATGCTGATGAGTGCGCATGGATGCTGAGGAGTGCACATGGATGCTGAGGAGTGCGCTTGGATGCTGAGGAGTGCGCTTGGATGCTGAGGAGTGCGCTTGGATGCTGAGGAGTGCGCATGGATGCTGAGGAGTGCGCATGGATGCTGAGGAGTGCGCATGGATGCTGAGGAGTGCGCATGGATGCTGAGGAGTGCGCATGGATGCTGAGGAGTGCGCATGGATGCTGAGGAGTGCGCATGGATGCTGAGGAGTGCGCATGGATGCTGAGGAGTGCGCATGGATGCTGAGGAGGGTGCATGGATGCTGAGGAGTGCGCATGGATGCTGAGGAGTGCACATGGATGCTGAGGAGTGCACATGGATGCTGAGGATGAGGAGTGTGCATGGATGCTGAGGAGTGCACATGGATGCTGAGGAGTGCGCATGGATGCTGAGGAGTGCGCATGGATGCTGAGGAGTGCGCATGGATGCTGAGGAGTGCGCATGGATGCTGAGGAGTGCGCATGGATGCTGAGGAGTGCGCATGGATGCTGAGAAGTGCGCATGGATGGTGAGGAGTGCGCATGGATGGTGAGGAGTGCGCATGGATGGTGAGGAGTGCGCATGGATGGTGAGGAGTGCGCATGGATGGTGAGGAGTGCGCATGGATGGTGAGGAGTGCGCATGGATGGTGAGGAGAGTGCGCATGGATGGTGAGGAGTGCGCATGGATGGTGAGGAGTGCGCATGGATGGTGAGGAGTGCGCATGGATGCTGACGAGCGCGCATGGATGCTGACGAGCGCGCATGGATGCTGACGAGTGCGCATAGATGCTGACGAGTGCGCATGGATGCTGACGAGTGCGCATGAATGCTGAGGAGTGCGCATGAGTGCTGAGGAGTAGGCATGGATGCTGAGGAGTGTGCATGTGTGCTGAGGAGTAGGCATGGATGCTGAGGAATGTGCATGGATGCTGATGAGTGTGCATGGATGCTGATGAGTGAGCATGGATGCTGAGGAGTGCGCACGGATGCTGAGGAGTGCGCTTGGATGCTGAGGAGTGCGCTTGGATGCTGAGGAGTGCGCATGGATGCTGAGGAGGGTGCATGGATGCTGAGGAGTGCGCATGGATGCTGAGGAGTGCGCATGGATGCTGAGGAGTGCGCATGGATGCTGAGAAGTGCGCATGGATGCTGAGGAGTGCGCATGGATGCTGAGGAGTGCGCATGGATGCTGAGGAGTGCGCATGGATGCTGAGGAGTGCGCATGGATGCTAAGGAGTGCGCATGGATGCTGAGGAGTGCGCATGGATGCTGAGGAGGGGTGCATGGATGCTGAGGAGTGCGCATGGATGCTGAGGAGTGCGCATGGATGCTGAGGAGTGCGCATGGATGCTGAGGAGTGCGCATGGATGCTGAGGAGTGCGCATGGATGCTAAGGAGTGCGCATGGATGCTGAGGAGTGCGCATGGATGCTGAGGAGTGCACATGGATGCTGAGGAGTGCGCATGGATGCTGAGGAGTGCGCATGGATGCTGAGGAGTGCGCATGGATGCTGAGGAGTGCACATGGATGCTGAGGAGTGTGCGTGCATTACAACGGCACAATAGTTTGTATCAAGTAACAAACTTGGCTCTGCTACATCCGCGTATTGATTAATGTTTATATATACATTGTGTATATACATTTGTGTTCTTGCACTGGTTAATCTCTGCTGCCTTTTGTCTGTTGTTCTCTGTTTCTTGTTATTTGGGATTTTTCTATTCCGAAATCAACACTAAATTCTCTTTTCTGACAGGTATCGTTTATTTCTCTTCCTTATCTCCATAGTAATATGCTTTGTTGTGACCAACTCCTTGGCGCTGGCGTGCTGTATGCCCATCATTCTATTGGGCATGAGATACTACTACAGTAGGAAAATAATCCTCCACCACCTGGGGTGCGCTCTACGCACGGACATGTCCGATATTGAGCAATATTACATGAAACAGCCAGGTGAGTATAACCCCCCCTCTACCATAAAGGAACATTCTGCGCTGAGACCCCTCTCTCCCCCCGAGACAGCCATTTTATTCTTGCTTCGAGTCAACGCTGAGAAATGGCACAGACGTCTTTTCATTTTTCTTCTTTAACTAAGTCCTGGAGTCTCCATGCATGCTGTTCTGTCTAGGCTAGGAAAGCGACCCTGATTGTATGGTTATTATCTGTGTATATCTGCCTGCAAGAGACACCGCCAGCGATTCCGCGTCCCGGAGGGCGGAGGAGCCGACAAGGTAGGTATGGCTTCACTTATATATGGGGGTGTGACCTATTGATGTATGTGTCCTGGAGTCTAGTGGGATACTGGGTGGGTTCACTGGGAGAACCGGTTACCTGTACAGCGAAGATCGCAAACTACATCATACAACTCTCTGAAATGAGACATGCAAAAGTTTGGGCACCCCTGGTCAAAATACAGTTATTGGGATCAGTTGAGGAAGTTGAAGATGAAATGATCTCTAAAAGGTATAAAATTAACACATTTTTAGGCAAAAAAAAAAATATATATATTAAACTTTTACCTTTTTAAAATTAACAAAAAATGAAAATGGGCAGATGCAAAAGTTTGGGTACCCTGCATGGTTAGTACCCAGGAGCACCCCCTTTAGCAATATCAAAGCTTGTAAATGATTTGTGTAGCAGCCAACAGTCTTTCATTTTTTGTTTGAGACGTCTTCCAGCTCTGTGAGATTCCTGGCTCATCTTCTAGCTCTGTGAGATTCCTGGCTCGTCTTCCAGTTCTGAGAGATTCCTGGCTCGTCTTCCAGTTCTGTGAGATTCCTTGCTCGTCTTCCAGTTCTGTGAGATTCCTGGCTCGTCTTCCAGTTCTGTGAGATTCCTGGCTTGTCTTCCAGTTCTGTGAGATTCCTGACTCATTTTCCAGTTCAGTGATATTCCTGGCTCGTCTTCCAGTTCTGTGAGATTCCTGGCTCGTCTTCCAGTTCTGTGAGATTCCTAGCTCATCTTCCAGTTCTGTGAAATTCTTTGCTCGGCTTCCAATTCTGTGAGATTCCTAGCTCATCTTCCAGTTTTGTGAGATTCCTAGCTCGTATTCCAGTTTTGTGAGATTCCTAGCTCATCTTCCAGTTCTGTGAGATTCCTGACTCATTTTCCAGTTCTGTGAGATTCCTAGCTCATCTTCCAGTTTTGTGAGATTCCTAGCTCGTATTCCAGTTTTGTGAGATTCCTGGCTCGTTTTCCAGTTCTGTGAGATTTCTAGCTCGTTTTGCATGCACTGCTGTTTTGAGGTCTAGCCACAGATTTTCAATAATGTTCAGATCAGGGGACTGTGAAGACCATTGTAAAACCTTCACCTTGGGCCTTTTGAGGTCATCTATTGTGGATTTTGATGTGTGTTTAAGATTATTATCCATTTGTAGTAGCTATCGTCTTTCTCCTCTCTTCAGCCTCAGCTGATTTACAGATGTTATGTTTGCATCAAGAATTTGTTAAAATTTCATTGAATCCATTCTTCCCTCTTCCCATAAAATGTTCCAGTGCCATTGGCTGCAATACAACCCCAAAGCATGATTGATCCACCTCCATGCTTAATGGTTGGCGAGATATTCTTTTCCTGAAATTCTGTGCCATTTTTTCCTCCACACACACCTTTCATTATTGTGGCAAAAGTTCTACTTTAACCTCATCGGTCCACAGGACTTGCTTCCAAAATGCATCAGGCTTGTTTAGTTGTTCTTGGCGGACTCCTGATGCTGGATATTATGGTGAGGACAAAGGAAAGGTTTTCTACTGATGACTCTTCCATGAAGGCCATATTTGATCAGGTGTCTCTAAATAGTAGAACAATGTACCACAACTCCAGAGTCTGCTAAATCTTCCTGAAGGTCTTTTGCAGTCAAGCAGGGGTTCTGATTTTCCTCTCTAGCAATCCTACGAGCAGGTCTCACAGAAATTTTGCTTGGTCTTCCAGATCTTATCTTGACCTCCACTGTTCCAGGTAACAGCCATTTCTCAATTACTTTTCAAACTTAGGAAAGGGTAACTTGAAAATGCTTTGCTATCTTCTTATAATCTTCTCCTGCTTTTGTGGGCCTCCTCCATTTTCATTTTCAGAGTGCTAGGCAGCTGCTTAGAAGAACCCATGGCTGCTGTTTGTTGGCACGAGGTTAGAGGAGGCTTGGTTTTTATATAGCTATGAAATTTACATCATCTGGCCATTCCTAATGATGATAGTGAACAAGCCATAACCCTAAGAGGCTAATTAAGGTCTGAAAACTTGGTCAAAGTTATGTGAACACGCATCTACAAGGAAGTGCAAACTTTTGCATCTGTCCATTTTCCTTTTTGTAATTTTTAAAATGTAAAATATGAAAATATATATTTTTTTTTTACCTAAAATAAAAAGGAAATGTGTCATCTTAACTTTATGCCTTTTAGAGATCATTTCATCTTCAACTTACTTAGCTGTTCACAATAACAGGAATTTTGACCACGGGCGCCCAAACTTTTGCATGTCACTGTATGTATTATGTGTATGTATTCTACAAATATATATTTATATATGTTTATTACGTGTGATACTAATGCGTACTTATACAAGGAAATCTGAAATCTATCTAAGATTACCCCCGAGGAGGGAAAGTGTTTTTTGACCAGTTTTAGAGGAGAAACTGAAAACCTGTCACAGGAAATCTGAGCATACTAAGGATCTTCTCGCATACGTGTAGAGGTGGTTTTATATATATATATATATATATATATATATATATATATATATACACACATATATATATACAGTATGCTGTATATATACAGGAGAGTGTTGGGTTTGTTGCTTGCCTGAATGTAATCATTTACTGCTTGATGTGACGTAATATACCTACAGGCTCCGATTACACCTTATATATACAGTACACTACTCACAAAGTTCAGGATATTTGGGTTTCGAGTGAAATTTATGTAAAAAGTTCTCACTACAGTGATATTTTATCATGACAGTTGCTCCAATTTAGATTTCCTCATCTCACACAATTTATTGAAGCAAAAGCCAACACCAGTGGTGGGTACACCCCCCCAAACATGTCAATGTCTCAATAACTTGTCATGGGGCCTTGAGCATTAATTATAGCTGATAACGACGCCTCCTGCTGGTCACAAGTGGAGTTACTGTCTGTGAAGGCTGGCGTCCCAGTCTTCTAGAAGGGCGACCCTCAGCTCATTGAGGTTCTGGGGTGCAGAGTTACGGCCTCTACACGGTGGCTCAGGTAATACCAAAGGTTTTTTATGGATTTCAGGTCTTGAGAAAGTGCAGCCGCTCCATCTGAGGTGCTCCAGTCTCCAGGAGCCGTTCCCTAATAATGAGCTGGAGCATTGTCGTCCATGAAGATGACATTAGGCCGGTGTTGTTCATGCAGAGGCACAATGACTGATTAATGATGTTATTCCAGTAGTAGGGGCTGTCACTGTACCAGTCACAGTGTAGGGCCACTCTGTAGTGACCAAACACGCCTACCCTTACTGTAACACTACCAAAGGCTCATCAGGTGACAACAGTGGCTGTTGACGTTTCCTACATCGTTGGCGGTCATCATTTCTGCTCAGAGGGAATCGACCTTCATCAATGACCAGCGCTGAGGCCACTGGTCCCTCGTCCAGTGTAGATGATTCCTATGAATGGTGGAGTGGTCAGGTACCTTGCAGGTCGTCTAGCACGCAGACCATACTGATGTAAATGGTTTTAAAGGGTCTAACGGGACACTTGGGGGCCTCTCACCTCCCATAAATGTGCCTGGAATTTGGGTACAGTTTGTGGACCAAATCTGCATGTCATCTATCCCTCTATCTATCTATCTATCTATCTATCTATCCATCTATCTGTTTGTCTGTCTATCATTCTTACCCCTGTGGAAGATCAGTATTTGAGCCCTTTGCTTTGCCATCCAGCAGCTCCTCATATCCATCCCCTTTGGAGGTGTTAGTGGCCCCCTCACCTCTTGGGCCCCTGTGCACAGGTTTTAACAATGCTACGTTCAACCATGTGGCTTACCTACATCTCCATTTTTATCTTTCTCTATATCTTCTTTATTTTTTTTGTCTAGTAATCACAAATATTCAAAAAACAAATAAAACCCAGTTCGAAAACTTTTTCTGTCCATCTATTAAACATGTAGCAGAGCCTACCGTTTGGTTGGGGGGTTATAATAAGCTGACAGTTTGGGTGGTGGGGTATAATAAGCTGACAGTTTGGGTGGTGGGGTATAATAAGCTGACAGTTTTAGTGGTGGGGTATAATGAGCTGACACTTTGGGTGGTGGGGTATAATGAGGTGACAGTTTGGGTGGTGGGGTACAATAAGCTGACAGTTTGGGTGGTGGGGTATAAAGAGCCGACAGTTTGGGTGGTGGGATATAATGAGCCGACAGTGTCCTCTCAGGTTGACCATACAGATGAGATAGCTTCTTGACCTCTCCCGACTCCTCCATACAGTTCAGCACCTGCACAAGTGTTCATGTGATTCCAATGGGGAGAGAGTTGCCACCACATCTTATCTCCTCTGAAAACACAAAGATTGGGCATTGAAATCCCACCTGGTCAATCACCCTTCTTTTTGCCGACTGACAGGTTTTGTCGCCTTTCATGTAATATATATGATGGTCTTTAGACATGAGACTTCATGGGGTCTGTTGATTATTGACAATATCTCTCAAAAAGTTAAACTGTAATTGGACAGGTTGGATTTTTCTACCTATTCAATAATTTATTTCCACAGCAACATATTCTGTCCTAAGTAATAATTACAGCCTATATTTTGCAAGGGTCTTTTATTAGAAAAGTAAGGGAAGGTAGGATTCAGATTGTTGCCAGCAGATCGGAATGTTTTACCGGTGAGGAGATGATCCGTCCTTTGTAATCAATGTGGTTGATGGAAACATATAGAAAAGCAGTTGTAATTGGTAAACTGGTTTCGTTAACAGATAACCTCATTGTGACAAAGTCTACTGATGTCCTGTAAGGGTTCAAGCCACTCCTCAGTTTATGATGTGGTCACACAAGGACAAGAAGACAAGGACATTCTGTTATATTTTACAGGTTCTCAGAATACTGTAAACATTAATATTGTAACAGGTCCGCCGTCATAAACTATAAAGATGAGATGCACAGTGCTGTTCCATATCCTCACACTACCTGTAATTCAGTGTGATGCTGTAGCAGCTCCTTGGTGCTCCCCCTCCCCTCTGGGACGGTACATCACACACCAGTGAACGTGGCCTGCTCCATGCTGTTGGTAACAGCCAGCGCCCTGATAATAGTTTATTCCCAGCAATCTGAGAACAGGGGGCATAGTGGAGCTTGACCCTGCTGTTAACAGCCAGCCCCTGTTAATAGTTACCTTATTTTTCATTTTATAAGACGCACCGGATTATAAGATGCACCCCAAATTTGGGGTAGGAATATAGGAAAAAAATAATTGGTACTGTTAAAATGAGGGTCCATCTTATAATCCTAGTGCCGATTATATTAGGTCACCAGGGGGGAGCGGCTCAAGAAGTTCTCAGGAAGCAGGGTCGGCAATGTTGCGGATTTGGAGGAGGAGGAGGTGTCGTGGCTCAGGAGGGTCGGCGATACTGCAGGCTCTTAGGGTGTCACGGTAGCGGGCACCACTGATCTGCTGGCGGACTCGGAGAAGGGGGTGTCGCGGTTCAAGAGGGTCAGTGTGTGGCAACGGAGGGTCGGTGATACTGTGGGCTCGTCGGTTGTCGTGGCGGCAAGCGCCATTGATCTGCCGGCAGACTGCATTGAATCGACGGTCGTTGACCCAATGAACTTCAAGTAAATGGCCGTAGAGGCGGCGCATGCGCAGATTGACCCCCTCAGCCATTTTCTTGAAGTTCATCACATCAACCGCCGGCTATTCAAAGCAGCCCACAGATCAATAGCGCCCCCATAAGCCATATGCAGTTTGTAAGACGCACCCCATTTTTCTATGCCCCATCACGCCCCCTGCTCTCAGACTGAACAGAAGTACATATTATCAGGGGGCTGGCTGTTACCAATAGCATGGAGTAATCCCTGCCCCCTGGTGTGTGATATACCATTCCAGAGGAGAGGGGGAGCAACAAAGAGCAGCTCTGGTTTCACACTGAATTACAGGTAGTGTGAGGATGTGGAACAGAAGTGTGCCAGTACAATATTTTTTATCTCCCTATCCCTTTAATAGTTATTGGGAAATTAACCTGAAATCAACAACCATTGAGCTCAATGGGGGTCTATGCTATTCTTTGTGCACCTTGACATGAAGAAGGGGTTTCAAGGTAACACAAAGTAGTACACCCCATATCATTACCCTATATACTGTATATAGATGACTGCTATACTTTTTGTCTTGGCTTGACATATCCTGAGATAACCAACTTTAGAGAAACATTTTTTGGGGGTTTTTTTTCATACTTTGCCAGATGATGTATTTTAGGGTCACAACGGAGCCCTCTTATAACTTCTGCCTCCATTAGATCCTCTCTGTTGTATAGATGACGATACTGATCTAATAATGGATCCCATTTCTTCAGGGCATTTATTGATGTCTTAGGGATGTTACTTGGGATGTAACTGCTCAGGAATGTATATCTGGGTTTCCTCAACTGTGTCATCGTCACGACTAGAACATTTCCTTCTACATTGGATAACGCTACTTCCATCCTGTGGCTAAAAGGCAAACCGGCTAAATGTAGTAGAAACAGGGGGCTTTGCCATCTATCTCAGATTGTAAAGATCCTGGAAGTCCTAATTTCTTTTAATGTTTCTTAGGTCTTGACCAAATGTACAAAGTCATGACTATATGACCGAGTAGGCCGTCGTAGGAGGTGCCCACTTTGGACACTTCTGTTTCAATCCTGTTACATATATACATTACAAAGAATGCCATTGGAAGCAAACCCGGATAACCACAAAGGAATGTCAAAATCTCGGACAAAGTGTTGTCGTTGTGACGCCCTGACAAAATCAGGTTGTCACAGATGACTGCACCCCTCTTCTTGGTGCAGGATTCCCTCCTCTTTGGTCCTCCATCACAACCCCACACAGGTACACAACACCAGCCACAAAGCCTAGTCACCCCCCCGAGAACAATAGGGACACACCAGTGGGCGGGGCCAGGCAGATGGTTACGCCCACTTAGGGGTTCTGAGGTGTCAGGGAAGGGAACAAGACAGAAAGAGAAGGAGAAAATAAAGGGTAGGAGAGTGCAGGAGTTGAAGTGAGAGGACAGTAGAAGTCTGTAGTCGGGGGTTGTAGCTCCCGGACTACTGGACTACTTCAGCTGACTAGTGTAACGCCTGCCTAGATCAACAGACTCAGGTGGGATGTAATGGACAGACTAGAGGGAAGCCACTCACCAAGCAAGACCCCCAGATCCCTGAAACTCTTTAACCCCTATTCAGGGATTTGGAATTACACAGGGCCCTGGAGATCATTACCTGTGGAAGGCAGCAGTCCGATGAGAGTAGTCGTCAGGCAGGGTCAAACCAGGATTAGCAGAACAGGGACAGAATCGGCAGACAAGGACGTAATCAGAAAACACAGCAGAGGTCAAATCCGGATCGGGCAGCGAGGTACAAAAACAGCAGGCAGAAGGGTAGTCAGAAAACACGCAGAAGTCAGCACACAGGAATCACAAAACAGAATAGGGCGGACCAGGAGCCAGGAAATCAGAACTATCTCTGGCAGTGGTCATGTGACAGGAGGGGGAATAAGAAGGGTGTGGTGTCTTCGCATTGGCTACAGGTGAATGTTGGAAACTTCAGGTTCCAGGGAAACCCAGCCTAGTGGATGAGCGGAGCCTGTGCTCCACAGAGCCACGGGCACCGACTCCTCTCCCATCACCAGCACTATCCATGGTGGGAACATGGCGTCGTCTGGCGATCGGAGCAGAAGTCGCAGGAGCGGACTCCGTTGGGGACGTGACAACTAGGTGGCAGACGGCAGAGCAGAGCCACAGGCGACGGAGATCCGGTCGCGGGAGACCTTATGTGAACCAGGGCAGGGTTGTAGGCCGCCGGTGCCGACAGCGGGAATCCGGTCCGGAGGCCGTGCACAGTCAAGGTACCTGGACCCTAGGGTGAGGACAGCTGCAAGCACCTTTCCAGTTAACCAGCACGGGACAAGATTCCAAGTCTTGTCCCACTAAAAGCCCAGATAGAGTGAGACGGAAGCCCAACGAGGGGGATAGGGCGTCTGAAAGTGCCTGCTAAGATCCCACGGGTCAGTTCTCACGGGCCACAGCTCCCACAGCAAAGACACCGGGAGTGGACTTTCCCCGTTTCATGCGGACTAGTCAACACACAAGACACCAACCTAAAGTGCAGGAGGAAAGAACCCCTGTTCTGTACACCGGTGTGCGGGACCCGAGCACACCCCTTTGGAGGCTACCGGTTACTGGCAGTTGGTTTACTTTCTGGACTCTGTGTGACTTTATTCAAAGCAGTGAGTACACCGGCATCATCCGGTTCATCACCACAGACTGCGCCCCAGCACTCTATTCCATCTACACCTGGGCCTCGGAACTACACCTCCCCTAACCGTGGAGGTGATACCTTCCTGCTGCCCCGTTCCATCGGCCCCGGGCATCCCATCCAGTCCATCACCGCAGACTGCGCCCCCATCACTATCTTACCGACACCTGGGCCCCAGGACAACACCTCCCCTACCCGTGGAGGGGATACCATCCTGCTGCCCCGTTTCATCGGCCCCGGGCACCCCATACCAAGGCAGTGGTGGTGTCACCAACAATCACCGCAACCCACCGGTGGCGTCATTGACACCACCTCCCCTGTATATATATCCCCCCTTTTCACTTGCGGGTGACAGCTGGGTGATCGGGCTCTGGATCCGGTTTCTCCTTGCACCACCGCAACGACCCCGGATCTGAGCGTCCCGAGCATCCATCCCCCCGTTGCCACGGTCTGTCCCCTGCCCACAACATTGTTGCTTGGTTTTCACCCAGGAGCGACTGTTCTGCCAATTATTAATCAAAATGGAGAGTTACTATATGGTTGCCAGGGTCTCTTTCTGAAAAAGGGGACCATATTGATTTCAAGGGGTACCATGTTGTTTTATATACTTGTAGAGGAAAAATTTTAATACCTGCTTTCCCCTGCAAAAACAGATGGTCAATAGATTTGCTGTAGTTAAAGGGGTTGTCAAGTTGGGAATGCGTTTATAACATCAGTAGAGGACCACAAATTTCTAAAATTTTGAATAAAGAATCATAATCCGATACTGTCAAGAGGGTGGGGAGAGTCAGGAAATTCAGGGAAACACACTCCACGCGTTTCGCTACTCCAAAGTGCAGATTAATCAGGGACCTGTAAACTTCCTTGGCCGGCACCTGAATGCTGATGTGTCGCCCTGGGCAAGCCAGGGGACACAGATAACAACACACACGCACCCCACATTCCCTGTAGGTACACCAGCTAACCCACAAACCCTTGTTGCCTTCCTCCAGGAGTCTGATGATGCACACCAGGGGGTGGGCCAGGCGGTTGGCTCCGCCCACCGAGGAGCTCACAACTCTGGAGGCAGGAAG
This sequence comes from Anomaloglossus baeobatrachus, assembly GCF_048569485.1. Lineage (NCBI taxonomy): Eukaryota > Metazoa > Chordata > Amphibia > Anura > Aromobatidae > Anomaloglossus > Anomaloglossus baeobatrachus. Next base: position 63,657,225 of record NC_134353.1, read on the forward strand.
TAACCAGGTGACACCACCCCTGACGTAGGCATCCGCCGAAACGGACGTTCGTCGGGTGGGGGTGCCATCCGGTGTTACCTGAGAGATCTTCCCTGGTAAGTTATTGCAACACTCTATACTACCATTGGGTTTAAATTGTGGTAATGTCTCACATGGGAGGTTTGAGCATGGTATACTCCTGGAGTTCTAATCGGCATATTAGGTTCACAGTAACCAATGTGATATGGAGATTTGTCTATTGAGCACTCCTGGAGTATATAATTACCATTTTAGGTTCTGAGTAACCACTGTGATACGGATTGGGGGCTTCTTACCATCTTTTCCTTCCTTCCCAACCACCCATCTATGGTTTCACCGGATTGAGCACCCTGTTGTATGCTTGTCACTGTGCCTTATGTAATGCTCACAATAAATATTTATTATTGGTACTGGAAGTCTGATCGCTTCTTTTCTTGTGTAGGAAGTAACCAGGAGTCTAGTCAGGGAGGAGGAAGTGGAAGGAGTGGAGAGATAGCTCAGGGACGAGCTTGAGTAAACAAGAGAGAGTAAGCTCAGGAAGGAGCAGGAGTAGGAGGTGAACAGAGGGTAGCTCAGGAGGGAGCTAGAGTGAAACAGCAGTGAAGCAAAGAAAGAGAGCCTGAAGTTGGTCTGTGGCTGTGTGCCCAGACGGAGCCAGCAAGGTCAGTAGACAGTGGTGAAGATCTGCAGTGGGACTGTCTGGAGGTTGCTGGAAGGGCCACGGAGGCTGTGTGTATCCGGGGGCCTGGAGCAGTATACAAAGGGCGGTCAGCACCAAAGCAGGGGCTTTCGGATCCCAGCAAGGCTTGGAGTCGCTGTAAATTGCTAAATCCGTTAGTGAAGGGGATGTAGATCCCCCAACAAGCAAGTCCTGATTGACAGCAAAGGTCCAACCACAACGGGGAGATACCGCCACCGCCAAGGCACCAGTTTCCCAGGGCCGGCGCCTGCGGGCAAAGTGTGGAGCTCCTCCGGCACAGATTGCAGTCGGGGAGCGGGTAACCGGTGGGAATCCACCGCTACCAAACAGACATTTCAAAGGTGCAGGGAAGAGACCGTCACCACTAACTGCAGGGAACCGCAGCACCGTGAACCGTCCGAGGGACCCGTCCAACCAGCCGTTTGTTTACCGAGAACTGTGTCGTGTTTACTGGCTGAGTGAGTACCTCAGTGCCGCAAGGCACAGCGCTGCCCCTGCACCCCACTGGGCCCCGGGATCGCCGACCCCTACCCACGGAGGGGCAACACAACAACTGGCTGCTCCACATCACCATCCCCGGGATCCCCACATTGAGCAGCGGTGGTGAAATCACCACAACCGTGGGTGGCGTCACGAACTATCACAATCCCCACACCCAACAAACAACCCCCTTTCACTCACGGGCGAGGAGTGCCGCTCGAGAAATCCCGGGATCCGGCCCACCGCTCGAGCCACCACTGGGCAGCTGCCGGACCTGAGCAGAAGGGGTGAGCGCGGTGTGCTGACACCCTCCTCCCCGCCCGCGACAACTTGGCGTCACGAACAGGATCTTACCGCTCTGCCGCCTGGTAGAGGTGCGCCTTGTTACCGCCGGAGGTATCCGGCAGAAAAATTTCAGAAGCCGCCATCTTTGGCGCGAAAAGTTCCCGCTCGAGCGTCTTCTCGAGCAGTAGAGGCGCGAAGGCCAAAACCCCGCCCCGAGAGAGGAGGGGCCGGAAAGAGCTAAGGGGGACGGAAACAAGATGTCTGCGCCCGACGGAGCCGCTGGAGGAGCGGTGGTCGCAGCCGCAGCGGCACCCGCGGATGGGAATGGGCCTGCCCAGGTCCTGGCCGCACCGGCGGGAGGTGCCGCGGCCCCCGCGCTTGCTCAGGTCATGCCGTTTTCCTTGCCCTATGCACCCGGAGCTGCCTGGCTGCCGCAGTATGACGGGAAACCGGATGCCCTACAGGCCTTCCGGAAGAAGCTTAACCCGTTGCTAGAGCTGTACCCCCTGACTGATAAGCAACGTGCAGCGATAGTGTTAGGCCAGTTAACCGGTGCGGCGGAGCAGGAAGCGGAGACTTGGGCCGAGGGGGACCGGCTCTCTGTAGCCACCATTTTCGAGAAGTTACAGACTGCCTTCGAGACCCGGACTGAAGCTGAGCTGAGGATGCAGTTTTACCAGTGCCGGCAACGAGCTGGGGATAGCATTCGGGACTATGCTCTCCGTCTGCAGACCGCCCTCCGCACGCTGAAGCGGGTGAACTCTATTAATGAGGCGGATAGCAACAAGATGTTGGTGGAGCAATTTGCGCAGGGGATGAGGTCCCCTGAGGATCGTAAACAACTCCGGCTATGGGCCCTGGAGCACCCTGATGTGGACTTTGCTGTGTTAAAGGAGCGGGCTATCAAAGCACTACAGCCCCCAGCTGCTGAAGTTCTGGAACCCATCCCGTGGCCCGTCGAGACAGCTCCTGTTGTGGCGGCCTCAGCCAAACCAACCTCTGTAATGCCTGCAGCCCCGAGCAGCACCGTCGAAGAGCTGGCAGCCCAAGTCCGTCGCCTGGACGGAGACCTTGCCAAAATCCTCGCTGCACTGCAACCTCTGACCAGATCCCAGCCTCCAGCGCAGATACAGCTTGCTGACAGTCCCGAAGATGTTCCCTGGATGCAGCGGAGAAACGCTAACAACCCGCGGAGCAGACCTCCAATCTGCTACAAGTGCCGTAAGCCGGGCCATTATTACCGACAGTGCCCGTTAAACGAGCAACCCCTGGGGCCCCGGGCCAATCCTCAGGAGTAGAACACCGTGGCCCCCCGGACTGGCGAGACCGATATGTCGGGGCCCGCCCTATCATCCCCGTGGCTGTGGACGGCATACCAGTGATGGCTCTCTTGGACACTGGATCACAGGTAACTACCATACCGTACACGTTGTACCAGCGGTATTGGGCCACAGACGAGCTGGCGCCCCCAGACAATAGTATAAATTTGATTGCCGCTAATGGACTTCCATTGACCCAGGTGGGGTATAAACAGGTGGCTATGACAGTGGGGCAAGCTGAACTGCAACATCAGGGTATGATTGTGATCATGAATGAACCCAGTGATCATAACCCGAAAATAGTGCTGGGGACCAATGTGATGGAACACTGCATGGCTGATGTGTTGAACTTATTGCAACAGCTAGCCGCCACCGTGGCGGGGAGCCGGCAGAGGGCTGTGCAGCGTGAGATCCGCGCCCTGATGTACCGCCAGCATGTAAGCTCAACAGGAGGGGAGATTGGTGGAGTGAGAGTGATGGATGTTGCTCCATTGACTGTGCCCCCTAGGAGTGAGATGATGATTTGGTGTAGGGCAGCAGTAGGGCCTCAGGGGCGTGACTACCCTGCGATGATGGAGCCCATGCCTTCCGAGCACTGGCCCACTGTAATGGCCGCCCGAGGGGTGGTGGATGTGAAGAAAGGGAGAGTGCCTGTGAGAGTGCTGAACTGTGGGGAGGAAGAAGTCAGGCTTCCCCGGTATGCCACCATTGCCAAGCTGCTCACCCTGGACCCTCACACTATCCATGAAGCCAGTCCATCCACACTCCCACCTACCACCAGCACTTCCCCACCCCAGGGGGAGACAAAGGAGTGGCATCAACAGCTACATGTAGGCACTGATGATACCCCTACACATCACAGGGCAGGGGTATACAGGGTGGTGCAGGAGTACGAACAGGTTTTCAGTAAGCACCCCCTAGACTTTGGGCAGATCAAGGGGGTCCAACACCACATTCCCACGGGTGAACATCCCCCTATTAAAGAGAGGTATAGATCTATTCCCCCTGCACATTACCAGTGTGCTAAGGATATGCTGAGGAATATGAAGGAGGCAGGGGTTATTCGGGACAGCTGTAGTCCCTGGGCCGCTCCGTTGGTACTGGTCAAGAAGAAGGATGGTACCATGCGGATGTGTGTGGACTACCGGAAGATCAACCAGATAACCCATAAAGATGCCTATCCATTGCCTCGTATTGAAGAGTCTTTGGCTGCACTAAGAACTGCAAACTACTTCTCGACTCTTGACCTCACCAGCGGATACTGGCAAGTGGCCGTGGCCCCAGAGGACCGGCAGAAGACCGCCTTCACCACCCCGATGGGGCTATGCGAATTCAATAGCATGCCGTTTGGGCTGTGCAATGCCCCTGGGACCTTCCAACGATTGATGGAGTGCTGTCTGGGACACTTAAACTTCGAGACCGTCCTGCTGTATTTGGATGATGTGATTGTTTATTCCCAGACGTATGAAGCCCATCTGGAGCACCTGGCCGAGGTGTTCGCGTCCCTTGCCAAGTACGGGATGAAGTTGAAGCCCTCAAAATGCCATCTGCTGAAACCCAGGGTGCAGTATCTGGGGCATGTGGTGAGTGCGGATGGTGTCGCCCCCGACCCTGAGAAGATCACTGCCATCCAGAGCTGGCCGAGACCAACCACGGTGAGGGAGGTAAGGCAGTTTCTGGGCCTGGTGGGATACTATCGGCGCTTTATAAAGGGGTACACGAAGATGGCTGCTCCCATGCAAGATCTCCTCGTGGGGCAGACCAAAGGTGGAAGACCCATTGGAGCCCCACTGTCGTGGGAAGACAAGCATGAGGAGTCCTTTTGCCAGTTGAAGGCGGCCCTGACCGGAGAAGAGGTCCTGGCGTACCCTGATTATGGGCGCCCATTCATCCTCCACACGGACGCCAGTAACGTGGGGCTAGGAGCGGTCCTATCCCAGGTCCAGGATGGAAAGGAGAAGGTGATTGCCTACGCCAGCCGAAAACTCCGGCCGACCGAAAGGAACCCTGAGAACTATAGCTCTTTCAAGCTTGAGCTGCTGGCATTGGTGTGGGCTATCACGGAGCGGTTTCGGCACTATTTGGCGGCCGCAAAATTCACCGCATTCACGGACAACAATCTCCTGACTCACCTGAACACGGCCAAGTTGGGCGCGCTGGAGCAGCGGTGGGTAGCCCGGTTAGCCAACTATGACTTCACCATAAAGTACCGAGCTGGTCGTGTCAACATCAATGCAGATGCACTCTCCCGGATGCCCCATTTGTCAGAAGAGGGATGCGAGGATGACGACCTCGAGGAGATTGAGTTGCCTGCGTTCCACCAGCCGCCTACTGAGAGGGTACAAGTATGTCAGCAACGGGTAGATCTGGACCCGCGGCCCAGTCAAGAGTGGCAGGACGCCCAGGACCAAGCGCCGGCTGTCCGTCTTGTCAAGACTCTGGTGGAACAAGACGCTATGGGAATAGACCCTGGCGCTCCAGCCGAAGCCCAACGCTTGTGGAAAGAACGAAAGCGGCTCTACCTACACCAAGGGAGGCTGTACCGTGAGCTGATCAACCCAAAGACCCATGAGAAAATATGCCAGTTAATCGTTCCTCAAGCTGAGGTTGCTACTGTCCTGTGGGCATACCATGATGGTGCTGGCCACTTCGGGTGGAAGAAGCTGGAGATGCTGTTGAGGGAGCGGTTCTATTGGAGTGGGATGCGTGAATCGGTGGAAGCCTGGTGCCGAGAGTGCGGTCCTTGCACACTGAGGAGAAAGGATGAGACTAGCCAGAGGGCACCGTTACATCCCATCGTCACCCATCAGCCGCTGGAGCTGGTCGCCCTGGACCATGTCAAACTCACCCCTAGCCGAAGTGGGTACACCTACGCATTGACCATGGTAGACCACTACTCAAGATTTATGGTGGTAGTCCCCGTTAAGGACCTGACTGGTCGAACCGCTGCTCGAGCGTTCCAGGCCTATTTTTGCCGACCCCATGGGTACCCCGAGAAGGTGCTGACTGACCAAGGCCCGGCTTTTGAAGCAGAAGTGTTTCACGAATTCTGCCAGTTGTACGGCTGCAAGAAGATCCGGACCACTCCGTACCACGCCCAAACCAACGGCATGTGCGAGAAAATGAACCACTTGGTCCTGGGGCTCCTCAAGACGCTACCGCTGGAAGAACGGAACATGTGGCCGGAAAAGTTACCCGACTTGGTCGACATGTACAATAATATCCCGTCCAGCTCGACGAAGTGCACCCCAGCGTATCTGATGAGGGCTCGGCCTGGCCGCCTGCCGGTGGATCTGGAGATGGGGTTGGAGGCTCCGGAAGCACTCCCTTCAACGGCAGAGTGGGAAAGTCGGAGGAGGGCCCAGTACCGGCAAATCCAGGAGTATGTGGAGAAAAACCTCAGTCGAAGTCGAGAACAGCAAGAGCACCGGTTCAATCAGAAGGCGCCTGCAGGCCCTTTCCAGCCAGGAGATGTGGTGCTGAAACGGAAGAGAAAAGCCCACAAACTGGATGACCAGTGGGAGCAAGTCCCTTACGTCGTACAACCCACCGAGTGGGACAATGGGAAGACCTACCAGATCAGTCGTGACCAAGGGGACACCCTGGCCACAGTTTCTCGGGACCATCTAAAAAAATGCCCCCCAGCGTTGAAGGCAGAGGCTGAAGTACCGGTTCCTCCACCAGTGGAAAAGGCAGCAGAGGTAATCCACACTGTGATGGGTGACTTCCCAGCAAACTGGCCTACACAGAACGGCGCGGTGATACTTCCAGTGATACTGTTCCCACAACCCGTGGATGAAGAAGTAGTGGAAGCGGTTAACCGTGAGCCAGAACCAGTGCCAGTGCCCAGGGATGAACCTGTACCCAGCCCCCCTGCACCTCCGCCTGCTCCACACTATAGCAGGGAGGAGGAACCGATTGTTCCCTCTACCCCACTGTCTAGCACCACTGATACCGGGCCCCGAAGGTCCACCCGTTCTAACCTAGGTAGACCCCCACTTAGGTACAGGGAGACCGTTCTGTGAGTAAGAGGGGTCCGCAAATGTAAAAGAGTGTTGCTGTTTGTTTGAAAGAGTTGAAAGTTTGAAATGATAAGTGAAATTACCGAAGAAGTCACCTGATTTGTTGTTGATTTGCAACCGGCTGGAGCCGGCACCGTTGTCCCCGTGGGGACCGTTTAAAAATGCATGGGAACTATCCATGGACAAGCCCGTGAACTTGCAGGGCAACCACAGACGTTAGTGGCTTGTAAATATGTTGGGTACCGTTACCGTTTCCGCAATGCCGCCTCCGGAGAGGCAGGTTGGAGGGAGGGCCCTGAGCAGAGCAGGCCAGGGCCCAGCCACTAAAGGAACCGGTGGCTACCCTCTGGAGGGGAAGGACAGATCCCGCTCGGGTACCGTGTGCTGGACTGTGGGTCAAGGGGTGCTGCCTGGGTTTTAGGGGCAGCATCAGGGCCAGGTTACTTGGGTGGGAGAGAGCGGAAACCGTGACCGTACACCGTTGTAACGTTAAAAGTAAATGTGCCTCCCGTCTTGGGAAGAGTTGTGATTAAAAATGTATATAATTTACCGTTTATAATGTTATACCGTTTTACCTTTTCAGAGAAAAACAAAAAGGAAAATAAAACCGGTGTTGGACGGGCAGCCCGAGGACGCTCTGCGTTTTGCTAAGGGGGAATGTGTCGCCCTGGGCAAGCCAGGGGACACAGATAACAACACACACGCACCCCACATTCCCTGTAGGTACACCAGCTAACCCACAAACCCTTGTTGCCTTCCTCCAGGAGTCTGATGATGCACACCAGGGGGTGGGCCAGGCGGTTGGCTCCGCCCACCGAGGAGCTCACAACTCTGGAGGCAGGAAGTAACCAGGAGTCTAGTCAGGGAGGAGGAAGTGGAAGGAGTGGAGAGATAGCTCAGGGACGAGCTTGAGTAAACAAGAGAGAGTAAGCTCAGGAAGGAGCAGGAGTAGGAGGTGAACAGAGGGTAGCTCAGGAGGGAGCTAGAGTGAAACAGCAGTGAAGCAAAGAAAGAGAGCCTGAAGTTGGTCTGTGGCTGTGTGCCCAGACGGAGCCAGCAAGGTCAGCAGACAGTGGTGAAGATCTGCAGTGGGACTGTCTGGAGGTTGCTGGAAGGGCCACGGAGGCTGTGTGTATCCGGGGGCCTGGAGCAGTATACAAAGGGCAGTCAGCACCAAAGCAGGGGCTTTCGGATCCCAGCAAGGCTTGGAGTCGCTGTAAATTGCTAAATCCGTTAGTGAAGGGGACGTAGATCCCCCAACAAGCAAGTCCTGATTGACGGCAAAGGTCCATCCACAACGGGGAGACACCGCCACCGCCAAGGCACCAGTTTCCCAGGGCCGGCGCCTGCGGGCAAAGTGTGGAGCTCCTCCGGCACAGATTGCAGTCGGGGAGCGGGTAACTGGTGGGAATCCACCGCTACCAAACAGACATTTCAAAGGTGCAGGGAAGAGACCGTCACCACTAACTGCAGGGAACCGCAGCACCGTGAACCGTCCGAGGGACCCGTCCAACCAGCCGTTTGTTTACCGAGAACTGTGTCGTGTTTACTGGCTGAGTGAGTACCTCAGTGCCGCAAGGCACAGCGCTGCCCCTGCGCCCCTGCACCCCACTGGGCCCCGGGATCACCGACCCCTACCCACGGAGGGGCAACACAACAACTGGCTGCTCCACATCACCATCCCCGGGATCCCCACATTGAGCAGCGGTGGTGAAATTACCACAACCGTGGGTGGCGTCACGAACTATCACAATCCCCACACCCAACAAACAACCACCTTTCACTCACGGGCGAGGAGTGCCGCTCGAGAAACCCCGGGATCCGGCCCACCGCTCGAGCCACCACTGGGCAGCTGCCGGACCCGAGCAGAAGGGGTGAGCGCGGTGTGCTGACACCCTCCTCCCCGCCCGCGACACTGACATACTTGGTGCCTTCAGTGTTTTCAAGGCCCTTGTGACGTTATACGGACCATGGAAGCGCCAGAGGCACCCAGGATGCTGGCACTTGATTACTTACCAAGGAAGTTGGTGGGAACCCAGCCTGGTTGCCATGGAGTACGGGCATGGAGGCCGACCTGGGACCTGCAAAGCTTTTGGCTTAACTCTACTAGTGATCTTCTGAGCGGTCCTCCTCTCTGGGCACAATATAACGCATATCTGCATTTGACTCTACAGTCGCTGCTCAATAATGAAGATTATTTATAGCAGCTCGGCCAGAGACACGTTTAGGAGAACACTTCACTATAAATTGACTGTATGTATGATTGCTGGGGAATTAATTACATTTTCTGACAATGTTTGGCCTATTTTTAATACACAGAGAAAACTGTTGACGATAGATTCAGCTTGTGGTTTACAACTAGCTTGCCCTGGAGCTACAACACCTTGAAAAAGTATTCATGCCCTATGCACTTTTATCCATTTTTTTTTTTCGTGTTATACCCACAAACTCAAATGTATTTTATTGAGGTTTTATGTCATATAAAAACACAAAGTAGCAGGAAATGGTGGAAGTGTAAAGAAAATTATAATCGTTTTCTAAATATTTTAAAAATATAAATTTGACAATTGCGACGTGCATTTGTAATCATCCTCCTGTAGTCTGATACCGCTAAATAAAATCCTGAGTGACCAATCGTCTCCAGAAGTCACCTAATTAGTTAATTGAGTCCTCCTGTGTGTACGCGCATTACTGTTCACACATCACCACTGGTGATGCTGCATTGAATAGCATGTTAGCACACCCCTGTGGGAGTACTAATATAGTAAGAGAGTGGAATGAGCGCAGGAACTAACACCCTTGTGACTAGTCCCTGCGCTCATTAGCATATCATAAAGGATCTTTAGAAATACTTTTTCTAAAGATCTCTTTATTTACTACTACTATTACAGGGACAGTTAGGCAGGGATTAGCAATGTGCACCCAGAACTGCTACTAGTTACCCAAAACTCGTACGAGCGAGCACTACCATGCTCGGGTGCTCAATACTTGTTACTAGTGATAAACGAGCACTACCATGCTCAGGGGCTCGGTACTCGGCTCAGGGCTCGGGCACTACCATGCTTCGGTGTTTGGAAGCGTTACTAATGATGAGAAAGCACTTCTCTGCTTGGGTGCTTAGTACTCGTATGTGGCTCCGTCTGCAACCTAGACAGTTCCTTCAGGAGCCACCGCTCCCGACTTCCTTTGAGCTCCTCACAGCTCGAGGGCTACTTCCCAACACTCTCTCTACTCACTGACTGACTACACCCCTCACTTCCTCCTCCTGACCCCACCAAGTGGGTGACTCTGTTCCATTCAAGCCTTCCACTGGTGTGTCTGTGGGTGTGGTGCAGGGTGTATCTAGGATTTGATTTGCTGTTTGAGGCAACACCATTTAGATAGGGACTCAGAACCATGAGGGAGGTGGAATACTGCACGGAAGGGCAGCTTGTGCAGTACCATGTGACGACCTGATAGTCCAGGGGCATCACATTCCCCCTTGGTTAAACGTAGCTCGTCCTCGAGCTACAGGACATCGAGAGGTTTATTTGCATAACTGTAAGAAAAAGGGGTAACATTTTATTTACAAGATTTTCATCCCACATTAGGGAGACACATTTCTTAAACGTTACTGAACAGTCAGAGTTCATCATTTCAACTATGGAACGCTTCCGGTTATGTTAGTAGCGGAGGCTCAACCTACTCTGTTGCAGCCTCTCCCTGCAACAGTCCAGTCCCAACGTCCCAGATCCCATCAACCCGCCAATCAAACAACCTGACCCACTGCATTCCTATCCGTGGGTCCGTGACCAAGTTAAGGTCCCGGGTGTTGCAAAGATGACTCTGGTAGGCACAGGAGATGCAACTATGTACAATAACACAAGTTTGTGTTGGCCACAACCAGTCCCGTGGTCATGGTCTATTTTTACTACCAAAATATATACATATATATATATATATATATATATATATATATATAAAAACGAAATACATGCACCTCGTGCAAACATTATAGCAATTTTTCTCAATCTGGTGACATTCTCTGTTGATTAAACCGGTATGATTATTCAGCATTTTTTCATAAACACTACTATTTACTGTGTTGCAAGAAAAATAACAAACTGTGGAAAATAACAAAGCAAAACACAGTTTTTCTTTTTTTACTTTTCTAACTTTAAAGGGCAAAGTTCCACTAACATTCTTCCCTATACCTTGATGGGGGCTGACCAAAATTGACCCAGGTCGACCTTTTCAATGCTGGACCCTCTTCCTCCCCCTGTGATATGGCAAAGCTTCCCACAGATCCCTCAGGCTCAGTGGCAGGTGTGGCTGGTCGAACCCTACATGTGCGTGGTAAGGGTATAGGTACTACTCTAGGCGCTGAAGTTGGGGCAGTGTCAGTAAGCCTTTCCTGTTCTGGTTCTTCCATGGGTTGTGGGAATGTTAACACAGGGACTATTACTGCTCCATTCTGCATAGGCCAATCTTCTGGAAAATCACCTAGAATGGTACGAATCACTCTCTTCTTTCTTTCCACCACTTGAGGCTGGGGCTGAAGGTTCCGCTGCCGGGGTTGGAATGTGCAGCTTGGCGTCTGCCGAGGACGAGGGTGGTGGTGGTAAGGTGCTTGCCGTGAGCGTGGGCGGACTGGATCCCATAGCCGCATCGGCTGGATTAGTGGAATCAACTGGGACTGGGTATCCGCTTACCCGTTCCTCATGTGGGATTTCGATCTCACAGGCTCGCACCGCCATTGCCAGGCTCCTCATCTCTTCCCTCCAGTGGTCTAGTATGAAGAGGAATTGCGTCTGCATCCTCCTGCAGAGCTGCTCCGTCTCTTGCTCGATCCAGGTCTCGGTCCCGGGAGCAGCGCGCTCCGGTGACCAGTCTCACGCAGCCGCCATCTTTCCTCTGCGGGTCCAGGAACGTTATGGCAGAGTCCTGGCATCCCTTCTTCTCTTCCGCTGCTACATGCCGTCATGCCCCCTCGGTATTCGCCCAACACTCACTGCTGTGCTGTGGCCCTCTGGGAACTTCCGGTACCGGGCTGACTCTCAAGATGAAGGGCGGGGCTTCGGCTTCGCGCGCTTTTGGTCGAGAAGATGGCGTTTTGGCGCCGGAAGATGGCGGAAATGGCGGGAAACGGGACTCTTGATTCGCGGTTTGGATTTTGAAGGTGCACGTCACCCAAGTAAGTGAATCCTGCTCGTATCCTGTTTGTGACGCCAGGAATTTGAGATGTGCCGCCCCCGTGGAAGCTGCCGAGCTGTTTAGATCCGGGTTCGCTGTGGCTCGAGGGTCTCCGGACCCGGGGGTCGTGCGGCCACTCAAATGAAAGGGGTTATTTAAAGGGGAGTTGATATGTAGTTCTTGATGCCACCCGTGGTGTACGGTAATTTGGGAAGTACCACCGCTGCCGTTGGGAGTACCCGAGGTGATGAAGTAGGGCAGCAAGGTGTCGTATCCCTCCACGGGTAGGGAGGATGCCCCGGGACTCTGAGGGGGTGCCGTGGGGTGTAGGGGTCACTCTCGTACTCACTCAATTCATAAGCAGACGCTGCCAAGCGGCTGAACCAAGTCTCTGAATACCGCTGCCGCTGAGGGGAGCTCGTCTGGGTCCCGTCCACAATGGTGCTGCCTGGTGATCCGTGACCTGCCTCCTGGCACTTAGTTTGACTTCAACTTGGTGGCCCGGTAGCATGGAACTAGCCGGGCCCCGCTCCCTACTATGGCTAAGTATGGGAGCTTGCTCTCAGGGCTCACGCTTGGGATTTTCTGGACCGTTTTGGATTGGAAGTTCTTATCCCCCTTGTTGTGCTAATGCCCCAATTCTGGAGCGGGTGGGAACAGATCATGAAGGCTCCATTCTCCTCAGGTGAATTATCGGGTTGCTTGAAGCTACTCCCCGACCTAGGGTCCGTGTACCCCGTTGTGCCTTCGGTCCTGGACCGGTGACAGTGCTAGGCTGCCGGCTGTCCTCCTTAACAGGTCCAGGCACCTCGCCACAATCCCCTGCGACCGGGGGTCTGACTTCTCTAGGCCGAGACCACCGTCTGCAACCTAGCCAGTTCCTTCAGGAGCCACCGCTCCCGACTTCCTCTGAGCTCCTCACACCTCGAGGGCTACTTCCCAACACTCTCTCTACTCACTGACTGACTACATTGCTCATTTCCTCCTCCTGACCCCCCCAAGTGGGCGACTCTATTCCACTCAAGCCATCCACTGGTGTATCTAGGATTTGATTTGCTGTTGGAGGCAACACCATTTAGATAGGGACCCAGAACCATGAGGGAGGTGGAATACCGCACGGAAGGGCAGCTTGTGCAGTACCTTGTAACGACCTGTCCAGGGGCATCACACAAAGTCACTGCTTTCCCCTTCCACCGGTGTCTCTGATTGGCTGCCGTTGAACCACGCCCTGAGACAGCATGTGTGATTGGTTGGAATCACAAACGCTGTCTGTGTCCTTATACTGGTGATAAATAAATGAATAAAAAATGTTGTAGGCTCCCCCTGTATTAATACTAGCACAGATAAAGCATACAACTACAGGCTGCAGCCCCAGACGTGGGCTTATCTTGGCTGTGTATCAAAATAGGAGGAACCGCATGCATATTTTTTTTTTTTTTTTAAGTATTTAAATAAATATTTTAATAACCAGCATGCGGTTGTCGTCCCCAATTTTGATACCCAGCCAAGATAAAGCCCAACAGCTTGGTGTTGGTATTCTCAGGCTAAGGAGACCAATGCATATTGGCTCGCCTCCAGCCTAAAAATAGCAGCCTGCTGCTGCCCAGGATTACCGTATCCATTAGATGCGACAAGACTGGCACTTTACCCTGCTCTTCCTGATTGCCCTGGTGTGGTGGTGATCGGGGTATTAAGGGATTAATTACAGCTGTGAGCTGCCACTAAGCCCTGGATTAGTGATGGGTAGGTGTCTATGAGACCCCCCCACCAATAATCCTATAAGTAAAAATAAATAGATACAAATACACAGAAAAATCTTTTATTTAAAAAAAAATAAAAAAAACCCAACCCTCTTTCACCAATTTATTAACTTCCAAAATACCTACGCCCAACAAAATCTACACTACGAGGTCCCACAATGAATCCAGCTCTGCTACATCTGAAGCCACAGCATGGCCATAGAGCATGACTGCCTGCTGTGAGCTTCAGGCAGAGAATGAGCCTCATCAATCAGCGGGGACGTCATTCAGGTTAGTTCAGTAACCTGACCTGAAGGGACCTCAATGAACTCAGTGACCTCACCCCAGAAGGTCCCCTGAGGCAGTCATGTTCTATGTCCTCACGCTGTCAGTTGAGATGTAGCAGAGCTGGAATCATCGTCAGACCTTGTGTGGATTATGTTGGACCTGGGTCTTTTGAGGTTAATACAGTCTTTTTTTCGTATTTTGTTTCAAATAAAGGATTTTTTCAGTGTTTGTATTTATTTCTTTTCACTTATAAATTAGTAATGTGGGAGTCTCATAGACCCTCTCCAATACTAATCTATGGCTTAGTGGCAGCTGTGAGCTGTTATTAACCCCCTATCACCCCGATTGCCACTGCACAAGGGCAATCAGGATGAGCCAGGTAAACTGCTGGGATTGTCTCATCTAATGGATGCGACAATTCTAGGTGGCTGCAGGCTGCTATATTTAGGCTCAATAATCATGGGTCTCCCCAGCTTAAGAATACCAGCCCCCAGCTTTCAGGCTTTATCATGGCTGGGTATCAATGACCGCATGTCATTTTTTTAAATTAATTATTTAAATATATTTTTTTAAAAAAGCGGCATGCGGTTCCTCTTATTTTGATACACAGCCAAGATAAGTACACGGCTAGGACTGCAGCCTGTAGCTGTATGCTTTATCTGTGCTGGTATCAATATATAGGGGACTGCACAGCATTTTATCATTTATTTTTTTAATTTACACCAGCAGTATAATGCTATCAGAGAGTGCAGGGTCTGACTGCAGCCAGGCTTAGACATTGGTGGGCGGGGAAAGCAGTGAATATGTATGAGAGATAATTATCTGTCCTGGAAGTAGCGCTGCAGCCGCAGGGAGACTCGGTAAGTATGTTCTGTATTAACCCTTTTCGCGGTGCGGTGGCAATCAGGGTAATAAGGAGTTAATAACAGCTCACAGCTGCCACTAAGTCCTAGATTAGTAATGGGAGGCATCTATGAGACACTCCCCCAATACTAATATGTAAGTGAAAAGAAATAAACACAAACACCGGAAAATCTTTTACTTGAAATGAAATACAAAAAACAAAAATACCCATTATTATCCCCCAAAACTCTCAGGTCCGATGTAATCCACACGAGGTCTCACGATGATTCCTGCTTTGCTACATCTGAAGTAACAGCGCATGGGCATAGAAAATGACCACCCGCTGTCATTTTCAGGCAGAGACTGAGTTGTGTGGTGAGCAGTGACGTCACTCAGGTTATTTGCGGTTATAGCTGGAGGTTCACATGGCCCTCCACCTGTGATCACAGGAAACCTCACCAGAGGTCAATCAGTTCAGTGAGGTCACCTGAGGTCAGGTTACATTGGATCACAGGTAGGCCTCCCCAGCCTGAGAATATCAGCTTCCACTGTTTTTTTTAATTATTTAGCTAAATAATTTTTTAAAAAAGCTGCATGCGGTTCCTCTTATTTCAATACACAGCTAAGATAAGTGCATGGCAGGGGGCTGCAGCCTGTAGCTGTAGGCTTTATATGTGTTGGGTATCATATTATGGGGGGACCCTACACCGATTTATTTATTTATCTATTTTTACATCAATCTAGATGCACACACAGTGCATTGATTTTGTTTTTTATTACCTGGGTGGCCGGACCGGATCGTTATCTGGAGTTCCCTGAGAACTCAAAGACCGGGGTCAGTTCTCTGGTTCTTTTAAACCCGTAAGGATCCAGACTTTTATAGTCCGGGTTCACCGATCACTACTCACTAGTAGTGGGAATCTTATTAGAAGGCAATTGCTGCAATCAATGGATGTTTTGTCTTCATCTTACAGGTCTTAGAGGGGTCGTCTATGTGGTGGAACCAAACAACCTGCAGGGGTGACAGGGTGAACAGGTGACATCTCCTGGATCAGCCACTCATTGATATTGCTCATCCAGAGCACCTGTCCTCATGTCACTGATGAAGTGTCAGGATTTTAATAATCACCTCACACGTTTGTGTCATGTTCTGACTTCCAAATGTTTGGATCTCATTTGTAACTTATGTCACAAATCTTATTTCTGATATATTTAGTCAACCTTTATAGTAAAACATGGCTAAAGGGCACTTTACACGCAGCGATATCGCCGTCAGTTGTGTGTCACGGGCAAATCGCTGCCCGTGGCGCACAACGTCGCTTACACTCGTCACACACTAACCTGCATAGTGATGTCGCTGTGCCCGGCGAACCGCCTCCTTTCTAAGGAGGCGGTTCGTGTGGCGTCACAGCGGCGTCACTAAGTGGCCGCCTAATAGAAGCGGAGGGGCAGAGATGAGCAGGACGAACATCCCGCCCACCTGCTTCCTTCCTCATTGTGGGCTGCCGCAGGTAAGGTGATGTTCCTCGTTCCTGCGGTGTCATACGTAGCGATGTGTGCTGCAGCAGGAACGACGAACAACCTGTGTCCTGCAACAGGAACGATAATCGGGAAAGGAACGACGCGTCAACGATCAAGGATTATGTAAGTAATTTTGATCGTTCACGGTCGTTCGTGCATTTCACACACAGTGACGTCGCTAACGAGGCCGGATGTGCGTCACGAATTCCGTGACCCCAACGACATCTCCTTAGCGATGTCGTTGTGTGTAAAGCGGCCTTAAGAAGAAAAATTTGCCCCCATCCTTATTACAGAGGGTCACGTAGTTATGATTTTGGGGTTTTGGTGGCACCTGTGATATTTGCTTAATCTTTCGGAAGTCTGGGAGTTTTCCCCTTTTTCCAGAAGCTTACGATGTACTTGGAAAGTTGATGTTAAAGGGCTTGTCCAAAGGGTTCTTCTTAGATAGAGTGGAGCAAAAAGACTTGCAAGACCCTCAACCAGTGGTCATATTGGAAGTCAGCGGCTGCCAGTCCATCATCCAGAGAATCCTCTTCTTAACATCCGGCCTCCCCAGAGCAGTGTCCTCATTGAGTCGTGACCCACACGCCAGACGTACTAAAACTTTGGCTCCACATGAGGTGTTGGCGCCTTTTCTCTAACACTAGACTTGTATGTAAGCAATCCTCACCATATGCGAATGTATTTTGTTTTTCTCCTGATGAAGAGGTGTGTGTGCCTTGAAACGCGTTGATAAACCATACAGAATATTTTATGGTCCTGGACTTCTCTCTGGTCGTTTACAGCATCTCAGAGGGACCACATTTATTCCCATTCATCTAAATCCTCAACACGTTAACTTCTCCTGCAGGTCCATTCATTGGAGTAAAAAATGAAAACACTTCTTTAGTGTGATTTCCGCTGCGGAAACTCATCCAAAACGCATGTAACCTGCCAATAAATATATTAATAGAGTTTAGTTAAAGCCAAATACCAGGCAGTATCAAAAACAAAGCAGCTTTGTTTAAAGCATGACACACGAGGGACAAAAACCGCATAGTCATAGATGAGATAAAGATCTTAGGGTCCGTGCACATGATCAAAGTTTGGGGAGCTGTATATTTTCGCTGTTTTGTCCTGCTGGGAGCCTGCAATAGGGGGTGCTCTCTGAACTCCTATGTTAGGCCCCCTGCACATATCCATGTAAAAAAACGCACTGATGCACAGTCCGTTTTTAATATCTGTATGGCCATACGTCTGTCATCCGTGTGACATCCGTATGACCGATATCGGAAAAAAAATGCATGATGCTGAAATGAATGGTTTTATATGTGTAAAAGATGGACAAAGCCTGAAAATGATATGAAAATATTTGAAAAAATGCGTAGGGTCCCTTCCATTTTTTCAAAACCCACTAAGGTACAGCAGACAACTGGGGGCTGATATTATTAAGGTTGGAAGGGTCATGGTTATTTGGCCCTTCCCAGTCTAAAAATAGCAGCCTACAGTTGCCTTAGAGGTAGCGCATCTATTAGTTCGCCAACTCTGGCGCTGTACTCGACTCTTCCAGTTGCCCTGGAGCAGTGGCTTTCAGTGTAGTACATGTGGTTGATGCCAGCTGTGAATTGCCAGCTGGCATCAAGCCCTGCTGATTATCTCCTGCCTTGACTACTGCAACCTCCTGCTCTCTGGCCTCCCTTCCAACACTATTGCACCCCTCCAATCTATCCTAAACTCTAAGGCCCGCTTAATCCACCTCTCCCCTCGCTATTCCCCAGCCTCGACTCTCTACCAATCCCTTCACTGGCTTCCCATTACCCGACTGCAGTTCAAAACATTAACCATGACATGCAAAGCCATCCACAACCTGTCTCCTCCTTACATCTGTGACCTATTCTCATGGTACCTACCTGCACGCAACCTCAGATCCTCACAAGATCTCCTTCTCTACTCCTCTCTTAACTCCTCTTCCCATAATCGCGTACAAGATTTTTCCCGTGGCTACCCTATACTCTGGAACGCTCTACCTCAGCATATCAGACTCTCCCCTACTGTGGAAAGCTTAAAGAGGAACCTGAAGACCCACCTCTTCCAACAAGCCTACAACCTACAATAACCCTCAGTCCAGTATATCACTGCGCAACCAGCTCTGTCCTCACCTATTGTACCATCACCCATTACCTGTAGAGAGTGACCCTCGCGGGCAGGGTCCTCTCTCCTCCTATACCAGTCTGTTTTGTATTGTTAATGATTGTTGTACGTATACCCTCTTTCACTTGTAAAGCGCCATGGAATAAATGGAGCTATAATAATAAATAATAATAATAAGTAATGGGTGGGCTTCTAGCAGACACCCCCATTATTACTCCAGTAATGGAAAAAGTAATGGATTTTAGAAAAAAATATTTTATTTGAACAAACACCCTCTGACTACAGGCCTCGTTCACCAATGTATTAAAAACGTAATTAAAAAAGTCAGCTGTAATCAATAGTGACGTCCCAGGACATTCCCTATCAGCGTACCTCAAAGACATAAAAAGAGAAAATTACTAAAGAAATAAAGACAAGACACTCATTCACCAATTTATTTCCCTGCAAAAACACTAATCCAGGTTCGCTTTTGGGGAACATCGTGGGACATTGCTATGGATTGTGGCGGACATTTTTTTAAATTAAATTTTTAATAAATTGGTGAATGAGGGTGTTACGGGGGGACCGGCAGATTAGGACCAGGGGGTATATATCCTAATCGCCAGTCGGGGCCCACCGTGCTCCAGATGACAATGGAGCTGCTGGCACCTGAGGGTTAGGCGGAGACTATAGAGCTGGATGGCTCTGAGATAACCCAGGAACTCTGGGAACTGGTCACGTGTGTTGGGACACGTCAGACCGGACGACAACCCGATTAGCGTCTTGGTGCACCTAGCGCTACACCAACCACGTGTGCAGGAAACACGTCAGGCCGGGTGGTAACCAGGTAGCGTTGACCGGAAGACCGCCACGAAAGCGCCCTGTCGGCCACGTGTGTAGGACACGTCAGGCCGAGCGGTCCTCCGATTAGCGTTTCTGGCCACCTCTCGACTGGCCACGTGTGTGTAGGACACGTCAGGCCAGATGGGTACACCAGTAGCGTTGACCGGGAAGCCGAGGAAAATAAGGAACACCCTGTTAACTCCACAGGGGTCCTGGAGTACGCTGTCCGTGCGCGTAGGGGGCACAACCGGACAGGTGGCGCAGCAGGTGCGTTGTCCGTGTGCGTAGGGGGCACAATCGGACAGGTGGCGCAGCAGGTGCGTTGTCCGTGTGCGTAGGGGGCACAATCGGACAGGTGGCGCAGCAGGTGCGTAGTCCGTGTGCGTAGGGGGCACAATCAGACAGGAAGCAAAGCAGCCGCAGCCCAGTTAACGCCACTGGGCTCCTATAGCAAGACTGGAACGGCAGGAGGGAAGCACGGCGCCTGACCCTGATGTGCCGAGCCACGAATCTTGGCGTGACAGGCACCGTTCGCCTAACCCTACCTACCGCTTCCCAACATAGGCTTATGCCGCAATGAGGCTCTAACATGGAGGTGTGCTCTGACTGAGCAAAAGTGAAGACTGCGCACCTCCATGTTGTCTCCAGCCCCTTTTATAACCTGGGTCCGCCCCAAACCCAGGGTGGAACCACCAAGGTCCAATAGCAGAGTGCCATGTGATCAGTGACGTCACATGCGACCTATCCGGAACCGCCACGTCATTGATGACCTCATGGCAGCCACGCCCCAAACACTTCACCGTCTGACGACCAATACTGAGGTGCCAGATCATAGGGGCGGGCCTCTGCGAGCCAGTCCGGAGTTGCCACGTCATCAGGACACCTGACACCCTCTGCCATATCAGGGCCTGCCACCTCACGGACATGCTCAGTGAGGTCCTTACCGGACCTAGCCTCTGATGCACTAAGTGTCTGAGCATGCCCAGTAGCCTGAGCAACAGGCTCAGAAAGCAGACTATCAGTTTGAGCATGCTTAGTAGGCACATCCCAGAACTTAGACACAGCACGAAGTCCAAGTACCTGTGCAAAGAGGCTGTTAGGGTTAATTGTGGGAGCATGCTCAGTAGCCTGAACTGAGGACTTAGTCTCAGACATAACACAATCAGGCTGAGCATGCTCACTAGGCAAAACACCGGGCTTAAACTCTGGCTGGGGTAAATCGGCGCACGCATGCGCACTAGCCGCCTCTCCACACTTAGACGTGGTGGAAGGAACAGCCAACTGGACGACCCGAGGCACGGCCAAGAACGGCAGCCGGCGCCTGGGCGCAACAGGAACCGCAGCAGGCTGCTTGCGGCTATGGCGGCGCCGGTTCGTAACAGTACCCCCCCCCTCTAGCGGCCCTCCCACTCGAATGGTCTATAGTCGCCACAGATACCACTGAGCGACGGGCGGAAGATGGAGACATGCAGTGGGAGCTACAAGACTCGCTCCACCGTGTAATCACCCCAGACGACCAGTCGATATGTGGGGAATGTTGCTTCAACCAAGGAATACCCAGCAAAATATCATCTGCACCCTTAGGGAGAACCAGAAATGAAATGGTCTCCCTATGCCCAGATGACATGGCAAGGGTAATGGGCACTGTCCGCTGGTGAATTACCTTGGGCAACAAGGACCCATCCAATACACGGACTCTCACTGGCCTTGGCATTTGCACCAGTGGGATGGCATGCCGCCGGGCAAAAGAGGAGGAGATGAAACTATCCCCAGCACCTGTGTCCACACTTGCCCTTGTGGACCATGTTGACCCCTTAAAGGAAATGGACGCGGGAAACGTCACCCTAATGGATGACGCAGAGTCCAGTCTACCTCCAGCTATGGTCACCAATCGTGGTCACTTATCCTGACGCTTTGGGCAACGGTTGGCATAATGACCATACTGCCCACAAGCGAAACAGGAAATGCCCTTGCGACTCGAAGACCTAGCAACACCAACCCTAGAGATGTCCATAGGGACAGAGATGTCCTCTAAGGGAGGTGCAGTAGGAGAGACCACTACAGTGGCTGAACGACCCTCTGACCTGCGCTCCAGCTGACGTTCGGAGGTCCGCAGGTCAATGCGGGTAGTCAGAGTCATGAGGCCCTCAAGGGTAGTTGGTACCTCACGCGACGCTAATGCGTCCTTCACGTGCGAGGCTAATCCCCTCCAGAACAGTGGAATGAGAGTCCTCTCTGACCACTCCAGTTCTGCAGCAAGTGTCCTGAAACTCACAGCATATTGACTTGAGGAGGTACGCCCCTGCTCCAAAGTCAGTAGCTGTAGGGCCGAGTCGTGAGTGACCTGAGGCCCCAGGAACACTTGTCGCAAGGACTCCAAAAACTCCTTAGAGTCCTGTACTACGGGGTCATTCCTCTCCCACAATGGTGTAGCCCACTCCAGTGCTCTATCAGAGAGCAAGGAGATGATAAACCCCACCTTCGACCTCTCTGTAGGAAACCGTGCAGCCAACAGCTCTAGATGGACTGAGCACTGGTTCACGAATCCCCTACATGCCTTGCTGTTCCCCGTAAACTTGTTGGGCAGCGAGAGGTGAGGGAGGGTTGGAGTAGGCTTGGTGACTGACACCATTGCAGCCGCTTGAGCCACCACATCATCCATATCAGCAGCAAGAGCAGACTTCTCCAGAGACCTCACTCTGGCATCAAGCTGCAGCATGAACTGACGTAGCTGCTCCATCTCCGCCATGCCAGCCAGACCCGGGCGCAGTCTTACTGTTACGGGGGGACCGGCAGATTAGGACCAGGGGGTATATATCCTAATCGCCAGTCGGGGCCCACCGTGCTCCAGATGACAATGGAGCTGCTGGCACCTGAGGGTTAGGCGGAGACTATAGAGCTGGATGGCTCTGAGATAACCCAGGAACTCTGGGAACTGGTCACGTGTGTTGGGACACGTCAGACCGGACGACAACCCGATTAGCGTTTTGGTGCACCTAGCGCTACACCAACCACGTGTGCAGGAAACACGTCAGGCCGGGTGGTAACCAGGTAGCGTTGACCGGAAGACCGCCACGAAAGCGCCCTGTCGGCCACGTGTGTAGGACACGTCAGGCCGAGCGGTCCTCCGATTAGCGTTTCTGGCCACCTCTCGACTGGCCACGTGTGTGTAGGACACGTCAGGCCAGATGGGTACACCAGTAGCGTTGACCGGGAAGCCGAGGAAAATAAGGAACACCCTGTTAACTCCACAGGGGTCCTGGAGTACGCTGTCCGTGCGCGTAGGGGGCACAACCGGACAGGTGGCGCAGCAGGTGCGTTGTCCGTGTGCGTAGGGGGCACAATCGGACAGGTGGCGCAGCAGGTGCGTAGTCCGTGTGCGTAGGGGGCACAATCAGACAGGAAGCAAAGCAGCCGCAGCCCAGTTAACGCCACTGGGCTGCTATAGCAAGACTGGAACGGCAGGAGGGAAGCACGGCGCCTGACCCTGATGTGCCGAGCCACGAATCTTGGCGTGACAGGCACCGTTCGCCTAACCCTACCTACCGCTTCCCAACATAGGCTTATGCCGCAATGAGGCTCTAACATGGAGGTGTGCTCTGACTGAGCAAAAGTGAAGACTGCGCACCTCCATGTTGTCTCCAGCCCCTTTTATAACCTGGGTCCGCCCCAAACCCAGGGTGGAACCACCAAGGTCCAATAGCAGAGTGCCATGTCATCAGTGACGTCACATGCGACCTATCCGGAACCGCCACGTCATTGATGACCTCATGGCAGCCACGCCCCAAACACTTCACCAGTCATCGTCTGACGACCAATACTGAGGTGCCAGATCATAGGGGCGGGCCTCTGCGAGCCAGTCCGGAGTTGCCACGTCATCAGGACACCTGACACCCTCTGCCATATCAGGGCCTGCCACCTCACGGACATGCTCAGTGAGGTCCTTACCGGACCTAGCCTCTGATGCACTAAGTGTCTGAGCATGCCCAGTAGCCTGAGCAACAGGCTCAGAAAGCAGACTATCAGTTTGAGCATGCTTAGTAGGCACATCCCAGAACTTAGACACAGCACGAAGTCCAAGTACCTGTGCAAAGAGGCTGTTAGGGTTAATTGTGGGAGCATGCTCAGTAGCCTGAACTGAGGACTTAGTCTCAGACATAACACAATCAGGCTGAGCATGCTCACTAGGCAAAACACCGGGCTTAAACTCTGGCTGGGGTAAATCGGCGCACGCATGCGCACTAGCCGCCTCTCCACACTTAGACGTGGTGGAAGGAACAGCCAACTGGACGACCCGAGGCACGGCCAAGAACGGCAGCCGGCGCCTGGGCGCAACAGGAACCGCAGCAGGCTGCTTGCGGCTATGGCGGCGCCGGTTCGTAACAGAGGGCTGTAGTCAGGGAGTGTTTGTTCAAATAAAATATTTTTACTCTATTTTCCACTACTAGATTAGTAATGAAAGTATCTTCTAGACCAATTAATAATACCCGGGCTTGATGCCAGCTGGCAATTCACAGCTGGCATCAACTCCATATATTACCCTGTTTTCCACCACACCAGGGCAACAGGAAGAGCCAAGTACAGCGCCAGATGTGGGGCGAGTGCAGACTGCTATTTTTAGTTTGGGAAGGGCCAAATATCCATAGCCCCTCCCACCTTACTAATATCAGCCCCCAGTTGTCTGCTGTCCCTTGGTTCGTTTTGGGGACCCTACACTATTTTTTTATTATTATTTTTTCAAACAATTAAAAAAATCAGCATGGGATCACTTCTTTCTTTCAAATCCAGTCAAGGGACAGTTGACAGCTGAAGGTTGCAGCCTGCAGCTGCTGCTTTACCTGTGCTGGTTATGATTATGGAGGCTCCCACATAATTTTTATTTTTAAATTAATTATTAATTCTGCTAAATTGCTGTACAAGCTATCTAGATATCTCTCTCTATCTATGTATCGATCTATCTGTTCTATCTATCTCTCACGGACGTGTGAAGATCTTACATACACTTTTTCAGTTCACTACATCCACATCGTCTATTAGTGTCTGATTAATGGATTACAACTTCTTTCGGGAAGAATAAAAGGTGCCATTAATGAGGTGCACACTCGCTCACAGCCATTTTCATTAAGGCCCAGGATTTTACGCCATTTTCTTTTTAAGCGCAAAGTGCCCTGTCCATTATTCTTCATTTACAAGCTGGAAAATACTGAAACGACAAATATCGGCCCTAATGGAGAGGGAACGTCACGCTGGCTGAAAATAAACGTATACCTCTGCTTGCTCTGGATGGAGACACTTAGCATTTACATCAAAAGGTTTAAAGCCGCCTGCCCTAATAATGCTCGGCTGACTGCAGGGGGCTTTCACTCCTGTCCGTTTTGATGCATTTTTTGAAGCCAAAACTAGGAGAGAAGAAATAGAGTATTTCCTATAGGGTATACACGGCGCAGGAAACTCCGTACCACTGGTTTTGACACAGAATACTCTGGGTTTCCATTAATGTACTGCAAAGTGGGAAAATCTGCAGTATAAATTGACATTCTACGGGTGACAGATTTTGCCAAATTTAATAAAATATCATCCACGAAGAAAAATAACGCCACTCTATACCTTAAGCAGCGCCTGAACTGCATTCTATAAAAGGTGCACAATACCCCTTGACCAACCCCTATAGCCCCCAAAGATACCTTTATAAAATATCCCACCCGGTATGTAACTTGTCCTTTCCGGTCCAATGGGCATCCTATTCTGCACCTCCTGTTCGTCCTTTCGCCCTTCTCCTGCGCTGATTGACATGGATGAGGCCTTGGATGCCATCCACATAGGTTGGAAAAATCTCAATATTCCCGGCTTGCGCAGGTGCACTTCGCTTTGACCTATTGCGGGCAGAGACGAAAACATAGGTGTGCCTGTGCGAACCGGAGTTACCTGTACAGGCGCAAGATTTTGCTCGGCGATGTGAATGAAGCGGGTGACATTATCCACAATGCCAGGGAAAAGCTCGTGCCTGCGCAGAGAACTCGGCGGTTTGCGCAGGCGCACCAATGTTTTCATCTCTGCCCGCGATAGCGAAGAGCCCAGGGAACCTGCGCGACCCGGGAATATGTCTGCGCAGGCGAGAGATTTTGCCCACTTGCGTGGATGGTGTCTGAGGCATCATGCATGTCAATCAGCAGAGGAGGAGGGTGAAAGGAGGGACAGAATAGGACACCCATTGGACCGGACCGTACAATTTACATACCAGGCAGGGGATTTTATAAAGGTATTTTTGGGGGCTACGGGGGGGGGGTCAGGGGGTAATGTGCACCTTTATAGAATGCAGCACAGGCGCTGCTTACAGGCCTGGTGTAGCACCCACGGGGCAGGGGTTTAACTTCCCTCATCGCCGGCCGGTGATGTCGGGGTCTGGGATGTCAACGATGTTGCAACGTGTAAAGCCTAGATGCGCCGATAAACTATCGCAAAAGCGTCGTAAATCGGTGATCTGTGTAGTGTCGGACATTTTCGTAATGTCGCACCAATAGGAGATACGATGTTGTTCCTCGTTCCTGCGGCAGCACACATCGCTGTGTGTGAAGCCGCAGGAGCGAGGAACATCTCCTTACCTGCCTCCACCGGCTATGCGGAAGAAAGGAGGTGGGCGGGATGTTTATGTCGCGGGCGGAGGAGGGGACGCTGCGCTCTCCCACTGCTCGGGTCCGGCTGCTGCCGCTGCTCTGTGGTGGCTCGAGTGGTGGGCCGGATCCTGGGGACTCGAGCGGCGTTCCTCGCCCGTGAGTGAAAAGGGGGGGTTTGATTGGATGGTGGGGATTGGATTATTGTCCGTGACGCCACCCACGGTTGTGGTGATATTGGTGACACCACCGCTGCTCTAGACGGGGATCCCGGGAGCGGTGACAGGGAGCAGCTTTGTTGTTAGTTCTCCCCTCCGTGGGTAGGGGGTTGGTTGTCCCGGGGCCCGGTGATGGGGTAGGGATGGATGACAGGTGAGTTACAGGGCCTGGTGAGGTACAGGGTCGCGGGGGCAGCACTGTGCCGCACGGCACGGTGGTACTCACTCAGCCAATGATGAGGACACAGTTCTCGGTAAAACACACGGCTGGATGGACGGGTCCCACAGACGGCTGCGGTGTTGTATCTCCCGGCAGGTTGATGGTGACTGCCTTTCCCTGCACCTATATACGGTAGATGGTTCCAATGGGTTCCCACCGGTAACCCGCTCCCCAGCTTGGATATGGGCTGGAGGAGCCCCTTCTGCCCGCAGGCTCTGGCCCTAGGAAACGGTTGCCTTGGCGGTGGCGGTGTCTCCCTCTCTTGGTTGGACTGTTGCCTTCTGTCGGGACTTGGCTGCTGGGAAACCCAGGAGGTTCCCTTCACTAACGAATTCGGCAAATTCACGGCGACTCCTAGCCTTGCCGGGGTCCGTAAGCCCCTGCCAGATAGTGCTGGCTTCTCTTTGCGTACCGGTCCGGTACCGCCGGGCCACCGCCCGTCCGCGGTCCTTACGGTAGACTCCGATAGGCCACTCCTGCAGACGGTCACCACCGTCTGCCAACCTTGCTGTACCGCCCGGGCCACACACCCGGACGCTGTCAGTTAGTTGCTCCACTACCACTCTCCTTCCTTCCACTTTCACCTCCAAAGCTAAATTGTTTACTTTTCCCACCTCCAGGACTGTGAACTCCAACCGCCTGGCCCACCCCCTGGTGTGAACATCAGCCCCTGGAGGAAGGCAACAAGGGTTTTGTGTCTGACTTCGGTGTGCCTGACCGGGAGTGTGGGGTGTGTGGGTGTTGTGCTCTGTGGCCCCTGGCTTGTCCAGGGCGCCACAATTACGTCCCGCTCATCTCCGCCCCTCTGCTTCTATTGGCCGCCTGCTGTGTGACGTCGCTGTGACGCCGCACGACCCGCCCCCTTAGGAAGGAGGCGGGTCGCCGGCCAGAGCGACGTCGCAGGGCAGGTAAGTGCGTGTGAAGCTGCCGTAGCGATAATGTTCGCTACGCCAGCTATCACAAGATATTGCATGTGCGATGGGGGCGGGTACTATCGCACTCGGCATCGCTAATGTGATGCCCTGGACTAGTCAGGTAGTCCCATGCACACACACACCCCCTCCCCTTAGAAAGGTGACAGCAGCCAACCTACAAACCTTTGTCACCACCCTCCGGGTTTGATGTTCACACCAGAGGGGCGGAGCCAGGTGGTTGGCTCCACCCACCAAGGAGTTCACAGGCTCGGAGGCGGGAAAACAGTGAGTAGAGAGTTGAGTCTTGACAGGGAGTGAGGAGAGTCAAGTTCAAGGACAGACCTGTGTTCAGGCCTGCCAAAGACTTCACCAGGTGTCTGGGTTGGAGCCCAGGCACCTTTGGCAAAGAGGCAGACGGTGGTGGCAGCCTGCAGGAGCTGGGATTACAGCCGGTGGAACCGTAGGGACCGGGGACAGGCGTTGGCCCGCCGGTACCGAACCGGGGAACCGATTGGAAACCGGAGCACCAGGAGGGGTACTCAGACCCAGTACGAGGCCCAGAAACAACTAGGCTAAGTCAAATCAACTGATTGAGGACTGGACTTTAGGACCTTTCCCACACAAGACCCGACTGAAGACAACAGCCCAACCATTAGGGTAAAGCCACCGCTATAGCATAGAGACCCAAGGGGCCAGCGTCTGCGGGCAAACAGGTTTCTCCCGACACACAGCAAGCCCGGGAGCGGACTACCGTTGTTTAGGCATAGGAGTCATAACGTCTACATTAAAGAGGTGCAGGAGAAAGACGGAAACCACCAACCTGTTAAGGGGAAGCCGGCTGCGGGCACCGTTCATCACCGTTCATCATCTCGTTTGGTTTACCGGATACTCCAGTGTGTTGTATCATAGTGAGTACACCAGTGCCTTCAGGCCGCGCACCGCGCCGCACTGCACCCGCACCCAGCACGCATCCATCCCCTCGCCTCAGCACCACCCTCGGGCCCCCGGGACCATCATCCCCCTACCCACGTAAGTGGTCAACACCAAGCTGCGCAACACCGTCCCCGGAAGCCTAGTTAACGGCAGTGGTGGTGTCCATCCATTCACCACAACCCGTGGGTGGCGTCACAAATTCAAATC
The DNA here is from genome assembly GCF_048569485.1 of Anomaloglossus baeobatrachus. Classification (NCBI taxonomy): domain Eukaryota; kingdom Metazoa; phylum Chordata; class Amphibia; order Anura; family Aromobatidae; genus Anomaloglossus; species Anomaloglossus baeobatrachus. Next base: position 63,685,667 of record NC_134353.1, read on the forward strand.
CCCTACAAACCACCGCGGCTCCGGCCGTGGAACTCCCCACTGAAGTCCCTACGTGTAGCGCCAACCCCCTTACAGAGCGACGTGACCCCCCGGGTCCGTGGAAGAGTTCGAGCCACCCACCGACGAGCACGGATCCGAGCGGCTCGGCAGCTGTCCGAGCCCCGGGGCGGTACACTAGCATCGGCTAGCGATGTCGCAGCTTGCAAAGTACCCATTAGTTTAGAAAGCCAAAATCTGGTGATAAGTTCCCTTTAAGAGAGCCAATTCCCTCAACGATAGGATGGAGGGGTGGAAGAAAAACCTCCTTGGGTGTTTTGGGGAGGCTGTGAAAAATGGCAGTAACAGGATTATCAGACAACATCAAATCTCTCCTTGGAACTAATGACATTAAAATTGACACCTTCCAGACGAGGATCAATCAAGCTGTCATGATCCCTTTGTGCAGAACATTCTGTATTGTCCTGCCATGCTCTCCTGCAGAGCCGTTATATGTTGCTAATGGTACAGAGAATTTTTCAGGATAAATTCTCTGCTGGTTGTTTCACAGCACTGGGGTTCCCGGTGCTTGCTCTGCTTCATTAGGGAGCATGTTAGATCAGAACGCCGTCAGTTGTATTTTCTGTTTACAGTTGTGCTACTGGCTCCCGTGGTGCTCAGTGTTCAGAGCTTGGTCTCTCGACTCTGGACTGCTGTTTACAGTTCTCTGCCTGTCCTCTCCTGTTTCTGTTGTGACTTCCTGGCTTCTGACCTCGGTCTTTCTCCTGACAATGTCCTCGCCTGCTACCTGCATCTTGTACGTACTCTCCTGGAACCCTGACCTTCAGTTTGTATCCTGATCTTGTCTACTGTCATGCCCTCCTGGTTTATGATCTCGGCCTGCCTGACTATCTCTCCTTTTACTTCATACAAGTTGTGTCATCACAGATTGTTTTCTTACAGAGGGAGCCACAATGGACTCCCATTTCTCACCTTTTCTTGCTAATCTTTTTGTTACTTGGTAGGAAAAACTTTCCATCTATGGGGATGGGAATCCTTTTTCCAATGACATTGTCTGGTATGGTAGCTACATCGACGATGCCCTCATTATATGGAGGGGGACGACATGGCGACCATACCAAACTTCATACAGTATATTAACCTGAATGACAAATTTACAGCAGATTTTTCACATTCATTTTCTAGATATTGAATTGAAAGGCAATATCAGCACTGCTTCTATAGATACTTACGTATATCGTAAACCTGTGAGTGGAAATACCGTACTCCATGCTAAAAGTAGTCACCCAAATCATATCGTAAAATGTACAACAGTACACTTATTCTGGGGTAACCAAGAATTTGTTAGACACACATAGAGGAGATACTACTGGTTTACACATTTTTGGTATAGAAAAAGTTATCGTCCAATATCTGGAGGGGATTGGAAGAAAAAGATTTTTATAAGGGAAATGCACTGGATTTTAAAATTGAACACCAAGCAGCCAAACGGAATAAACGTTTGTAATGACACTATGTTGTTATATTAATACTCAGGTTGGATAATATAACATGTTAAGAAATATCTTGTGGTTTTCCTATTGGTTGTTTGTGCTTTTAAAGTGAACCTGTCAGGTGCAATATGCACCCAGACTCACGAGCAGTTCTGGGTGCATAATGCATATTGCTAATCCCTGCCTAACTGTCCCTGTATCTACCGTAGTAGCATAGATAAAGGAAGTAGTATTTCTAAAGATCCTTTATGATATGCTAATGAACGAGAGGACTAGTCGCAAGGGCGTTAGCTCCCGCACTCATTCCGCCCTTTTAGTGATGCGCCCACGAGGTCTCTGGGATTACTCGTCACCGGGCCGGTGTCAGTTTGGGTTGGCACAGTGGCCTGGCCCGGTTCCATGACCCGTCGGTGTCAATAAAGAATAAGGGATGAGGAGTAGCTGTCTTTCGTGACGCCACCTGTGGTATGCGGCCAGGAGGGGAGCCGCTGCTGCGCAAGGTCTCTCTCTGCTGGGGCGGATGGCAACGCAGCTCAGATGTTGCAGCTCTCCACAGGCAGAGCTAGGCCCCAGGGAGGATGTTGGGAGTAGTTGTCCACCTCAGTGTGGGAAGCGCAGTGCGCGGGAAGGAACAGACGACACAGCAGTTGCAATTTAAGGTGTTTACTCACTGAGTTGCTCCTGCCATTGTACTGCCAGACTACGCTGTGATGGGCTCCAGACAATCTCGGATAGTTCGGGGGCCGGTACCGGTGGGATACTGAGTGAGTCCTTCCTCCCTGCGCTCTGTTGTGTGAGTCCCTGTGACTTGAAGCTACACAGGGACCCGAGTCCTGGGGGTGGTTATGTGCCGCCCCCACGTCAGCAGCCGAGCTGCTCGGATCCGGATCCGCGGTGGCTTGAGGGGTCTCCGGACCCGGGGGTCGTGCGACCACTCAAATAAAGGTGCTATTTACAGGGCATATAAATCACAGAAAAAATACTCCTAAAATTTTTTGTTAAACTTTTATTGAATATCAATATATTGAAAACGTGAAGTGAGGGGGGGGTGTTCAGAAAAATATAAAATACCCTAAGGGTCTAAAGTACAATAAAAAATGCAGTCTAGTGGACCAGCCAGCGGTATATCTCAACAAATGGTGAGAAATGCTTATATCGCTCCACCAGTCAACTTTACAAATGATGATACATCAATTATTTAATATTCATTTCAGAAACATTTTAAATACACAATTATTTTCATCCAGATCCAATAATTAACCATGCATTGAAAAAGAAACTTGTATAAATTGTAAATTTGTAGATAGATTTGGCATATATCTCTCAAATACAGAAACTTGAACTATATGTATTATTTGTAGAACAATGTAAAAAAAATAAATAATATAATTATAGAGTACTGTAGTAGGATAAAGTAAACATACAGTATTCTTTTAATGTCAAAAAAGCATAAACAATTTAGCCCCAAGAAACGTTACCCAACGCGTTTCGCCTCCTTGGGTGGAGGTTCATCAGGGGTATAAATATTACATATGTTCCATAGTGTACCACACGTTGTAATATATCGGATTAGATTCTCATTCCTCAAATAAAGATATTTTTACAATGTAATAGCATTCATCAGTGGGACCTCTTTTCCATCCATAAATATAGCCTCACTCTGATGAAATATTTCACCACAGGGGGCTCTCAGCCCATAACAGGTCAGTGAACCATCCAATGGTTAATCAGTTGTTTTTATAAGTCCATTCAGGAAATACATTCCTGTGACTGCATGTTTCATCAGAAGTAAGTCTGCTTCTTATATTGATAAGAAGAGACAAGAGGGGGATGGGGGGTTTAAATAACCACAAAAAGTCCCCTTCTGCTGATTGTAAGGATGTAAGGCTGTGGATGAAAGTCCTCCTCTCCTGTCAGATATCAGGCACGATGGTCTGGTATTTACAGGGGATTGTGTATTTACAGTTTGTGACGCCACCCATGGTGTGTGGTAAGGTTGGAGTACCACCGCTGCCGTTGGGGAGTACCCGGGGTGATGACAGGGGCAGCCAGGTGTTGCGACCCTCCACGGGTAGGGGGGTTGCCCCGGGCCTCAGTGGTGGAGTTGGGAAGTGCCGTTGGGGGTGAAAGGGTCAATTGCGTACTCACTCAGTCCATAAAGCTGACACCGACAACTTGGTAAACCAAAGTTCTGGACACCGCTGCCACTGAGGGGAGCACGTTTGGGTCCCGTCCCCGGTGGTGTTGCCTGATGATCTGTGACCTTTTCCCTGGCACTTAGTCTGCTTCTTAGTTGGCCCTGGTAGCTTGAAACTAGTCGGGTCCCGCTCCCCAGTGTGGCTAACTGTGGGAGCTTGCTCTCAGGGTTCACACTTGGGATTTCCTGGACCGTTTTAGTGGAAAGTCCTATCCCCCTCGTTGTGCTAGTACCCTGATTTTGGAGGGGGTGGAGAGCGGATCTTGAAGGCTCCGTTCTCATCGGGTGAATTGTCATGTTGTCTGAAGCTACTCCCTGACCTAGGGTCCACGTACCCCGTCGTGCCCTGGTCCCAGCCCGGTGATGGTACAAGGCCACCGGCTGTCCTCCACGACAATACCGTACCCCTTGTCACGATCACCTGCGACCGGCGGTCCAGCTCCTACTAGGCCCACTGTCTGCCACCTAGTACTTCCAAGGAGCCCGGCTCCTGACCTCCTCTCTCCTTCACTTCCAACACTACACTGACCTACTCCTGACCTCCCCTTACCAACCACCCAAGTGGGCGAACCTATTCCACTCAGGCCGTCCACTGTTGTGTCTGGTGGGTGTGGTGCAGAGTGTTCCTAGGATTTTGATTAGCTGGTTTTGGCAACACCAAAAGTTAGGGACCCCCAACCAAGGAGGAGGTGGATATTGCACATAAGGGCAGATTGCACAATACCCTGTGACGACTTGATAGGCCAGGGCGTCACATTTATGTTTCCCGTCCCTTCTAGCAGGCAGCGCAAGTCCGTTGATGGGCTGCCCTGTGGTCACGGCTCCTGGCTCTATATCATGCTTTGCCCCGGGCGCTGTTGTGGGCCAAAAGACTTGAAATCCTCTGCCCGGCGGATTCTACTGGCAGGCCTTGAAGTGCCCACCAGCCTAGGACTCTGCACCCTGAAATGTGCGCCAGTCCTGAGGGAGCTATTTATAACTGAATAGGATAACTGAAGTGAGCACTAATATATATATTCTGAGTGCAAGCCAAAAAATACATACTATATAAGGATAAGGCTGCACATCAAACTTAGATAATAGTATAATGCCTCAAGCATATGGAAAAATATTGGAAAATACAATGAAAAATGCTACTTGCTAACTGGAACATGTGAATAATGAATTGCATACCTGCCATGAATATTAGGAAAAAAGAGATATTTAGCAATCGCATTGATCAATGTAACTGAGCCCCAAAACCTCGTCAAGGTATATCTCTATATTGGGGTCCCTAGCTCTGTGACCCTAACTGTGTGTCATCTCATTGCAATTAAAAACTGCTGTGGGTGGAGAGGGGTAACCAAGAACTTTCTTATATAGGAGATGGAAAAAACATGGCCGAAAGGGGCGGAGCTGTGTTCACATTCAGAAAAATGTGCAGCCTTATCCTTATATGGTATGTATTTTTTGGCTTGCACTCATAATATATATATATTAGTGCTCACTTCAGTTATCCTATTCAGTTATATGTAGTTTTTTTTCTGAATGTGAACATAGCTCCGCCCCATTCGGCCTTGTTTTTTCCATCTCCTATATAAGAAAGTCCTTGGTTACCCCTCTCCACCCACAGCAGTTTTTAATTGCAATGAGATGACACACAATTAGGGTCACAGAGCTAGGGACCCCAATATAGAGATATACCTTGACGAGGTTTCGGGGCTCAGTTACATTGATCAATGCGATTGCTAAATATCTCCTTTTTCCTAATATTCATGGCAGGTATGCAATTTATTATTTTGATGTTCCAGTTAGCAAGTAGCATTTTTCATTGTATTTTCCAATATTTTTCCATATGCGTGAGGCATTATACTATTATCTAAGTTTGATGTGCAGCCTTATCCTGAGGGAGCTATTAGCTCTCCCCTCAGCGACCGTATTCTCCTGCGTTTCACTTGGTTCCCGGTGGTTTCTCTCCTCCTCTCTATGTGTGTGTGGCTCCTACTCCCCTGAACAGTCGCCCCACCCACTCGAGCTCAGAGCTAGTGGGTGGAAGGCCCCAGACAATATGATGACCATCCTAAATGACCCTACCCTAACCCCATCCCGGTGAGAGGGCAACTGGCTTATATGTGGTTGTGGATGTTGTGAACCGGCACCGACCTCCTCCTTACCCAGGATGAGTACCGCACCTCTGGTGAGATGCAGTACCCTTTGGCAACTGAAGCCTCAGAGGCGCCACATTAGCATGTTAGTACACCCACAGGGGTGTGCTAACATGCTATTCAATGCAGTGTCATCAGCGGTGATGCGCGTATCTGTCTCCGCTGTCATCGCTGATACGAAGTCCCGGAACTTCTGGTCTGCGCATTAGACCGCTCTGAAGCCGGGACATGCACACCCGGCTTCATACTGTGCATGACCGGAAGTGCTGGGACGTCAGTTCAATGGTGACAGCGTACACATGTACGCGTGTCACCACTGGTGAAGATGCATTGAATAGCATGTTAGTACACCCCTGTGGTCATACTACCATGCTAAGACGGCAGACTAGTCGGGGGAACTAACGCTCTTGTCTAGTCCCTGCGCTCATTAGCATAGCATGAAGGATCTTTATAAATACTTTTTCTAAAGATCTGTTTATCTAAGCTAGTGTATACAGGGATGGTTAGGCAGGGATTAGAAATATGCCCCCAGAACTACTCATGGCTCTGGGTGCCTATTGCACTGACAGGTCCACTTTAAAGGGAACCTGTCACCAGATTTGGCGACTTCAAGCTGCGACGACTACCAGGGGCTCTTATATACAGCATTCTAACATGCTGTATACTGTATAAGAACCCAGGCCGCTGTGTAGAACGTAAAAATTACTTTATAATACTCACCTAAATGGTGGGCGCGGTGCAGACCAGTCGAATGGGTGTCTCCGTTCTCCGGTACCAGCGCCTCCTCTCTCGGTCATCTTTGTCCTTCTTCTGAAGCCTGGGTGCATGACGCGTCCTACGTCATGCACACATGCTGGCATTGAGGTCCTGCGCAGGCGCACTACAATACTTTGATAAAAGTATGCCTGCATGGGACCGTTTTGTTTAACTGAGCATGCTCCAATTTATTATTTAGCCCCCAGCTAGTCGGATCCATTGAAAAACGGATCCGTCGCATCAGTTTAGCCACAATCTGCGACGGATCCGTCGATCCATCGAGAAAATGGATTGTGACTGATGGCAAAAAACTGATGTATGAAAGGGGCCTTATAGTGTGAAAAATATGGTATGAATACAGTGAAGAAGGGAGAAGTGCAGTAGCATAGTATGATGTTACACACAGTTCACACACTGTATAATGGGGTTTTTACTCGCCTTGCTGCGATGCGAGGTAGACTCAGGATCACACTTCCATTTAGAAGTCCAGTTGGCTTATTTAAAGCCGCTTAAAACCACACTTGCAACATACACACAAAAACGTATTCCGGCTTTAACATAGACGGTATTAAAGTCCATTTAACTGAGGTATCACCCACATAGATTTGGTTACAGTTCTCCACATTAGTGACTGACCCCAGCCAATATTCACACACAGCTTTCAAGACCGTTACCTTTCACAGCTTTGCAGCCCTCCATACACTGACCCCGGTCAGATGAAGTAAATCCTCTCTTGTTCCAGTGGGTCACTTCAGAGAGGCCTCATTCCTCTATCCAGAGTGTAGGCCTCATTCCTCTATCCAGTGTAGCAACCTCCTCACTCTCTAAGAGGCTACTTCTTTCACACTGACTCCTGTCAGTCCACACACCTCTAGCAGAGGCTCCTTCTCACAGTCCAGCAATCTCCATACTGGCTGCAGTCTCTCGACATGTCAAATACACAGACTCCAATTTACCTCATGTGACCCGTCAGACACATGTCAAACACACCCATGGGTGGGGTATGTGGATGGCCAGTCTCACCCATCTCTCCAGCCATCTGTGATCCTGGCCTTGTGAATACTAATGCAAACATTTGTGGCACTACAAGTGTGCTGCCCCCGTGGAAGCAGCCGAGCTGCTCGGATCCGGGTTCGCTGTGGATCAAGGGTCTCCGGACCCAAGGGTCATGCGGCCACTCAAATATAAGGGGGATATTTACAGGGGAGTTGATATGAAGTTCGTGACGCCACCCGTCCTGTACGGTTATTTGGGGAATACCAACGCTGCCGTTGGGAGTACCCAGAGTGATGAAGTGGGGCAGCAAGGTGTCGTAACCCTCCACGGGTAGGGGGATGCCCCGGCACTCGGTAAGGGGTGCTGTGGGGTGCAGTGGTCACTCTTGTACTCAGTTCATAAGCAGACACTGACAACCGGGTAAACCAAGTCTCTGGGTACCGCTGCCGCTGAGGTGAGCTCGTCCGGGTCCCGTCCCCAATGGTGCTGCCTGATGATCCGTGACCTGCCTCCTGGCACTAAGTTTAACTTCAACTTGATGGCCCAGTAGCATGGAACTAGCCGGGCCCCACTCCCTACTATGGCTAAGTATGGGAGCTTGCGCTCAGGGCTCATGCTTGGGATTTTCTGAACCGTTTTAGATTTGGAAAGTCCTATCCCCCTCATTGCGCTAATGCCCCGGTCCTGGAGCAGGTGGGAACAGATCATAAAGGATCCGTTCTCCTAAGGTGAATTGTTGGGTTGCCTGAAGCTACTCCCCAACCTAGGGTCCGTGTACCCCGTCGTGCAGTCGGTCCCGGACTGGTGATAGTGCTAGGCTGCCGGCTGTCCTCCTCGACAGGTCCAAGCACCTCGCCACAATACCCTGCGACCGGGAATCCGACTCCTCTAGGCCCAGACTACCGTCTGCAACCTAGACAGTTCCTTCAGGAGCCACCACTCCTGACTTCCTCTGAGCTCATCACAGCTCGAGGGCTACTTCCCAACCACTCTCCTTCAACTCTCAGACTCGACTCACTACACTCCTCACCTCCCCTTCCTGACCCCCCAGGTTGGTGACTCTATTCCACTCAAGCCGTCCACTGGTGTGTCTGGTGGGTGTGGTGCAGGGTGTATGTAGGATTTCATTTGCTGTTGGAGGCAACACCATTTAGTTAGGGACCCAGAACCAAGAGGGACTCGGAATACTGCAGGGAAGTATGTTATGTTTTAGAGAGTATATAATTCTGGTTTTCAGCTTGTGCAGTACCCTGTGACGACCTGATAGTCCAGGGGCGTCACACAAGTAGCAGCACCAACTTCCAAGATCACACCACTTATGTGGTACATACCGGCCATTAACAGTGTAGCCTTCTTACATTAGGAAAAACAAAGCCGGATTCAGGAGAACACCAGAAATGCATATTTATGGCAAGTGACAGGTCCTCTTTAAAGGGATATTTCTGTACTCAGCAGTTATCACCTATTCAATAATAACTTCTATTTCAGTGAAGTAACAATGCTAAGGTCCAAAAAGATTGCCAGAATGGGGGACCTTTGTCCTCTATTACTGCCAAAGTTAACTGAGCAATGTACTCCCCAGAGAATGAAGAGAGCAGTTTGGAGCATGCTCGACAATCAATACAATCAGACGTTCTGTTCTGTGATCTGTCGGGAACTCAGTGGTCAAAATACCAACTAGTCTGAAGTGAAAAATGCAGGGAAGAGGTGCTCACAGGAGCGGAGCCCCTATTTTCAGCAAATTGGTGTCACGGGTGTGTCACATATGACAGAGTCATGCAGTTTCTGGAAATAGAAGGTCGCAGTGTTTGGCTGCGTAGAATGCTCCCAGACTTTCCATTGTTCTTGATGTCAGTATTCATTGGTATAGGTAGCTTTCCTGCGGGATTCATCTCTCTCCCTTTTGGACTCCGCAGGAGCTTGACTTCCACCCAGCTGTTGATTATCAGTATTCCTTTGTTGTTTAAATACCCCTTCCTTCCTTTCGACTGTGCTGGTTATATTTTCAGTTCCTTCAAGCCGACGTCGCAAGCAGGTGGCTTGTACTCTTTTCTGTTCTATCGTTGCTGAAAACTTTGCTGAACTTCTATCTAAGACATCTGCATATAAGTAGTTCATGCTTTTCCCCGTGTGTCCTTTTTGTATCTTCTATTTAGTGGGGTTGACGAAGAGGTCATTCCATCCATTCCATATTAAGGCCCAGCAGTAGGGATACCTAGGGTCAGGTATCCGGCTTGGCACATAGGTGTGGAATCTATCTAGGGTCGTGAGGGACCCCAGGGACCAGCAGTAGGTTCAGTCATGGGTCACCATCTCCTCTTTCCATAGAAGCAGTGTTTCCCTTCCCTTTCACTGTGCGCTTCGTAGTTCCCCGTACCTAGCGGGACAATTGGTCATCACGGTCAAACAGTCACTGATCCAAGATGGTACTGTTTGATGGTACTGAAAATAATTGCAAGATACAAGTTCAGTGTTGTACTTGGAGTTCAACCGTCTTTTCCTTGGAACCACACAAATTGGATGAGGATTTGTAAACTTTAAGGCAGGGGTCACCAACCTGTGGCTCAGGAGCCACAAATGGCTCTCAAGTCCATGTTGTGTGGCTTGCGGCTGTCTGCCAGCTTTTTGCATTAGCACCTGGTCTAGCAAACAACCAAGAAGAGCAGGTCTCAAATTTTGTGGGTAGCCCTGCACAAAAGAGCAGATTAGGATGCCCAGATACTGGCCTTGGGTGTTTGGAGATAAATTAAGCATGCTAAGCTGGAGACAGGATGATACTACCGGTAAGGCCGAAGTGACACTTGCGAGTGACTTGCATCGCATCACCCAGCATGGCCGCACACACTCCAGACAGAAGCATCTAAGCTGCATCGAAATACATGCAGCTGACCCGCTCCTGTCGGGAGAGCTTGTGGCCATGCCAGGTAATGAGATGTAAGACTCACGTGAGTCACTTGCAAGTGTCACTCCAGCCTCAGTGGAAGTGCTGGAAGTGTACTGCCCCGCGGGCTCGGCCGGCTGCCGAGCCACTCGGATCCGTTACTCGTCGGTGGGTGGCTCGAGCTCTCCACGGACCCGGGGGTCACGTCGCTCTGAAAAGGGGGGTTTGGCGCTACACGCAGGGACTTCGGTGGGGAGTTCCACCTTTGTAGGAGATTTAAATTTGTGATGCCACCCACGGGTTGTGGTGAATAGATGGGCACCACTGCTGCTGTTGACTAGGCCTCCCGGGGACGGTGTTGCGCAGCCTGGTGTTGACCCCCCTCCGTGGGTAGGGGAGTGATGGTCCCGGGGGCCCGAGGGAGGTGCTGAGGCAGGGAAATGGATGGTGCTGGTGACTCGCCCACCCCAGCTATGGGACACCTGGTGCCGGGCCGGACTAGTCCGGGGGTCGTCAGTGGTGGCAGGGCCCGACTCCGTGGCCCTGGTGGGTGTCAATTAAATATGGCTGGTGAATAAAGTTTATGGTTGTCGTGACGCCACCTGTGGTTTGCAGCTATTAAGCCGCCGCTGCTGTATGGGGCCTCCGGGGCTGATGGTATGGCAGCTTGGATGGTCCTGCTCCCCACAGGTGGAGCGGTACCCAGGGGCAACAGTTGGTGCTTGTGAGAGTCTATGGTGTGATGTTGTGTGAATAATACGGTGCAGGACCGACAGGCAGTGAAAGAAACAGGCACAAACAGTAGTCTCTTTACCTTCTCCTCTTTTACTTGGCAAACAGTTAGTCCTGGGAGACCGTTACAGGTGGTAGAGGGCTCCGGCCGGCCTGGAAGTAACTGAGGTATCTTTTTGGCCAGATGAGTGTGAGGCCTACTCCTGTTCTTTCCTTACTGTTATAGGACCCTGCTCTCTGGATTGGCAATGGCCCTCTTGCTGCTGGGACCGGTGGTTCGTCCCTTTTTCTGTGTGGTAGGCTGCGCAGGCCCTCTCTGGTGCTTCTCTGCTGGAGTCCACACCGGGCCCTTGGGATGCAGCTGTACCTTCAGATTGCTTTTGGGCCAGGGGGCTTGCAGCTCTCCTGCCCTCCGGATTCGGCTACCAGGGAAGGATTTTACACCCTGACAACCACAGACTCCGATGTCCGAGTCTCTTCTCTGCCTCTCTGCTCCTCCTGCTTCACTGGGCCAAGCTACTCCAGCTCCAGGCCCCAGTCCGCAGGACAGCACTACTCTGCGTCTGCTTTCTCTGCTTTCTCTCTACAGACTCACCACTAACTCCTCCCTCAGGTCAGACTTAAGGAATTCTCCCTGGAACTACAGGTTCAGAGCTCCCCCTGCTGGCCTGAGGGAGAAACTGCGTTGGATGGTAAACTTACTGGCCAATAGACCTCCCAATTACCTCCAGGCTCAGCATTAACCCTTTGGAGGGGCAATGCTGTAGTGGCGACAAGGTCCTGGTTGGTGCGGTGCGGCGCGGTGCGCGGCCCGAAGGCACTGGTGTACTCACTATGATACAAACCAAACGGGATGATGGACGGTGCCCGCAGCCGGCTGCAGCTTCCCCTTAACAGGTTGGTGGTTTCCGCCTTTCTCCTGCACCTCCTTAGTATGGATGGTATGACTCCTATGCCCAAGCAACGGTAGTCCGCTCCCCGGCTTGCTGGATGTCGGGAGAGCCCTGTTTGCCCGCAGACGCTGGCCCTTTGAGTCTCTATGCCTTGGCGGTGGCTTTACCCTAATGGTTGGGCTGTTGTCTTCAGTCGGGTCTTGTGTGGGAAAGGTCCTAAAGTCCAGTACTCAGTCAGTTGATTCGACTTAGCCTAGTCGTTTCTGGGCCTCGTACTAGGTCTGTGTACCCCTCCTGGTGCTCCGGTTTCCAATCGGTTCCCCGGTTCGGTACCGGCGGGCCACCGCCCGACATCGGTCCCTACGGTTCCACCGGCTGCTGTAATCCCAGCTCCTGCAGGTGGCCACCACCGTCTGCCTCCTTGACAGAGGTGACTGGGCTCCGACCCAGACACCTGGTAGACTATGGCAGGCCTGGTCACAGGTCTGCCCTTGAACTTGACTACTCCCGTCCACTGTCAAAGCGAATCTACCTAGAACTACTGTTTTTCCCGCCTCCAGGCCTGTGAACTCCTCGGTGGGTGGAGCCAACCGCCTGGCTCCACCCCCCTGGTGTGGACATCAAACCTGCAGGGAGGTGACAAGGGTTTTGAAGTTTGGCTGCTGTCACCTTTTTAGGGAGGGTGTGTGTGCATGGGACTACCTGGGACGACCTGACTAGTCCAGAGCGTCACATTCCCCCTTGGTTTAATTGTGACTGGAAAAAGATAAAAACATTTCAAAACATTACGCATTTTTTTTAAATCTTCCCTTACGGGAGGCACCTTCTTCAACGTTGCAAAACATATAACATTTTTATTAATGCGGGAACGGAACCGGGTCCTTCAATCACCCACCCAAACAAACCTTGCCTTGATGTTGCCCCTAAGAAATGGGCAGCGCCCCTTTTCCCCAGTCCAGGAACGGGCCAGGTGTTGTTTAACGGGATGGGTGCAGGGTTTCACGCCTGGTTGTCTCTCAGAGGCCCCACTTCCAGGGGACCCCTGGTCCAGAGGATCGCCACCGGTTGCGTTGGTGACGGGCCTCGGCCATCTGTTTCCCGCAGGCCCATCCTCCAGTCGGCCTCTCCGGAGGTCGTGAAATGGGAAGGTCGGTTAAAAGGGGGTTATTTACAAGCCCAATAGTTTTTGGGTTGGCCTGCAAGTTCTTGGCCTTGTCTTTGTTAAAACAGGGGCAAAACAAAAGTAGGGTCCCAACGGGGACTGTTTTCAATTTGGTTTCGCTGCCTTTACTCCTGCTGCTCCTCGTATTCCTCCTCCAGCACGGCATCAGGACTGTATGGCGGGGGAGGGGACTGGGTGTGCCTGCGGGTACTGCTGCTCACCCTTCTCTTCACGTTGAGGGCAAACCAGCCCCTCTCCCCGCAATGCCGGGTGTAGGTGACGAGCTCACCGGGCTGCAGGTCACGGTCCGGATGGCCCATCGGCAGGTGAGGGTTGACGTCCCGCCGAGAGACGAAAATTTCGGCCTCCAGGCCCGGTTCAAAGATGAACCCCCATCCATTCTGGGGGTCAAACCGGCGGACCTGGCCCTCGTAGGTTGGGCCCCGCACTCTGTAGGTGGCACTCCGGAGATTCTCCTTCTCTCGGATTGTACGGACCAGCACCTCGGCCTTTTGTTTCTCCCGGGCAGCGATTTCCCGGCCCAGCTGGCGCTGCTGCCGCTCCCAGTACGGGGCTTGCTCCCTCTGCACGGGGGTTGGGCCCAGCCGGAGCTCCCCCGTGCCGGCCACGACTGGCAACTTCGATACTGGGGAGCCCCGCTGTGTCATGGCCTGCTGTGCTGCCTCACAGCAACAACCCTGCGCTGCCTTAGCCAAGGCCTGGGGTCGGGAAGCGGCCAGCTTTACCTGCTGGGCGGGTCTCCGGTTTGCGATGGCCTCCCTCTTGGCCGGGTGGACTGCCGGGGCCGGGGTCTCTCTGGGCGTCCCTTTCTCCGGGACTGGCGGGACTACATCCGGGGCGGGCACCTTCCAGGGTAGCGGGGTCGGTGCGGGTCGAGCATACGGCCGTCCGCGAGCCGCGTCTACAGGTGGGTCATCACGGGCAGTTGGGGCGGGTTCAACCGCCGGTGTCAGGGGCGGCAGGCCGAGCGGGGGGGGCAGCTGCAACTGAAACGGGCCGTGGAGGAGGCGACAGGGGAAGCGGGGGCAGACCGGGTCCCTCAGCCGCAGCGACCGGTCCCTCAAGGACATAGGGGCGTGGGTCGCTCACCCTCTCCTCCAAATTAGTCTCCATCTCACATGCCCGCACAGCCGAAGCTATCTCCCCCATTTCGGTTGCCCACAGCTCCATTAGGTACCTCACCTGCACTTGCAGACGGCAACACATGAGAGTCGTCCGGGCTTCCACCCATGCCGCTGTTCCGGGCGTGGGCTCCGGGAATTCAGGCTTCTCTGACGGGGTGGACATGTTGCAGCTTGTTTGTCCAGGAACCAGATGGGTGTCAGAGTCCTGGAGTCCCTGCCCTTTATCTCCTCAGTCACATGAGGCAGAATCTTCACCCGCCCCCCCCCCCCCCCTTGGTCTTTTCGGGGCACTTCACTTGCTTTCTGCACTGCTCTGCTCTCAGGGGGCGGGGATTCACTTTGGCGCCCTTTCGGCTTGGAGTAGACGGCTTGGGCGGGAAACTTCGCGCCACAGGAAGGCGACAAGATGGCGGATTCTGCAATTTTTCAACGGGGACTCCGCTGACGATAACTTCAAGGCGCACTTCCACAGGTAAGTGGATGGTTCAATCCTGTTCGTGATGCCAGAAGAGTCGAAGTGTACCGCCCCGCGGGCTCAGCCGGCTGCCGAGCCGCTCGGATCCGTACTCATCGGTGGGTGGCTCGAGCTCTCCACGGACCCGGGGTTCACATCGCTCTGAAAAGGGGGGTTTGGCGCTACACACAGGGACTTCGTTGGGGAGTTCCACGGCCGGAGCCGCGGTGGTTTGTAGGAGATTTAAGTTCGTGATGCCACCCACGGGTTGTGGTGAATAGATGGACTCCACCGTTGCCGTTGACTAGGCCTCCCGGGGACGGTGTTGCGCATCCTGGTGTTGACCCCCTCCGTGGGTAGCGATGGTCCCGGGGGCCCGAGGGAGATGCTGAGGCGTGGGAGCAGGTGCGTGCTGGGTGCTGATGCTGTGCGGCACGGTGCGTGGCCCGAAGGCACTGGTGTACTCACTATGATACAACACACTGGAGTCTCTGGTAAACCAAATGGGATGATGGACGGTGCCCGCAGCCGGCTGCAGCTTCCCCTTAACAGGTTGGTGGTTTCCGCCTTTCTCCTGCACCTCCTTAGTATGGATATTATGACTCCTATGCCCAAGCAACAGTAGTCCGCTCCCCGGCTTGCTGGGTGTCGGGAGAGCCCTGTTTGCCCGCAGACGCTGGCCCCTTGGGCCTGTGAACTTCTCGGTGGGTGGAGCCAACCACCTGGCTCAACCCCCCTGGTGTGGACATCAAACCTGGAGGGAGGTGACAAGCGTTTTGAAGTTTGGCTGCTGTCACCTTTTTAGGGAGGGGGTGTGTGTGCATGGGACTACCTGGGACGACCTGACTAGTCCAGGGTGTCACAGAAGCTTTATGTGACACTGAGGTTTGAGCACTTGATGTGCGAATACTGAATTGGGGTATTATTGGAACCCCAGGATCTTGGTGTACTTTGGCTATCATCATACATAATAAGGGCTCTGGGTGACCCTTGTGTGAGTGGGTGGGACCTGGATGTGGCTCGCGAGCCTGTCTCAGAGCTGAATGTAGCTGTCAAGGTCAGCAAGGTTGGGGACCACTGCTTGAGGGTATGGTTTAGTCAAATAGTGGCACAATGCAGATGTTTAATTTCTGCAAAATTGTGATTTTTTTTTTTTTTTTGGGGGGGGGGTGAAAATGTTATCAATAAACTGTACATTTGAGAGCAGACTGTAATGTGCAGACTGGTCATACTTTACCCTCTCACAGACAAGCCAAAAATAGAGCGAGTGAGCACAGGCGGCACAGACTGCACCGCTATTTAAAGCCGCTAGAATCTCTGATTAAACCTCCCGCTGGTTTAATAAAATACCTGCAGCACATCAGGAGAGCACGAGGTCGGAGATGCACTCTGCTCAGCCTCCCGCTGTCAAGAGAAATCTGCTCCAGAGCTAAAAAAAAAATACCAAAACACGCAGCTTCCATTTCACGCTTAATGGCTAGTAATGCACTGCGCATCTGAAGACCTGAAGATTACACCCAAGAAACGAGTCTACGTGTTCTGCAGCTTCTGGAAAACTGATTGTTCACATAACAATCCACAGGCAGGGTGACATATACCCCGATGTTTGGATATATTATTATTATTATTAGAAAAAATATTTCAGAAAGGAAAGATGAATGAGGAAACTACTGTATGAAAACTCTCTTCTATATTAGAACATGGTTTAAAGCAGCCGCATCGGCTCATGAAAGTGTGACGCCCCTGGACTATCAGGTCGTCACAGGGTATTGCACAAGCTGCCCTTCCTTGTAGTATTCCGCCTCCCTCTTGGTTCTGGGTCCCTATCTAAATGGTGTTGCCTCCAACAGCAAATCAAATCCTAGATACACCCTGCACCACACCCACCAGACATACCAGTGGACGGCTTGAGTGGAATAGAGTCGCCCACCTGAGGGGTCAGGGAGTGGAGGTGAGGAGTGTAGTCAGGTTGTGAGTGGAGAGAGAGTTGGGAAGTAACCCTCGAGCTGTGAGGAGATCAGAAGAGGTCAGGAGTGGTGGCTCCTGGAAGAGCTGTCTAGGTTGCAGACGGTGGTCTGGGCCTAGAGGAGTCGGACCCCCGGCCGCAGGGGATTGTGGCAAGGTGCCTGGGCCTGTCGAGGAGGACAGCCGGCAGCCTAGCACTGTCACCAGTCCGGGACCGAAGGCCCTAGGTCGGGCAGTAGCTTCAGGCAACCCGACAATTCATCTGAGGAGAACGGAGCCTTTATGATCTGTTCCCACCCGCTCCACAATCGGGGCACTAGCGCAACGAGGGGGATAGGACTTTCCAATCCAAAATGGTCCAAAAAATCCCAAGCGTGAGCCCTGAGAGCAAGCTTCCACACTTAGCCATAGTGGGGAGCGGGGCCTGGCTAGTTCCATGCTACTGGGCCACCAAGTTGAAGTCAAACTTAGTGCCAGGAGGCAGGTCACGGATCACCAGGCAACACTATTGGGGACGGGACCCAGACGAGCTTCCTTCAGCGGCAGCGGTACCCAGAGACTTGGTTTACCCAGTTGTCAGCGTCTTCTTATGAACTGAGTGAGTACGAGAGTGACCCTTGCACCCCACGGCACTCCTACACCGAGTCCTGGGGCATCCTCCCTACCCGTGGAGGGTTACGACACCTTGCTGCTCCACTTCATCACCCCGGGTACTCCCAACGGCAGCGGCGGTACTTCCAAAATTACCGTACACCACGGGTGGCATCACAAACTATATATCAGCTCCCCTGTAAATATACCCCTTACATTTGATTGACCGCACGACCCCCGGGTCCGGAGACTCTCGAGCCACAGCGAACCCGGATACAAGCAGCTCGGCTTCTTCCACGGGGGCGGCACAAAAGACGTTCCTATGATGTGTTTCCGGTATCTCCCGCACCCTTAATCATAGATACAAAGTAGCAGCTGTATAGACACATATAAATGGAACCTGTCACCAGATTTGGTGACTATAAGCTGCGGTCACCACCAGTGGGCTCTTATATACAGCATTCTAACATACTGTATATAAGAGCCCAGGTCGCTGTGTAGAATATAAAAATGACATTATAATACTCACCTAAATGGTCGGTGCTGTGCAGACTGGTTGTATGGATGTCTCTGTGACGCCCTGGACCCCAGGGGTCACAGAATAACACCACACACACCCCCCCTCCCCTGGTCAGGAACACCCGTCAAACAAAACCCTTGTTGCCGCCTCCAGGGTCTGATGTCCACACCAGGTGGGGCGGAGCCAGGTGGTTGGCCCCACCCACCGAGGAGTTCACAGGCCTGGAGGCGGGAAAAAGTAGTCAGTTTAGGGAAGTCTTAGGCTATGTGCGCACGTTGCGTTCTATTACGCAGCGTAAAATAGTCACTGCATGTGCGTCTCAGAACGCAGCCGAAAAGCTGCATTCTGAGACGCATTCGGCAGAACGCAACGTGCGCACATTCCTGCAGAATTCATGCGTTCTGGATGCTTGCTCTGCCATGGGAAAAGCATCCAGAGCGCACATTTTTGACAGTGCGGTCCCACTCGGCTCTGCTGCATCCCCATAGACTTGCAGCAGAGCCGACTGGGACCGGAATGTCAAAAAGAGCACATGGCTGGCTGCGGGAGACAGCCGCGCGATCAGAATGAACTCGGGTGAACTTCACCCGACTTCATTGTGATCGCGCGGCTCTGTCCGTGTGTCGCAGCTTGATTTGCGGTCACAGGTGAAGGACTCACCTGTGACCGCAAATCTGAGTGACTGCAGTGAGCCACGCGATCAGCGGTGCCGTCACTCACGTTACCCGCGGCCACTGCTGCAGTCCTCCACCTGAGACCTGTGGCCGCGGGTAACTTGAGAGACGTCTCCGCACACATCCCGACATTACCACCGACGTCCCCGCACACATCCCGACATCCCCGCACATATCCTGACATTACCGCCTACATCCCTGCACACATCCCGACATCCCCGAACACATCCCGACATCCCCGCACACATCCCGACATTACCGCCGACATCCCGCACACATCCCGACATTACCACCGACATCCCCGCACACATCCCGACATTACCGCCGACATCCCCGCACACATCCTGACATTACCGCCTACATCCCCGCGCACATCCCGACATCCCCGCACACATCCCGACATCCCCGCAGACATCCCCGCACACATCCTGACATTACCGCCGACATCCCCGCACACATCCTGACATTACCGCCTACATCCCCGCGCACATCCCGACATCCCCGCACACATCCCGACATCCCCGCGCACATCCCGACATCCCCGCACACATCCCGACATCCCCGCAGACATCCCCGCACATATCCTGACATCCCAGCACACATCCCGACATTACCGCCGACATCCCCGCACACATCCCGACATTACCTCTGACATCCCCGCACACATCCCGACATTACCGCCGACATCCCCGCACACATCCCGACATCCCCGCAGACATCCCCGCACACATCCCGACATTAGCGCCGACATCCCCGCACACATCCTGACATTACCGCCGACATCCCCGCAGACATCCCCGCACACATCCCGACATTACCGCCGACATCCCCGCACACAACCCGACATCCCCGCACACATCCCTACATTACCGTCGACATCCCCGCACACAACCCGACATCCCGCACACATCCCTAGATTACCGCTGACATCCCCGCACACAACCCAACATCCCCGCACACATCCCTACATTACCGCCGACATCCCCGCACACATCCCGACACTACAGCCCTTATCATCACCGCACACACACCGGCATTACCTCAGTGACGTCCCCGCTGACAGCGCGACTCACTTCAGTTTCTGCATGGAGCGGACAAGAGCGGCGGTGTTGTACTGCCGCTCCGGTCAGCGTTATGTAGCAGAGCTGGATGTGTCGCGGGACCTCGTGGATATCGCCGGACCTGGAGGTGTGTTTGGGGATTTTAATAAAGTGGTGAAAGAGGGTGGTTCTTGTCTTTTATTTCAAATAAAGGATTTTTCGGGTGTATGTGTTTATTTACTTTCACCAGGTTAATCATTGGGGGTGTCTCATAGACGCCTGCAACGATTAACTAGGACTTAGTGGCAGCTATGGGCTGCTGCCATTAACTCCTTATTACCCAGATTGCCACCGCACCAGGGCAGTTCTGGATGAGCCGGGTACAGTCCCGGGACTGTCACATCTAATCCATGTGGCAATTCCGGGCGGCTGCTGGCTGATATTTTTAGGCTGGGGGCGCCCCATAACGTGGGGCTCCCCATCCTGAGAATACGTTTAATCCAAAAAATAGCTTAGAAGTACAAACGTGAAAAAATTAAAGCAAAAAACTCCTAAAATTCCAATTCTTTATTATTGTAGTCTTAAAAAGGGAGAAATCCCAACATCCAATTTATAATATAGATATTAAAAAGTACAGGGGAGGGGCCTTAATATTTAAGACTCTTAAAAGAATACCAGCCTTCAGCCATGTGGCTTTACCCTGGCTGGTATCAAAATTGGGGGGGACCGCACGCCGTTTTTTTTTAATTATTTATTTATTTATTTTACTGCACTACATAGACCCGCCCACCGGCAGCTGTGATTGGTTGCAGTGAGACAGCTGTCACTCAGCATGGGGGCGTGTCTGACTGCAACCAATCATAGGCTCCGATGGGCGGGGGAAGTAGGAAATACGAGATTGAATAATGGGCGGCCGGCATTTTCAAAAGCAGGAGAAGCCGCCGGAGCAGTGTGACAGCTGTGCAGCTGATCGGTGAGTATGAGAGAGTGGGGAGAGAGATAGACCGATAGAGAGAGACCGACCGACAGGGAGACACAGAGACCGACATTACAACCAATACGCACAAAAGAAGTGACATGTCACTTCTTAGAACGCGCGCTTCGGGCAGCAGCCAAAGCGCTGCGCTCTAATACGCCACGTGCGCACGGCTCCTGCATAATCTTCATAGATTATGCTGGGGACGCAGGACGCATGCAGTTACGCCGCGGTGCAGATCGCAGCGTAACTGCATGTAAATACGCAACGTGCGCACATAGCCTTAGTTTTGGAGTTGGAGTGGAGCGGTGGAAGTGAGAGGAGCAGGAACTGTGAGTGTCTGGGTTGGAGCCCAGGCACTATCAGCAAGGTCGGCAGATGGTGGTGGCCGTCTGCAGGAGTTGGTGGAGGTCTGCGGAACCGTAGGACCGGGGTCGGGCAGTGGCCCGCCGGTACCGAACCGGGGAGCGGATTGAAGCCAAGCACCAAGGCAGGGTACTCAGACCCCGACTAGGCTTGGAAGCCGCCGTAACGGTCAAATTCTCTAATTGCGGTCTGGACCTCAGGGGTTCATTCCCAACCAAGTACCGTCAGAAGGCAACAGCCCAACCCGTCCAGATAAGAGCCACCGCCAACGGCCAGAGATCCAAGGGCCAGCTCCTGCGGGCAAAAGGGGCTCTCCCGACACGTACAAGCCGGGGAGCGGACCACCCGTGGGAATCCATAGGGGTCAAACACTTACACATAGGTGCAGGGAACGACAGCCACCATCAACCCGTCCGGGGAGAGTGAAGACACCGCAGCCGACTGCGGGCCCCGTCCATCCAGCCGTTTGGTTTACCAGAGACTCTGTTCTTGTCTACCTGAGTGAGTACACCAGTGCCATCCGGCACCGCGCTGCACCGTAACACTGCCCCCGCGTCCACGCTGCCTCCCCGCATCGGCACCTGCACCTATCCCCTACTCATTAACCCCCATCCGGGGCCCCGGGACCAACAGCCCCTACCCACGGAGGGGCCAACACCTCAGCTGCTCTCCGCCATCGCTCCCGGGAACCCCTGTCATCAGCAGCGGTGGTGACCACCATCACCACAATCCCGTGGGTGGCGTCACAACCGACATCCCACCACCAAACCTCCCCTTTTCACTCGTGGGCGAAGAAGCGCTGCTCGAGCCCCCGGGTCCGGCCCCGTGCTCGAGCCATGGAGGAGCAGAAGCACCGGACCCGAGCGCCAGTGATTCCCAGGCGAGCGGCGTTCCCAACCCCTCCGCCCGCGATATCTCCATTCTCCGGTACCGGCGCCTCCTCTTTCGGCCATCTTTGCCATGCACATCGCCGACCATAATCTTGTGCCTGCGCAAAGACCTCATCAGCTCATGTGAGAGCAACTATGTTTTCGGCTCGGCCCGCGATGGGACAGAGTGAACTGCGCCTGCGTGAGTCGGGAATGACTCTGCACAAGCGTGAGATTTGCAAAGCAACGCGTGGATGATTATAGAGGCATCATCCACATCTATCATGAAAGGAGGACGGCGAACAAGGCCAGAAGGAGGGACAGGAGCCGAAAATGAGCACCCCCATCTGACCCGAACAGGTCATTAGCATACATGGCGGTCAGATTTTATAAAGTTATTTCTGGGGTCTGCAAGGGGAGTCAGGGAACAAGGTGCACCTTCCTAGAATGCAGCACAGGAGCCGCAGAAGGTGATATTTTTGGTTAAATAGTGGTAAAACTGGTGACAGGTTTCCTTTAAACTTGCTTTTATCACTATAATTAACTGTGGACACTTCTCCTCTGTCCACACAACTTGCTCCTCACCAAAGGTGAGTCTAGCTTTGTGATTCTCTCTGCTAATGAGAGGTTTGGTCACTGCAGAGTGGGCTTTCAGTCCAAATGCTCTTAAACATCAATACAAAAGGAAAATTGATCAGCTACTCCCCAGGCTGCTAACATGGATTGCTCATATGGGTGCGGTGCACGGAGATCCAGGCCTGTCCCTGGCTATAAAACTAATTGCATCCAAATGTGCAGAAATTGCAGCAACCACAAAAATTCCTTATCAAGACAGAAAGTTCGCAAAAACATACCTTTATTTAAACCATAAAATTATTAAAAACAAATGAGTGGCACACAGACAGATTCAATTAGCTGTTAAACGTGGTGACACTGTATGACGAGACAGATCCTTGCCCTGTCCAGTGCTGAACTGGCGAGCAATTCCAGCTGCAGTGCTGAAGCGATTACCCATGGGGATTCTCCGCATTATCCTGTCCTCTCTTGCATTTGTCTTTCGAGGGTGACCAGCCTTCTTGGGGGACTTGAAAGAGTTTGTGATGTTTTAAAGATTCAATATTCTCGAAATCACAGACTTGAAACTACCAACTTCTCTTCCTATGGCTGATAGGGTCACCCCTTTGGCCTTCATCTGGACAACCTGCTGCCGGAGGGTTTCAGTCACTTTGGAATAGCAAACCATTTTTGCAGTTAGTGCAAACTGGAAAGTTAGTCAATTTGTCAGATAAGGAAATTAGCACCAGGTTCCAGATTAACACCAATAACTTGCAGGGATCTGAAAGTGTTCTCTAATTTTGATCCGTCTTCTTTTTCATTTATCTCATTTACATTTTTATTATTTGCTTTACAATAAATTCAATTTATGGAATAAGTGAAAAATTCTGCGAGTTTCCTCATGTTAGGATATAATCACATAGGACGACACAATGACCGCAACATTTAGGAAATTGTGTGCTGTTCTCTAATTTTGATCTCCAGTGCATTTACTATGGGCCTGATTTATCAAGACATTTATCAACATTGTTAACTCCGGTCTTGATGAGGGGGCGTTCTGGAGTCAGACGATCCTGATTCATGAGAAGGTGACCATTCTGTAGCATCTGATGAGTGGTGGGCACCTCTGTGATCTACACCACAAATGTCACTTCAGTCATATATTTGGTGTGATTTCTGGAGTAGGGAATGCCACAGCTTGTCATGAATTAGACCCCACCCTAGTCCGTCCGAGCTCTGGCCATTTTGTAAAAACTGTGAGAAACTGGAATGCAAATGCTAAAAGTCACAATATTAAGGTGTAACCCTGATCTAAACCTAAATATTACAACCTTTCAAAACATTTACACACAAATTCTGGTACGAAAGCTTTGATGAATCGAGCTCAGTGTGTGTATATATAGATGTGCATGTAGCAGAGCTGTGTGTGTTGTATATTATTGTGAATATAGTAGAATAGTGCGTCTATATATACATATGTAGGAGAGCTGCGTGTGTGTAAATGTGCTTATGTAGCAGAGCTGTGTCTATGTAAATATACATATGTAGCAGTATTGTGTGTATGGAAATGTGCATAAGCAGCAGAGCTGTGTGTGTAAATGCATATACAGCAGAGCTGTGTGTATGTAAATGCATATGTAGCAGAACTGTGTGTAAGTAAATGCATATGTAGCAGAACTGTGTGTAAGTAAATGTGTATATGTAGCAGAGCTGTGTGTGTGTGTATATAGTACACACTGCAGAGAAACACTAACCCTACCCCTCCACCTCTTTACGCCAATACAGTTTTAGTTAGTAGGAAAAATGTTTTTTCTATTCTCTGCTATCTTAATCCAGGGTGCATTTTATAGTAAGGTGTCTTTTATAGTCCAAAAATATTGTAATTTTAGGCTTTTTAGACAAGTGCATGATTTTCAGCTTTCTCTGTGGGCGTCTTCTTGAGGTCCATGCCCAGTTGGATAAAAATACAACATTTAAATACAATAATAATAAGTTTTATTTCTATAGCGCCAACAGATTCCGCCGCGCTTTACAATTCAGAGGGGACATGTACAGACAATATGAGACAATACAAAATAACAAAATAAGATACCAGGAGGAGTGAGGGCCCTGTTCGTAAGCTACAGTCTATGAGGAAATAGGGGAGACACAAAAGGTGAATGGGGGGAGAAAAGCTTGTCATATATGGTCCAGCATACAAGAAATACAAAGAAAAGGGGCAATATGTCAGGAAGGAAGAGACGGAGGAATAAAAGAAGCACAACAGATTCAGGAGAACAGAAGAAGCTGGGATAAAGCTAAAGCCTGCTTTACATGTTAGGATTCTGCATACGATATCGTATGCGATCGTAACCGCCCCCATCGTATGTGCGGCACGTTCAATTTTGTTGAACGTGCTGCACAAACGATTAACCCCCGTCACACGTACTTACCCGTCCATCCGTCCTCGATGTTGGCGGCGAACGTCTACTTCCTGGAGTGGGAGGGACGTTCGGCGTCACATCGAAGTCACGCGGCAGCCGGCCAATAGAAGCTAAGGGGCGAAGATGAGCGGGACGTAAACATCCCGCTCACCTCCTTCTTTCTGCATTGCTGGCCGGGAGCCACAGTACGCAGGTAAGATCTGTTCATCGTTCCCGGGGTGTCGCACAGTGCGATGTGTGCTACCCCAGGTACGATGAA
Organism: Anomaloglossus baeobatrachus; assembly: GCF_048569485.1. NCBI lineage: Eukaryota > Metazoa > Chordata > Amphibia > Anura > Aromobatidae > Anomaloglossus > Anomaloglossus baeobatrachus. Next base: position 63,710,755 of record NC_134353.1, read on the forward strand.
CAATCTGACGTTGAATCCATGAGGAATGAACGACGTGCGTGCGATGAACGTTTTACCGTTCATTCGCAATCGCATGTAGCTGTTACATGCTACAATGTACCTTACAATGCCGGATGTGCGTCACTTACGACGTGACCCCGCCGACACATTGTAAGATATATTGTAGTGTGTAAAGCGGGCTTAAGAGCAAAAAGTTGACCAATGTTTGAATTGAGGAGAATTTCTTTTTAAGGGACCTTTTCTGTGATTTTATACATTTATTTCGTCTACGTTTATACAGGGTGGTATGTTGCTGACATGATCTCCCGATGAATGAGCATTTGCTGATTGCTTCCAAGCTTACAATAATCATGAAGGAGCATTGTGCTGATTATCAGGCCTTGTATCAGAGCCTTTAGACACTTATTTCTTTCTAGGCTAATGCAAAGTTTTATAGCCACAAATAATAGAGGAGCAGGGTGAAACTTCAGTGCATGTAATCATATATTGACGGTATATCATTGTAGAAGAGCTGAAGTGATTAAATTAGGCCTGATATTGCATTTCAAGACCATTATACATTGAGTCGGGTATGTTTGAGAAATGTTATATAAATGTATCGCCCAGGGAAGGGGGTACTCCGTCCCGGGCGGTTGCAAATGGGAATGCCACTTTGGTGGCCATTGCCTGGTCCCGTGCCCTGGGGCCTCTTTTGTAAAGGGAGTATTTACAGGGGAGATAAGAGTTTTGCCATGTGACGCCACCTGCAGGTTGCGGTTAAGGATGGAGAACCGCTGCTGCTGAATGTGGGTACTCCCAGGGCTGGTGGTGATTGCAGCAATGGTGTTAGGTCCTCCGCAGGTAGGGCCATGCCTGGGAGATGTAGCGGGGGTAATAACGGAGACCACACTGGGTTGTCTTTAACAGTCTTTACTCACTGTGGACCCAGAGGTTGTTGGTTCAGGTCCCTTGGAGGACCAGTGCCAATGTAGGGACCCAGGCTGCTCTGTCTCAGTTAATTGGGTGCCCGTAGCATGGAGCGTTTGGGAACCCCAACTGTCCCTTTTGGGGTACAGTCTCCTTCTCCGTATGGCAGGCAGTGCGGACCCTGCGGGGAGGTAAGTGTCTGAACCCCGATCCTAGTTTACTGCTGATGCCCCCAGATTATTTGGTTCGGTGAAGCCCGTGAAGGTGTCCTCACCGGGCAGGTATTTATCAAACCGTTTGAAACTGACGCTTGACCTAGGGCCCTGTGCTTGCTCCGGTCCCAGCGGTATCTCTGGTACCCATCCTGGCAACCTCTCTCCTGTGCCCCTGGGTCACCGTTACGCGGACCCAGCTCAGGCACGTCCGCACACCTCTTCCGTGTGCTACACTCTCTCAACCAACTACTGACTGACTGCTGCCCCCTCCCACCAGGCTGGCTAAACCCAGGGACTCATTCCCATGGCGACCATCCCCTTACATGGCTAAACCTCCATGCCCAGTGTGGAGTGGAGAGCTAGGATTTTGGTCGTGTTTCGGTGGTATCGGCACTGGTACCCAGATCCCAGGGGGTAGGTCTTGCATCCCCAAGAGGGGAGCGCTACATATATATTCATATATTTTTTAACACATAGATTCTTAACACACACTCTCATATATATATATATATATATATATATATATATATATGAGTGTGTGTTAAAAATCTATGGTCGGGGACGACCTTATTTAAGTGGGGAGGTAATTTGCCCATTTTCTGTCTTGCACTGATGCACGAGTTTGGCTTCACATAGACAATGTATAAATTGCATAGAAAACATTCTTCTTAAAGAATTTAGCTGTTTTCTTGATACCGGAGCATGTGAGCTGAACCAGGAAATAATTTCAGTTCATTAAGTCCTAAATGATTGCAATCCTGGTCTTAATTTTCATGGGGAAAGTAACTTTGTGAGGATTTAACTCCCCAGGGTTCGAAGCTACAAAGTGATTATAAAGTAAAGTAGATTAAGCCTTCTAATGAGAGAAAAGAAAACAATATAAACATCCTAAAGTCTACTTTATAAATCCTTAAAGGGGTAGTGCACTTTTATCTTTTAAATTTGAGAATACAAACATTTATATGTATGTATTTATGGCTAAAGAAAAATATTTTTCAATTAGGTTTCATTACAGAATTTTTGCACCATTTGACTTTTACATTCAACTTCGATTTGATCAGTGTTTATATGTAGAAGCTATCTTCAGGAAGGCTGGACTTGCCAAAAAAGAAGAAGGAATCAAAATTGCTTAAATACACAGATGATCCAACATTGATAGCAACAAGCGTAGATGGAATGAAAGACATATTACGGAGTGTCAAGATGGAGAACATGGGACTTCTGCTCAACACAGAGAAGACAAAGATATTGACTACTGTCAGGTATGACCAGGACACATTTGAGATGGAAGGCGACGAATTGGAGGTTGGAAAGGTCTTTACCCTACTCGGATCAATGATCACTCAAAATGCACTGATGACACTGGAAGCCTACAGAAGAATAGCTGTGGGCAAATCAGCAATGAAGTGACTGGACAAGATCATCAAATCGAGGAACATTTCACTGTTGATGAAGACAGAGCTCCTACAAAGTTTGGTCTTTTGTGTAGTCCCATATGAATGTGAAACCTGAACGATAAAGAAACAAGACAGAAGAAGAATCAACACCTTCGAAATTTGATGCTAAGGATGTTATCAATACCATGGATGGCAGAAGAACAAACAAATACATTTTGGAACAAAACAAGCCAGACATGTCACTTGAAACAAGGATCACCAAGCTATCACTTGCCTACATACAAAGAGAGCAATCACTGAAGAAGGACATCATGGTCAAAAAAATAGAAGAAACGAGGCAAAGAGGAAGACTGGTAACCCGATGGCTTGACTCCATCAAGATAACGACAAAGAAAGACCCTGGTGGACCTTTCTAGACAATGAATACCCTGGTAGATCTATTTAGGCAACGAAGACCCTGGGGGACCTATCTAGGCTGCACAAGATCCTTCTTCCTACAGAGTGTTCATCCATCAAGTCACCATGGCTCAAGATGGAGCTGAAGAGGGTTAAATAAATTGGAGAGGAGCTCATGAAAACATCTACCAACTCCTGCTTAATGATACTGAACTCGATGATGAATTCTCAGTTAATTTATTCTGCAGCCAGCAATAGATAATGCAACAAACGGAGGATTTAGGAGACCAACAAGGCAGAATTCGTAATGAAAACCAATTGCAAAAATGGTGTGTAAAGCATTTTTGACACGATTAACGAGCGCAAAAGTGTCGTAATCGTATCATCGGTGTAGCGTCGGTCATTTCCATGAATTGGGAATGACCAATGTAACGATGTTGCTCCTCGTTCCTGCGGCAGCATACATTGCTGTGTGTGAAGCCGCAGGAGCGAGGAACATCTTCTACCTGCATCCACCGGCAATGCGGAAGGAAGGAGGTGGGCAGGATGTTTACGTCCCACTCATCTCCGCCCCTCCGCTTCTATTGGCTGCCTGCCGTGTGACGTCGCTATGACGCCGCACGACCCGCCCCCTTAATAAGGAGGCGGGTCGCTGGCCAGAGCGACGTCGCAGGGCAGGTGAGTGATGTGAATGTGAAGCTGGCGTAGCGATAATGTTCGCTACGCCAGCTATCACCATGATATTGCAGCTGCGTCGGGGGCGGGGACTATCGCACACGGCATCGCAGCATCGGCTTGCGATGTCGTAGTGTGCAAAGGGCCCCTTACTCACCGTAACTCTGTCTGTTTTGGGATCTATGATTCTATATCCTTTGCAATTTTCACTATATCCAACAAATCTTCCTTTTATGGATCTGTTTTAACGTTTGGAATGTTTTTCTGTTGGAAGAAATACAAAAACTTTACATCCAAAAACTCTTAAATGATTCACACTTGGTTTCTTACCCTGACACAGTTCATATGGGGTTTTTTTCAGTTTTCTAGAAAAAAGTCTGTTTTGTAGATAAGTAGCTGTCATTGCTGCTTCACCCCAATATTTCTCTGGTAGTTTCGAATCTGTTAGCATACATCTTATCATTTCAGTCAGAGTTCTGTTTTTCCTTTCTGCTACCCCATTTAGTTCAGGTGTGTATGGAACAGCCTTTTGATGCTCTATACCATTTTGTCTTAAGTAGCTTTCTATTTCGTGTCCTGTGAATTCACCTCCATTATCACTTCTAATGTCAGTTGGCTTCCTCTGAAACTTATTTGACTTTGTCACGTATGTGGAGACACGGGGCTCAGTGGGTGCTCTCGTCCACTAAAACTCGCTGCCTTTAGAAAGACAGCGTGGCTCAGGGCTTATCCCAACTGAACGCCGGCCTCCTTAACCGTGGGCGTAACACTACTCAGACAACAGGGTGAGGGAACCGTAATAATTAGACTTTATTGGATCCCCAAACAATTAACGGCACATAACACATAACCAGCAAAACACAAATGTAACAGGCAACAGAGTCTCACCCTTCCGCTGGCTCACCAGGGATTTAGAATGTCCATGCCTCAGAGGTTCCAGGGCTATTTACTCCAATCCAGCAGCACCCCGCTTTTGGCGAGCACCCACCGAGAAAGGAATAATGCCAGATTCAGGAAGCTGTCTGAGGTCTGCAAAGTCTGTAACAGGTGATTGAACTGTCCCAACCTGAGTGTCCTCCTTAGGTAGTCCTGGTATGATGTTACAATCCTGGCAGCCGGAGTCGAAATCCCTAGGCTGTGGATATGGTCTCCAACCGGAACCGGAGTCCCTAGATTGAAGCCATAAGATATCCTGATCCTCTAGTCAGCTCCTGAGAGCTTAGACTGGATCCATCAGCATCCATCAACAACGCCTGGTGGCTTAAAGAAATCCCTTTTATAGCCACAGCCTTCCACTTGGATACACTGCGTCCTCATCGATTGGTTGGACAAGATCGCCTCTCCCATTGGATGAATCTCAAGCTGCATGGACAATGTTCATTTAAATGATGTGCATAGAAAGACTGAAGATATCTACATGAAGTCTGCAAGTCACAGACTAGACAATGGCTACTAAGGTAATCACATTAGCAATACACAATTACGTTACAATGGTTACTGGAAGAGTCTGGAGAACAATACGTCTGGCTTTCAGTGGCCAACACAATTACATGAGTCAACAAGAGTCTTGTAGAAACAATGAGGGACTTATCCCCCGTCTATAAACAATCTATCATCCTGTCTGGCTGAATTTTAAGAAACTTTAACCCATGAGAGTCCATGTCGTCACAACGTAGTCTACTAATTTATTGAAAACTTCACTTTTGTTGTTGATCAAGTATGTGACCGTGTATCTTGAGTAGTCATCTATAAAAGTCACTATATATCTATTGCCTCCTGATGTAGTCACTTTCATGAGTCCACATTCGTCAATATGCACCAAATCAAGTGGTCTTGTGCTTTTCGTCTCACTTTCTTTAGGTATAACTATTCTTATAGCTTTAGATTTTATACAACATTCACATCTTACGGTAATTGAGCAATCAGATATCAATAGATTCTTTGTCAATTTTTTCTTTTATAGCTCTATTATACTTTCAGCATGTCTATGTACTAGACGTCTATGCCACATGTGAATACAATTCTTGTGATCATGTGTACACAACTTCATCTGTACCTTTAATGTGTCTAGATGATATAATTGTTCATCTGCCTTGACATTGGTTATTATCTTATTTCCCGCTAGAATTGTACATTCATCATCTTTAAATTTTGAAGTAAGTCCTTTAGCTGTTAGATGTTTTACAGATAACAATCCTCCTTCTAATCCTGGAACATATAACACATCCTGCACAAGTACTGTAGACGTATTTTTGAATCAAGCCCAAACTTATTAGAACAGTTTAACATACTTTGTCCAATACCTTCCACAGTTATTCTGCTCCCATCTGCAAGATAAATGGCTTCCTTCTTATTTAAATCAAGTTCAGTAAAGAAACTTTTATTACTTGTCATATGACTTGTTGCTCCTGAGTCAATAAACAAACCTGATGATGATTTCTTATCAGCTACTTTAAATGTGCCATTCCAATTATTTACACATGAATCAGAAATTTTGTTTTTCACCTTCTGTGTATTCTCTTTATGGTGTAATTTCTGTTGTTCTGCTCTCCATATAGTACAGTCTTTCTTTAAATGTCCCTTTTTCTTACATCTGAAACATTCTCTTGTCTCTTTATTATAGGGTCTTTTTGATTCGGTAGCTTTAAGAGCATTTCCACCATCTTTTTCAGTAGAATCATTTTTTTGCTCTTTCCTTCTTTGATATTCATCTATGAGTCTGGTCTTCACAAACTCTAATGTAATGTCTGCTTCAGGTCTTGTCTCTAGTGCGTTTATTAAAGCAGTGTATGAATCTGGTAAACTGCAGAATAATATTGCTGCTATGTGGCTATCCTTAATATGTTTACCAATTGATCTCAGCTGTGATATCACTTCCATCATGGAGAATATATGCTCCTGCATGTCATTGTCTGCACTCAGTCTTATGCTGTAAAGCTTTCTTAGCAGAAATAACTTATGATTTAAGCTGGGTCTTTCATGTAGCTTTCTTAATGCTTTCCACATTCCCTGTGCTGTATTCTCATTCCTTATGTGGATTAATTGAGACTCTTCCACTAATAGGCTGATAGTAGCTCTTGCTTGTCTATTGTTCTTATCCCATGTCTGATTATTATCATTGGATCTATCTGTAGTGATTACTTCCCATAAATCATCTTTAGACAATAACATCTCCACTTTGAACTTCCATAACTGATAATTCTCATTATTTAGCTTAGCCACTGTGGGTTTTGGTTCTGTGCTACACATCATCATCTTTAACTTGTCTAACTTGTTTGGAGAGAATTGTTCTGAAGAATTCTAATGCATTCATCAGTGTATTGCTGAGCTTTCTGGTGTCCTGGGTGTCTGGGATCTTTGGTGTCTGGGATCTTGGTGTCTGGGAATCTTTGTGTGCCTGGGCCCATAACTTGTTACACAGCACAGCTTCCAGCTTCCCAGTTGCAGAAGAAAGTTCACAGAGCAGATTACATGGGATAACACAAGCTCTTTACTTCTGGAAGTATGAGGTAAAAGTATGTACAATCTTACAGCATTGCATCAGAAGAGAAAACGAAACTAGAAAGAAAAATAACAAGAGACTGTCTACAATACAGTGAGTAAAGAAACAGCACAACATCGCCATCTACAGGTAGATCAACATAAAGTCCTCCTTCACACAAATAAAGAAGTCCTTCAGCTGTTGTATATACCAACAACTAATACCTCAAGTTAAAAAAGATTTTTTTTTCTAAAATAAACGCATTATTCAGCACAGATACATGGACAAGGTTAATGTCGTCAGTCACATGAATAATCTATCTGTATCCAGAGTAGGAGAAATATGGCGACACAGCCCCATTACAATCTGAATATTCGGGGGGCTTTAGCGGTGTAGACCATGGTCTTTCAGTTTACAATTCTTTTCTCAGAAGTTAAACTAATGGTATAAAATAAGTTCCCGCTATAAAGTTGTTAGACGCTCGTATCATCTGCCCTTATGGAAGACCTCTAAAATCACGTCAATCATTGCTGCCTTTCAAAGAGCGAAGATATCTCTGTTTTTTTTTCTATTTTTCCGGAAAATGTTTTCGGTGTGGGGCCACGGTTTGAAGACATTACTTCACTATTTGGGCGTTTTGAAAAACCTTTACAGAATAATGTCAAACTGCGTCAAATGAAGTGTAAGAATGCAGTACAAGGCCGAGTTTTAAGTAATGAGGTTCTAGAATTGTTATATATGACGAATACACATCAAAAGAGGTGCTAGGTTTTCTATAAGCGGACCTGTCCCCAAATTGAATGTGGACAGTTTGCTCATATTTTATTCCCGCTGCTCCCGAGTATTCCATGTTTTGTTTTTGTTTGTTTAATCCGCCATATGGCTCCAGTGATATAGTTTTATTTTCTTTATCAAGGGGACATTTCTCATAGGGTCCTCTGGAGCGTGCCCTTAAGCAGTGCTGCATTATTACCCTGTTTACCACGTCCCTTGGTAAAAACCATAGAACTAATTACTAAAAAAAAGGCCCATATCTCTGAATCTGTATTGTGGAATAAAGAAAAGCCAACTGGAGCAGCGGGAGTTAAGTAAGAGCAGAAATTGACCACTTTTGACCTGATTACCAGTCTTATTTGTGAATGTTAAACCTGCTTTACACGTTGCAATTTCCACACATATGCCCCCATCGTATGTGTGGCACGTTCAATTTGTTGAACGTGCCGCACAAACGATTAACCCCCGTCACACGTACTTACCCGTCCATATGACCTCGATGTGGGCGGCGAACGTCCACTTCCTGGTGTGGGAGGGACGTTCGGCGTCACAGCGACGTCACGCGGCAGCCGGCCAATAGAAGTGGAGGGGCGGAGATGAGCGGGACGTAAACATCCCGCCCACCTCTTTCCTTCCGCATTGCCGGCTGGAGCCGTGGGAGGCAGGTAAGATCTGTTCAATGTTCCCGGGGTGTCACACACTGCGATGTGTGCTGCCTCGGGAACATTGAACAACCCGACGTGCAATTCGTCAGGATTCAACGACGTGTATGCGATGAACGTTTTTACGTTCAATCGCAATCGCACGTACCTGTCACACACTACAATGTACCTTACGATGCCGGATGTGCGTCACTTACAACGTGACCCCGCCGACACATTGTAAGATACATTGCAGCGTGTAAAGCGGGCTTAACTATCTCTATAAAGAAAACTTTGTATATTATGTATTACTATGATGGGCATTGATATAATCACTGAACATCTCTACCTTGTAAGATGGCTGTCAGACATGTAATCGATGGATGCCCCCCACTTGTAGCTCTAGTCCTCTTCTTTTGGGGATCTGCCCCTGGTTGTAAACCATAGTATGGAGATGGCGAGTAATGTTGCTTCCCTCAGGAACCCTTTATCATCTGATACCGCTCCATGTGTCTGACCAGGTAATTTATGTTACAGGGATCTCACTGGGCAACCCCTGTCTCCATCGGCCTTGGAAGGGAGTGGACAAATCGTTCCACCTGCTCCACTATCGCCGCTGGAGTGGAGCACTCCAGCTGCAGCCATTTTTGGACCAGATATAGCAAGTCAAAAATTCGTGAGCAAGGGGGTTTATCAGGATGATACTCTCAGCGGTGGACCCATTGCGTCCTAGCAGTCACACCCAGATGCGCCAATAGTTAGGTTTTTCATCTTCCATACTCTATGGTGTCCTGTAAGGCTAGGGTCATGATAGGCTTTTTGTGGCTACCCGGTTAGCTGCTTTGGCGGGAGTTTCTCCCATTCGCTAACCCTTTCAAATATGGTCAAAACGCCTTAATATCGTCACCCGGGTCATCTTCTGCATAGCTTGTCTTACCACCTTCCTGATGTAGGAATCATCATCTGGACCTGGGAGTAGGGCAATGCTATCTATCTACTACTGCTGCTGTTACGAACTCGAGCGCCTCCTCCTCCTGTTGCTGAATCTGCTCCTGCTGCTCCCACTGCTGCTGCTGTTGCATCATGCTTGCATTAACAACTTGTCCTTCTCCTGCTGGGCTTGTTGTTGTTGCAGCTGATCCTGCACCAGGTGTTTGACCTGGTCATCTATGTTGTCCACCTGTGCTTTCTAGCTTTTGGCCATCATCATCCAGGACATTCAGTCTGTCTGTAGCAATCACACGTGTTCCCTGGGAACGCTGCCCGCATTCTCCACCAGTTTGTCACAGGTTTGTCATGGGTGACAGACAGTCCTGTGGTGTCCGGCTATAGAAGGTTGTAACATTTGGTTGCACAAACTCCTCACTGACCTTCTATCATTCCTGCTTGGTTTTCATCCTTTTCCCTTTAGGACCCTGTGGCATTGTTCACACAATCACCTGGTGTTCATCAGTACTTTCTTTGTCTTTATATACCTTCACTGCCTATTACTCGGTGCTGGTGATATTTGATACATTATTATCAAGTGTTCAGTGCAAGCAGTCAGCTTGCATACATCAGGAGAATCTTGGTGGTTGTTGCAGCTTCTCTCCCTGAGACAATTACAGATAAGCTGTTTGTGATTTTCCCTTGTTTGTTATCCCTGTGTGTCCTTTAGTGCCTAGTGCGGTTGACGAAGAGCTTATCCCATCCACTCCCTACTTAGGGCCCAGATCAGGGTCAGCCTAAGGTCAGGTATCCGGCTCGGCGCATAGGTGCAGAACCTATCTAGGACAGCGAGGGAACCCAGAGCCCAGTGGTAGGCTTGGTCAGGGGTCACCATCACTCTCTTCCCTAGACACAGGGTTTCCCTTCCCTTTCCTTTCACCGTATGCCTGGTAGTTCATATCTATATCCGTATCTGCAGAGTTCGCCCACACAGGATTTCACACCAAGATCCCACAGGAGGTGTACCAACCTCCACACACAGACAGATATGAGACTACTGGTCTCCATTTTAAGATATGTACCACTCGTAAGGGTGGCGTATGTAGCAGCCAGACCCGCCAATCTCTCCGGCTGCTCATAAAATCTGGCCCTGATGCTCCTTAATAGCTCTCTTAGTACTAAGTGTAATAGAGCTTATAATCACCTCTGTGATACATACCGTACCTCTCATCGACTACATGAAGCCATCTTACAACCTTTATAATATTTGCCATTTATCTTAGGCTCATTTTCCATCTTCCAAATTAGTGCAATGCTAATGTAATGATTAAAGCTGTTGACACTGTATTTCCCTTTTTATACATGCCTCTCTGTCTCCCCTAGAAATGGAAAAAAAATATTTATAATGGTCCTATGGATTCAAATGAGTCCAGAGTTTCCATGTCATGAACAGAAATGATTTCAGCATCTCTAGAACTCTTTTCAGATTATAGTACACAGCAAAGGACATTTAGTATGGGAAAAACATACACTACTCACAAAAAGTGATATTTGGCTTTTGGTTGAACTTTCAGGATGATCCTACAAAGCCCTCGAACCTTTTCAGGTGACCTTAATGTGACCTTCAATACCCTTTTGGATGCACATGTTCAACTGTTCAATGTTTCAGGAGCTTAATGGCAAAATTCACAACAGGTGTTTAATCCATGAATCATCCAATAAATTTTGAGGTTCAATTAGAATTGGTATTAAACAGTCCTCCTCATCATGCTATTCACATTTTGACATCTTGAGACCAAGACGACCCCGAACAATTGATCAGCAGTACTGCGCCATTACAAGGCGTCAACCAGGATGCTCTATGATGGAATTGGCCAGTTAGGGTGTCACAGAGTGTCACCTGCAGGTTGTACATAGACAAAGAGAGACTAGAAGAGTCACAGAAAGGTAGAGAAGTGGATATCCGTTGGCCATATCCTACACTCATGACCGCTTTTTTGTGAACAATGGCCTTCAGAAAGTGATGATGAATGCCACGCAACTCCAGGCACATTTAAAAAAGGTGAGGAGGTGACAGGCACTCAAGGGTCACGTCAGACCATTCAAAACAGTTTACTTCAGTGTGGTCTGCATGCTAGACCCCTTCAAGGTACCTGACCACACCACCCAGCACAGGCATCATCTACACTGGACGAGGGACCTGTGGGCCTCAGTGCTGGTCACTGATGGAAGTCAATTCACACTGAGCAGAAATGATGGCCACCTAGGATGTTGGAGACGTAAAGGAGAGCTCTGTGCATCAACCGCTGTTGTCACCAAATGAGCCTACTACTGGAATAACATCATTAATCCAGTCATTGTGCCTCTGCATTAACAACTCAGGTCTAATTTCTTCTTCATGAACGATCATCCTCCAGCTCATCGAGGTTGCATCATTAGGGAACGGCTGCTGGAGACTGGGGGACCTCAGATGGAGCGGCTGCACTTTCTCCAGACCTGAATCCCATAAAAAACCTATGGGATCACCTGAGTCGCCGTATAGAGGCTCGTAACTCTCTACCAAAGAACCTCAATGACCTGAGGAACGCCCTTTAAGAAGAGTGGGATGCAAAGTTTCCACTTGTGACCAGCAGGAGATGTCGTTGTCAGCTGCAATTGATGCTCAGGGCCACATGACAATTTATTAAGACACTGACATTTTGGGGGGTATACCCACCACCGTGGTTGTCTTTTGTAAAAAAAAAATGTTTGACATCAGAAAATCACCATTGCAGCTAAACGCTCTAGTGTCATGATGAAATATCACTGCAGCATGAATGTTTTACATTTTATATAAATCTCACCCATATTCCATAATCTCACCCTAACTTTTTGTGAGTAGTGTATACTTTAAATCTGAGGTAAAACATACCAGCATCTCAAAATGATATGGACAATAGTAAAAATTAACTGATATTTTTGGTGCAAGGGCATCCATCAGTTAACCCAGGAATTCCAATTTCCCACCTTCCTCCAGATTCTTAAAACTAAACTTCTCTAGACCGTTGGCTCCTAGTGGGCGGGGGGAGAAGACCATGATCCAGCCCCTGAGGTACAATTGTATCCATTACCTTCTTATTATATGTACAATGATGTTTATTGAGTAAAGGCTACTTTACACGCTGCGATATCGGTCCCGATATTGCTAGTGTGGGTACCCGCCCCCATCTGTTGTGCGACACGGGCAAATCGCTGCCCGTGCCGCACAACATCGCCTAGACCCGTCACACATGCTTACCTGCCCGGCACTGAGCGGCCGCCCAATAGAAGCGGAGGGGCGGAGATGAGTGGCCGGAACATCCCGCCCACCTCCTTCCTTCCTCATAGCGGCCGGGAGGCAGGTAAGGAGAGGTTCCTCTTTCCTGCGGCGTCACACATAGCGATGTGTGCTGCCGCAGGAGCGACGAACTACATCGTTACTGCTGCAGTAACGATAATCGAGAATGGACCCCCGTGTCACCGATGAGCGATTTTGCACGTTTTTGCAACGAGGCAAAATCGCTCATCGGTGTCACACGCAGCAACATCGCTAATGCGGCCGGATGTGCGTCACAAATTCCGTGACCCCAACGACTCCGCATTAGCGATGTCGCAGCGTGTAAAGCCCCCATTAGCTTTTTTGCAAAAATCATCATTTGATCACAAAAGTAAAGTGGAAAACTCCTTTAAATCTATGCAGAACATATAGGGTGGCTTTACACGCTACGATATCGCTAAAGCGATCTCGTTGGGGTCACGGAATTTGTGACATCCGGCCGCTTTAGCAATGTCGTTGTGTGTGACACCTATGAGCGATTTTAAATCGTCGCAAAAACGTTCAAAATCGCTTATCGGTGACATCACCCCCTATTCCCAATTATCATAGCTGCTGCAGTAACAATGTTGTTTGTCGTTCCTGCGGCATCACACATCACTATGTGTGACACCGCAGGAACGAGGAACCTCTCCTTACCTGCGTTCACCGGAAAAGGAGGAAGGAAGGAGGTGGGCGGCATGTTCCGGCCGCTCATCTCCTCCCCTCCTTTTTTATTGGGCGGCGGTTCAGTGACGCTGCTGTGACGTCGCTATGATGCTGAACGAACTGCCCCCTTAGAAAGGAGGCGGTTCGCCGGTCACAGCGACGTCGCAGAGTAGGTATGTGCGTGTGACGCTGCCATAGCGATAATGTTCGCTACGGCTGCGATCACCACATATCGGCCGTACGACGGGGGCGGGTGCTATCACGCTCGACATCGCTAGCCGATGCTAGCAATGTCGCAGCGTGTAAAACCCGCCATAGTCTATCACTTTAGAAGGGGTATCCAGTATGATTTTAGTTGCCTCAATTTTTCTGTAAAGTTTTTCCCCCCACATTTCCAAGACAGATATTCCCAACAATTAACTAGGATATCAAATAACTAATGACAAACAGGTTTTATATACTGCACATCATAAATATGAATCCTTTGGCTCTGTAGTTATTGGGGGGTTTCTGTTCTACAATTTTCTGATAAAATTATTTTGGATCCTGTATTACACATCGAGTCCCCTTGGTATCTATTAGCACTCCTGGAACATCTTAGAAGCTTTTGGATAAAAGGGGACCTCCAGGATTCCCAGGATAGTTGTCAAGTCTTCATGGAAAGCATCGCTCTTCCCCCTTTTAAAGGACCTGTTGCCCTAAGCCATATTAGCGGGGAAAATGGCGTGTATCCTGTGTGAAATTTTGAAAAGTAGTTGATGTGTGTTACAGACTGGTGCGTGTTACTGACAAGTAGGCACCCCAATGTGGAGTCTATGGATATCCTGTAGCAGTCTCTACATTACACCCTTAAGGCCCCGTCACACACAGAGATAAATCTTTGGCAGATCTGTGGTTGCAGTGAAATCATGGACATATTGTTCCATTTGTACACAGCCACAAACCTGGCACAGATTGTCCACAATTTCACTGCAACCACAGATCTGCCACAGATTTATCTCTGTGTGTGACAAGGCCTTTACACGTCTACATCTTACATCTCTATAGGACACCCTTAAACATCTACATCTTACATCTTTACATGACACCCTTAGCAGTTTATGCGAGTCTTGTAGACATTAGCCAATATACGGAAATTTGTATAGCTCTGTTCGGCTGGTAGGCGCTTCCGTTTGGTGTGAATTGAATCTGCTCCAAAAAGACTTTAACTATGCTCTGAAGTTTCTCAAGACCCCAAAGAATAATAAGCTTAGGGCCGAAAAAGTGTTAAAAAAATGTAAAAATACTGTGACCACATGTTCAGCCGCGGCGACTCCACGCCTGGTCTTCCAATCGCTTGGGATTGTTGTTTGGTTTGGATCTTACATGGTTTTCGAGGCCTCATGTGGGACAGAACGTATATTATTGCTGCAAAAGATACACGTGACCATGTGAGGTCTTGTCAGTGCCGGTAGATCTGGATCAAAGAGAAGACATATCCAAAGCGAGCAGAGGACCAGGTGTGGAACAATAGCAGCAGGATAGGTGACTACAATTTTTTTTTGTTTTAACCATTTTCTGGCCATCAAAAGATTTATACGATTTATGAATCGATTTCTACGTCTCTAGTATCTGTACAACACTGCCCATATTAAATCCTGTCATTGTGGTAATGCTCCTCATCAATTGTCTATAGCAGACTACTTTCATTAACGACTTCAGCCTTGGCCAACCAACTTTTCCCGTTGCTCACTCATATACTTATGGTTATGTTTTGCAGGATCATGCTTTTGGGTGGCCGTCCTTGAAGGAAAAGTAGTTGGAATAGTGGCAGCCAGAGGCAACGAAGAAGACAACGTTGTCGAGTTACGTCGAATGTCAGTGGATTCCAACTACCGTGGGAAGGGAATTGCCAAAGCCTTGGGCCGTAAAGTCCTGGAGTTTGCCATGTTAAACCACTACTCTTCCATTGTGCTCGGAACGACGGCTGTGAAAATAGCTGCTCACAAGCTGTACGAGTCCTTAGGGTTCAAACATGTGGGTGTCGTGGAGCACCACACCGTTCCGGGGATGACGCATTCATTACTGGAAAGAATGTTCTTTCAGCTTCGCTACCATCGCTACTGTCTCCAGCTACGTGAAGAATAAACCAACTCTGCCTGTTCCCTCTTCCTGCATTTATTTTCTATTAACCCATTTCTGCAACAACAGCAGATATTTTTTAATTTGCTGCTCCTTCATCCATGCTTTTGATTTTATTCTCATTCTCGAATGTACAACCAGTTGTCCCTAGCATGCAGTGAGAAGGAAGCTGCTCCATCGTCTTCATCACGGGTCTCCTATCAGTTAGGTAGAGCTTACCTAGGCGCTGTGTCTACATAAGCACACGGACTGGAGCGACGACCAGGTGGAAATATCCTACTATTTTTTTAAAATTGTATAAAAAAATAATTCTGAATTACCTGTCAGGTATAGGGATGGGAAATCAATTTTGAATGCAATGCATTACACCAGTAGGGGGCGCTATTATTAGGTCTATAAAGTTAGCCTATTTGCAATGTGAACACTGATGCTCGGTACATACAATGCATGAAAAGGAAGCGTTTGCACGTTCACACACAGCACTGCCAGCAAGGCACCGTTGTTGCACTTTTCTTGGGATGTGCCCGATAATTCTGCCAAACCCAAGTGGATTTTTTGCTCATCCAAATTTTTGTGACCTTCCCTAAATATCATACACCTTTAAGCCAGCAGACAACCTGTTACATCCAAACTGAGCCAATTTGTAAAAATATTCTGTAGATATGTATGTAACTCTTCTAATTTTTATCATTTGGTCATGGTAGGACCTATTTTCGGAGGGGCAAGTGTCCCAATGGCTATTAAAGGTTTCATTCTCTGGCTCATAGAAAAAGTAATTGAAGCACAACAGAAGCCATCATCATCACTGATGTATTTGCACTTTTTTTTTTTTTTTTTTCATATCCCCGAGAGTAAGATTTAGGCTATGTGCCCGCGGAAAAAAGCAGCTGAAAAATGCGCATTTTTTATTGCATTTGCGCGTTTTTTCACATGCTTATTTCCATGTTTCTTTTTGTGCTTTTTTAAGTCATGGTGACCGCAGGGGTTCAGGCGCTGTACCCCTGCAATTGCCGCCGGGTCACTGGCTGATCTTACAGCCGAGACCTGGCTCTCGCTGCCGGGAGCGGTGCCTGCGCCGCTCCCGGCAGTTTAACCCCCTGAATGCTGCGATCAGTACGATTGCTCAGGAGGCAGGTAGAGGAATCGCTTATCTCTCCCTGGCGATCGGGTCCCTGTAATGCGATCACAGGGATCCGATTGCTGCCATAGTAACCCTGGGTCATCACCATGAAGACCCCGGGTTACTGAGGTACAGAGAGCCTCACAGACCAGGGCATCTAAGTTACAGGAGTTTCCTGTAGCAAGTTTCCACGGTAAAGAATGCAAGGTGAGAAAATGTCCTGGTTATGTGGCCTATGTGCAGGGAACCCGGTGACATCACAAGGTGAACCGAGTTCATGCCGGCGGATCTGCAGGAAACCTCGGTAATCCACCGGCATGAACTCGATTCACCTTGTGATGTCACCGGAGTTCCCTGCAGCCAAGGTCCTGCAGTAAAGATGAGATGAGGAAATGGCTGTGGGGAACCCCAGTGACGTCAAAAAAGCACATAAAAATCAATGTGTGCATTACACATGCGTTTTTTCACTGCATTGAAGTCAATGGATGAAAAAAGCAGGGAAAAACTCAGAAACAATTGGCACGCTGCTTCTGTTTTCAGCAACAAAAACAGCAAGGAAAAAAGATGCAGCGTGTGCACAGCGAATCACAATTCTCACAGACTTTGTTGGGATGCTTTTTCCTTGCTTTTATTGATAAAAAAAAAAGCAAGGAAAAAAGGCATGAAAAAAGCAACGTGGGCACATAGCCTAATTCTTCTAGGGTGAAGGAACGTACAGACACCGATCAACCCTTCGTTCTGTATATAGACCCTACATTGAAGATTCCCCTGTAAATGTGACCCGCTTTACCTGCCCTGTAAGAATTCTGACTTGTCTAATGCAAAAAGTAATGCAAAGCAGATTTGGCATGCGTCTGTACTTGGTATGCCTGTACGGTGCCTGCCAAAACAAAGGTCCAAGTCAGCAGCTTCTTCCGTCTTGAAAATGTTCGGAAAATCTAGACTTTGCATGTATAATGTATAAATGGGAAAGGGGGGGGATAGGTTCTAGTTTTAAAATGAAAAAAAAAAACAAACAAAAAACAAAAACAAAAAAAAAAATCTAGATTGAAGATGCATTTGATTTGTATGTAAAGCAAAATTAGTTTTAGTAACTTTTTTAGAGAATGCCTTCCTAGATTTATAGTTATGTTTTGTTTCTTACTTTAGGTAAATAAGGACACGTGGCGATAAACAAGGCCATCAGGAGGGGTCTGTAAGATCAGAGATGTTGGCATCCATGCATTTACTGAACTTCTTAGAAATAGGGGCACATGCCAAAAAGCCAGGATGTTTAGCCGCAGGGAAGTCATGGACGGTCACCTGAATCTTTACCCTGGAAAAGCTACGCCTGTGACATGTTATGGGATTCTCAGGAACCACATACTTTTTATTTTTTGCCCGTTTCATGCCAGAATTGCCCCCTTTAACTTTAAAGGGGTATTCCCATCTCCAAGATCCAATCCCAATATGTAGTAGTTATAATAATGATAATATTACCAAGTACCTCCAATTAGAAATGTAGTATAGTTCTCCTGATTAGATGTCACGGGTGACAGACAGTCCTGTGGTGTCCTGCAATAGAAGGTCACAGCATTTGGCTGTGAAAAATGCTCCCGGACTTTCAATTTTCCTGCTGTTAGTGTTTAGTGTACTAGGTATCTCCTCTGTTGGGTTTTCATACTTTTCCCTTTAGGACCCTGGGGAGCTCCTCTTCCCTTCAGCTGATAATCATCTGTATTTCCCCTTGGGTTTAAATTCTTTAATTTTTCCTGAATTGGTGCTGGTGATATTATTCAGTTCCATCACAAGCTCTGGATGCAAGCAGGTGGCTTGCATTCATCTGTAGGATCATTGCTGCTCTCTGCTGAGCTTCTTCCTGAAGCATCTGGAGATAAGTTGTTCACGCACTTTTCCCCCTGTGTGTGCTCCCTGTGTCTTCTTTAGTGTTTCGTGTGGTTGATGAAACGTTGATCCCATCCATTCCCTATCTAGGGCCCAACTCTAGGGTCATCCTAGGGTCAGGTATCCGGCTCCGCACATTGGTGCGTAACCTATCTAGGGTGGTGAGAAATCCCAGAGACCAGCAGTAGGTTTGGTCAGGGGTCACCATCTCTCCCTTCCCTAGACACAGGGTTTACCTTCACTTTTGCCATTCAGTTGGTACGCCCCCGTACCTAGCGTGACATTAGCTATGTCTCGTACCTCATGTGCGGGGCATTGCAGCTTAGGTATTCATGGTTACCTCCATGAGCAACTAACTGACTAACTAACCGTCACTATATGAGTGGACATAACCATAGATACCTAAGCTGCAGTCCCCTGCACATGAGGTTATAGGCATGGCTATATCAGGAGAACTATACTACATTAGTAATTGGAGGTATTTGCTCATATTATTATTATTATTATTATTATTATTATTATTCCACCTACTACATATTGGGATAGGATCTTGGAGATGCGAATACTCCTTTAAGGCATGCACTGAATGTATATAATCACAGGGCTCGCTCAGACAACCAGTGATCAGTCAATTTGCGCTATGGTAGCACATTATAGCCAGTGTCTCAATGCACGTGGCCAATTTTCCACACCGACTGATGGTCTGCGTGGAAAAATTAATCAAACAATGCCTTACTTTGGTACGTTTTACAGAATAGAATAATGCATGATGGTATCCGCATTGCAAACCAGTGCACGGAGTCAGTCATGTCCGCAATTTACGGTCTTGACTGGCCCGATTTTCAATATTGCCATCTTGACCTGGGCGAAGGTGCCCTGCCTTGGTAACGTACCCCTTAAAATTTGCAGTGAAGAACTTGGCGTAGTCCATATTGCCAGCAGGTTTACATTTTGGCTTTCTTAAAGCACATAATGGGTGTGGATCCACAAAGCAGCTTCCCCAAAAGGCTGAACACAATGGCCACCTGTGTGGGCCAAGGAGTATATGAAAGTGTTACATCACACTACATATAACATGTCCTTCCATCTTGATTTTGCGAGGACATACCCATGATTCAAAGAGGGATGGGGTGTATTCAGACCCCACCCAAAACTGACCGGCTCGGGGGTGTACCTAAAATCAATTGTCCAATGCCCCCATACACAGACTGTTAGCTCAACCCGTCCTTATTGGCACATTTGGCCTTAATTAATCTAATTTGTAAGGCGGAAGCTTTAGTCTCTTTTCTGTTTACACAAAGATTGTCTAAATAAAGTTTGTTGAAGGTCATAGGTTATTGTCATGGACGCAGCAGTATCAGCATTGATAATGCATGAACAAAAACCTTTTTTTCCATAAAACTTATACCATATATACAGTGTATGTATGTATATATATATATATATATATATATATATATATATATATACACATATATGGAAACAGCGCCTGGGACTGATATTGCAGCTAGGCCTTATTCAGTTGATGAAAAATGGGATTATTTTTGTGACGGGGTGGATTATGCTAATTTTTAGTGTTACAAATAAGATACTTCAAAAAGTGATGAGGAAATGAAAAACGGATATATGAGATTTATACTTATTATATTAATATGTACACCCCACATAAATGTAATGGGTACTTCTGTCAACTGAGCTCTCAAAGACTTCATACAAAATGGCCCATTAAAGAGCATTGTAATCCACTATAAATACAATCTGTGCATACCTGTCTGTAATGGAGCATACAACTCGGAAACATATTGAAGGCCACAACCTGCCACATCATCTGATCAACAGTGAAAAAAATTCCCCATTATAATATATGACCACCATGTTCAAGGACCATGTGATATGGTCATGTGCATGAGGCTTATGACCACCATATTGGATGTCTAAGTGATATGTTCATGTACATGACGCTTATGACCACTACATTCTAGGTCTATATGATACGGTAATGTGCCTGAGGCCTATGAATAACATATTCAAGGTCCATGGTATTTGGTCGCGTGCATGAGACATATCACCAACATATTTGAGGTTCATGTAATCTGGTCATATGTATTAGGGCTATGACCACCATATTCAAGGTCCATGTGATATCATGTGCTTGAGGTTTATGACTACCATAGCCAAGATCCATATGATTTGGTCATGTGTTTGATGCCTATGACTACGATATTCAAGGTTCATGTGATACGATTGTATAATTTATACCTATTACTACCCTATTCGAGGTCTATATGATATGGTCATGTGTTTGATGCCTATGACTACGATATTCAAGATCCATTTGATGTGATTGTGTGCCTCATGCCTTTGACCACCATATTCGATGTCTATGTGATATGGTCATGTGCATAAGCCTATGACCACTATATTCAAAGTCCATGATAAATGATAGTGTGCATGAGATCTGTGACCACCATATTCACGGTCCATGTGTTATGAGCATGTGTAAATTGCCTTTGACCACCATACTCGAGGTCTAAGTGGTACAGTTGTGTGTATGACGTTCATGACCATTATATAGTGGGTCTATGTGATATAGTCTTGTGCATTAGGTCTATGACCATCATATTCAAGGTCCATGGGATATAGTAATGTTCATGAGGCCTATGACCATCATATTCAAGGTCCAAGTGGTATGGTGGTCTGCATGAGGTTCATGATGATGATATTGTAGGTTCAGGAGGATATGGTTGTGTTCTTTGGAGTGTTCTGCAACATGTGGCTCCCAAGCTACTATATGATTAAAAGTCCCTACAAGTTATACCAATCTGGGCTGAGACTTGTATGCCACAGATTTCACCTTTATAAACCCAACTTCTTCAGCTGTTCATTGCTCTCCATAGCATGCATTCTCTGATGATACATTAGTTTAGGTATTGGAAACTTATTTTTTTCCTTCCTGTGTATATATACAGTCTCTATGTACAGAATAAGCGTCAGTATTGTATGAGCTTTGCCAGTGACTCAACTTCTGCTGGTTGATTTTCTTCTAGTCCAATGTGTCCTTAGTATAATGACACTATACATATAGAAACACACACACTGCAGACTATGCATTGAGCGAGTGCTCCGGCGCCTGCTCTCGTGTTTTTACATTTACTTGATACTCAAGTGGTGCGGCCAGCAGTAGATCACTTTATTAAGGGAACAATCTTGCATGACGAAATGTGCAGCGGGTGCAGTAATATTTACTAACTGTGTATATATCTATATATACAAATGTCTGCCTGTTATTGTATATGCTTTTGCAGATAACTTTTTTTTTTTCACCTGATGACAATATAACAATGTACAGTGACTCCTGAAATGTAAAGGATTTTGTATAGTGTATAGAAAATGGGGGAAGTATTTTATTGTAGCTTTTAGCTTTTAGTGGGAGATTGTACGCCCGGCGAAATCAGATTGTGCCTTTCTGTTCTTTTCTTCTCCTGGTTCTGGCGTTGCGATCGCAGCACTGATCTCTGCCAGTGTCTGTTCTTACATCAGAACCATATTTGTCTTCATTATTACTGGGAATATGATGGTTGTTTGTAAAATATTGATGTTTTCTGCTGATGCAATTCAACGCTATGTCCAGATTGTAAGGCTATGTTCACACAGAGGGTTTTGAGGATCTTTTTCTTTGGAGCAGCATTTGAGAATCTTTTTTTGGAGCAGATGAATCCTCCTCAAAAATCTATTCCAATTACTGTACTTTTTGGATTATAAGACGCACTTTTCCTCCCAAAAATTTGGGAGGAAAATAAGGGGTGCTTCTTATAAGTAATTACCGGGGGATGGTGGAGAGGGGTCACGGGAGGCAGGCGTGATGCTGCGGGCTGGGCACTGTTCTGTTGGCGGTGCTGATGCTAATGTCCCGGCTGTGCTCGCTGCGAGAGTGAGGCAGGGGCCACCCTGAAAATGTTGGCGGTAAACTTGAGTTTTTAAAGGATTGTGCAACTTTTTTAGTTAAATAAAATCAGCACTAAAAATAGTTGATGACAAAGATAAAGACTTTTTTAAAAAAAAAAATGCACCAAATTAATGAATTGAGTGCGTCATTTTGAACAATTTTGTGCCAAAAACATCAATAAATGCTACGAGGAAAAAAAAAAAAAAGAAAAGAAAATCAACCTTGATAAATTGTATATGATGAATTGGGACCATAATTTTTTTTAATGACTTAAAGAAAAAAATGGTAAAAATGGTATTAGTGGGATAAAAGCTTTATATTTATATTTAAATTCAGCGTTCTGTTAAAAGGAAAACAGAAATGCTGTATTATAAAGTCCCCATATAATTTATAAAAATGTAAAAAATTCTCCCTGTGTCCCTATGACAAAACGTACTGGTCTTACTGGCTGTGCAATGATATCAATGGAACACGGGGTCTTGAAGTAATGAATGACATCGTTTAGTTTGTTCCTTACCTATGTTATATCTTGTGAGAAAAATAAACTCCTCCTATGCCTTTGGAACTCCAAATTAATAAGATTTGTTTTACAAGTGCTCGGAAATCATTGCAGCACACACCCGCTTTGTGTTGTACTGAAAGTTTCTGATTTATTACATCATGTGACCAGTTTATATAGTACCTCTAACAAAGAAATAACACCTCTGAACTATGCACCAATAAGAGCAGTAGGGGCGAGAATGGAAATGTGAAACTTCGCTGCCTATTAGTGTTATCTGAGCCCTATGACATAATTCAGTTATAAGACAAGATGTCTCACAATCTGACTATCAATGTCCAGGGAATAACACTGGACAGCCAGAGGTCCGGGGGAGAAAGTGTTGTCAGGAGGAGGCAGATGCTTTTTTTACACTAACTGGAAAACTTGATAATTTTTGGACTGCCTTAAAGAGGACGTCAGTATTGATATGTCATACCCCTGTCCAAAATATCAGTTCTGGGACTTCTGTAGAGTTTTAAGTAAGGACCCCATTGTTGCATGGTTTTCTCAGTGCCATCTTGAATATTATGGATACAAATATATAAGAGCTTAAAACTTAGCAGAATTAGCAATAGTCCAACCCTGTGACTCCATACACTGAAATCCATTGTAGGGGGCGCACTTATCGGGGCGCATATATTAATCTGTGTAACACAGCAAGGAAAAAATGGTGGAAAAAGGGGGCATAGTGCGACGAATGCATAATTTCATACTCAAGAATATGCTGCAGAATAGAATATAACTGGAGCCTTTAATACATGATCCCCACTGGTTCCTTCCCATGATTTCCTTTCCCAGTGTTGTAGTCATGCGCCTCATTCATGTAATGTATGCAAAACATGATGGCACTTGCAACTTTATTTGAGGTGCGGCAGTGACGAGATATAAAGTGACAGTCTTCACATGGTGATGTTGCTCTCTGTTGCCTTACTGTGTGATTCGGATAATGAATTTCATCCTTGTGCCTTGTTCATCTAACCCTTAGTAGCACAAACTTCATGGCCTTCAAGAGGTTTCTCGCCTAGACCTAATGTAGCAGTAGGAAATAGAGAATGTCCTGCGAAGACTTATGGACCTTCCCTCGCTCTGTGCCAATTTTGCAGTGAATTCAATATCCGCGTAATCCTGTCACGAATGTGTCACGGGTGACAGACAGTCATGTGGTTTCTGGCCATAGAAGGTCACGGTGTTTGACTGCGCAGCATGCTCCCTGACGTTCCATTGTTCCTGCTGTCAGTATTCATCGGTATTGGTAGCTTTCCTGCTGGATTCATCTCTCTTTTGGACCCAGCAGGAGCTCAACTTCCACCCAGCTATTGATTGTTAGTATTCTCTTGGTGTTTATATATCCCTTCCTTCCTTTGGACTGGTGCTGGTGATATTTTCAGTTCTTTCAAGCCAAGGTTGCAAGCTGGTGGTTTGTACGCCTCTGTGGAATCGTTCCTGAAAGCTCTGCTGAACTCCTACCTGTGTCATGGATAAGTAGTTCATGCATTTTCCCCCCTGTGTGTCCTCCTTGTGTTGTCTATAGTGTTTAGTGGGGTTGATGAAGAGCTCATCCCATCCGCTCCCTATTTATGGCCCAGCACTAGGAATACCTAGGGTCAGGTATCCAGCTAGGTGCATAGGTGCGGAACCTATCTAGGGTGGTGAGGGACCCCAGGGACTAGCAGTAGGTTCAGCCAGGGGTCACCATCTTCCCTCTCCCTAAACAGAGGGTTTCCCTGCCCTTCCCGTTGCTTAGATTAGGATTTACATATTTTCCAGACATATATTTACTCCTGTTTCTAAATTGTTACCAGCATTGAGCAATACAAGTGAATGCTGCCCTAGTATACATAGCCTATTGGAAAGTTTTCCAAAAAGATTAAGAAAAAGGTTATAGGAAAACAACTTGTTTTTTTTATTAGTAAAGTTTCCTTTGAACGTGATATGAAAAGTGCAACCTCCAATAATTGTTTTTATACACATTAGCCAAATGTCAGCAGTTCCTAATATCTAAAGTCCTGCCCCTAGGGGGCTCAAAAATGCCTGGGGAATTGCTGTGTTATTTTCCCAATATTAAAAAAAAAGAAACAAAACAAAACAAAGAAACGTCTTTGGATTGTGCCAAGTCAGTTGTACAATTGTGGTCAACAATGTTGGGCCTCGTTTATTGAAAAAAAAAAACCAAAATACATAAAAATACAACCAATATATTCAAAAACATTTGGTTAGAGATGATATAGAATGACATGGTGCAAGAATTTGCATCCAAATTCGCATTTAAGTGCATAAAAAAGTGCTCAGAAGAATATAAACCTACATCATTAACAAATATTTTTTTAGAACACAATAAGGAATTGTTTAGCTAATTTCCTAATATATATTTATAGAGTTGGCTGCTCCATTTCTCTGACACAGGGGTCCGAATTCCCTGCCCTGATGTACAGTTCAATAATACAATGCAATGTCTGCAGTCACCACTAGAGGGAGCTTAGGAGAGTTCAGCATATGTGTAAACAATATATCGTTTGCAATTTAGCTCCCTCTAGTGGTGGCTGCAGTTGGTCAAATTTTTTCACTTTAACCCTTTGCAACACTGTGTCAAATAAAAAGCTCCAAATCCATCTAATAATTGGCAGTTTAGCCCTTTTTAGATTAAAGTAATTGTCTATGACTTTGATATTAACAATGATAGATTCAATATTTGATATGTGGAGGTCGATACCTGACCCCCCCACTGATCAGCTGTTGGTTTCCTCTCATTCTGTTGTCTTTTAGACCTGTAGATTTCCAGGTTGGGGGGAAAAGGTTGTGCTTAGTCATAGGGCTCTACCCCTGGTGGACACAGATAAAAGAGGCCCCCGTGCAAGAACAATAATTGGGCCCTTTGCAGTCTAATAGTTCATCATTATCATAATGCACAATTCCACCTGCTTTGGAGGTAGAAATGGGTCCCTATACGTCTTGGGTCCATGTGCAGCTGTCTCATGGGCCCCTCTGCGGCTGCCTCTTGGGCACCTTGTGAAGCTACCTCCTCTTGGGCACCTTGTGCGGTTGCCTCTTGGGCCCCTGTGCTGCTGTCTCTTGGGCCCCTGTGCTGCTGAATCTTAGACCCCAGTGCTGCTGTCTCTTGGGCCCCTCTGCTGCTGTCTCTTGGGCCCCTGTGCTTCTGTCTTTTGGACCCCTGTGCGGCTGCCTCTTGGGCACCTTGTGCGGCTGCCTCTTGGGCTCCTGTGCTGCTGTCTCTTGGGCACCTTGTGCAGCTGCCTCTTGGGCCCTTGTGCGGCTGTCTCTTGGGGCCCTGTGCGGCTGGCTCTAGGGCCCCTGTGCTGCTGCCTCTTGGGCCCCTATGATTCTGTCTTTTGGCTTTCGGACCCCTGTACGGCTGCCTCTTGGGCCCCTGTGCTGCTGTCTCTTGGGCTCCTGTGCTGCTGTCTCTTGGGCGCCTTGTGCAGCAGCCTCTAGGGCCCCTGTGCTGCTGTCTCTTGGGCCCCTATGCTTCTGTCTTTTGGACCCCTGTACGGCTGCCTCTTGGGCCCCTGTGCGGCTGCACATGTTGCACCAATGATATGTCCCTGGTCCCTACTATGCACCTTGGTTATTCTTTTTTATGGTAATATAGATTTATGCATTCACTGTTGTTACCTTTTTCAAAATGTTTACTGCTGAATACAATCCTTATATACAGTATTTTACAATGTTTATGGATGTATGCCTTAAAGGGGGTAGAGTATTGGGGAAAAAGTGCATTTACATTGGCCATTAGAGATACCAGTTAGAAGGTCTTTTCTCCCAGAATCCGCACTCTCATGAATCTCTGGTGTAAGGCATCAGCAGAAGGAGGAAGCGGAGTATATACAGTATATGTCTACAGCAATTCTAAGACACAGAGCAGATGTTTTCTTAGTAGGCAATTCTTTTTCTCTAAATTTCAGAACACACTTTCTAATTGTATCACCGAGGTGTCAAATATTCCAGTAACAAGATGTGCACAGGAAGAAGCAAGTGCCGCAATGTTTGTTACCTTGTAGCACAGCGCTCAGTCTCTTTCAGGGGGGAGAAATCTTGACACATTGTAACATTCTTCAAATCCAAAGATGATTTGGTTTTCCTGGACCAAAAATAGACGACCTCGGCAGCCAGCGTTGGCCATAAACATAGAGTAATTTGAATAATACAGGCGAATGTTGTCCACTACTTTTACATTGATGGACTATCCTTAGAATAGGTCATCAATGGTTGATCGACCAGAGTCTAACATCCGGCATATCCGCCGATCAGCTTCTCTTGGTGCCAGCAGTGACAGCAGGCAGCCGAAAATGGTCAATTCCGGAGCTGCTCCATCAACTGATAGTGTCCACAGCCGGGTGATGCATATCATCCTCCCATTTAGATCAATAGGAGGCGGATGTGCATTGCCGGCCACGATCGCGATCAGAAGACGGGGCTGCTCCAGAACTGAGCATTTCCAGCTGCCTGCTGCCACTGCTGGATCTCAACACAGCTCTTCAGCGGGGGTGCCAGGTGTCAGACGTCGGTCAATCAGACATTGATGACCTATTCTAAGGATAGGCCATCAATGTTAAAGTAGTGGACAACCCCTTTAATCTGCCAGACCACTGGAAGGATAATGCATACAAACCATCCCGCGAATGATGTTGGTCACACTCTTGCTGCTCATAATCTGCTTAAAGGCTATGGCCACCTCTGAAATATATATATATATATATATATATATATATATATATATATAAAAAATATTTCTACCTATTAATGATTAAGTTTAATCAATAAATTGCCTTATGTTTCAGCCTGAAATCTTCCTTCCTTCATTCATTTACAGACCCCCTGATATGCAGTTTGTAGCCTTGATACAATTTCAGATTTTTCTCTCTTGGGAGTGTCACTCTCAGTAATATAGGCTGGATGTGAGGTTTGTGTGTATCCAAAGTATTGTGGTTTTCATTAGTTCATTTATCCACACAGTATCTATCTTCTATATACATATCCTCTTTTCTCTTCTCTCCTGGATATATTTTCTTTTCTCTCTGCTGTGGAAATCTATAGAAACCCCCTAGAGGTTTTGTTGATGTTTGCACACCCGTTCTAGCTGTCAGCAGAACCAGAAAGTGTTCAATAGAGAGAGAGAGGAGTAAGTTGCAGTCAGTCACGTCTAGTGGCGGCTTATCTCAGTGGAGAACAAAATATAATAATATTTATTCATTTATATAGCGTTAATTCCACAGCGCTTTACATACAATGGCAACACTGTCCCCATTGGGGCTCACAATCTAGGTTCCCTGTGAGTATGTTTTTTGGAGTGTGGGAGGAAACCCACACAAGCACAGGGAGAACATACAAACTCCTTGGAGATGGTGTCCTTGGTGGGATTAGAACCCGGGACCCAAGCGCTGCAAGACTGCAGTGCTAACCACTGAGCCACCGCAAGACTGCAGCGCTAACCACTGAGCCACCGTGCCTCCTTAGGATCATGTGTGAATTTCTTCAGACCCCAAAGACATTAGCTGGCTTGGCTGACTTTATGGGTACCTTAAAGGGAATCTGTCACCAGGTTTTTGCCACCTCATCTGAGAGCAGCATAATGTAGGGGCAGAGATCCTGATTGGAGCGATGTGTCACTTACTGGTCTGCATACTATAAAATCAATGTTTTATCAGCAGGAGATTATCATTACAGGACTATTTAGCCTGCTGCTAGGTAGTCAAGCATATTAATGGCACCTACCACTGAATTTCAGTTTTCTATGTACACTGTACATGGCCAGAATGCTGCCAATCAGTGGTGTGGGTGGGGTTATAAAGCTCAACATTCAGAGAACTGCTAGATTTGCACCAGAGAAAATAGTGATTTTATCAAAATGACAGCAAACAGCTCAGTAAGTGACACATCACTGGAATCAGGGTCTCTGCACCTACATTATGCTGTTCTCAGATTAGTTGGCAAAAACCTGGTGACAGATTCTCTTTAAGGTCCCCATAAAGTCAGCCAAGCCAGCTGATTTCTTTGGGACCTGAAGAATCAGGGAGCTGGAATTCACACACGATCCTTCTGTTCTCCAGATGAGCCAGAATGGTAGAAAAATACCTGTTGACTGATTCCTCTTAATACAGGCTGTGAACTCCTTATGCTTTTCTATTGGGCAGCTTTGCACCTGCAGCATTGGAAATGGCACTGAAGCTGGGCAGGATCAAAAGCTAACTATGCAATTCAGCTTTACCGGCCAGCTTAAGTGCAGCGCTTACAAGCTCTCGTTATCTGCTAGGCTGCAGCAATGGCAAGTTCCCTAACGGCTACTTTACACACTGCGAGCGTGGGTACCCGCCCCCATCTGTTGTGCGACATGGGCAAATCGCTGCCCGTGCCGCACAACATCGCCCAGACCCATCACACATACTTACCTGCCCGGCGACGTCGCTGTGACCGGCGAACCGCCTTCTTTCTAAGGGGGCGGTCCGTGTGGCGTCACAGCGACGTCACTGAGCAGCCGCCCAATAGCAGCGGAGGGGAGAAGATGAGCGGGACGTAACATCCCGCCCACCTCTTTCCTTCCTCATAGCGGCCGGGAGGCAGGTAAGGAGAGCTTCCTCGTTCCTGCGGTGTCACACGGAGCGATGTGTGCTGCTGCAGGAGCGACGAACTACATCGTTACTGCTGCAGTAACGATAATCGAGAATGGACCCCCATGTCACCGATGAGCGATTTTGCACGTTTTTGCAACGATGCAAAATCGCTCATCGGTGTCACACGCAGCAACATCGCTAATGCGGCCGGATGTGCGTCACCAATTCCGTGACCCCCAACGACTCCGCATTAGCGATGTCGCAGCGTGTAAAGCCCCCTTAAGTCAATGACAAAAAGGCAACAAAAGATAAAATTGTGATTTTTCAGACGGGTGTAAAATTTTAATAAATAGTGAATTGGAAAGCTGTTTTTGAAGAACCGTCCAAAAGTGGGAAATCCCTTTATAATGGGTTGTTTTAGGATAATATGGCATAATTATATTATTATTATATTATATATTATTATTTTTATTAATATTATTCACTCTAGGGCAATATACATTCACAGAATACAGGATGATAGCTACCTTTATATTTTTACAAAAATATTTTTGCAAAAAATTAATTATGGGAAATAATAATTTACAAAAACTATTTCTGAATAATACTAGATAGGGATTGGGATTGGATGGGAATATATGTAGTTTTGTGTAATGATTAATGTCGGCAATGTTTGAGCAGTATTGTGTGAGGAGGAGGGGGGAGTGCAACTAAAAATGGCTTTTATTTTAGGCCTTTGGGTCTCGGTGCACTTAGACTCCAGCCTTGTGAGACCGCCGTCTATGAATGTTCTTGTGTACGCAGCAATAAGGACCCCATTCACAGGAGGGGATGGTGAATGTGCTGCAGTCAGGGTGATGGATAAAAAGAGCTCACTCTCTGTCTATTTTCATCAGCCTGTGTTTATCTGCTCTTTCCAGGCCCTATTCACACTCCCGCAGGGTATACAGCCTCCAGTGTGAACACGCCACAAAGGAAATATTTTACGGCACAGCATATGTTATCAAATTGCTGCCCCGATACCTGCATGCTCTGTATATATACTGCATTGCTTGGCTAGTAGTAATCATCTGGTCGAGATATTAACAATATTTTTGAATATATATATTTTTTAAGATGTGAATAATATAAGATTCTGCAAGTTATACCTCACTGTCACTAAAATATCAGTAGATTAGAGAAGCAATAATCCGGCAGGAACTGTCCAGACCCTTCCGCTTTGGTCTGGCGCTGTCACATATTTCCCCTATAGCGGCCACTGCTGGTGCAATGTGGTATTACACAGAGCCCGATTTATTAAAGGGAAGGTGTCACCAGATTTTTCATATGTAAACTAAGATTACCACCTTCAGTAGCACCTGTTATGCATTCCATAAAGGTGTATATTATCCCTTAACTCCCCTTGTATACCACCCCAAAACCTTTTTATATACTACCGCATTGTATGTAAACCATGGCGGTCCGATGGGTACCCATGGTGCGACATCTTTTCCTCCTCTCTGCCTCTGAACACCATCCTCTTCTTCTGATTGACATGGATGACCCCTCCAGCGTCATACACATAGACAAGGAAAGTCTTGCGCCTGCGCATACACATTGGCAGCTCACGCATGCGTATTTTACTCTGCCCTACTGTGGGCAGAGCCAAAAATATTAGTGCGCATGCACGAGGCAGCGATATGTCTGTGCAGACATGAGATTTTGTCCGGCTTCATTGTCATCTACACAGCTGGGGTATCTCGTGCCCGCACATACACATTGCCAGCTCACGCATGCACACTTTACTCTGCCCTACTGCAATCAGAGCTTAAATTATATAAGTGCACATGTGCAAGCTGGCGATATGTCTGTGCGCCATATTTCCCCTGGTTATGTGAATGGCAATGTAGCTGAGCGAAATCTCATGCTTGTGCAAACATATTGCCAGCTCGCGCATGCTCACTTTTGTTTTAGGCTCTGCCCGCAGTAGGGCAAAGTAAAGTGCACATCTACAAAATGGCACTGTGTATGTGCAGGTGAGAGATTTCCCCCAGCTACATTGTCATCCAGTCTTGCACCTGTGCATACACATCACTGTCTCGTGCATGCATACTTATGTTTTAGGCTGTGCTCTCAGTAGGGCACAGCAAAGTGCACATGCACGAGACAGCAATGTGTATGCGCAGGCAAAAGATTTCCCCTGGCTATATTTTTGGGGGGTATACAGGGGGGATTTAGGGGATAATATATACATGCAGCCAATCTGTGCTATAACACATAGAAGTTCAGGGCTCTGTGATGTCCATAGGGACAACCCCTTTAATTTTTATAACAGAAATGTCATCAATATCTAATGACAGTAATATTTTGTTTTATAAAAATATATATTAATTAAAAAATTCTAAATATTCCTTATAAAAGAAAACTTGACTGTGAATTTTTGCACCATGTGTCAGTGTCAATCTGTATAAGATGTTATCGTTTTTAGTTTATGAATTACATTTCATCTCTGCTTTAGAATTTTTGTGTTAGCAAAGTACGACGCATTCTGGGAGGCAGTGGTGAAGCTATAAAGGGTGTATACAGTGTGTGCACCCATATCCTGTCCACCGCCATTAACCTGAGAACAGCGGCAGCTATAGGCATAGAAGTGGTGTCTAGGTATAGTAAAGTAGCCATGCGCTACGCAATGAAACCACCTATAGCGCCACCTGGTGGAAAACAACGGAGTTAGCATTTTTTATCTTGAAAACGGAACAAGATAGAGAAAAAAAGAGAATTACAAAGTTGCAGGGCATCATCAATTCAATATGATTCGACACCTTGCATTCAGAAATGCTATGATATGAAAGCCATGACCCCCCCCCAAAACATTGAATGCTGGTCACGCACATGGCGCTCATTTAACTTTGATGCTCAAAGTGGCCTCCGTCAGCCGCAATGCACATCTGGACTCTGGACAGCATACTGTATCTTGCTGCACGTTGTGCAATATGGGAGGTGACACGTTTGCACAAGCATCTGTGATACGTCGTCGTAGGTCCTGCAATGTTGGTGGAGGGGTCGCATACACCTGCTGTTTGATGTGACCTCACAGAAAGAAGTCCAATGGGGTCAGGTCAGGTGAGCGTGGAGGCCACTCCACACAGCCACCATAACCAATGACTTGTAGGTCTCCATGAGGTATCGCTTCACGTCCGCAGCCTTGTGAGTTTTACACGTTCTAATCATAGCATTTATGTATTCAAGGTGTCGATTCGTATTGAATTGATGCCCTGCAACTTTGTAATTCACTTTTTTCTCTATCTCGTTCCGTTTTCGAAATAAAAATGCTAACTCCGTTGTTTTCCACCAGGTGGCACTATAGGTGGTTTCATTGCATAGCGCATGGCTACTTTACTATACCTAGACACCACTTCTATGCATATAGCTGCTGCTGTTCTCAGGTTAATGGCGGTGGACAGGATATGGGTGGACACACTGTATACTACAGTAGAAAGGCCTTGGTATCTAAAGGTATGTACACACTGCGTCTTTTTCAGGCAGCTTCATGAGCAAAGCACCAAACAAAGCGATTGTGCAGCATTTTTCAAAGGAATAGAGGAAAAAAATGCATAAAAAAGTGGCAAAAAAATGGCTTATTTTGAGCAGTATTTTTCCTGCTGACACTCCAGTATTTGCAGCAGATTTTGTAGTGTGCACATAGCCTGACAGAGAAGAGCCTGGCTGCTTTCTTTCATCTATAGCGTCACACCGGTCTATGGTTGTGTCTTGAATTGCTACTCCATTGCCGTGAATGGGACTGAGCTGTGATATCACGCAAAATCAGCCATGTTTTTCTAATCCTCTTTAATGCTTCGTTCCATGCCGTGATTGCGTGATGAGTTACGCCATACAAGTAATTTTGTTGACTTGAAATGAGGCAGTAAATTTCAAAAAGTAGAAAAAGCGCTATGCTATATCCCCGTGTCTGAATCACTCGGATATGGCCGGTGGGAGTCGTATTCTAGAGCGGCCATTCTTCATGGGAACGTGTTGTAGGTGGAGAGCACTGTGAAGGTGGTCCTGAAAATGGGACCCCATCAATCAAGAAGTATTGGCATATTCTAGCGATATGCAATCACTTACTATGCTGGACTGTGGGCAAAGAGAAGTCTCAGTGTTGGAAAGATATATCATATTAAAGTATGAGGGTCACTTTGTAACATTATCAGTAGAGTTGAGCGGATCGCTAATAATCCGGGTCCGGCGGATCCGTGTCGGGTTGACACGGAAGTCCGAGATCCGATCCGGGATCCGGCGAGAGAGAGAGAGAGAAAAAAAAAGCCGGATCCGGATAGTACACCCAGAATCCCGCGTCTGGGTCGGACTCTGATCTGCCGCTCAAACCGCGTGGATCCGGATTTTGCGGATCCGGGTCCGCTCAACACTAATTATCAGCCAAAATCAGTTTAGAATGAAAGAGGATCGGTCATTTGTCATAAATATGAATTTATTTTCCCAGGTGTAAATCCGGCTGTTCTCCGGAATAGGGCATGGTTTCTCCTCTGCCTTCCTAAAATATGGTCTCCTCTTCTCTGGATATAACTGGTATTTTTTTTGGTTGGTTTTTAGCCAAGTGGGTGTGGTCCCCAAGAGGACTCAATGAATATATGGCCATGCCCACTTGGCAAAAAAAAAATAGATTTATATACCAGAAACAGGGGCACATATCTTAGGAATGGGGAGCTACAGGACCAAAAGTAAAAGGAGAACAGCGGCATTCACACCAGGTATGAAGATTGCATATTTTGAAGCATCAGTCACTGATCTCGTACATACGATAAATAATCAGCAGGGGCAGATACATTACTTTAATTAGTGAATATGAATCGGACTATTAAAGTTACCATTGAGGTAAGTCCAGCGAGTCTCCTGGTTTACACCGATCCATTATGCTCAGCTGGGGCGGGGGCCTCCTGGTCTGACGCTCAGCAGGGGCCTCCTAGTTTGACGCTCAGAGGGGGCCTCCTGGTCTGGCGCTCAGCAGGGGCCTCCTAGTCTGACGCTCAGCAGGGGCCTCCTAGTCTGACGCTCAGAGGGGGCCTCCTGGTCTGGCGCTCAGCGGGGGCATCCTAGTCTGACGCTCTGCGGGGGCCTCCTGGTCTGACACTCAGCGGCGTTCTTCTGGTCTGACGCTCAGCAGGGGCATCCTTGTCTTGCGCTCAGCAGAGGACATCCTGGTCTGACGCTCAGCGCGGCATTATGGTCTTATGCTCAGCGGGGGCACCGTGGTCTTACGCTCAGCGGGGGCGCCGTGGTCTTACGCTCAGCGGGGGCGCCGTGGTCTTGCGCTCAGCGGGGGCGCCGTGGTCTTGCGCTCAGCGGGGGCGCCGTGGTCTTACGCTCAGCGGGGGCGCCGTGGTCTTACGCTCAGCGGGGGCGCCGTGGTCTTACGCTCAGCGAGGGCATCCTGGTCTTACGCTTAGTGGTGCTATCCTGGTCTTACGCTCAGTGAGTTCATTTTGGTCTTTGAATATTTAGAATACACCAGTAATGGTGCCTTGCCTTACTGCAGACATAGCGACGCGGACCGCAATGATAATTCAGTCTACACTGTGTCAATACCTGGAATATGTGAACAGTTTACAAGTAAACAATGCCAAATTAGCGTCTGCTCCATTTTATAGCATTACCGTATAAGCGGCGTCACTGTGCTCCAATGAGGATTTATTTAAGGATTCTGGCTGCATATTTCCTTTATTTTCTCAGTCATTATATATGTATAAAGTGCATTTAATTTTGATAACTCGTTGATTGCCTTTATTTGGTCCATAGGAACTTAACCCTTTCCTCATCTCTGGCTGTGTTAAGGGAATGTGTGACCCTGATGGCCGATGTTACTGTGAATAACCAACTAGCTGCGATGTTTAATTATTATTTTTTTTTTGCTGCATAAATTCTCAGTATTTATTTTCTACAAAGAATCAGACGCTTATAAAATGATATGTATTCTGCTGATGTAAATAATCTTCCAATAAATCTTCAAAGCTAAACCTTGGCTTATGGGTTTTATTCAATAATAATAATAATAATAGACAATTACTGCTGAGATTTTTCAAGGCTTTTTTTCTTGGATTAGAAAATTGATAATTTTGATAAATGGAATAATAATAATAATAATAATAATTGATAAATGGAACAAGGCAGGGGTGTCCTCTTTCCCCGTCGTTGTTCGATCTTTTCATTGAGCCCTTGGCGGAGAAGATCAGGATGGACAGCCGGATTAGGGGCGTCCCTGCTAATAACAGACAATTCAAAGTGTCACTTTTCGCAGATGACATCCTACTCTCTCTAATGGATCCACTGAACTCGGTCAAACAGACCTTGGAAATTTTTAAAGAATTCTCAAGGGTCTCATTATATAGGGTCAATATGGATAAAACCCAGGCTATGCACCTCAATCTGGATTTATTAAAGGTCCTACAATCGGAAATCAAATTTCAGTGGAATGTGGACAGCATGTCTTATTTAGGAATCAAACTAACAAAAAACACAAAGGACTGCGCTAACCAGAATATTACTGACATTTATAATACCATCCAAAAAGATGTACAATATCTATCCAAAGTAGAGCTTTCCTGGTTGGGAAAAATAAACACATACAAAATGCTGGAACTTCCCAAGATACTTTATATATTCAGAACTATCCCATTACCAATCAAGACGTGTAAATCTAAAAATAAGGAGCACTGATAGTGTAATACCAACAGATTAGTGAGGTAAATCGGGAAAAATACACTCACCTGAAATGGTTGTGACAGTCACAACCACTAATACGCATGAGATAATTGCGTCTGCTGCAGCCCCACGTGGATGTGCATACAAAATGGAGAGGATAGGGGGTTAATGCCGCGCATCAGCCGAAATGAAGATGTAAAACGCTGATGATAATAACTCTTTCTTTTATTCCATAGGTCTACGCGTTTCAAGGTAAACACCTCTTCTTCAGGACCAGAAACATCAACATAAAGCCAGTAATTAGGAAATGGCTATCTCCACTAAAATGGAAACTTCACCTATTAAGGAAGCTTCACAACCCGCACAATGGTTCACTTTACACACACACACACCATTCTTTATATATATATTTTTTATTATAATTTTTTTTTCTTTAATTAATTATTTTTTCACAATACATTTTTATTATATGTACATTTTGTTGTTCTTTTTATTATGATATGGTTGTCTGAAGTGTTGTAAATTTTGATGGCTCACTATGAATTTGCTATGTCATGCAGCTAGTGGATCCTCCCGCTGATTTTTTTCATTCAGTAGGCGTTTCTCTCCTTATCAGTTGTGTATATATATATATATATATATATACACATACAATCTGTCGTCTTCATCTGTATCATGCTTTATGTTGATGTTTCTGGTCCTGAAGAAGAGGTGTTTACCTAAAAGGCTTTATGTTGATGTTTCTGGTCCTGAAGAAGAGGTGTTTACCTTGAAACGCGTAGACCTATGGAATAAAAGAAAGAATTATTATCATCAACGTTTTACATCTTCATTTCGGCTGATGCGCGGCATTAACCCCCTATCCTCTCCATTTTGTATTACCAATCAAGAAAAAGCTTCTACAAAAACTCCAAACTCAACTAACATCTTTTGTATGGGGTAAAACTAAACCTCGAGTAGCAAAATCTACCCTAAACAAAAACAGAATAAATGGAGGGTTGGGGATGCCAAACATAATGGCCTACTATCAAGCAACGACTATTAAAAGCAGCCAGAAGTATTGGAACAGAGATGATAAACCTGCATGGGTGGGACGTGAAGATTCTCATTGTCCAAATATAGAAGTTGGAGACCTGGTGGTGGCCTACCTATGCGACTCTAAAAAGCGACTACCTAAGGAGGTCATTACCAGGAACTCAATAATAACATGGAGGAAATTCGGAGCCCAATCTAGAAAAATACACGGCACCGAATCAATAGGTTGGATGACGATCGAAACGCTTTCTGCATTCTCACCAAGATTAAAGCTCAACCACTGGAAATCCAAGGGAATATGCTTAATCTCAGACATACTCGATAACGATAAGCTGAAACCCTACCAAGACTTCGCAAAAGAATTCAAACTAATAAAGTCAAATAAGAAAACTTGGAAGATAATAGAAAAAATATTAATGAAACCTAGCACCACCCTCCACCTTCCAAGTAACATCACAGCTCTCTTAAAGAATCCAAATAATCAAAACACTTGGAAAACCAAATATATCTACCAAATTTATAATGAAGATACAAATCTCCTTAACTTCAAACACTTGGAAAAGTGGAAAATCGAGTGGAAAATCCCAGAAAAGTGGAAAATCCCAGAAAATCAATTTGAAGAAAGATTTCAAAAGTCATTGGCCATAGTCTACAAAAATATACCTTGCGTTGCTCTTAAGCCTGCTTTACATGTTATGATTCTGCATACGATATCGTATGCGATCGTAACCGCCCCCATCGTATGTGCGGCACGTTCAGTTTTGTTGAATGTGCCGCACAAACGATTAACCCCCGTCACATGTATTTACCCGTCCATACGACCGCGATGTGGGCGGCGAACGTCCACTTCCTGGAGTGGGAGGGACGTTCGGCATCACATCGACGTCACGCGGCAGCCGGCCAATAGATGCGGAGTGGCGGAGAAGAGCGTCGGAGAACGTAAATATCCCGCCCACCTTCTTCCTTCCGCATTGCTGGCCGGGAGCCGCAGGACACAGGTAAGATCTGTTCATCGTTCCCGTGGTGTCACACACTGCGATGAACAACCTCACGTTCAATTCATGAGGAATGAACGACGTGCGTGCGATGAACGTTTTACCGTTCATTCGCAATCACACGTAGCTGTTACACACTACAATGTACTTTACGATGCCGGATGTGCGTCACTTACGATGTGACCCCGCCGACACATCGTAAGATATATTGTAGTGTGTAAAGCGGGCTTTATAGAAACCAATTATAAGATAATAACCCGCTGGTATTACACACCCCATATATTGTATTTAATTAACCCAGATACCTCAAACAAATGCTGGAGAAACTGTGGAAATTCAGGCAACATAACTCACATATTTTAGTCGTGTCCAAAAATTAAGAACTTCTGGAGAGACATTCAATCACTTATAATGTCCATTACACAGCTAGATGTAACTCTAACTCCAGAATTAGTTCTTCTTCTCTTAAACATTGAAGCGATACCTAAACATTTTAGGCCCATAGTAATACATATTCTACTAGTGTCCACTAATCTCATTGCATCCAAATGGAAAAGTGAGAAAGCTCCTAATATTCAAGAACCTAAGGAGAAACTAAGGGGTACTTTGCACGTTGCGACATCGCTACTGCGATCTCATATGGGTCAAATCGAAAGTGACGCACATCCGGCGCTGTTAACGTATCGTCGCAATGTGTAAAGCCTAGAAGCACCGATAAATGATCGCAAAAGCGTCGAAAATCGGTGATCTGTGTAGTGTAGGTCATTTCCATAATTTCCCCGCAGCGACAGGTACGATGTTGTTCCTCGTTTCTGCGGCAGCACACATCGCTGTGTATGAAGCCGCAGGAGCGAGGAACATCTCCTTGCCTGCGTCTCGCCTGCAATGAGGAAGGAAGGAGGTGGGCGGGATGTTTACGTCCCGCTCATCTCTGCCCCTCCGCTTCTATTGGCTGTGTGACGTCGCTGTGATGCCGCACGACCCGCCCCCTTAGGAAGGAGGCGGGTCGCCGGTCAGAGCCACGTCGCAGGGCAGGTAAGTGCGTGTGAAGCTGCCGTAGCGATAATGTTCGCTACGGCAGCTATCACAAGATATCACATCTGCGACAAAGGCGGGGACTATCGCGCTCGGCATCGATACAATCGGCTAGCGATGTCGCAGCGTGCAAAGTACCCCTAACTCTACATAAAACTTTAGAGTACTA
The DNA here is from genome assembly GCF_048569485.1 of Anomaloglossus baeobatrachus. NCBI lineage: Eukaryota > Metazoa > Chordata > Amphibia > Anura > Aromobatidae > Anomaloglossus > Anomaloglossus baeobatrachus. The sequence continues at coordinate 63,750,278 of NC_134353.1, forward strand.
TTATGCCATAAAAAATAATACTCAAACCAAGTACCTCACCAAATGGGACCCATGGCTAGAGCCCAATCACCGACAAACTATATAGCCCAACTGACGTTAAGGAAACACTAACTATATTCGAGAAATACAAGCTCACTAATAATTCCAGGCCTGAAGCTCTAGTCTTTGATATCTCCCTGATCTAAAACTCACTAGAATTATATGTTTTTGATCTCGCAAATTTGCTGGACTGTCTACGGGATCCATGTAAGGAAGTTGTTAATTTTATTTGATGTTTAGTTATGTTTTGCAAAAAGTTAATTCATAAGCAATTGATTTGACCAACAAAATATACTGCTTGATGTATCAACACTAACAAACTGGGGGGGTCAAAATATGTGAATTTTCTTAACCTTGTTATTACTATCTATATGTCCTTAAATTTTCTAATGCATGATTTCAAGATTTGTTAACTACAAAACCTAATAAAAATCATTTGAACAGAAAATTGATAATTTTTAGACTGAAAATCCAAAAATTACACACTTGGTTAGCAGCATACTTACACCATGGAGTGGGAGGAAAAGCAAATGACCAATAAAAGAGGATTAGAGCAAAATTGGTTGAATAAAATTAGGGTTCAAGATTATTTTTTTTTTTCCAAAATTGGGCCTGAAATTTATAGTTATTTTCTCATAGTTTTTAATTCTCATATTTTCTTACAATACCCCTCCTTTTACCCAAAAGCTGCGGCAAAGCTGCCCTCATTCTCCAATACAATTTAAACCGGTTTTGTTGCACATACCAGTCTAGTATCTCCCGAAACTGTCCTGACTCTTATGCTCTGTAATGTGATATCCTCTATTTTGGAGTAGCTGATTTATGTTTGTCAGCATTCTGCCAGCACTATAGGTGCATGAATTTACTTTCCCTCCCTCTCCTGCATGCCTTGCTCCTCATATTGTCCAATAGCTTTGCTACCGTGATCAGAAACTCCCGACTATCATGTATCTGTTCGCAGTTTGATAGACAGAAGACCAGAGAGGCAAGGACTCACTACATCCTGTAATCCGTCTCAAGGTCTCTGCTACTAGGAACGGATTACTTTCGACTTAAGGCACTGGATCGCAAGTTACAAAAGTTGGAGACATCTACTGCTAGCGATTTGGGGAAATGTATTTTCTGGAGTAAGACAACATTATAAATAAAGTAATTTGCAGACTGTTTACTTATCCCGTATACCCCGATAAGAGGAGAGCGCTGTTCCCAAAAGGGGTCACAATCATATATCAGACACATTTGTAACCATATAATTTTTTTAATTTTATCTGAATATCATATATAGTATTTCAAAAGAATAACAATACATAAAGTGCTGGTGCTCACAGAGAATTAAAAACCCCTACCCCATAAAAACATCCAGAACCCAACTGGTGCGTTGTGGAACAATAATGATAAATAATATATACAACTGAGTATCACAATTTTTCTTGAAAAAACCCCCAAGTTACCACTCACAGTGTACATAAAGTGCTAGTGCATACATATAATGGCAATACAGACCACAAATAGGAGCCCAGAGTACATTGATTTGAAATAGCAGCAACCTTAATTGTTGAATACTCTATAATCTGGATGTGTCACCATATAGTTGCGATTCAAATCATTCTAAACATAAAGAGCCTTTGGCCACACATCTGGGCAGCCATTAAGGTTACCGTTACGGCTGGAGGGTAAACAGAGGAAAATTGGTAATAATGAAGATACTCCAAGTTGGTGAACCACAACGCCCAGCACCTCGACGCGCGTTTCGCCTCTCGCTTCGTCAGGAGGTGCTGGGGTAGCTGTGGGGTCACCTCTTTATACTATGAAGCCCACCTGAAGTCCATTACGGCGCACGCCGCGCGGAGGAGTCCGCGTCATCCAACCCAGCCGGCGTCCCGGAGGGGATCCTGCGCATGCGCCAGGAATCTCCCTCAATTGGACGTTTGTTTACTTATCCCGATCTAATAAGGTCAAGTTGCCTTAAAGAGGGCCTGACAGCAGGATGTTTGCCCCCCCCTCCCCCTGAAGGGAACATAGCCTTAAGTGGAAGCTTGGCAATATTTCTAAAAAAAAAACCTTCGTCGTAAATCACTAGGATTTTCTTATACAAACTAAAGCCAGTGCTATACTGGCGCTATCATGCTGATTCCATACATACCTTTAGTGGTCAGCTCAGATGTAGACTTTCTGAAATACGGGCAAGTCAAGTTTGTAAAATGAACAGCTTTTTGATTGGCAGCAGCTGCCGAGCAGCTAACAGCTGGGGAGGGTTTTGATGGTGATTCTTACCCCCTGCCTGTTGTTCCTCCACCCTATCTTTTATTTACACTAATTCCATCACCAAAGTGGCTAGAAGGACCTTGCTGACGTCATACTCATGTGACCAGAAGGGGTGGGGCCTCACCCAACAAAAATAATGTTACTTCCTGTTTATCAGCTATGTTGGCTGAGGCCCCACTTATAGTAACATCTATTAACATGGGTATGACATCAGCAAGGTCCTTCTAGCCACTTTGATTTAGTCACAAACATTACTAAAACGCTTTTATAATAGAATTAGCATAAATAAAAGATAAGGGATGAACAACAGGCAGCTATCAGCTGTTCGGCAGCTGCTGCCAATCAAAAGCTGCTCAATTTACAAATTTACTTGCTTGTGTATCAAAACCTATATCTCCCAACTGTCTTGGATCCTGCGGGACTGTCCCGATTTGAGAGCTCTCTCCCGCGGCTCACAGATAATGTCCCGGCTCCTCCTCTCAGTGCAGTGAATAAATTAAATTCTCATCTGCTCTGGGTTACCACTCGTGACCTCATTGTCCAAAGGCAGCAGCTCTACCGATTGAGCTACTGCCTGTAACGATAAACATAGTAAGATTTAGTAATCTTGACCTCTGTATTGCAGTAGAGAAACCAGAAGCAGATTATTCAGCTACAAAGATATAGATAGATAGATAGATGATAGATAGATGCATGATAGATAGTTAGAGGGATAGATAAATCAAATGATATAAGCTTTGTTTATTTTTATATAGATAGATGCATGATAGTTAGAGAAAGAAATAATAGATAATAAATAGATACATGATAAATAATAGATACATAATAGAGCGATATATATAATAGATAGATAGATAGATAGATACTGCATCTCTTTGTAGGTGAAGGAAAGAGTCAGATTCATATGTTCCAATAAAACTACTACAAAGAAATGAGAAAATAAAATACAAATATATATGAAATTTTTTTCTTTATTTTCACCACCTTGGATTCAAACCAACAACTTTCAAACATGTGTCCAGCAGCCTTCTAGCTTTTCTAGCTGTTGAGCCACTAGGATTGACAATGTCAGAGAGAGAAGTTTATATAGATGAACCTACAATGCACCCTCTGATTACACAGCCTCTCACACAGGACATAGAGCTCCATTGTACAGAACAGCATCTCTATGTTCTGTGTTCTAGAGAGAGCGGAAAATAGTTTTTTTTTCTTTTAATAAAATTACTAAAAATAATAAAAAAGAATGTCATTTTAATGGACGTATTTGGCGTCCCTGTAATCGTAACAACCCGAACAACACAGTGATCACATTATTAATGGGGATTGGTAAATGGCGGAAAAAAAGGCAAAATGTATTATTTTTCTTTATTAAAACCCATAAAAAATGTAATAAAAATGTATTGTTGAGGCAGTGTTCACACGGAGTGTAAATGCTCCGTTTTTTCTGCAGGTGTTCGCACCACGAGTGCAATAACAATCTTCTCTGATTATTGCGTGTTTGCGGTATTTTTTATGCATTGTCCCCTTATTTGATACATGTTTGGTGCAGATGTAAATCCTGAAGCTTATAAACAAAAAAACACCAAATCCACACAGTTCAGCAGCGTCTTTAGACGCACCAGGGGCGGAGATTTCATCACGTCTCATCCACTTTGCTTGGACATTTAGTCTGTGTTCACATGTAGTGTAAATGCTGCATTTTTTTTTCTGCTGTTTTTTTGCACATTTATTCTGCTGTGTTTAATTGTCCAAGCAAAGTGGATGTGATTCCATGAAAAGACGCCGCTGATGACGCCGCGGTTTTGGTGTTTTTTTTTTTCTCTAGAGGTTTTTATGTGGAGCTTAAAAAAACCCAGGAAAACGTTTCTCTGTACAATAAAAACACTTAAAAGCGCAGATTCACATCTGAACCAAAATTGCATTAAATAATAGACAAAAGGCATAAAAAATGCAGCAAAAATGGATTGTGTAGTTTGGTGCAGACAGCAGCAGACACAAAAAACCCCCTTAATTTATGCAATGTGTGAACACGGCTTTAGGCTATGTCCGCACGTTGCTTTTTACCTGCTTTTTTGCTGCTTTTTCAACTGCAGCGTTTAATGCCAAAATGGTTGTGTTCTGCTTTTCAAGCAAAGTCTATGGGAATTTGGGTTTCTTGTCCGCACTATGCAGTTCAAACTGCAGCCTTTTTGTTGCAGAACTTTGGTCAAAAACTCAGCTTTGCAGTGCAAAACCCAAATGGCAAAAACAATTGACATGTCAGTTGTTTTTGCCATTTGGGTTTTGCACTGCAAAGCTGAGTTTTTGACCAAAGTTCTGCAACAAAAAGGCTGCAGTTTGAACTGCATAGTGCGGACAAGAAACCCAAATTCCCATAGACTTTGCTTGAAAAGCAGAACACAACCATTTTGGCATTAAACGCTGCAGTTGAAAAAGCAGCAAAAAAGCAGGTAAAAAGCAGGTAAAAAGCAACGTGCGGACATAGCCTTATAGGCACAAATAAGCAACATGTCATATAGTGACACATAGAAATATAAGAAAATTCTGGCTGCTATGACTATGAATGAACAGTCCGGGGCATCTGCTGAATGACCCTTACTGCCAAATGGGTGTGGCTATGGGCGTGGCTAGGGGCGTGGTCAAAATTTGCCATAGAGTTTGACCCTCTTTCGTTTCTGCAAAAGTTGGGAGGGTATGGGTTGTAGAGAATCAGCCTGATAGTGCCATTATAGCACTGGCTTTAGGTTATATAGGAAAATCCTGGTGACTGGTGCGCTTTAAACATTATTTCTAGTCTCAGACAGCTTCTTTAATGCAGCCTCAGCAGTAGAAATGATTTCAGACTTTGCACTTCATAAGATTTAATCTTTTACGTCTGATGTCTGCAACATTTTCTTTCATCACAAAATCTAGGTTTATGAAGTTTCCAAGAGAAACTTGGTGTTCACCTCCCACTGGTTTTAATGACAACCCGGGAGAAAACATCTTGCAGCGCGTAGCACATTTAATATTTGTAAAGTCTTCATTTCCACTATACCAATTGGAATAGATAGGAACGCTGCTTATATTCCTCTTAACGCTTCCTACGATCCTCACAGTGTCATTTTCAAGAACGGACCAATCAGAGAGTGATAAATATAGCGCTATTGAAAATAACAACATTTTATTAAATAAGACACTCCTATAAAACTTCACCATGTTATGCCTAGAGAAGGGCAAAATAGAATGGAGTCTGTCACAGAGATATCATGTTGTGCCAGAATAAGACCATAACCCTATGGAAAAATCTAAATTGACACTAAAGGTCCAAAAATGTCAATTGAAAAAAAAAGCCAAAAGTATGATTTGACAATCAGCAGATAACGGACACGTATAAAGAAAAACCTCATATAAACGTCAGCACTAAGTGCTGTAAACTGTAACTTCAGGCAGAAGCTTCTTCAGGATCCTGTGCAGTATAGAAGTACAATGTTTGTAGCCCAAGAAAACAGTAATGCCGTCTGTGTAGTACAAGTAGAGAGCAATGCAGTATAGAACATAGAAATCAGATAGAGAACAGTACATATAGTGCAGGAAGGAAGCAGAAGACAATATATAGTATAGGCAGAGAGCAGCACAGTACACAAAGTACAGGCAGAGAACAGCACAGTACACATAGTACAGGCAGAGAGCAGCACAGTACACATAGTACAGGCAGAGAGCAGCACAGTACACATAGTACAGGCAGAGAGCAGCACAGTACACATAGTACAGGCAGAGAGCAGCACAGTACACATAGTACAGGCAGAGAACAGCACAGTATATGTGACGCCCTGGCAAAACGAGGTACTCACAGAAGGAGTTAATTCTCTCTGGCAGCTACACAATCCCCACACAGATGTACACCAGACAATCAGGCCCTACTCACCCCTCCCCAGGAAAAAGGGTGGGGGCGAGAGGAGCTAAGGAAATATAGAGGAGTCAGGTTTCAGTTTGTGTTTAGGCAGTGGAGAGCTGACAGGGGAAGCTTGGAGCTCCCCGAAGAGAAGGTGGTAGCCCTGGACTACTGGACTAGGTGGCCGTGAGGGCCACAGGCGACGGAGATCCGGTCGCGGGGATCCTGAGGCGACCAGGACAGGGTTGTAGCCCGCCGGTGCTGGGAGAGGGACCCGATCCGGAGGCCGTTCAAATGGACTAGTCCAGACAAGAAAGAGACAGACAGAGAGTGTGGAAGGAAGGGCCCCTGGCTGTACATCTGGGTGTAGGACCCGAAGACACCCGCCAAAAGTAACCGGCCATTTGGCAAGTTGGTTTACAAAAGATTCTGTGTTTACTGATCCTCCACATCAATACAGCCTCATCCAGCACCAGGACATCCGAACTGTAAGTGTGCTGATCCCTGCAAGCCCTGCCACCACCACAACTCCCAACTGGGCCCCGGGACTACAACTCCCCTACCCGTGGAGGGTATCCCACCTTGCTGCCCCACAGCATTAGTCCCGGGCACGGTCCCCAGAGGCAGCGGTGGTGCCACCATCTCATCACTGCAACCCACGGGTGGCGTCACAGACAATCTCCATTATAAATATCCCCTTTTCACTTGTGGGCGGCGGACCGCTGCTCGAGCCCGGGTCCGGTTCCCACTCGAGCCGCAGTAAAGCCCCAGATCCGAGCATTCGCGAGCAGCCCCCTAGCTACGGTCTGGCCCCGCCCGCAACATATACATAGTACAGGCAGAGAGCAGCACAGTATACATAGTACAGGCAGAGAGCACCACAGTACACATAGTACAGGCAGAGAGCAGCACAGTATACATAGTACAGGCAGAGAGCAGCACAGTACACATAGTACAGGCAGAGAGCAGCACAGTACAAATAGCACAGGCAGAGAGCAGCACAGTACACATAGTACAGGCAGAGAGCAGCACAGTACACATAGTACAGGCAGACAGCAGCACAGTACACATAGTACAGGTAGAGAGCAGCACAGTACACCTAGTACAGGGACAGAGCAAAATAGTATACATAAAACAGGCAGAAAGCAGCACAGTACACATACTACAGGCAAAAAGCAGCACAGTACACATAGTATGTGACGCCCTTGGACTAGTCAGTGCGTCACAGGGTACTGCACGCTCTTTATCTCCCAGTACAGGACTCAACCCCTCTTGGTTCTTGCTTCCCAATTTGCGGCACTGCCTCCATCAGCATCCAAAAATCCCAATCACACCTCGCACCACACCCTGTCAGGCACACCAGTGGGCTGCTAAGCTGGAATAGGGCCGTCCACCTAGGGGTCAGACAAGGCGGTGAGAGGTGACAAGTGAGTTGAGTGGTAGCCCTCGAGCAGTGAGGAGCAAGTGGCTCCCGGTAAGGAGAAGATTGGGTTGCAGACGGTGGTCTGGACCCGTAGGAGTCGGAGACCCGGTCGCGGGGTATTGGGACTGGGTACCTGGACCTAGTCTTGAGGACAGTCGGTAGTTCAAGTACAATAGCGGGTCCGGGACCGAAAGCACATCGTGGTACTGGACCCTAGGTCGGGGAGAGGCTTCAAGCAACCCGGCAATTAACCTGCGGAGGATAGTGCCTTTATGGACTGTCCCCACGAAGCTCAGAGATCGGGGGCACTAGCACAACAAGGGGGATAGGGCTTTCCAACCAAAGCAGCCCATTGAAATAGCAAGCGTGAGCCCCTGAGAGCACAGCTCCTTCACACCAAAAAGTGAGGAGAGGGGCCCAGACAGCTCCAAGCTTACGGGCCACTTGGACACTACTAAAACTTGTGCACGGAGGCAGGCTCCGGACCATCAGGCAGTGCTGCATGGGACGGATACCTGGACGAGCTCCCCCAAGAGGGCAGCGGCACCCAAAGACTTGGTTTACTACGTTGTCAGTGTCTGCTTTCCTTCTGAGTGAGTACCAGATCACCCTCTGCTCCCAGCGAGCCTGCGCTCCCCCTGCAATCCATCCCACCATCCAGGGTACTGGAGCCTTCACTACCCGTGGAGGGTAACGTAATCTGGCTGCCCCCGTTCCATCACCCCGGGTACTCCCAACGACAGCGGCGGTACTCCCTATTACCGCACACCACGGGTGGCGTCACAAACAATCTAATCCCCTGTAAATAACCCCCCATCACATTTTAGAGTGACCCTGAGCCCCCAGGTCCGGAGACCCTCGAGCCACGAGTAGCGACACCCGGATCCGAGCGGTTCGGCCGCTGCTGGGGCGGTACAAGTACAAGCAGAGAGCAGCACAGTATATATAGTACAGGCAGAGAGCAGAACGGTAAATATTGTAACGGGAGCAGTACTAAACATATAGCACAGATAGAGAGGTATACAGCACAGTATATATAGTACAATATGGGAGCAGTGTACAAAATATAGTACAGGCAGACAGAAGAAAAGTACACATACAGGTGTAAGTGGGTGCAGAAACGTCTGCAAGTAAAAGGCTCCATCTGCTGCCTGAAAACAGTAAAACAGAAGCAGAAGCTAAGATGTGATTAACTAGGAAGTAAAGACATCTGTGTTTCCTGCACGGAACTTTTTAGAAGATGCATTGGGGTCATTTATGATGCAGTGAAAAATATAAAAGGCCTGGCCAGAGTCAGAAGAGGGGGGTTGGCGGCAGAACTCCAATAGGCAAGGACAGGGGTCAGTGAAGTGGGCTTATAGCCCCATTGCCTCAGAAGGGCCAGAGAACCGCCAGATCTCCTAGGAGGCCTGAGCACAAAGGAAAATTGGTGACCCTAGCCGAGAGGAAGATCCTTGACCCATGCTAGGAAAGACCTGAGATCTATGCAAGTAGAAGTCTGAAACCTGACAACCCTAAGTGAGATCTGCAGACCCAGATTACACCGGTAAAAGTATAGCTCCCCCAACGTCCCTAAGTGAGACCTGCAGACCTAGACTACGCCGGCAAAGGTACAGAACCCTGATGTCCCTAAGACCTGAGGACCCGATCTACACCGGTCAAGACCTAGATGCCAGGCGACATCAGCTGGGAGATGGAGCCCAGCTGTCTCTTTTACAGGTCCAGAAGGATGCTTGTCGTGGTAGAATGGAGAAACAAGTGAGCCGGATTGTCACTTCCAGCATCCATGTATAGTATAGGCGTTGACGTGGGCTAAGACAGCAGGCGAGGTGGGGGTCGCCTGGAACAGAGGAGGCCCAACATTCCCTGTAGACTTTGTTAAGAAGACTTACTGCCTAGCGGGAAAACCTGTGTCGCCGGCTACGGCCACTGAACCAAGATCTCCACAGCGACGGGTGCATTGTCCATCTTAGAGGGACATCAGTATAATCTCCAAGAATCCTTACTGTTACTTAGATTGAACAGAAGTCTTATTGTGTTCTCTGTATTGCAGTGTTTTTACCCTTGTATTTGTTATATGATGTTGCTTGCACCTTGAATTTTCAAAGAAATGTAATACTCATGCATAAGAATTTCTGGCTTTCCCCTGCAGTCGCATTATGTACTATAAATGGCGGTAAAAATCTTCTCTCTTAATATAAAGGGACTTAATAATCCCATTAAGAGACACGCCGCTTGGAAAGAAGCTAAAAACTTAAATTGTTACGTAATTATTTTCTAAATAAAATAAAAAAACGAAGTATCATCTATTAATACAACAAAGTTTTTTCATAAGAACGTCCCTTAAATCTTCAGATCCTAAGACAAAAAAAAAGGCAGGCGTGATTACGGCTATCTGTTTCTATTCATTTATTAGATGAAATTATTGATTTTAACAATTGCAATTCTTGTCTGTGTAATTGATATGATCACTTCTACCCTAATTATTTTATACGCTACTAATCGTACGCAAATCACATTTCTAAACAAACCAATGAAAAAAGTCCGAAAACATGAAAAAGGGAATTTAATTATTCTTGGGGAATTTTATGTTATTCCTGCCCAAGTAATAGATACTGTGGAGGTCGCCTGAGTTATAGTTTGTTTGTTCAAACGTAATAAGAATATCTGTGTATATAAATAATCAAAATGTAGATGTAGTTGTATAATTATCTGTCTGTGTATTTAGCCATCGCATAGACCCATAATATAATTCTAAGCTGTATATTGAAAAAAGTTAGCCAAAGTATAAATCAACAAAGGAGATATTCATTAAGTTAATTGGGAGCCTTATCAGTGAAATTCAAAGGAGAAGGAATGTAGTATTTGTAGGATGAGGCGGGTGATCCCATACTCCCATGTATCATTTCTACAGAAACTCATCGTCGCTTACTGTCTTCAAAGTGTATTATTTGGGATGATGTATGATCTCATGCATTCTCCCAATGCTGCCCATATGCACTCCCCCCTAATTATTCTTTATCAGTATGTGTGAGCAAATGGAAAAGTTTTTGTAAATATCTTTCAGGCTGAAGTGATGTGTTTAATGCGGGGACAATAGAATACATGAGTCAGTTGGTGACGCTGGCTGAAAAGAGAGCATGTCTGTGTTCTTTGTCTTATATACATTGATATATGTTGGCACTGATATACAGCTAATACGGCACCGTCTCTGGATATCCCAAATGAGGACTCCATTAGCAGTCTTCAAACAAATTCCTCCCTTGACAATACAACAGCCACATCCAGAAATAAAATGTTCACCTTAAAAACCTGGATCATCAAAGAACAACTATTTGATGTCTTCAGATGTCTGAATTTTTCATCTAGGGAATTTATATACTATCCAGACAGTCATCAGACTTTTTTGAGAACCGATTTGGTTTTGGATTTAAGGACATCAATATGTTAACACCTTATGCACCAATACATTTTTCGATGAAATCAGTTGTCTATAGGAATCCCTTTACGAGGTAGAAATGTAACTCTTTTCTTCTTCGATGCCCGGCATTCAAGGAGAAAATAGAAAAAGTAATGTGTTTTTTATTGCCAGGAGAGTTTACTCAAGGTATTTTCCCTTTCTCTATTTGGAAGGCCCACAAGAGGGTTATTAGAGCTGTTCTTATTCATATAAATGCTTAATTCAAAAATCAAACAAGGGAAAATATTCTAAATATCTCACAAAAAATACAAAGGAGGAGAAAAAATAAATAATTGTGACGAAACAAAAATTGTGACGAATCTAAAATTCTAAGCTTAAGAGCAGAATTGAAATAATTGCCGGTGGAAGATTATGATAAAGTAATGAACGAGATCAAACTAAACCACTATTACTTGTGTAATAAAATGACTAGGCTCATGGCCAATAAAGTTAAAAAGCAACGTTTGAAATCCTGAGTTTTATCTATCAAAAATGTAGGTAGTTCCAACCTTCAAACTCAGGATTTAGCAGAGTAATTCACATTATTGTACTCCTCTCTTTACGATCTAAAGGATGACTCTTCTACCATGGAGCATATCGGCTGATCTGATCAGCCGACATGTGCAGCTAACAGATCCACCCACGCCTGTTAAACTAGTTAAATCCCGCTGTCAATATCTGACAGCAGAATTTAACGTTCACCAGATCGGAACACTTCATTCCCCGCCACTATTGGCGACTCTGTGATGTGATCACGGGGTACCGATGGGTTTTCAAGACAGCCAGGGTCCTTGACCATTGGATTAATAAATAATTATCCAGTTTTATATGGCAATCAAAAACTGCTGGGATTGCAAAATTTTCACTGTTTAAGCATAAGAAAAATGGTGTAATCGGCCTACCCAATATCTATACCAACCATGCTTCTAATATCATTCTTCAAAGTTAATACTGGTTCCTTGAGTTTGACAAACTTGGCTGGACGGAACTTGAAAAAGCTTCTTTGTCTTTATCATCATTGGTAATATCCCATTTATTAGATCATCTCTTCCTCTACCTAATCACTCTTTAATATAATCCGCTATCCCACTTTGGAAAAAGCTATATTGTATCTCAAAAGCTAATGAATGTAACATTAACTCTAAAAAAACTTCCTATTTAAATTTTTTTATACAGCGCTACTAAATTTTCCATTAAAAAAATTGGGAAAATTAAGAATTTTAGATTGTTCTTCACTAACAACTAGACTCTACTATAAACTTTCAGTAATTAAATTCCCTATACAATCTTCCTGATGAAGAATTCCAGAATTTTTTAAGTTAAGGAAGTATACTAGAAAAAAATTCTCTTTACCTTTTAACCTTTGTTACTCTTTTAGAGAATCTAATGACTAATTAAATTTTGAATATGAAGAATATCTGCTCAATTTTTAATTCTGTTGCCTCTTTTAAAAAAAACTGAATTATATGCGGAGATGGTAAAAAGATTTAAACAATAATTTCCTTCTAGGTAAATGGAAAAAAGTGGCGGAAATAGCATACAACAAGATTTCTCCCGCGCATCCCCCATACTCTGGAACGCTCTACCTCAGCACATCAGACTCTCCACTACCATGGAAAGCTTCAAGAGGAACCTCAAGACCCACCTCTTCCAACAAGCCTACAACCTACAATAGCCCTCAGTCCAGTAGACCACTGCGCAACAAGCTCTGTCCTCACCTATTGTACCATCACCCATTCCCTGTAGACTGTGAGCCCTCGCGGGCAGGGTCCTCTCTCCTCCTATACCAGTCTGTCTTGTACTGTTAATGATTGTTGTACGTATGCCCTCTTTCACTTGTAAAGCGCCATGGAATAAATGGCGCTATAATAATAAATAATAATAATAATAATAATACAACAAATCTACATGAAAATTATTTTACAACTTTATCTAGGTGGTTCTACACTCTCTCCAGACTTAAAAACACATTTGCTGATCAATCCAATTTATGCTGGAGGAAATGTGGTCAAAGAGGCAATCATCTTCACATATTTTGGGAATGTCCAAAACTTTCAATACTTAGGCGAGATGTCTTTTTACTATTGAATAAAATGCAGAAGTCTCCCATCAAAATTTCTCCCCAATTGGCTCTCCTTTTTTTGGATGCAGATGACCTCCCTCAAAAAATTAGTCAGATTCTTTAGATATTTTTTTTCTGTTATAAAAAGTTGTATTGTGTCTAAGTGGATATTCCCTCTTTTTTCGACATATTTGATATCATATTCTTCCATAACTCCTTTGACATCTTAGCATTAAGGAATAACTCTCTACTTATATATAATTCCATATGGTCCTCTTGGATTATTCCTCCAAACAAGAAAAGCCTTTTTCTATGATATTTTATTACTTTGTCAGATTTTTTTTTAATCTATACTTTATTTTATGTTGTTTTTGAGACTCTTATGTTACTTTTTGTGATACAACAATACTAAGATGATCTTTCTTTCCTTTTCCTTCCCCCTCTTTCTCTAACCTTCCTCCCTCCCCATTTTTTCTCTTTTTTTCCTTTAGTTGTCTTTCCTTTCCCTTCATTCCTTTCCTGATTCCTTATTGCATTACTTTCTTTATTGTATAATTTTGTCATGTTTTTTCCCCTTTTCTCCTATACTGCAAAAATCCCCTAATCTAAAGAACATAAAGAGAAACAAAACAGCAAAACAGAAGCAGAATCAATGCCTTTGAAATGTGGTTCTGAAGAAGACACGGCTTGTACATAGTCTGGTCTTTTCTGTAGTAACATTTGGATGCGAAACTGGGTGAAAGAAACAAGACAGAAAAAGAATCAATGTCTTCGAAATATTGAGCTGGAGAAGGATGTTATCAATACCATGGATGGCAAGAAGAGCAAACAAATCAATATTGGAACAAATCAAGCCAGACGTCACTCGAACAAGGATCATCAAGTTACAACTTGTCTACTTTGAACACATCATAAGAAGAGAGAGAAGGACATAATGGTCAGAAGAATAGAAGGAACAAGGCGAAGAGGAAGATCTGTAACCCGATGGTATGAAACTATCAAGGTAACAACGGAGAAGACCCTGGTGGACCTATCTAACCTTGGACAAGATCTATCTTCCTACAGAGCGTTCATTCATTAAGTCACCATGGTTCGAGATCAAGCTGAAAGCTGTTAAATAATAATATCTTAATACTAAAGATGAGCAGGTCGTATTTTTTCTTTGCTGTTTTGGCTATAACATTTCCAAAAAAAACACTTGCTTATAAAAAAAAAGTGGACTGCATGGGTTCACACCACAACAGTCATAATGAAGGCAGACACATATTAAGATATACCTAATTCATTAAAAGGCATGTAGGGGTGATCAAGCCCCCTACAAGGTAAAGTGTGAGGTGTTATGCAAAGTAAATGTGTTAACAATGTGTGGTGAAATGTGTTTGTCCAATAGCAGAGTGGAGAATATTAAGTAGGATGTAGTGATAACAGAGAGAGATTGTGGAAACGGGGCTTTGTAAACCGCGCCACAGATCACTGATGAAAACTTGGATTAATGTAAACTTTTTATTTTTGCACAGGTCTACGCGTTTCAGGAGGCTCTGCTCCCTTCCTCAGGACCAACAGGCATAAGCTACATCAGATTTAATGTAGCTTATGCCTGTTGGTCCTGAGGAAGGGTGCAGAGCCTCCAGAAACGCGTAGACCTGTGCAAGAATAAAAAGTTTACATTAATCCAAGTTTTCATCAGTGATCTTTGGCGCGGTTTACAAAGCCCCGTTTCCACATTCTCTCTCTGTTATCAGCCACCTGGGGTAATGCTGCCATTGATCCGGATTTATGCTGTTACAGGAGTTGTGCCTTTCACAACCCTCCTTGGTGAGTAGGATTATCCTTTCTGTCACCCCCTGTTTGTCAGGGTAAGACCCTATTGCGCTTCTTTTTCAACAGGTTTTCTATCCAAGTAGGATGTAGTGTGAGGTAAAGATTTACAATGACATTGATAGGAAGTAATAAAAGGCATAGAAATATTATGTAGATAGATTTTGTTAGTAACAGAAACAGTTCAAGTCAGGTTCAGCTCACTGTGGGGTGGAACAAGTGTTGAGCAGAGTGAGAGACTTACTGGTTACAGAATGAGCAGAGAGCCAGTTTTGCAGAGGGGTTCCTGGAGAAAATATGTGAACTTGTAACTTGGGTCCTTGAGGGAATGCGGAGGTATCTGTGATGCCCCAGACTATCCAGGTCGTCCCAGGTAGACACAACAACACTACACACCCCCTTCCCAGTTAGGTAACATCAGTCAAACTTAAAGCCTTGTCACCACCCTCCAGGTTCGATGTCCACACCAGGGGGGTGGAGCCAGGCAGTTGGCTCCACCCACCGAGGAGTTCACAGGCCTGGAGGCGGGAACCTAGTAGTCAAGTTCAAGTTAGTTGAGAGAGTGGTTTGGACAGTGAAGGAGGGAGGTTATGTCCAGAAGCAGACCTGTGCTCAGGCCTACCAAAGACTACCCGGTGGCTGGGTTCGAGCCCAGTTACCATTGGCAAGGAGGCAGATGGTAGTGGCCGCCTGCAGGAGACCGGGAAGACAACCGGTGGAACCGTAAGGGACCGGGACAGGGTAGTAGCCCGCCGGAACTGAACCGGGGAGCCAACTGGATACCGGAGCACAAGGCAGGGTACTCAGACCCCGAACTAGGCTAGAAGCCACCACCATAGTCAAATTAACTGATTGCGGTCTGGACCTCAGGGGTTCATTCCCACCTAAGTCCCAATTGAAGGCAACAGCCCAACCATTCCGGATAAGTGTCACCGCCAAGGGCCAGAGATCCAAAGGGCCAGAATTTGCGGGCAAACGGGCTCCTACGACAGATACACGTCGGGGAGCGGACTACCGGTGCCTAGGCACAGGAGTCAAGATTCATACATAGAGGTGCGGGAGAAAGGCGGACATTACCAACCTAATCTGGGAAAAGCTGCAGCCGGCTGCGGGCCCCGTTCATCACTACGTTTGGTTCACCAGTGACTCCAGTGTCTTGTGTCAGAGTGAGTAAACCAGTGCCATCCGGCACCGCGCCGCGCTGCACCGCAACACTACACCCTGAACCTGGGCCCCGGCACAACGGACCCCGGGACCAACATCCCCTACCCACGGAGGGGTCAACACCTAGCTGCGCTATTACACCGCTCCCGGGGGCCCCCACACCTTCATCGCAGCGGTGGTGTCTACAATCACCACAACCCGTGGGTGGCGTCATGAATTATCACTTCAAACCGACCACCCAAATCCCCGCGTGTAGCGCCAACTCCCTTTCAGAGCGACATGACCCCCGGGTCTGTGAGAGGCTCGAGCCACCACCCGCAGTGCGAGCACGGATCCGAGCGGTTCGGCGGTCTCGGCCGAGCCCGCGGGGCGGTACACATCCTCCAAGCATTTGGCACCTACAGCTCACCTTGGGATGGGCTTAGAAGAGTCGTGGGCTTAGACGAACGTCCAGAGTGAGGGTACCTCAGGACAGGCCTAAGGAAGTCAAGTGACAAGAACCTGTCAGAGATAGTGAGAGGACCACGGGTAGCTATGGAGAGAAGAGGGGGAAGCAGAGGCATAGGCAGCTGCAGGACTACGTCCCAATTAGCAGGAAAGGCCAGGTGCTGTACCTCAGGAACCAGCAGCAGCAGAACCATATAAGTGTGGCCATGTCTGTTGTGAAGGTGGAAAAAGTAATAAACTATTTACAGTTATTTTGCTAAGAGTTCTACAGTGTCCTATGTCTATCTACTACATCTACAATGGCGATCGGCTGTGGGGTGGTTGAAAAAAAGCCCTGAAGAGTACAGTAAGTGTTGCACATCCTGCCCAAAGCGGCATACAAGCACTGGCCCTCTTTGGTGAAGGAGTTCAGAGCCCTCATGGCACGGCATCCACACGTTCTTTCAGGCATGCACCACTTAATTATGTGCATCTGTCGCGGGCGGGGAGGAGGGTGTCAACGCTGCGCTCTCCCACTGCTCGGGTCCGGCCGCCGCTGCTCTGCGGCTGCTGCTGCTCGGTGGCTCGAGCGATGGGCCGGATCCCGGGGACTCGAGCGGCGCTCCTCGCCCGTGAGTGAAAGGCGTAGATTTGTTGGTGGGGGATTTTGTTAATGTCCGTGACGCCACCCACGGTTGTGGTGATTGTGTGGACACCACCGCTGCTCTGTCTGGGGATCCCGGGAGTGGTGGTATGGAGCAGCTAGATGTTGGTTTGCCCCTCCGTGGGTAGGGGTTTTGGTAGTCCCGGGGCCCGATGATGGGGAGGTCAGGATGGTGGACAGGCGAGTTATGGGGCCTGTGGAGGTGCAGGGACGCAGGGGCAGCGCTGTGCCGCACGGCACGGAGGTACTCACTCAGCCCAAGGATGATGACACAGTTCACGGTAAACAAACGGCTGGGTGGACGGGTCCCTCGGACGGCTACGGTGCTGATCTTCCCTGCAGTTAGCGGTGACGGTCACTTCCCTGCACCTAAGTACGGTTCTTTGGTAGCGATGGATTCCCACCGGTAACCCGCTCCCCAGCTTGGATATGAGCCGGAGGAGCCCCTCTCTTGCCCGCAGGCGCTGGCCCTGGGAAACTGGTGCCTTGGCGGTGGTGGTGTCTCCCCTTCACGGTCGGACTGTTGCCTTCAATCGGGACTTTGCTGCTGGGAGACCCGGAGGTCCACTTCACTGACGGATTTGGCAAATTATGGCGACTCCTAGCCTTGCCGGGATCCGAAAGGCCCCTGCCACTGGTGCTGGCTTCTCTTTGTATACCGCTCCGGTACCGCCGGGCCACCACCCGTCCACGGTCCTTTCGGCAACCTCCGATCAGCCTCTCCTGCAGACGGTCACCGCCGTCTGCCAACCTTGCTGTCTCAGTCCGGGGCACACACCCGGACCAACTTCAGGCTTTCAAACTGTCACTTTTCTTCTCTCACTTCAACTCCTGTCACTAGCTCCACTGCCACTTCCTTCTACTCTCAAACTCAACTCTCCACTGTTTACTCCTTCACTTCCCTAGCTTGACTGCTGGTTTTCCCGCCTCCAGGACTGTGAACTCCTCGGTGGGTGGTGCCAACCACCTGGCCCACCCCCTGGTGTGAACATCAGCCCCTGGAGGAGGGCAACAAGGATTTGTGTTCTGACCTTGGTGTTCCTGCAGGGAATGTGGGGTGTGTGTGGTGTTGTGACCTGTGACCCCTGGCTTGCCCAGGGCGTCACACATCTTACAACTGCTGTGTATTTCTTTCAGAAATGTTACCACGGTCAGGCACTGAATTGTATTTCTGGTGTAACTCCAAGCACCATCACCACCCAAACTATACCTATTTGAGTGGACTTGCATAAAAAACAACAAACGTTGCACAAATGTTTTACAATATTTCAAAACACCTTATGCCAGAAAACTGTGAAAAACACCTAGAAAAGATGGACCCTGTATTTGTATTACATGAGACCGCTACCATATCATGTGTAAGTATTGCACAACACTGTCAGATTTCTTGTGATAATGGCTTCTTGTAAATTTTAGTGGGCTATGAGACCATACTTATCTGCATCCTCTTAAAGGCTAATAGTTCCTGCATAGCCCCTGCATTGTATACCTGAAAGACCATAGAGCCAGAGCAACAAAATAATTGAAGGAATCCACAGTTCTCGTATAAACTGAAATTCAATGCCATAACCAGAGTCCTATGAGTCCTGATGCAAAATTTGAACCAGCATGTTGGTCAGTTGTCCTGCATTGTGGTCTCTAATTCTATCCTATAATACTGTCCCCCATCCTGTAACAATATCTCATGTCCTGGCCTCTTCCTGTAATATTGTCACCACTCCTGCAATTATGTTCCACATCCTGACCTCTTATTGTAATAATGTTCTCTATCCTGGCCCCTTCCTGTAATGATGTCCCTAATCCTGGCTCCCATCCTCTAATAATGTCTAACATTCTGTTCCCTTTCTATAATACTGTCCCACATCCTAGGCCATTTTTGTAATAATGTCACCCATCCTGGCCTCTTCCTGTATTAGGCTATGTGCGCACTAGAGCTTTTTACCCGCGGATTTGCCCGCGGATTTGCCGCGGAAATTTCTTGAGAAATGTCTGCAATCTTTGTGCAGACATTTCCCAGCAATTTCTATGGCAAAAAAAAAAAGCTGTGCGCACTGGTGCGGATTTTTCTCGAGAAATTTCCGCATGCGGATTTTCTCGAGAAACTTTCTCGAGAAAATGAACATGTCCATTATTTCCGCGGGTACCCTGCGGTTTTCTGCAGTACAGCCTGCAAAAATCCGCAGGGAACCGCCCGCGGGAAAATCGCGGCAATTCCGCGGCAATTCCGCGGCTAATCCGCGGCAAATCCGCGTCAAATCCGCATGCGGATTTGACGCGGATTTTTTCCGGAGGTCCGCAAATCTTTCACTCCCAGAAGTTTCTCGAGAAAGTTTCTTGAGAAACTTCACATCTCTAGTGCGCACATAGCCTTAATGTATCCTGTCCTGGCTCCCATCTTGTAGTAATGTGCCCCATCCAGGGTCCATTCCTGTAAAAACTTCTCACATCCTGTAAAAATGTCCCCATCCCGTCCTGGGTTCTTTACTGTAGCAACATCCCCATCCTGTAATAATGTCTCCCGTCCTGGGTTCTTTCCTGTAATAACGTCTCACATCCTGTAATAATGTCTCCCGTCCTGGGTTCTTTCCTGTAGTAACATCCCCATTCTGTAATAATGTTCCCCGTTCTGGGTTCTTTCCTGTAATAACATCTCACATCCTGTAATAATATTCCCCGTCCTGGGTTCTTTGCTGTAATAATGTCTCACATCCTGTAATAATCTTCCCTGTCCTGGGTTTTTTCCTGCAGTAACATCCCCATCCTCTAATAATGTCCCCCGTCCTGGGTTCCTTCCTGTAATAACATCTCACATGCCGTAATAATGTTTACCATCCTGGGTTCTTCCCTGTAGTAACATCCCCATCCTGTAATAATGTCCCCTGTCCTGGGTTCTTTCCTGTAATAATGTCCCCATCCTGTAATAATTTCCTCCATCCTCTCCTCCAACTTATTAAAAAAAATATTTTTGTCACCTCTCCCTGCTCCTATGGTGAGCAGCATCTGTCGCGGGCGGAGGAGGGGACGCTGCGCTCTCCCACTGCTCGGGTCCGGCTGCCGCTGCTGCTGCGGCTACTGCTGCTCAGTGGCTCGAGCGATGGGCCGGATCCCGGGGACTCAAGCGGCGCTCCTCGCCCGTGAGTGAAAGGGGTTTGGTTTTTGGGATAGTTTATTGTCCGTGACGCCACCCACGGTTGTGGTGATTGTAGGAACACCACCGCTGCTTTGTATGGGAATCCCGGGAGCGGTGACAGGGAGCAGCAAAGTTGTTAGTTCTCCCCTCCGTGGGTAGGGGGTGGTTGTCCCAGGGCCCAGTGATGAGTTGGGGGATGAGGGATGGCGGGGCCGGTGCAGGGCTTGGTGGGGTGCAGGGACGCGGGGGCAGCGCTGTGCCTCACGGCACTGTGGTACTCACTCAGCCTGAGACGGTGACACAGTTCTCGGTAAAACACGCGGCTGGAAAGACGGTTCCCACGGACGGCTGCTGTTGCTTTTCCCCGGTACTTGACGGTGACGGTCCCTTTTCCTGCACCTAAGTCTATGTTGGTAGCGATGGGTTCCCACCGGTAACCAGCTCCCGGCTTGGATATGTGCCGGAGGAGCCCCTCTTTGCCCGCAGGCGCTGGCCCTGAGAAACTGGTGCCTTGGCGGTGGCGGTGTCTCTCTCTAATGGTCGGACTGTTGCCTTCAATCGGGACTTGGTTGTTGGGAGACCCAGAGGTCCCCTTCACTGACGGATTTGGCAAATTCCTCCTTCTCTTCCACTCTCTATCTCTCTCTACCACTTCACTCTTCACTGTTTACTCCTTCACTTCCCTAGCTGAACTGCTGGTTTTCCCGCCTCCAGGGCTGTGAACTCCTCGGTGGGCGGAGCCAACCACTTGGCCCACCCCCTGGTGTGGACATCAGCCCCTGGAGGAAGGCAACAAGGATTTTTGTGTAGCTTTGGTGTACCTATCCGGGGTGTAGGGTGTGGTGGTGTTATGACCTGTGACCCCTGGCTTGCCCAGGGCGTCACATTCCCCCTTAGCAAAATGCAGACCGTCCGCGGGCCGCCCGTCCAACACCACCGGTTTTATTTATTTTTTTTTTTTTTCTGAAAAAGATAAAAACAGAACAAGCATAATAACTTCATCCCACAGCGGGAGGCACTTTTTCTTAAACGTTACGGTTTTAAACGGTTAACGGTTACGGTCTCCGCTCTCACCCACCCAAGCAACCTGGCCCTGATGCTGCCCCTAAGAAACAGGCAGCACCCCTTGACCCCAGTCCTGCACCAAGTTACCCGAGCGGGATCTGTCCTTCCCCTCCAGAGGGTAGCCACCGGTTCCGGTGGTGGCTGGGCCCCAGCCTGCTCCACTGCGGGCCCTCCCTCCAACCTGCCTCTCCGGAGGCGGCAATTGCGGAAACGGTAATGGTAACACAACTTATTTACAAGCCACTAACGTCTGTGGTTGCCCTGCAAGTTCACGGGCTTGTCCATAAGGAGTTCCTTATGCCAAACAATTTGCAAACAGTCCCCACGGGGACAACGGTGCCGGCAACGGCCGGTTTTCCAAATCACAGTAGACAATCAGGTTACTTTCCATCAATTGTTCATTTTCATCATTTTCCAAACTTTTAAACAGACACACTGGTGGTCCCAACGGGGACTGGACAACGGGGTTCCGCTGCCCTACTCAGAGTCCTCGACTTCACCTGCGGGAGGGGGTGCAGCGCTCACACGGAACTCCTGGCTGCCCCTCAATTTTGCATCTAAGGCGAACCACCCCCTCTCTCCACAGTGCCGGGTGTACTGGACCAAGTCGCCCGGCATCAGGTTCCGACCGGGGTGCTCCTCTGGCAGGTGGGCATTCACATCCCGCCGGGCTATAAACACTTCGGCCTCCAGGCCCGGTTCATATATGAATCCATAGCCCCGGCGGACATCAAACCGCCTCACCTGCCCCTCATACAGCGGGCCCCGGACACGGAAAGTCGCTTGTCTCAGGCTCTCTTTTTCTCTGATTGCACGGGCCACCAGCTCCGCTTTCCTTTTCGCTCTCTCCTCGATCTCCAGGCCCAACGGTACCGGCTCCCTGTCCCAGTACGGCGCTGCTGCGAGCTCCGGCGCACGGGTCGGGCCCCGCGGGACATTTTGGATGCTGCCCACTGTTAGGGATCTGGGCGGCAGGTCCCGCGGCGTCATGGCCTTGGACGCCGCCTTGCAGCGGCAACCCGGCGCAACCTCAGCCGAGGTGTGGGGGATGGGCACAGGGGCTTTCCGCTGCTGGGCCTTCGGCACGGAGCGGGCTATCGGCTCCGGCTCGGGGGACTTCTCAGGGGACGCCTCCGGTTCGGGCTTCGGGACCTTCCACGGCAGCACCTCCGGGCGGCTACCGGCTCCGGCTGCAGGTCGGCCCGCTGGGGCGGGCATGCTGGGTATCGCTACCGGTTGCGGTGGCAGCGGGCCTAGTGGCGGGGTCACAGCTTCCGAGACGGGTGGCGAGGGAGGCAGCAGGGTGAGAGGGTCTGGACCGGGTCCTGCAGCCGCGATGACCGGCCCTTCAAGGGCATCGGGGCGTGGGTCACTCACCCTCCCTTCCTCAGCTTCCTCCTCGCGTCTCCGCACGGCCGCTATGACATCCGCCATGCCGGTCTCCCACTCCTCCATGAGGAGCTGCATCTTGACCTGCAGCCTCTGGTAGAGCTGCGCGGTCCGGATCTCCACCCACGCCGCGGTCCCTGGCGCGGGGCTACGGTGCTTCTGGACGGCATCCACATGTTGCTGGCGGTCTCTCCCAGGAACAAGATGGGCGCAGGGTCCTGGCGTCCCTGCTTTTATAACCGCGCTCACATCCAGCCATCCGCCATTTCGTCCCCCTTAGCCTTTTTCCGGCTCCTCCTCTATCGGGGAGGGGTCTTGGCCTTCGCGCCTCTACTACTCGAGAAGACCGTCAAGCGGGAACTCTTCACGCCAAAGATGGCGGCTTCTGGAATTTTCCGGCCGGACACCTCCGGCGGTAACAAGGCGCACCTCTACCAGACGGCAGAGCGGTAAGATCCTGTTCGTGACGCCAAGTTGTCGCGGGCGGAGGAGGGGATGCTGCGCTCTCCCACTGCTCGGGTCCGGCTGCCGCTGCTGCTGCGGCCTGCTGCTGCTCGGTGGCTCGAGCGATGGGCCGGATCCCGGGGACTCGAGCAGCGCTCCTCGCCCGTGAGTGAAAGGGGTTTGGTTTTTGGGATAGTTTATTGTCCGTGACGCCACCCACGGTTGTTGTGATTGTAGGAACACCACCGCTGCTCTGTATGGGAATCCCGGGAGCGGTGACAGGGAGCAGCAAAGTTGTTAGTTCTCCCCTCCGTGGGTAGGGGGTGGTTGTCCCGGGGCCCAGTGATGAGTTGGGGAATGAGGGATGGCGGGGCCGGTGCAGGGCTTGGTGGGGTGCAGGGACGCGGGGCCAGCACTGTGCCTCACGGCACTGTGGTACTCACTCAGCCTGAGACGGTGACACAGTTGTCGGTAAAACACACGGCTGGAAAGACGGTTCCCACGAACGGCTGCTGTTGCTTTTCCCCGGTAGTTGACGGTGACGGTCCCTTTTCCTGCACCTAAGTCTATGTTGGTGTGACGCCCTGGGCAAGCCAGGGGTCACAGGTCATAACACCACCACACCCTACACCCCGGATAGGTACAGCAAAGATACACAAAAATCCTTGTTGCCTTCCTCCAGGGGCTGATGTCCACACCAGGGGGTGGGCCAGGCGGTTGGCTCCGCCCACCGAGGAGTTCACAGCCCTGGAGGCGGGAAAACCGGGCAGATGGAGTTAGAGTTTGGAAAGGAGAGATCAGCTAGGGAAGTGAAGGAGTAAACAGTGAAGAGTTGAGTGGAGAAAGTTCAAAGTGAGAGGAAGGAGAAGGAGGACAGTGAGAGTAGTGAAGAGAAAGTGACAGTTGAGAAAGCCTGAAGTTGGTCCGGGTGTGTGCCCCGGACTGAGAACAGCAAGGTTAGCAGACGGCGGTGACCGTCTGCAGGAGAGGCTGCTTGGAGGTTGCCGAAAGGACCGTGGTCGGGTGGTGGCCCGGCGGTACCGGAGCGGTATACGAAGAGAAGCCAGCACCATTGGCAGGGGCCTTTCGGATCCTGGCAAGGCTAGGAGTCGCCGTGAATTTGCCAAATCCGTCAGTGAAGGGGACCTCTGGGTCTCCCAACAACCAAGTCCCGATTGAAGGCAACAGTCCAACCGTTAGAGAGAGACACCGCCAACGCCAAGGCACCAGTTTCTCAGGGCCAGCGCCTGCGGGCAAAGAGGGGCTCCTCCGGCACATATCCAAGCCGGGGAGCGGGTTACCGGTGGGAACCCATCGCTACCAACATAGACTTAGGTGCAGGAAAAGGGACCGTCACCGTCAACTACCGGGGAAAAGCAACAGCAGCCGTCCGTGGGAACCGTCTTTCCAGCCGTATGTTTTACCGAGAACTGTGTCACCGTCTCAGGCTGAGTGAGTACCACAGTGCCGTGAGGCACAGCGCTGCCCCCGCGTCCCTGCACCCCACCAAGCCCTGCACCGGCCCCGCCAACCCTTATCCTCCAACTCATCACTGGGCCCCGGGACAACCAACCCCCTACCCACGGAGGGGAGAACTAACAACTTTGCTGCTCCCTGTCACCGCTCCCGGGATTCCCATACAGAGCAGCGGTGGTGTCCCTACAATCACCACAACCGTGGGTGGCGTCATGGACAATAAACTATCCCAAAAACCAAACCCCTTTCACTCACGGGCGAGGAGCGCCGCTCGAGTCCCCGGGATCCGGCCCATCGCTCCAGCCACCGAGCAGTGGGAGAGCGCAGCGTCCCCTCCTCCGCCCGCGACAACTTGGCGTCACGAACAGGATCTTACCGCTCTGCCGTTGGGTAGAGGTGCGCCTTGTGACCGCCGGAGGTGTCCGGCCAGAAAATTCCAGAAGCCGCCATCTTTGGCGCGAAGAGTTCCCGCTCGAGCGTCTTCTCGAGTAGTAGAGGCGTGAAGGCCAAGACCCCGCCCCGATAGAGGAGGGGCCGGAAAGAGGCTAAGGGGGACGAAATGGCGACTGAGTGCATGTGAGGTGGCTACAAAAGCAGGGACGCCAGGACCCTGTGGCCATCTTGTTGCTAGTTCCTGGAAAGCACGACTGCCGAGATGTCCGCTCCAGCTAATAACAGCGAGACCCCCGCACCCGGCACGGCGATGTGGTTGAGGGACCGGACCGTCCCGCTGAGTAATCGTCTGCAGGCCCACATGCAACTCCTCCTGGAGGAGTGGGAGACCGACATGGCGGACGTGGTGGCTGCTATGTGGAGACGCGAGGTGGAAGAGGATTTGGAGGAGCGGGTAAGAGACCCACGCCCCTGTATTCCTGAGGGATCGGCCATTTGAGCTGAGGAGCCCGGCCAGCTTCCGCTCACCCTGCCTCTCTCCCCGCTACCCGTGCTAGCTGCTGCCGCTCCGCCATTAGGCCTGCTACCTGCCCAACCGGTAGCAATACCCTGCCAAGCCGCCCCGGCGGGCCAGTCGGCTGCAGACGTCCAGGACGTCTCTGAAGTACACCAGGGGGAACCGCTAGGACCGCGGCCCCTTAACAGAATGGTGCCAGAAGTCCCGGTAGTGACTGTGCCGGACCCCGAGCCCGGGACCGTGGCCTGGATGAAGGCCCGGGTGATTCAATTCCACCAACGTCAGCAGGATCAGATCTTCCGGATGATGGAGCAGTGGACCAACAAGGTGGAGATGCTGATTACAACTGCCCCGATGTACGGAGGGGGAATAGATGTAACAGAGTCGACTGGTGACCCACGTCCCTATGTCCTACCAGGACCGGCCGCTGCGGCTGAGGGGCCCGGCCTATGCATCACCCTTGCCGTTACTTATGGGGCGCCTCAGTGTAAACTCGCCTGATCTGCTGCTCCGTGCTACCGCAGAAGGGTCTGAAGTGCTGGATGCTGGAGGCCAGGAGGCTGCGGCAGCTGGCGGTAACCCGCCTGACGCAGGAACAAGAGATGATGACTCCGGCCCCAGTCCCGGGTCCGCTGCTGAGTTTGAAGAGGCAAGTGAGCGTTCCCGCTATGTAGGAGACCCAGTGGTTTTCCATACCCCGCGTACCGGTGGAAATGGGTACCGGGTACCCCTGTCACAGCAGGCATGTCAGTGCATGTTTGATATGCTGGTGGAGGGGGATGGATCCGCCTTAGCTGAGGACTCCGAGTAGGGCAGCGGAGCACCGTTGTCCAGTCCCCGTTGGGACCACCAGTTTGTAAAGTTTGAAAAGGATGAAAAATGATAAGTAAATGGAACCGAAAAGTTACCTGATTCAACCGTGATTGGAACCGGCCGTTGCCGGCATTGTTGCCCCCGTGGGGACCGCTTGAAAACTTGCATAGGGAACTCTCTATGGACAAGCCCGTGAACTTGCAGGGCAACCACAAACGTTAAGTGGCTTGTAAATAAAAATGTTTTTGTTGCAGCACCGTTACCGCCTCCGGAGAGGCAGGTTGGAGGGAGGGCCCGCAGTAGAGCAGGCTGGGGCCCAGCCACCACAGGAACCGGTGGCTACCTTCTGGAGGGGAAGGACAGATCCCGCTCGGGTAACTGGTTCAGGACTGGGGTCAAGGGGTGCTGCCTGTTTCTTAGAGGCAGTATCAGGGCCAGGTTACGTGGGAGGGAGAGAGCGGCAGCAGCAACCGTTTAGGGTTACGTAACGTTTAAGAAAAAGTGCCTCCCGCTGTGGGATGATGTTATTTTATTTGTATATGTTACCGTTTCTTATCTTTTTCAGAAAAATAAAACCGGTGTTGGACGGGCAGCCCGCGGACGGTCTGCATTTTGCTAAGGGGGAATGTGACGCCCTGGGCAAGCCAGGGGTCACAGGTCATAACACCACCACACCCTACACCCCGGATAGGTACACCAAAGCTACACAAAAATCCTTGTTGCCTTCCTCCAGGGGCTGATGTCCACACCAGGGGGTGGGCCAGGCGGTTGGCTCCGCCCACCGAGGAGTTCACAGCCCTGGAGGCGGGAAAACTGGGCAGATGGAGTTAGAGTTTGGAGAGGAGAGATCAGCTAGGGAAGTGAAGGAGTAAACAGTGAAGAGTTGAGTGGAGAAAGTTCAAAGTGAGAGGAAGGAGAAGGAGGACAGTGAGAGTAGTGAAGAGAAAGTGACAGTTGAGAAAGCCTGAAGTTGGTCCGGGTGTGTGCCCCGGACTGAGAACAGCAAGGGTTAGCAGACGGCGGTGACCATCTGCAGGAGAGGCTGCTTGGAGGTTGCCGAAAGGACCGTGGTCGGGTGGTGGCCCGGCGGTACCGGAGCGGTATACGAAGATAAGCCAGCACCATTGGCAGGGGCCTTTCGGATCCCGGCAAGGCTAGGAGTCGCCGTGAATTTGCCAAATCCGTCAGTGAAGGGGACCTCCGGGTCTCCCAACAACCAAGTCCCAAATGAAGGCAACAGTCCAACCGTTAGAGAGAGACACCGCCAAGGCACCAGTTTCTCAGGGCCAGCGCCTGCGGGCAAAGAGGGGCTCCTCCGGCACATATCCAAGCCGGGGAGCGGGTTACCGGTGGGAACCCATCGCTACCAACATAGACTTAGGTGCAGCAAAAGGGACCGTCACCGTCAACTACTGGGGAAAAGCAACAGCAGCCGTCCGTGGGAACCGTCTTTCCAGCCGCGTGTTTTACTGAGAACTGTGTCACCGTCTCAGGCTGAGTGAGTACCACAGTGCCGTGAGGCACAGCGCTGCCCCCGCGTCCCTGCACCCCACCAAGCCCTGCACCGGCCCCGCCATCCCTTATCCTCCAACTCATCACTGGGCCCCGGGACAACCAACCCCCTACCCACGGAGGGGCGAACTAACAACTTTGCTGCTCCCTGTCACCGCTCCCGGGATTCCCATACAGAGCAGCGGTGGTATCCCTACAATCACCACAACCGTGGGTGGCGTCACGGACAATAAACTATCCCAAAAACCAAACCCCTTTCACTCACGGGCGAGGAGCGCCGCTCGAGTCCCCGGGATCCGGCCCATCGCTCGAGCCACCGAGCAGTGGGAGAGCGCAGCGTCCCCTCCTCCGCCCGCGACATTGGTAGCGAATGGTTCCCACCGGTAACCCGCTCCCCGGCTTGGATATGTGCCGGAGGAGCCCCTCTTTGCCCGCAGGCGCTGGCCCTGAGAAACTGGTGCCTTGGCGGTGGCGGTGTCTCTCTCTAACGGTCGGACTGTTGCCTTCAATCGGGACTTGGTTGTTGGGAGACCCAGAGGTCCCCTTCACTGACGGATTTGGCAAATTCACGGCGACTCCTAGCCTTGCCGGGATCCGAAAGGCCCCTGCCAATGGTGCTGGCTTCTCTTCGTATACCGCTCCGGTACCGCCGGGCCACCACCCGTCCACGGTCCTTTCGGCAACCTCCAAGTAGCCTCTCCTGCACACAGTCACCGCCGTCTGCTGACCTTGCTGTTCTCAGTCCGGGGCACACACCCGGACCAACTTCAGGCTTTCTCAACTGTCACTTTCTCTGTCACTACTCTCACTGTCCTCCTTCTCTTCCACTCTCTATCTCTCTCTACCACTTCACTCTTCACTGTTTACTCCTTCACTTCCCTAGCTGAACTGCTGGTTTTCCCGCCTCCAGGGCTGTGAACTCCTCGGTGGGCGGAGCCAACCGCCTGGCCCACCCCCTGGTGTGGACATCAGCCCCTGGAGGAAGGCAACAAGGATTTTTGTGTAGCTTTGGTGTACCTATCCGGGGTGTAGGGTGTGGTGGTGTTATGACCTGTGACTCCTGGCTTGCCCAGGGCGTCACACATCCTCTTCCCCTCCATCTATAGCTGTCACAGGGATGTGTTCGAAGAATGCCAGTTACGTCTTACACCACCTGCGATGGACACGCCAACATCAGCTGCCAGTTGCTGAAAGGCCAGCGGCCTGTATAGCTATTGTGGTGCAGGGAGCCGGTGGTTCTCTTTGCCGCATTACATTTTAACTGATTATGTGTCTGATGCACACTCAGCGTATAACGTTGCTAGCATTGGTGGGTTCCCAGGCTCCACGGACCTGGTCGCGGTTGAACCCTTTGCGACTGTAGTTGTTATGCCACTGCTGATATTATACAAACATGAGAACTAATACCTTTATCAGCGGATTAGCAGAAAGCAGTAACGTATCTGTAGTCACACTGGCGAAAGATCTTAATAATATATTTCTCCAGAGATAGTGGATAGTGATGTGGTTTATTGCTATACAGCCAACACTTACATTTAGCTTTTATTTAATAACCATTACAATTTAAAGATTAAACCTGCCGCTCCTGTCTATGTACCATGACTAAAAGAAGTATCATACGCGGATATAAAACGGCTTTTGTCCCGCTGCCGATGCCTGTGGCTACAGAGAGAATGATATAAGTGAAATTTACATGCCGACTATAAGATGCTGATGAAAGATCCAGCTGTGTAATAGCTTAGTGATTCACAAAAGAATCATCGCCGGTCGGGTAGGTACGAGGTTACCAAATAAGAGATGTGTACGCTGTTCTTCTACTTCACTTGAAGCTCGGTCATGCATCCCCAGGATTTTCCAGAAGTTAGAATTACTTTCAAAGGTACCTAAGAAGACATGAATGTCGGGTTATTATAAGGCTATACACCAAAATATATCAGTGAAAGATGTACAAATACTAAAAGTTATTTTTGGGGGTTTCAATATTTTTTTAATATTTTTTTTTTTTTAAACAGTGAGACCGCTCTTTATATGTCCAAATAAATCCCCAAAATATTTTTTTTCTTTTTTTTGTACTATTTTCTAATTATTCTGAGAAAAATCTAAGAAAAATTAGATATTTAGCATATATAAATGGCCATTTGTATATCTGCCCAGTTGCCCTTTCACGGCATATCTCGTAACTGGGTCCCTACACTATGCTGAAGCCTCTCTCTGGGTTAAAAACCTCCTGTGTATGGGCACGTAGGAACCTGCTATATAGGATAAGATTACCTGTGGCTTGTATTTTATGTTATGTTCAGTTATGCACCTGTTCACACCTCAGTTTGGTGAGTGCCGTCAGTCTTTTTGTCTATATTATGAGGGTCATACCTTCTGACCGTGCACCCCTTTCCCAGTTGCCACAGGTAATCTTATCCTATATAGCAGGTTCCCACTTGCCCATACACAGGAGGTTTTTAACCCAGAGAGAGGCTTCAGCATAGTGTAGGTATCCAGTTACGAGATATGCCGTGAAGGGGTAAACTGGGCAGATATACAAATGGCCATTTATATATGCTAAATATCTAATTTTTCTTAGATTTTCCTTAGCAGTAATGCAGGTCCATGTTCACACATTCATGGTTTTCATACTTTAGCATTATCAGAGTGGAAACTGTCTTTTTTTGTATTTTATGTTCAGTTATGCACCTGTTCACACCTCAGTTTGGTGAGTGCCCTCAGTCTTTTGTCTATAACCTTTTACAAGCAACTATGACCTCCTTTTCCACCTCTTCCAGTTTAACCTTTTACATGCAACTATGACCTCCTTTCCTCCTTTATAAGCAGCAGTGTTTTCCTCCATTCTCTGGTCTAAATAAAGCACCACGGTGACATCTTACTACATGACTGTTAAATACAATATTCTGTGTAAAATAAAGTTCAGGTTCCCGGCTGAAGGTGAGGAACCTATTTCGCCTGATTTGCATTTAGCTAATTCACTGCGCATTAGAATACATCGGTGAATTAATTCACCATGTTTGCGATTGATTATCTTTTGGTGAATTTATGAGAAAAAAGGGGATATTGATTCTTCCACTTATATTTTGGTCCAGCGAGTTGACAAAATAGCAAAACAGGACATTCAGATGCTGAATGGAATCAGGGTCTCTTCCCCTTATAGAGAAGAGAATCTCATAAGATTGTAGTAAAAGGAAAAGGAAAACCTTGATACCTATAATACTGTGAGAAATAATCTGATTTACTAATGACTTACAGTACAGACCAAAAGTTTGGACACACCTTCTCATTCAAAGAGTTTTCTTTATTTTCAGGACTCTGAAAATTGTAGATTCACATTGAAGGCATCAAAACTATGAATTAAAACATGTGGAATGAAATACTTCAAGTGTGAAACAACTGAAAATATGTCTTATATTCTAGGTTCTTAAAAGTAGCCACCTTTTGCTTTGATTACTGCTTTGCACTCTCTTGGCATTCTCTTGATGAGCTTCAAGAGGTAGTCACCGGAAATGGTTTTCCAACAGTCTTGAAGGAGTTCCCAGAGATGCTTAGCACTTGTTGGCCCTTTTGCCTTCACTCTGTGGTCCAGCTCACCCCAAACCATCTCGATTGGGTTCAGGTCTGGTGACTGTGGAGGCCAGGTCATCTGGCGTAGCACCTCATCACTCTCCTTCTTAGTCAAATAGCCCTTACACAGCCTGGAGGTGTGTTTGGGGTCATTGTCCTGTTGAAAAATAAATGATGGTCCAACTAAACGCACACCGGATGGAATAGCACGCCGCTGCAAGATGCTGTGGTAGCCATGCTGGTTCAGTATGCCTTCAATTTTGTATAAATCCCCAACAATGTCACCAGCAAAGCACCCCCACTATCACACCTCCTCCTCCATGCTCCACGGTGGGAACCAGCCATGTAGAGTCCATCCGTTCACCTTTTCTACAAAGACACGGTGGTTGGATCCAAAGATCTCACATTTGGACTCATTAGACCAAAGCACAGATTTCCACTGGTCTAATGTCCATTCCCTGTGTTCTTTAGCCCAAACAAGTCTCTTCTGCTTGTTGCCTGTCCTTACCAGTGGTTTCCTAGCAGCTATTTTCCCATGAAGGCCTGCTGCACAAAGTCTCCTCTTAACAGTTGTTCTAGAGATGAGAAGGTGTGTCCAAACTTTTGGTCTGTACTGTGTATATTTATAAATGTCCCTTTTAATGTTGCCATAAGCTGTAGACTGTCACGTTTTGCTCTTGCACTTGTAGCAGTGTTTTTACCTTTAGATGAACATCGTCGGCGTGTTGTAAAGATTCCATTATGTGTTTAACAACTTCTAGGAACAAAGGAGAAACACACTTATTCAATAAATGCACTGCGCAATATATATTAACCTAAAGATGTTCTCCCATTAGTTTGACTGACATAACTTGTTAAATGAAGTGGCAGAAGTGCTAGGAAAGCACAGTGCGGTGTCACCTTGTCTCCAGATTGTATCCAGGCTGTCTCATGAACGGTTAGTACATTCAGTCGACAGTCATGCATTGCAGTGTAGCTGACAGGTGGCGCCTTCCTAACACTGCAACCAGCAGAACACTATGATTTGACATTAGCTTTTTCATTAGACATTGATGGCAATTACTAGACCAATGTCTGTGATGTGACAGCCTCTAATGCCCAATAAATGAGAGTTTTCAGAAATGCATGTTGAAAGGTATTGTCATGGGTGTCTAGCTATAGAAAGTCACAGCGTTTGGCTGCGCAAACTTCTCCCTAACCTCCTATTATTTCTGCTTGGTTTTCATCCTTTTCCCTTTAGGACCCTGAGGAGTCCCTCAGTCTTTTAGCTGCTATTTCATCAGCACTTGCCTGGTGTCTTTATATAACTTTACTTACTATTACTCTGTGCTGATGATAGTTCTAACATCCTACGGATCCTGAGTGCAAGCAGTTGGCTTGCATTTTGCTGTCCCTCTCCCTTTATCTACTTTGAGATACAGTAAGTTGTTTGTTGTTTCCCCCTGTTTATTATCCCTGAGTGTCCTTAAGCGCCTAGTGGGGTTGACGAAGAGCTCATCCAATCCGTTCCCTACCTAGGACCCAGATCAGGGTCACCCTGGAGTCTGGTATCCAGCTCTTTGCATTAGTGCAGAACCTCTAGGGTGGTGAAAATACCAGGGAACAGTGGTAGGCTTTGTCAGGGGTCACCATCTCCCCCTTCCCTTGACACAGAGTTTCCCTACCTTTCCCTTTCACCATTTGCTGGGTACTTCCCTGTACCTAGCATGACAGGTATGCAAAAAATAAAGTTGCTTAGTGTTTTAGGTTGATCATAACCAGGTTACGTTTCCTCAAACTAATAGGGGTTTTGGTATTTTAAATGTGGTGCTCTTCACTAGTGATGAGCGAGCATGCTTGTCACTACTCGGTACTCGCACGAGTATCACTGTACTCGGGCTGCTCGGCGGGGACCGAGTAATCTCGCGATACTCGTGCTTTACTCGTGGTCTTCATTTCTGCATGTTGGCGCTCTTTTGAGAGCCAGCCCTCATGCAGGGATTGGCTGGCAGACCACTGCAATGCCACAGCCCTGTTAGTTGTGGAATTGCAGTGATTGGCCGGCCTGCACAGCGTCACCGAGCCTTTATATCGGCCGGCGCGCTGTGCTCTGCTCACAGCTATTCTGACAGTGAGTGTAGGGAGAGTGTCGCTGATTCAGGGAAAGCTTTGCGGCCCTTTATAGCTTTTTCAGTTGCAGGCTGCAAACAGTGTGACCAAAAGTCCTTCTCAGGACTATTCTAGTTGTATACAGGCAGGCAGGGTATAGCCAGGTCGGAGTACAGTAGCAGAGTCCTTCTCAGGACTATTGTTGCTATATACAGGCAGGGTATAGCCAGGTCTGAATACAGGCTAGTGACCAAAAGAGTCCTTGTCAGGACTATTGTAGCAGTATACAGGCAGGCAGGCAGGCAGGGTAGTGGTGACCGTATACCAGCCTTCATATCTGGGGCTGGTGTACACAGTGTAAAACAGTCCAGATAGTGTCTGACTTGTCTGTACTGTAATTGTCGCTCCCCAAAAAAACCTGTTAGTAGGTTATTATTGCGTCCGTGCTTGGTTTTTAAAACCGCACGTGTGTGCCTGTTGGTGGCAGCGTACAGGTGCACTGGTGTGCGTTTACCAAACTATTATATAACGCACAAGTGTAGTGTATAATACACGTCAGTCAGCAGTGGCTGATAGTGTCAGAGTTCTTAATTTTTGCTCCTAAAACCTGTGTTAGGTTATTATTGCGTCCGTGCTTGGTTTTTAAAACCGCACGTGTGTGCCTGTCGGTGGCAGCGTACAGGTGCACTTGTGTGCAATTTCCAGAAACTTTGATATAACGCACAAGTAGTGAATATACACGTCAGCAGTGCACAGCATTGCAAAATGCGCAAGGGCATTGGCAAGGAACAAGGAAGTGGACGTGATGGTGGTGCAGGCAGAGGCCGAGGTCGTGGGCAAGCTCTAATTTCGCCACAACAAAGGGCCACATCTAGTCGCTCGCACGTCCTGTCCCAAATTCTTGGGGACCGCAGCAGTACACCGCTCTTGAACCAAGACCAGTGTCAACAGGTTGTTAGTTGGATAGCGGATAATGCTTCCAGTCAGATTGGCACCACCACAAACACTCTGTCTTCCACACGGTCAAGTGTCAGTAGCCGTGATACTGCACCGCACATTTCTGAACCTGATCCTCCTTCCTACCACCAGGCTGAGTACACGTCCTCCTCGGACATTAATGATCCCACACTTGGACACTCGGAAGAGCTGTTCACGTTTCCATTCACACATTCTGGCCTCTCGCCAGCTCATATTGAAGTGGGTCATGAGGAGATCGTCTGTACAGATGGCCAAATATTTGAGCAGCCACGTTCTCACGAAGTTGGCAACGTGTCTCAACAAGTGGTGGACGATGATGAGACACAATTGTCAGCAAGTCAGGAGGAGGAGCAGGGTGCGGAAGAGGAAGACGACGTGGTGGATGATCCAGTAACTGACCCAACCTGGCAGGAGGATATGCAGAGCGAGGACAGCAGTGCACAGGGGGAGGGAGGCGTAGCATCACAACAGGCAGTAAGAAGCAGGGTGGTGGCCCCAGGCAGAAGTCAGGCAACCGTTCCCCGGAACAACACGACGACACAAGGTGCCTGGTCCAAATGTTAGGTCTTCACGAGTCTGGCAGTTTTTTAAGTTGGATCCAGATGATTCAAAAAAGGCCATTTGCAACACCTGCCGTGCCAGCATCAGCAGGGGTACCAAAACTAGCAGCCTGACCACCACCAGCATGATCAGGCACATGTCAGCCAAGCACCCGACTTTGTGGGAAGTACAACAGAGTCGAGGAGCAGTGCTTGCTGATGTCACTGCTACGTCTTCGCTGGTTGTGCATGCGAGCCAATCCTCTGTCCATGCTGCCTGCGAACAAGCCTCCTCCACTCCTGCACCTACAGTTGCCTACGCAGAAAGAACACCATCATCAAGCACGTCCTTGTCCCAGCGCAGCGTTCAGTTATCCATTCAGCAAACCTTTGAACGCAGGCGCAAATACACTGCCAACACCCCACATGCCACAGTTCTAAATGCTAACATTTCGCGACTGCTTGCGCTGGAAATGTTGCCTTTTAGGCTGGTGGAGACAGAAGCATTCCGTGACCTGATGGCGGCAGCTGTCCCACGTTACTCGGTCCCCAGCCGCCACTATTTCTCCCGGTGTGCCGTCCCCGCGTTGCATAACCACGTGTCACAAAACATCACACGTGCCCTGAACAACGCTGTTTCACCCAAGGTCCACCTAACCACAGACACGTGGACAAGTGCTTGTGGGCAAGGCCGCTACATCTCGTTGACGGCACACTGGGTTAATATTGTGGAAGCTGGGACCCAGTCTGAGCGAGGGACGCAACACGTCCTTCCCACACCAAGGTTTGCAGGCCCTACCTCAGTCAGTGTTTCACCCACACTCTACAGCTCCGGAATGTCATGCTCTTCAGCCTCCTCCTCCTCCTGCGCATCCTCATCCACTGTGCCCTCCACACCAGTCACAAGCTGGAAGCACTGCAGCACTGCCTCGGCGAAGCGGCAACAGGCTGTGCTGAAGCTAATCTGCATAGGTGACAAACCCCACAATGCAGAAGAGCTGTGGACAGCTCTGAAACAGCAGGCAGATCACTGGCTCACACCTCTGAACCTAAAGCCAGGAAAGGTCGTTTGTGACAATGGCCGGAACCTGGTGGCGGCTTTGAGGCGAGGCCAGCTGACACATGTTCCATGCGTGGCCCATGTGCTCAACCTCGTGGTTCAGCGGTTTATAAAGTCATACCCAGAGCTGTCTGATCTGCTGGTAAAAGTTCGCCGCCTGTCTGCACATTTTCGAAAGTCACCTACTGCTTCAGCCGGCCTTGCCGGCTTTCAGCGCCGTTTGCATCTTCCGGCTCACAGACTGGTGTGTGATGTCCCCACGCGTTGGAATTCAACTCTGCACATGTTGGTCAGGATATGTGAGCAGAAGAGGGCAGTTGTTGAGTACCTGCATCACCTAAGCCGTCGGGAAATGGGTCAAACTCCACACATAACACCTGAGGAGTGGAGATGGATGTCAGACCTATGTACCATCCTCCAAAACTTTGAGGACTCCACCAAGATGGTGAGTGGTGATGACGCCATTATTAGCGTCACCATACCGCTACTCTGCCTTCTAAAACGGTCCCTGCTGAAAAACAAACATGATGCATTGCAGGCGGAGCGCGATGAGTTGCAGCAAGAAACAGTAGTGGGTGTGGGTGATAACACACAGCCCAGCCTCGTCTCATCACAACGTGCAGTGGAGGACTATGACGAGGAGGAGGATGAAGACATGGAGCAACTCTCCGGCCAAATTGAGGATATGACATGCACACCAGTCATATCCTCGATTCAGCGTGGCTGGCCAGAGGACAGGGTAGATGAGGAGGAGGAGGAGGAGGAGGAGGAGGAGGAGGAGGACAGCATGTTCAGTCATCTTGTTGGTCAGGCTACTGAAGTCCTGGCTGTTAAGAGTCTGGCGCACATGGCTGACTTTATGGTAAGCTGCCTGTCTCGTGACCCTCGCATTAAGAACATCTTGGCCGACAATCATTACTGGTTGGTAACACTGTTAGACCCACGCTACAAGGAGAACTTTTTGTCTCTTATTCCCGTGGAGGAGAGGTCAACCAAAATGCAGCAGTTTCGGAAGGCCATACTCACGGAAGTAGGCAAAGCATTCCCCTCACAAAACGCTAGCGGCATAGGTCAGGAATCAGTGGACAACCGAGGCGTACAGCCGAGAGAGGCACAAGTCCAATCCGCCAGAGGTAGGGGAACAGTCTTTAAGATGTGGGACAGTTTTCTCAGCCCCTCACGTACCACAGCCCCTGAGGTGCGGGGTAGTGCCACAAGAAATCCTAAGTTTGCCCAGATGCTGAAGGAGTACCTTGCAGATCGAACAACTGTACTCCGACATTCCTCTGTGCCTTACAATTATTGGGTATCCAAGCTGGACACGTGGCATGAATTGGCTCTCTACGCCTTGGAAGTCCTGGCCTGCCCTGCTGCTAGCGTTTTGTCAGAGCGTGTTTTTAGTGCCGCAGGTGGAATCATTACAGATAAACGCACCCGCCTGTCAACTGAAAATGCTGACAGGCTGACTCTGATAAAGATGAACAAGGGTTGGATTGGGCCAGACTTCACCACACCACCAGCAAATGAGAGCGGAATTTAAAGTTTGCCATGTACCTCCACTCACCCATGGGTACACTTCTCGACTTTGGATAATCGCTGGACTGCTCCTCCTTCTCCTCATGCGCCATCATGATGACCGTTACAATAGTTAGGTCTTTGTTTCAGGTATACCCCCAGTGGTAAATTTTTTCGCCCATTCTTTGCAGAATGGACATTACAACGACAGGAGACCCGCTCCTTTGCAATGGGAACAATGTTTTGAGGCCCTCATGCACGTCTCTACCCAGGGACAATGTGGAGCCTCCCAATTTTTGGCTGCCCTGGCAAAGGGCTATACTGAAATAGACCCACTTCGTTACAATGGGCACTTCAGGTTTAAAGGCCATCATGCACGTCTCTACCCAGGGACAATGTGGAGCCTCCCAATTTTTGGCTGCCCTGGCAAAGGGCTATACTGAAATAGACCCACTTCGTTACAATGGGCACTTCAGGTTTAAAGGCCATCATGCACGTCTCTACCCAGGGACAATGTGGAGCCTCCCAATTTTTGGCTGCCCTGGCAAAGGGCTATACTGAAATAGACCCACTTCCTTACAATGGGCACTTCAGGTTTAAAGGCCATCATGCACGTCTCTACCCAGGGACAATGTGGAGCCTCCCAATTTTTGGCTGCCCTGCCTAAGGGCTATACTATAATACACCCACTTCCTGACAATGGACACTTAATGTTTTGAGGCCCTCATGCACGTCTCTACCCAGGGACAATGTGGAGCCTCCCAATTTTTGGCTGCCCTGGCAAAGGGCTATACTGAAATAGACCCACTTCCTTACAATGGGCACTTCAGGTTTAAAGGCCATCATGCACGTCTCTATCCAGGGACAATGTGGAGCCTCCCAATTTTTGGCTGCCCTGCCTAAGGGCTATACTGAAATACACCCACTTCCTTAAAATGGACACTTAATGTTTTGAGGCCCTCATGCACGTCTCTACCCAGGGACAATGTGGAGCCTCCCAATTTTTGGCTGCCCTGGCAAAGGGCTATACTGAAATAGACCCACTTCGTTACAATGGGCACTTCAGGTTTAAAGGCCATCATGCACGTCTCTACCCAGGGACAATGTGGAGCCTCCCAATTTTTGGCTGCCCTGGCAAAGGGCTATACTGAAATAGACCCACTTCGTTACAATGGGCACTTCAGGTTTAAAGGCCATCATGCACGTCTCTACCCAGGGACAATGTGGAGCCTCCCAATTTTTGGCTGCCCTGGCAAAGGGCTATACTGAAATAGACCCACTTCCTTACAATGGGCACTTCAGGTTTAAAGGCCATCATGCACGTCTCTACCCAGGGACAATGTGGAGCCTCCCAATTTTTGGCTGCCCTGCCTAAGGGCTATACTATAATACACCCACTTCCTGACAATGGACACTTAATGTTTTGAGGCCCTCATGCACGTCTCTACCCAGGGACAATGTGGAGCCTCCCAATTTTTGGCTGCCCTGCCTAAGGGCTATACTATAATACACCCACTTCCTGACAATGGACACTTAATGTTTTGAGGCCCTCATGCACGTCTGTATGCAGGGGCATTGGTGAACCTCACAATTTAGGACTGCCCTGGCAAAGGAAAATACTACAAAGACTCACTTCCTCAAAATGGGCACATTAGACTCAAGAGGCCTTCATGTACGTCTCTTCTCAGGGACATCGGAGTGCCACACAATGTTTTCACGTAAAATCTTTCATGTATTGATCTCAAAAAGTAACATACACCAGCTCTATCTCACTATTGGGTATGTGCCCTTAACATTTCCGCCATGAAAAATCATTTTGGGGTCATTTTGGAAGGTTTTCTGGTGAGTCCGTAAAAATGGCGTAAAACGCGGACAAAATTGTTCACAGCTGTGACTTTTGAGTGATAAATGCTTCAAGGGGTCTTCCCCATGCTGTTGCCATGTCATTTGAGCACTCTTCTGAGACTTTTGTGACATTTTTAGGGTTTCTCCATGCTGCCGGGAGGTCATTTCACAAAAATACTCGGGTCTCCCATAGGATAACATTGGGCTCGTTGCTCGGGCCGAGTACACGAGTATCTTGGGAGGCTCGGCCCGAGCTTCGAGCACCCGAGCTTTTTAGTACTCGCTCATCACTACTCTTCACTATAGATCTTCTGTGGTTGAAGTATATATACAGCGGGTGAAAAAAGTATTGAACACGTCACCAATTTACTAAGTAAATATATTTCTAAAGCAGCTAATGACATGAATTTCTCACCATATGCTAGAAACTACCCATCCAATCCACACAGGAAAATAAATCAAACCATAGATGTCCATATATTTAGTGATGTGTAATGTTCAGAAATAACACAGGGAAAAGTATTGAACATGCTTAGTGAAATGGATTTATTACTTTGTACAAAAGCCTCTGTTGGTCATGAAGCCTCAGGACGCCTCCTGTATGTAGATGCTAGTCGCATGAATTGCTCAGGTGTGATTTTGGCCCATTTATCCACAGAAACACTTCACATCCTGAAACATCTATAGGCGCCTTCTATTAACTCTGAGCTTGAGTTCCTTCTATAAATGTTCTAGATGGATTCAGCTCTGCTGATCGGCTCGGCCATTCTAGCCGCTTTATATTATTTCTATGAAACCAATTGAGAGTTTCCTTGGTCGTGTGTTTGGGATCATTTTCTTGCAGAAGTGTCCAACCTCATTACATCTTCATCATCCTGATTCATAGCAACAGATTTATATCAAGAATGTCTAGGTGAATTTGTGGCGCCCCTGAGGCTTCAGTCGCCACAGGGCATTGCATTTCATTTAAAGTGCGATGCTTGGACTCAGGTGATGAAGGAGTTAATCAATGGTGTTGTTTTCTCACTTACAAAACATCCAGCTATGAGTCACCACTTACACAGGAAGCCACTAAGAGTCATCCCAAGGGTGGGGGCACTGAGTAAGAGACACACAAACCTTTTTTTACTTCAGATCAGTCTGGGAGCAGGAGAGAGCAGACAGCCTTAAGAGAGGACCTGGTGGACGTTGTCCCAGGACCAGGGGCCACAACACCGCACGGAGTCTGCAGGAATGAGACTGGAATAGGGCGAGAGGCGACCGGTGGAGATGGTGAGACAGAAGAGAAATGGTAGCTGAGGTCGAGCCTAACCGTTCCCATAGTGCAAGCGCAGTCGGGGTGCAGAGACCTCGGTTGGGAAAAACTTCATGGACTCTAACAAATCTGCAGGGGATGGGGATTTCATGTCCCATCGTCCCCCACCCACTTTCCCGGAGCACAGTGACATCGGATCCGGGGTCGGGTTTAAAGCCAGGCCCCATGGTGAGGACCAGCATCACCTGAACACGGGACGGGACACTTAACACGAACAGTGGGGTCCCCAAGTTGCTTCAGGCCACGGGGAGCCGCGAATGAGCGCAAGGAGTAAGGTCTCACACATTTCCACAGACACCGGTGATTGCCTCTGATTCACCCGGGACCGGCTGGAGTCCATCCATGGTGGCGGAAAGCGGCACCTTCAGGGAACTTTAAGAACTGTGAGTAAAAACAACTTTGAACCAGAGCCCCGGTGTCATCCTTGTCATTGCCGACGCCGCTGCCCCGCGCTTCGGCGTCATCAGCTGTTCCCACCGCTCTCATCCTCCCTGGGGCTCACTCCACCTGTGGGGAGCTGGACTATATGGGCTGCGTTAACATCAGCACCGGAGGAGAGCAACATCTCGCAGCGGCAGCGGATCCCTGGCCGCACACCATGAGTGGCGCTGCAAAGCATCCCTCATTCCCATCCAACACCGCTCCTGGAAGAGGAAAAATCGCAGGAAGGGTCTGCGGCAGAGGAGGCCGAGTGTCACGCGTAAAGCTGCTACCCAGGGACAGAGGACTACTGTTACCCTGTACGCTAGAGAACCCTGACTTGCCCTCAAGCCACGGGTACGCTTTAAGGTAGCGAGGCATGACCCTCTGACCTGTCCTTGGCTCCTACCTGGACCCTGGTCTAGAGACCCCCTACCTGTTCAGCGGGATGCCTCCAGGGGACAACACCAAAAATAAAATAGAAATAACAAAAACTACAATCGCTTCTGCAAACTACTCCTTGTCTGCAGAAGGCTACTGGAACAAGGAAAAGGTACGACCACACACACACACAGTCTGTCTCTGTAAACTGAAGAAAGAAAATAACCAGTACTGTGTGAAGGATGCTGGGACCTTTTAAAGGCCCAGTCTAATTGGTAACTTAGAGCACCTGAGGGAATGCCTCCAAGCAAACTTGCAAAACCAGCATTAACCCCTCAGATGCTAAAAGGAAAAAAACATCCATTTAAATCAGGACGAGTCTCGCTGGAAAGAGACCAGCGTGTCAGTCCCCCCCCCCACCCCCCACCCATTAACAAGCGGTCAATGGATGCTCAGGATCAGGCACAACCACCCGACTGAGAAGGGGAGGACTAACGCGAACTGCATAAAAAAACGGAAACCCTGAAGAGGCAACAACTCTCCGAAGTCAGAAGACCGGAAAAACCGCGTAGGCATCAAGCATGGGGGACAACTGCAACCGGACCCTTGAGGGGCACAACACCTCAGCCACACAATACGGACCCAGAAACCCCGAGCCAACCACCCCAGACTGACCCAGCTACTGGATGGCACTAGCGGGCAGCCAAACGCAGTCACCCACAACCAGGTCTGGATCCGTCCGTTTATTATTTCTGCCTCGCTGTCTGCGACGGCACATGCGACCCACAGACACGGTACTCACAGGCATCCCCACAAACTCACTACCCGGAAGTGTAGTAGTAGCAGAGTGGACAGAAACACTCAGGCCACCCTCCTCCCTGGACCTGAGGGAGAAAATTCCACTGGAGATGCCAAGGAGCAAGACGCACCAGGGAAACTTGCCATAGAGACCTTGCACTCAGGCAGGCAGACAGAAGCCTGAGGAGTGGGAAGCTTTTCCTCTCTGCGTCCCGGAGGGGAAGCAGCCGGGAGAGAGGGAAAGATGGAGGACACCAGCGTGACACCGACACCCCAGTCACCGCTGCAACCGGTGACACGCTTGCCAGGGACCCTTCATCCTCCTTTCTTCCATCCCTCTTTACACCTTGCACCCGCTTGTTTGTCTTATTCATGTAGCCGACGGGGCCACGGAGCTAGGTCAGGCCAGTCACAGCAACCCCACAAAACCACTGTCCCGGTGACGAGTAACCCCTTAGGCCCCGTGGGGCACTACACATTCATCTATTCATCCTTCCTTCAATCATATAAAAAGTTTGCTAGTGCTGAAAAACAGCCCCACACCATGATGTTCTCACCTGCAATCTTCATAGTTGATATTGTGTTT
This sequence comes from Anomaloglossus baeobatrachus, assembly GCF_048569485.1. Lineage (NCBI taxonomy): Eukaryota > Metazoa > Chordata > Amphibia > Anura > Aromobatidae > Anomaloglossus > Anomaloglossus baeobatrachus. The sequence goes on from NC_134353.1 coordinate 63,793,304, forward strand.
CTTGGGGTGGATTTGCCTTTTGGCCTCCAAATATGTTGTGTATTATGGCATCATCAATTTTAATCTCATCTGACTAGGATATACTCTCCCAGTATTTCACAGGCTTATCTAAATGTTGTTGAGCAAACTTGCTTGAACATGCTTTTTGTTCAGCAATAGAGTGTTGCGTGGTGAGCGTGCATACAGGAGCGCACATACAGGACCTGGAGGGTAAGTACATTACTTATTGTTTTCTTTGAAACAATTATACCTGCTGACTACAGGCCTTTCTGGAGCGCTCTACAGGTAGTCCTTGAACAACTCTTCTGATAATTCTTTTCACGTATCTCTCTCTGAAATTTTGCCGGGAGCACCTGGTCATGGCCGGTTTATGAAGAAATTGTGTTCTTACTAGAGATGAGCGAACTTGTTTGAAAACGGTTCGACAATCTCAAATTCAGCATGAGTTTTAGCTTGTTCGTGTCAGGATTGGATTCACAAACACTTTTCTCAAAAAGTGGCAATGTTCAGCTTTGTTTTCTGCACCAAATCTGCATCTTCTGGCAAAAAAAACACATGATGCGGTTTTGATGCGATATTGTTTTGTTTGTTTTGTCAGGAGATGAGGTTTGGTGCAGGAATATGGTGTATACATTTCAGCACCAATCTGTATCTCTTGGCAAAAACAGACACAAAAACTGTTTTGACACTTTTTCGGTATGGGTTTCTGTCAGGAGAAGCAAATTTGTTGCAAACATCTGGTGCAGACATTTCAGCATGAAATTTTCATCTCCTGGCAGAAAACTGCACCAATATGGTGTCAAAACCATTTCTGTGTGTTTTTTTGACAAGACATGCAGATTTGGTGCTGAAATTTATATACCATATTCCTGCACCAATCTGCATCTCCTGGCAAAAAATTGCATCAATACTGTATCAAAACCGAATCGTGTTTTGATGTGTTTTTTTTGCCAGAAGATGCAGATTTGGTGCAGAAATATGGTGTGTAAATTTCAGCACCAAATCTTCCTCTCTTGGTAAAAAAAAGCGGCTTTCTGCCAGGAGATGCAGATCTGATTGAACTTAGTTCTACCTGATGTGAGGTCACTGAGTTCAATCAGTTCACCTGAGGTGAGTTTTCCTGCAGTCACAGATGGGGTACTGTGGGAACCTCAAGCTGTGATCGCACAGATAAACCCAGTGTTGTCACCTCTCACAGCTGCGACTCGGTCAGTCTCTGCCTGCAGACACAGCAGGCGGTCATGTTCTGTGCCTGTAGATTGCAACTGCAGGATGTAGCAGAGTCGGGATTGTCATGTGACCTTGTGTGGATTACGTCGGACCTGGGTGCTTTGGGGGTTAATAAAGGGGTGAATGAGGGTGAGTTTTTGTATTTCATTTCAAATAAAAGATTTGTTTCAGTGTTTGTATCTATTATTTTTCACTTACAACGCCTCCCATTACTAATCTAGAGCTTAGTGCCAGCTGTGAACTGTCATTAACTTCTTTTATTACCCCGATTGCCACTGCACCAGGGCAATCAGGATGATTCGGGCAAAATTCCAGGATTGTCGCATCTAATGGATGTGACCAGTGCTTTTTTTGTAAAAAAATATATGCTGGTACGCATCTCTGAGGCGAGGACCGGGGGAGGGGGGTGCTGTCAGGCGCCACCGGCCGACATTGAGGAGCAGGGGGGGTTGCCGGTGCCAGTGGAGAGAATTGACGATCATGTGAGCACAAGTATGAGAGTTGTATACTTGTGGCCAGTGGCCACATTCTGATTTGATGATCCAGCCTCAATCAATTCATTTTCATTGAGCATGTCTGTTCAGCACGTGACCACATCTATGTTCATCGCATACTTGCAGCTTCATAACCTCCCACTCTCACACAGAGTGACTGCAGATTCATCACAAATTTGGACAACCCCTTTAATGCTCCTAACATAAATAAAAACATAGTAACCCTTAACTTTTCAAACGGCACAAAGACTTTATTAAAGAGATTGTCCACTACTTTAACATTAATGACCTTTCCTTAGGATAGGTCATCAATGTCTGACTGGTCAGGGTCCGGCACCTGGCACCTGGCACCCCCGCCAATTTCCTACTCTAGGTGTTGGTGGTGGCAGGTGGCCGGAAGTGCTCAGTTCTGGATCTGCTCCATCTTCTGATAGTGGCAGCAGTCTCCTTTTAAAATCAACGAGGCAGATGTGCAGTACCCGGCCGCGGACACCATGAGAGGACGGAGCAGATCCAGAAATAAGCATTTCCGGCCACCTGCACCATAATCAGCTCACATCAGAAGCAATGCGCAAGTGGGACCAAGGCCTAATGATAAGACATTGTCAGTATCACAAATAAATCTTTACATTCAGGTACCTTATAGATGATGTTGTCTCTGGTTGTTTCTTTCTATTCTTCATCTTGTCCTGATGCAATGATGACTTTTCACATTCACATCTCGTCTCTGCAGATTTCCATCTTCTCCGGTCTTCTGCAGCACATCCCGACACGATGCCCCTAAAAGTAGCAGAATGATTCTAATACTTCTATTTAAAAATATCTGCCCTACACTGTGCCCCAGAATAAATAATGGCCCCTCACTGTGTTCTCTGCACAAAATATGACCCACACTGTCCCTCTTATGGTACATGGCCTACATATTCCCTCTTTCCAAACTGAGCCTACTGTTTACAGTGTCCTTTACACTGTGTCCCCTTATACTGCCCAGTCTTTATACTGTGCCCTCATCACACTCCCCCTCCTTGCTATAACCTCACACTGTCCTCCCATTCTGCCCCCTCTCTATACCACCCCCCTCCACTACTCAGTCTTTATTCTGTACCCGTCACATTCTTCTCATCCCTTACTGTCTCCTCACTACAACCTGTGTGTCCATATATTTTTCCACCTCACTCCCCATCCTGCCCACTTGCTCCTCATACCATGTCACTCTTTATTCTGTGTCCTCAAAATTTCTTTCCAGTTCGCTCCACATCTTCTCTGTCCCCATGCATGAAACCTTATCCTCTCTGTCCCCATGCATCAACCTCATCCTCTCTGTCCCCATGCATCACCCCTCATCCTCTCTGTCCCCATGCATCACCCCCTCATCCTCTCTGTCCCCATGCATCACCCCCTCATCCTCTCTGTCCCCATGCATCACCCCCTCATCCTCTCTGTCCCCATGCATCACCCCCTCATCCTCTCTCTCCCCATGCATGAAACCTCATCCTCTCTCTCCCCATGCATGAAACCTCATCCTCTCTCTCCCCATACATGAAACCTCATCCTCTCTCTCCCCATACTGTGTCCAAAGATACTTCCCACTCCCCATCCTCTCTTCCCACCATACTCTGTCTACAGATAGTTCCCATTCCCCACCCATACTGTGTATATATATATTGCCCCCTCTCCACCCTCTGACCCCCCAAAGTGTGTCCACAGATGGTTCCCATTCCCTACCCTCTGTCCACCCCATAGGGTGTCCACAGATAGTTCCCTCCCCCACCCTCTCTCCCCCATACTGTTTCATAAATACTCCCCTCTTACCCCATAATGTTCCTCCTCCGTGTCTTCTTCAGCTCCACAGTGGAGCACTTATAAGCGTTCTCTGCTGCCTCTGCGCTGCAGCGCTGGCTTCCGGGTCAGCAGTTTGATCAGCTGACCTGATCACATGACAGCCGTCGCTCTGACCCGGAAGTCAGCGCCAGGGATCACCGCTTCAATTGTTCTCGCGTCTGCACTTTCTATGAGTGCGGCTGTCAGCGTGACAGCCACGCTCAGAGAATAGCGGCTCCCACCTCGGCAGACTTCCACACCGCCGCATCAGGCAGGCCCACAGCGCCCTGCCAGCTCCTCCCTAGAGACGCCTCTGGCTTGTGCCTCCGCTCCACATGACTAATTTGTATAGTATACAAATTAGCCATGTGGACAGAGCCAGAGGCGCTCTTCAGATTTTCCGGTATGCCATACCGGTGCGTACCACCGCAAAAAAAGCACTGGATGTGACAATTCTGGGCGGTTGAAGGCTGCTATTTTTAGGGGATGGGAGACCAATAACCATGGGCCTCCCCAGCCTGAGAATACCAGAGCTTAGCTGTCGGCTTTATTTCCACCCTTGGTATCAAACTTGGGGGGGGGCACATGCCATTTTTAAAATTATTTATTTAAATAATTTTAAAAAAGCCGTAGGGGGTCCCTTAAGTTTTGATACACACCCAAGATAAGCACACAGCCTGTAGCCTTCTGTTTTATCTGCACTGGGTATCAATATACAGGGGACCCTATGCAAGTTATTTATTTATTTTTACACTTCATTAGGGGACCCGACCGCGTGTGTTATTCCAACCAATTATATACGCAGTCACACAGGTTGGGGGCACGGTCTGACTTCAGCCAATCAGAGACGCTGGGACTGCCAGTAGGTGGGGGAAGCAATGAATATATATGAGGGTTAGCAAGCAATGTGGCAACCGCGGGGGAGACTCGGTAAGTATAACTGTCCTACTTTAGTTCTTATTTTCTTTGTTCTGCAGCCCCCTAGCCATTACTAACACTAGCCCCCCCCCCAGCCCTTACTAATACTAGCCTTTTTAGCTCTTACTAAAACATAAGTTTTGTCTCCTATTGAATTCAAAGGTATTTGGATATGTTCGGCAACATGTTCGGCGAACAATGGGAAAGTCGGAAAACACGATCTGAATCTTGACAGGTTCACTCATCTCTATTCTTTACACTTGTAGCCCCACTTTCCACTTCCAGCTGACAGTGCTCACTGGAACCTTTAGTAGTTTAGAAAATTTTCTGTAGCCAATGCCATCAATATGTTTTGCAACAATAAGGTTGCAAAGTTCATGAGACAGCTCACCGTTTTTACCCATCATGAGAGGTTTCTTGTGTGGCACTTTGATAATGAGACACCTTTTTATAGCCCATCAGTTGAACCAGCTGATATTATTTACTGATATTATTTTTCCTAAGTGGTGGCAGGATGGATTTCTAAGTACCGATAGATTTTAGCTGGTGTTTAGCTGGACTTTCCGTGGCTTTTTGTACCTCTCTTACTTCCTGTGTTCAACACTTTTTCCCCTGTGTCATTTCTCATTATTGCACATAACATAATTTATGGACATCTATGGTTTAATTTCTTTGCCTTTGGGGATTGGATGAGTTGTTACCAACCATGAGGATTTCATGTCAATAGTACCTTTAGTGACTTAACAATTGGTCTTATTATATGGTGTCACATCAAACCACAATGTATAGCAGCAAGGTGACAAAATTAAAATAAAACTTTTAATGAGCTAGAGTTAAAAAAAAATCCTAAAGGGAATTGAAATATCCTACCATATAAATAAATATATATTCTTCACATAAAGGTATATGTTTGCAGCCTGATCGAATACCCACAATATTCCCCAATGCTCAACTGAGTGGGGGGAAACAAGAGTATCTTAGTCTCTCCCGATAGTATATTGAACAAGGGGGGATAATAATAGCCAATAAATAGATGCAGACAAAAACACAACAAAAGAACACAATACAAAAAACTCAATAGGGTATTTTTCTTTTTAGCACAAAGCAGTAAGTGGCCTGATCTGTTTCTATAAAAAAAAAAAAAAGCAAAATAAACAAAGATAATAAAATAATAAATCTAAAATGACTTTACACCCCATTTTCCGTCCACTTACTGGTGAGATTGTTCCTTTTCTTATATATGCTTGAGGTACAAAAATTCATCTGTGATCAAATGACTACTGTCATTTTAGATTTAATATTTCACTAGCTGTAGTACCCGGGCGTTGCCCAGGATAGTAACTGTCTCTCTCCCAGTCTCTGTCTGTGTGTCGCTGTCTGTCTGTCTCTCTGTCTGTCTCTTTCCTTGTCTGTCTGTGTCTATGTCTCTGTCTGTTTCTATCTCTCTGTCTGTATTTGTATCAGTCTGTCTCCATCTCTGTGTCTGTCTGTCTCTCTCTATCTCTGTATCTGTCTCTATGTGTGTGTCTGTCTATCTCTCTCTCTGTCTGTGTCTGTCTATCTCTCTCTCTGTCTGTGTCTGTCTCTTTCCCGGTCTGTCTCTTTCCCGGTCTGTCTCTTTACCAGGGCTGTCTCTTTACCAGGGCTGTCTCTTTACCAGGGCTGTCTCTTTACCAGGGCTGTCTCTTTGCCCCTCTGTCTCTTTGCCCCTCTGTCTCTTTCCAGGTCTGTCTCTTTCCAGGTCTGTCTCTTTCCAGGTCTGTCTCTTTCCAGGTCTGTCTCTTTGCCCATCTGTCTCTTTTCCCGTCTGTCTCTTTGCCCGTCTGTCTCTTTGCCCATCTGTCTCTTTTTCAAGGGCTGTCTCTTTTTCCAGGGCTGTCTCTTTTCCATGGCTGTCTCTTTGCCCGGATGTCTCTTTGCCCGGATGTCTCTTTCCACGTCTGTCTCTTTCCACGTCTGTCTGTGTCTCTGTCTGTCTGTCTCTTTCTGTCTCTCTCTCTATCCGTCTCCCCACTGACATCATATTACCTCACACATAAGCTTCTTATACTAAGTTTATTTTGTTCCTATAGCAACCACTGACAGTTGCTATTAATAGCTTGTAGCTCCCACCTCCATTCAGTTTAATGGCGGCAGGATTTTGGAGAGTAACTGTAAAGCGCGGGGTTAAATTTGCCCGTCAAAACATAGTCTATGACGTTCCCTGAGTCATATGGAGTGTCTGTGCAAAATTTCGTGATTGTAAATGCGACGGTGCGGATTCCTTTAGCAGACATACACACACACACACACACACACATATATACATACAAACATACACACATACATACACTGAGCTTTATATATTAGATTATATTTGATTTTTTGCTAATTTATTTTTTTTGCTGTAACAGCTGATCAGTGGGGGTGTCAGGCATGGCTCCACCACTGATATGATATTGATGGACAATCCTTAGGATATGTACATAAATAAGTATTGGCCAACTTCTTTAAGATGATGATCTGTATGCCTCTATAGTGACCCGCACCGCACTTTAAAATATCAACATTTATTAATATTTCCAGGTTATATCTTTGATTTTACCAGCAAATTCTTGTAGCTGAGAATCTTGCACTTCAAACAACAACTCATCGTGAATCTGTGCTATAAGTCTGGAAGAAATTTATCATGCGTCAGTAAAATTATTCTTCACAGCGTAAATCCACTTTCAAAGCAGCTTTGACTAACTGAGAGACAACATGCTAAAAGGGCTAGCTGTTCACTTCCATATCATGTTATATGCCTACACCACGGAAGGCAGAAGGGCATATATAGTAGACATCTAGACAGGGCCGTAGCACTAGCCCACGGCTATGGCCAAAGGCCGACATGTCCAGGATTGGAGGGGAGGTGATCTCATATAGTAGGTGAGGACTAGGGGTAGTTGTAGAGGTTTATAAATCCGGGTAGGGAGCAGGGTAGTCATCATTCCTGCTCATAGGGGACAGTGTTAAAGTAAAGGGAATTATTTGTTGGGGGTTCGGAGTTTCCATCGAAATTTGCAATACCAGGGTCAAATGATCTGTATCATGATATATCAATGTAGCATGGGCACCTCCCATATATTTGGAAGTACTGAATAACTGAACAGTGTCACAGTCATTTGCAAACTTATAACTCATAGCATATCAAAGGAAATGGTTATTTGCTTTAGACAATCCCTTTTTGAAAGAATGGTTTCCTAACCATATGTCTTATATGTTTTAGCCCCCAAGTTTTAATTTTCATAAGGGCTAATAAGAAATTAAATGGACCATACAGTTTGTTGTGTAATTTCACTTGAGTGCGTCAATGCTCTACATGTAATCAGGAACTACTTTTGAGGTACAGTACAAAGCTCAGAAGTGTAGGGGTGCCAAATTATGGTGTAGATATTGTTGGAATGGTTTGGGGTGCCTTGTCACATTGGCAAAGCCCCTGACATGTCAGAACAACAGAAATCCCCCACAAGTGACCCCATTTTAAAAACGAAGAATATTGACACTACATGTGTGTCACAAAATGTTAGACTATTGGAAAGTAAAGAAAAAAATTATATTTTTACCACTAAATTGTTGTTTTAGCCCCAGATTTCCAATTTCCACAAGGTGTACTAGGTAAAAATGCCCCATAATGTGTTAGACAATTTCTCCTGAACGTGGCAATACCCCACATGTGACTGTACAGAACTGTTTGGCCACACGACAGGGCTCGGGAAGGAAGGAGCGCCATTGGATTTTTGAAGCACAGATTTTCCTAGAATAGTTTGCGGACTCGATTTGCAGAGCCCCTAAATGCCAGAATAGCAGAAACCCCCTCAAGTGACCAAATTTTGAAAATTACACCCCTCTGGGAATTCATCTATGGGTGTACTGACAATTTTGCTTTTGGAAAACACCCATTGAGTCAAAAACAGTGAATTTTGCAGAATGAAAAATTGTAAATCTGCCATTGTAGTGCCCAATACATTATAGTGTCCATGAAATTGTGTCCAGCTTGTATACAGTTAGGTCCAGAAATATTTGGATAGTGACACAAGTTTTGTTATTTTAGCTGTTTACAAAAACATGTTCAGAAATACAATTATATATATAATATGGGCTGAAAGTGCACACTCCCAGCTGCAATATGAGAGTTTTCACATCCAAATCGGAGAAAGGGTTTAGGAATCATAGCTCTGTAATGCATAGCCTCCTCTTTTTAAAGGGACCAAAAGTAATTGGACAAGGGACTCTAAGGGCTGCAATTAACTCTGAAGGCGTCTCCCTCGTTAACCTGTAATCAATGAAGTAGTTAAAAGGTCTGGGGTTGATTACAGGTGTGTGGTTTTGCATTTGGAAGCTGTTGCTGTGACCAGACAACATGCGGTCTAAGGAACTCTCAATTGAGGTGAAGCAGAACATCCTGAGGCTGAAAAAAAAGAAAAAATCCATCAGAGAGATAGCAGACATGCTTGGAGTAGCAAAATCAACAGTCGGGTACATTCTGAGAAAAAAAGGAATTGACTGGTGAGCTTGGGAACTCAAAAAGGCCTGGGCGTCCACGGATGACAACAGTGGTGGATGATCGCCGCATACTTTCTTTGGTGAAGAAGAACCCGTTCACAACATCAACTGAAGTCCAGAACACTCTCAGTGAAGTAGGTGTATCTGTCTCTAAGTCAACAGTAAAGAGAAGACTCCATGAAAGTAAATACAAAGGGTTCACATCTAGATGCAAACCATTCATCAATTACAAAAATAGACAGGCCAGAGTTAAATTTGCTGAAAAACACCTCATGAAGCCAGCTCAGTTCTGGAAAAGTATTCTATGGACAGATGAGACAAAGATCAACCTGTACCAGAATGATGGGAAGAAAAAAGTTTGGAGAAGAAAGGGAACGGCACATGATCCAAGGCACACCACATCCTCTGTAAAACATGGTGGAGGCAACGTGATGGCATGGGCATGCATGGCTTTCAATGGCACTGGGTCACTTGTGTTTATTGATGACATAACAGCAGACAAGAGTAGCCGGATGAATTCTGAAGTGTACCGGGATATACTTTCAGCCCAGATTCAGCCAAATGCCGCAAAGTTGATCGGACGGCGCTTCATAGTACAGATGGACAATGACCCCAAGCATACAGCCAAAGCAAAAAAGTGCAAAAAAGTGGAACATTCTGCAATGGCCAAGTCAATCACCAGATCTTAACCCAATTGAGCATGCATTTCACTTGCTCAAATCCAGACTTAAGACGGAAAGACCCACAAACAAGCAAGACCTGAAGGCTGCGGCTGTAAAGGCCTGGCAAAGCATTAAGAAGGAGGAAACCCAGCGTTTGGTGATGTCCATGGGTTCCAGACTTAAGGTAGTGATTGCCTCCAAAGGATTCGCAACAAAATATTGAAAATAAAAATATTTTGTTTGGGTTTGGTTTATTTGTCCAATTACTTTTGACCTCCTAAAATGTGGAGTGTTTGTAAAGAAATGTGTACAATTCCTACAATTTCTATCAGATATTTTTGTTCAAACCTTCAAATTAAACGTTACAATCTGCACTTGAATTCTGTTGTAGAGGTTTCATTTCAAATCCAATGTGGTGGCATGCAGAGCCCAACTCGCAAAAATTGTGTCACTGTCCAAATATTTCTGGACCTAACTGTATCTGAAGACTTGCAACCCATAAATTAAGCGGTCTCTCCTCACTACAACAATGCCAAACATGTGGACGTTAACTGTGGATAACATTGTGGGGCTCAGAAGGGACTGGGGCATTTAGTTTTTGGAGTGCAGATTTTGCTGGATTTATTTTTTGGGGGGACCATAGCGTTTTTACAGAGCCTTTGTGCTACCAGTAACATGGAAGCCCCCTATATCTCCATTAGCAGTTAAAGGACCTGAGTGAGGACTTGTTTTTTGTGGGTTGGGTTGAATGCTATTTTTAGTATTTTGGGGTAAAGAACATTTTGGATCAGTTCACATTTATATAAATCTGGTATCATTGTAATAGTAATGACCTGAGGGATAAATCCGCCTTATCACTTACACTGCAAGGTGAACGGCGTAAAAACTAAACAAAATCAATTATTGGACTGATGTTAATTCTTCCTCCAATCATAGCTAGCATACCTACTTTTGGGACCCCCCGGTGATGAACTGTAATCCATTGAGGAAACAATCAGGTGTCCATGAGTTGTTCTAGCTAACAGTTGTGATTTCCTGATCCTCTAATTTCCTTTATTAAGTCAAAATTCCCTAATTGAATATGTAAAAAAAAAACCCTTTCCCAAACACAAATGTATATATACAGTTTAAATTGCAGGGGTTCTCAGTCACTGAAACTCATAGATGCCAACCCTGCTGACAGCTCCCCATTTTTTCCAGTGTCCCAGGAGACATATTTCAACAAGACACCGCCTGGCCGCAAGTTGATCATGCTACTGTGAGCATCCTGTGTGTCCTAACTGTGCTACCATGGCCTTCGGATTTGTCTCCCATCGAGCACATCTGAGACGTTATTGCAGGGCCGGCTCCAGGTTTTTGTGGGCCCCGGGCGGAAGAGTCCCAGTGGGCCCCATCCACACGCAGACACACATACGTACACATACATATACATATTTAACGACAAACTCACAAAAATACATATAGAACTGACACATCTATACAGTCATATACACTGACATACATAGATACACATCATACATGCATACAGACAAACACACACAGCTCTGCTGGATACATACATACAGACACAGCGCTGCTACATACATACACACATAGCTCTGCTATATACATACAGACACAGCGCTGCTACATACATACACACATAGCTCTGCCACATACATACACACATAGCTCTGCTATATACATGCACACATAGCTCTGCTACATACATAGCTCTGCTACATACATAGCTCTGCTATATACATACACACATAGCTCTGCTACATACACACATAGCTCTGCCACATACATACACACATAGCTCTGCTACATACACACATAGCTCTGCTATATACATACACACCTAGCTCTGCTACATACACACATAGCTCTGCTATATACATGCACACATAGCTCTGCTATATACATACACACATAGCTCTGCTATATACATGCACACATAGCTCTGCTATATACATGCACACATAGCTCTGCTATATACATGCACACATAGCTCTGCTATATACATGCACACATAGCTCTGCTACATACATACACACATAGCTCTGCTATATACATACACACATAGCTCTGCTACATACATACACACATAGCTCTGCTATATACATACACACATAGCTCTGCTATATACATACACACATAGCTCTGCTATATACATACACACATAGCTCTGCTATATACATGCACACATAGCTCTGCTATATACATGCACACATAGCTCTGCTATATACATACACACATAGCTCTGCTATATACATGCACACATAGCTCTGCTATATACATACACACATAGCTCTGCTATATACATGCACACATAGCTCTGCTATATACATACACACATAGCTCTGCTATATACATGCACACATAGCTCTGCTATATACATACACACATAGCTCTGCTATATACATACACACATAGCTCTGCTATATACATGCACACATAGCTCTGCTATATACATACACACATAGCTCTGCTATATACATGCACACATAGCTCTGCTATATACATACACACATAGCTCTGCTATATACATGCACACATAGCTCTGCTATATACATGCACACATAGCTCTGCTATATACATGCACACATAGCTCTGCTATATACATACACACATAGCTCTGCTATATACATACACACATAGCTCTGCTATATACGTACACACATAGCTCTGCTATATACATGCACACATAGCTCTGCTATATACATGCACACATAGCTCTGCTATATACATACACACATAGCTCTGCTATATACATGCACACATAGGTCTGCTATATACATACACACCTAGCTCTGCTGCATACATACACACATAGCTCTGCTATATACATACACACATAGCTCTGCTACATACACACATAGCTCTGCCACATACATACACACATAGCTCTGCTACATACACACATAGCTCTGCTATATACATACACACCTAGCTCTGCTACATACACACATAGCTCTGCTATATACATGCACACATAGCTCTGCTATATACATACACACATAGCTCTGCTATATACATGCACACATAGCTCTGCTATATACATGCACACATAGCTCTGCTATATACATGCACACATAGCTCTGCTATATACATGCACACATAGCTCTGCTACATACATACACACATAGCTCTGCTATATACATACACACATAGCTCTGCTACATACATACACACATAGCTCTGCTATATACATACACACATAGCTCTGCTATATACATACACACATAGCTCTGCTATATACATACACACATAGCTCTGCTATATACATGCACACATAGCTCTGCTATATACATGCACACATAGCTCTGCTATATACATACACACATAGCTCTGCTATATACATGCACACATAGCTCTGCTATATACATACACACATAGCTCTGCTATATACATGCACACATAGCTCTGCTATATACATACACACATAGCTCTGCTATATACATGCACACATAGCTCTGCTATATACATACACACATAGCTCTGCTATATACATACACACAGCTCTGCTATATACATGCACACATAGCTCTGCTATATACATACACACATAGCTCTGCTATATACATGCACACATAGCTCTGCTATATACATACACACATAGCTCTGCTATATACATGCACACATAGCTCTGCTATATACATGCACACATAGCTCTGCTATATACATGCACACATAGCTCTGCTATATACATACACACATAGCTCTGCTATATACATACACACATAGCTCTGCTATATACATACACACATAGCTCTGCTATATACATACACACATAGCTCTGCTATATACATGCACACATAGCTCTGCTATATACATACACACATAGCTCTGCTATATACATGCACACATAGGTCTGCTATATACATACACACCTAGCTCTGCTATATACATACACACAGCGCTGCTATATACATACACACATAGCTCTGCTATATACATACACACCTAGCTCTGCTATATACATGCACACATAGCTCTGCTATATACATGCACACATAGGTCTGCTATATACATACACACATAGCTCTGCTATATACATACACACATAGCTCTGCTATATACATGCACACATAGGTCTGCTATATACATACACACCTAGCTCTGCTATATACATACACACATAGGTCTGCTATATACATGCACACATAGCTCTGCTATATACATTCACACATAGCTCTGCTATATACATGCACACATAGGTCTGCTATATACATACACACCTAGCTCTGCTATATACATACACACAGCGCTGCTATATACATACACACCTAGCTCTGCTATATACATGCACACATAGCTCTGCTATATACATGCACACATAGGTCTGCTATATACATACACACATAGCTCTGCTATATACATACACACATAGCTCTGCTATATACATACACACATAGCTCTGCTATATACATACACACATAGCTCTGCTATATACATGCACACATAGCTCTGCTATATACATGCACACATAGCTCTGCTATATACATGCACACATAGCTCTGCTATATACATGCACACATAGCTCTGCTATATACATACACACATAGCTCTGCTATATACATACACACCTAGCTCTGCTATATACATACACACATAGCTCTGCTATATACATACACACCTAGCTCTGCTATATACATACACACATAGCTCTGCTATATACATGCACACATAGCTCTGCTATATACATACACATAGCTCTGCTATATACATGCACACATAGCTCTGCTATATACATACACACATAGCTCTGCTATGTACATACACACCTAGCTCTGCTATATACATACACACATAGCTCTGCTATATACATACACACATAGCTCTGCTATATACATACACACATAGCTCTGCTATATACATGCACACCTAGCTCTGCTATATACATACACATAGCTCTGCTATATACATGCACACATAGCTCTGCTATATACATACACACATAGCTCTGCTATGTACATACACACCTAGCTCTGCTATATACATACATGTCACAAACCACCGGGGGGGTCACTCAGAAATCCCCCGCGCTGGCTACCAGTACGTCACAATCGGGGGGTAACAAGTGGGGGGTCACCCCTCCTTTATACCTCCCGACCGACAGACAGAGCACGTGATGCGCTCTCTAGCGCCCCTCTTATAGTCAGGCCAATTATGGAATTGCCCGACGACAAGCAAGGAGGCCGCTATACTACTTATGCCGATTATTGAAGGGTCCCCGGTGAGAGTAGGGTATATATTCCCCCGACCTCCGCGGGCGGAATATATAAAACCTCCCCGAATCTCCCTGGCCTCCCCACAATAATCCTTGGCACAAACTCGCTGCCACCAACCGATTTACGGTAACTATTAGCCGAACACACAGACGTGGGATTCAAGATCGAGATAACAGAACAGCCCAAGATTAATTATATAATTTAATCAGCCTAAAGCACACTAGAAACTACAATATATACAATAGGGAATCTACAGAATATACATATGTCAGAGTACAGTTACAGATAAAGCATGGTTTACAAACAGGTATGCAATTCAATCAGTTACCTTGTGCGTCTGGCCACAGGGGGGCGCTGTAGACCAGGTTTCTAGGATCCTTCCCACAGATGTTTCCTACACGTGCCCCCAGCGAAAGAGCCCTGGAAAATGGCCGAAGTAGGGTTATCAACCTGGGCAAATCCAGGTCCCCTCCTACCTTAGTGACCTCAGAGGGAGCACTGCTCCACCCCTGGCTGGAGTTATGGACAAAATCCACAACATGGAATATGGCCATAACTTTGCCTGGGAGCGTCGTAGGCGGACGCCAATGCTCTCATTGTGATAGTTATGAATTTAGCTACAGAACGAGGGGACTCATGACCTGTCTGCCAGTTCCCCATTGGCTGATATCACGCCTGGGGCATTTCCCAATGTCCTGCTCCCATAAAAAGGGTGTGCCAGCATCGTCCGCATGCGGAGACACCATTTTTATGGTTGCCATATTTATCGGAAATATGGCTTGCGAGATATGAACCATTTTTTACTGGAGTCGTTCTGTCTGGCTAGTTCCATAGCCTTGCTAATGAGATACAACTCTTGTTACAGGGTGACGGCAGGGAGTCATCCTGTGTCCATTGTTCCCACACCACCTCATCTCCATATCACAGGACATGGCCATGGAGGTGTAAGTGGAACACTGAGAACAAGAAGGGAGGGGGCACTGCCAGGGAGTGATGAGGGATTATGACTGGAGTCATAATTCATCTTCATATCCCGGGATTTGCCTCACACCTCCCCCCTTTTGAGGGCGCTAGGGGGCAGCACACTCCGGTGTTCCCCCGTGCGCCCGTCCGCGACCTCTCCTTGTCGGGACAGCCCGTCTGCGTTACCGTGGTCACGGCCCCTTTTGTGGCGAATGGTGAAGTTGTATTGCTGGAGCGCAAGGCTCCATCGCAACAATCGCCCATTCGTCCCAGAGACGGTGTGCAACCAGCTGAGGGGATTGTGGTCCGTCTCCACGATGAAGTGGCGCCCGTATAGATAGGGTTGCAGACGCTGCAGGGCCCACACTATGGCCAGGCACGCCTTCTCCATCGTGGAATAGGCAACTTCCCTTGGTAACAGCTTCCTGCTCAGGTACAAGACTGGGTGCTCTTGGCTCGCAGAGTCCACCTGGCTGAGCACCGCACCGAGGCCGAAGTCACTGGCGTCGGTCTGTACTACAAACGGCCGCGTGAAGTCGGCTGCCTGTAGCACGGGCGGGCTGGACAGGGCGTCCTTTAGGGCCCGGAAGGCTGTCTCGCAGTCCATTGTCCAATCGACTGCAGAGGGCAGCTTCTTCTTGGTGAGGTCCGTCAAGGGCTTTGCCAGGCTACTATAGCATGGAACAAACCTCCTATAGTACCCAGCGGTCCCCAAGAAGGACATCACCTGCTTCTTGGTCCTGGGGGTGGGCCAGGATGCGATGGCCTCCACTTTCTCAGGCTCGGGCTTCAGTGTTCTCCCGCCTACCCGGTGACCGAGGTACTGGACCTCGCTCATGGCCAGCTGACACTTTCCCGGCTTGATGGTCAAACCTGCCCGGTGGATCCGCCTGAGCACCTGTGCTAGATGCTCTAGGTGGTCCTCCCAGGTGGGACTGAAGACGGCAATGTCATCTAGGTACGCGGCCGCGTACCCTTCAAGTCCCTTGAGCAGGGTGTTGACCATCCGCTGGAAAGTGGCAGGGGCATTCCTCATCCCGAATGGCATCACCGTGGACTCGTATAGTCCAAATGGGGTAATAAAGGCAGAGCGTTCCCTGGCCTTGCGAGTCAGGGGGATCTGCCAATATCCCCGGCTCAGATCCATGATGGTCAGGTACTGAGCCCCGGCCAACTGATCGAGCAGGTCATCGATGCGTGGCATTGGGTACGCATCGGCGACCGTGACAGCATTGAGCCCCCTGTAGTCCACGCAGAACCGAGTGGTTCGGTCCTTCTTAGGGACGAGGACTACAGGCGAGGCCCAAGCGCTGTTGGATGCCTGGATCACCCCCAGCTTCAGCATCTCGTCAATCTCCTGGCGCATGTGTTGCTGCACCTCCAGGGAGACCCGATATGCTGAACGCCGGATCGGGGGATGATCCCCAGTGTCCACGTGATGGACAGCCAAGTTAGTCCTTCCGGGCTGGTTGGTAAACAACCCCCGGAAGGGGTGTAGGGTGGCCCACAGCTGGGACCGTTGGTCCTCCAAGAGCTGGTGGCCAACCTCCACATCCTCAATGGATCCGCCTGCCCTGACCTGGGCTAGCATATCCAAGAGGGTTTCCGCTTCTCCCTCCTCGGGCAGGTTGCACACGGGGAGCGCACACGCCTCCCGCTCATGATGTGCCTTCATCATGTTCACATGGAAGGGCTTCCGCCTTCCACGGGCAGGGTCCAGGGTGACCAGGTACGTCACAGGGTTGAGCTGCTGGTACACGAGGTATGGGCCTTCCCAGGCTGCCTGAAGCTTGTCCTGTGGTGCGGGGACCAGTACCCACACCTTTTGACCCACTTGGTAGGTCCTCTCACAAGCGTTCTGGTCGTACCAACGCTTCTGATCGGCCTGGGCTTGAGCCATATTGTCGTGTACCAGTTGCGTCAAGGCCTGCATTTTGTCCCGGAAGCGCATGACATACTCGATAACCGACACTCCAGGGGTGGCCAAATCCCCTTCCCAAGCCTCTTTCACCAGAGCCAGGGGGCCCCGCACACGTCGCCCGTACAGGAGCTCAAACGGTGAGAATCCTGTTGAGGCCTGTGGAACCTCCCGGTAAGCAAATAACAGGTGTGGGAGATACCGCTCCCAGTCACGCCCATGGGAGTCGACCAACATCTTAAGCATCTGCTTTAAGGTGCCATTGAACCGCTCGCACAGGCCATTAGTCTGTGGATGGTACGGGCTGGCCACCAGATGTCGCACCTGGACTTGCTTACAGAGGGCCTCCATCAGCTGGGACATGAATTGGGTCCCCCGGTCAGTGAGCATTTCCTGGGGAAAACCCACTCGGGAGAAAATCTCCAGCAATGCGGTGGCCACCTTGTCAGCCCGAATGGACGACAAGGCCACTGCTTCTGGGTACCGGGTGGCATAGTCCACTACCGTCAGTATGAAGCGTTTCCCGGAGCTGCTGGGGATGGCCAGCGGGCCGACCAGATCCACAGCCACCCTCCTGAAAGGCTCATCGATGATTGGCAGAGATACCAGTGGGGCTTTGGGGCGTGGCCCCGCCTTCCCCACTCTCTGACAGGTTTCACACGAACGGCAGTAGGCAGCCACATCGGCCCCCATTTTTGGCCAGTAGAAATGCTGGTTTAACCTGGCCTTGGTCTTAGCGATCCCTAGGTGTCCGGCCATCGGAATCTCATGTGCGATCCGCAACAACTCCGTCCGGAACGGATAGGGTACCACCAACTGTCGGTCCCTGGGCCACGCCTCCGGTGAACCCTGCTGGACCGTGGCCCGGTACAGCCGTCCTTGGTCCCAGACCACTCGCTCCGGGTCCGAGTCCGAGGGAGGCTGTGCCGCCTGCTCCTTAAGAGCTTTCAGGCTGTCGTCAGCTTCTAACGCTGCCTGAAACCCCTGACTAGATGTGGCCAGAATCGACGAGACTGTCACATCTTCAGTCAGTACCCCGGGACCTGTGTCCTGGCCTCCACCTGACTCGGCTGCCACTTGGTCAGAAGGGGAAGAGCTATCGGACCTCCGGGAGGCCCCTTGGCTTCCAGCACTCCCACTGCGGGTGACAGCGGCCACAGCCGCTGCGACCGTGGGTCGTGCCTGCTCCTCCTCCGTTCCTGACCAAGTCGCCGGTTCAGGCAGACCTACCTGGCTTCCTGACACCCCGGTTGTGGGGGAACCATGCACCGAGATCTTACCTGGGAGCACTTCCGCTCCTGGACCGGCCCCAATCTCACCTGCCTGTTCCCCTCCTGCAGCAACAGAACCCCGCTGTGAAATCTCTGGGGACCCCACATTTGCTGTGGTAGCCCCCACCCCACACACTGGTCCTCCCCCTGCAGCACCCTGCTCTCTGCTTATCCCTTCAGAGGGCAACAGATCCCAGCTCACAGGCTGATTACTTGTAGAGGCATTGTCACACCTTTCTCTGACCCCCTCCCCTGTCACAGCTGCAGCTGAGTGTGTGTCTATGGTGTCTATGCAAGCAGAAATATCAGAGTTCACTCCCTCCTCCCTTACATCATTCATAGATAACACATTAACATTGTCCGGAGGCATGTCAGTACTGGCTGAAGGTTCAGCCCTTGGTTGGGGCCCAAACTGGGAGGTTATCTGCCCCAAATCTGTCCCAAGTAGCACGTTTGCAGGGATCCGATCAGTTACCCCCACCTCCCTCACCCCTCGCCCTGCGCCCCAGTCCACATAAATGTCAGCAACAGGCAGCGCCGGGTCAGTGCCTCCAATCCCGGAGACAGCGAGGGTTTTTCCAGGGATCAAGTCTTGGGGGGACACCATCTCAGGCCGCACCAGAGTCACCTCCGAGGCGCTGTCTCGCAGTCCTATGGTCACAGACCGGCCGACGGTGACAGGTTGGAAGCTGTCCAGGGACCTACCACCACCCCCACCCACACAATACACCTTGGGCGGCCCTTGGGACGGGGACGGAGCCGGGGCCTTGGGACGCTGAGGGCACATGGCCTTGAAGTGTCCAGGTAGGTTGCACTGGTGGCACCGTCTTGGTTCCGCCACGGGCCTGGAGAGGGGAGTTGAGGGGGACACCCCCTGCAGTCTAGGGGCAGGTGGGGCAGTCGCAGAGTTCATCTTACCCCCTCTCCAGGTGCTGCTGGTGGCTGCTCTCCTGGCTTCAGGAGCCCGATTGTTGGTGTAGTCATCGGCCAGGGCAGCTGTAGCCGTGGACCCCTTTGGCTTCTGGTCTCGGATGAACTGGCGGAGATCCTCAGGGCAGTTCCACAAGAGTTGCTCCGTGATGACCAAGTCCAGGATCTCTGGTCCGGTGGAAAGCTGCAGGCCTTGGGTCCAGTGGTCGGCAGCTCGGGCAAGTGCCCGCCGGTGGTCAGCCCAGGAGTCCTTTGGTCCCTTCTGTAGGCTCCGGAACTTCTTGCGGTAGGACTCTGGAGTGAGGTTGTACTGTTGGATCAGGGCCCGCTTGATGGTGTCGTAGCCCTGATCTGCCTCAGCAGGCAAGTCCCCAAGGATATCCAGGGCCTTACCCCTTAAACGGGGGGTCAGGTATTTGGCCCACTGGTCCTTGTCCAGATGGTGCTGCAAGCAAGTCCGTTCAAAAGCAGTCAAGAAAGAGTCCAAGTCTCCATCCTTCTCCAGCACTGGGAAGTCCTCAACACGGACCTTTGGAAGTTTGGTGTCTCGAAGGTCACATGTGGCTGATGAGGGCCGGAGCTGAGCTAGCTGCAGCTGGTAGTCACGGTCTGCCTGTCGCTCTCGCTCTTCACGCGCTGCCTGCCGCTCTCGCTCCGCAGCCTCACGCTCTGCGTGCCGCTCCGCAGCCTCAGCGTCACGCGCTGCCTGCCGCTCTGCCCTGCGCTCTGCCAGGAGTTCCTTGTAGCCCTTCTGGTCTCCAGCCTGGAGAAGGGCCATAGCCATTTGAAGAAGGCTATCCGAGCCTCCCAGGCTCGGTGGAATGGCACGTGGTGATCTGCGGCACGCTGCAGAGCTAGGCGATTCACTGTCCCTTTCAGAGCGGAGGGCTGGCATCTGGCTCGTTGAGGAACCTTGGGTGAGCTCCTCCTCATCTTGTCCAGCAGTGCCAGGTTGCGCAATGTCCTCGGCAGAACGGTTTTCTGGCGTCGAGCTCCTGGAGGACTCGTGGGCAACCTCCTCATTGCTGTCCACAGCACCGTCCTCCCTCTCTTCGGCTCCTGCCTTAGCATTGGCCAGTTGCATAGCTCTGCTCCTGGTGCCATCAGCCATTCTTGCAGACTTTTGGTCACTGACACAGAACTGACACCTGATGCCTCCACACACCTTACAGTATCTGCACTCTGACACTCTAGTGTTGAGCTAGTCTGAAGACCCCAGCAGCCACAGCTGCTGCAGGCAGTCTTTAGTGTCTGGGAGTATGGGTCTCACACTCACACACACTATTATCTCGATCCCACCGCTATGCCACCAATATGTCACAAACCACCGGGGGGGTCACTCAGAAATCCCCCGCGCTGGCTACCAGTACGTCACAATCGGGGGGTAACAAGTGGGGGGTCACCCCTCCTTTATACCTCCCGACCGACAGACAGAGCACGTGATGCGCTCTCTAGCGCCCCTCTTATAGTCAGGCCAATTATGGAATTGCCCGACGACAAGCAAGGAGGCCGCTATACTACTTATGCCGATTATTGAAGGGTCCCCGGTGAGAGTAGGGTATATATTCCCCCGACCTCCGCGGGCGGAATATATAAAACCTCCCCGAATCTCCCTGGCCTCCCCACAATAATCCTTGGCACAAACTCGCTGCCACCAACCGATTTACGGTAACTATTAGCCGAACACACAGACGTGGGATTCAAGATCGAGATAACAGAACAGCCCAAGATTAATTATATAATTTAATCAGCCTAAAGCACACTAGAAACTACAATATATACAATAGGGAATCTACAGAATATACATATGTCAGAGTACAGTTACAGATAAAGCATGGTTTACAAACAGGTATGCAATTCAATCAGTTACCTTGTGCGTCTGGCCACAGGGGGGCGCTGTAGACCAGGTTTCTAGGATCCTTCCCACAGATGTTTCCTACACGTGCCCCCAGCGAAAGAACCCTGGAAAATGGCCGAAGTAGGGTTATCAACCTGGGCAAATCCAGGTCCCCTCCTACCTTAGTGACCTCAGAGGGAGCACTGCTCCACCCCTGGCTGGAGTTATGGACAATCCACAACATGGAATATGGGCCATAACTTTGCCTGGGAGCGTCGTAGGCGGACGCCAATGCTCTCATTGTGATAGTTATGAATTTAGCTACAGAACGAGGGGACTCATGACCTGTCTGCCAGTTCCCCATTGGCTGATATCACGCCTGGGGCATTTCCCAATGTCCTGCTCCCATAAAAAGGGTGTGCCAGCATCGTCCGCATGCGGAGACACCATTTTTATGGTTGCCATATTTATCGGAAATATGGCTTGCGAGATATGAACCATTTTTTACTGGAGTCGTTCTGTCTGGCTAGTTCCATAGCCTTGCTAATGAGATACAACTCTTGTTACAGGGTGACGGCAGGGAGTCATCCTGTGTCCATTGTTCCCACACCACCTCATCTCCATATCACAGGACATGGCCATGGAGGTGTAAGTGGAACACTGAGAACAAGAAGGGAGGGGGCACTGCCAGGGAGTGATGAGGGATTATGACTGGAGTCATAATTCATCTTCATATCCCGGGATTTGCCTCACAATACACACATAGCTCTGCTATATACATACACACCTAGCTCTGCTATATACATACACACATAGCTCTGCTATATACATACACACATAGCTCTGCTATATACATACACACATAGCTCTGCTATATACATACACACCTAGCTCTGCTATATACATACACACATAGCTCTGCTATATACATACACACATAGCTCTGCTATATACATACACACATAGGTCTGCTATATACATACACACCTAGCTCTGCTATATACATACACACCTAGCTCTGCTATATACATACACACATAGCTCTGCTATATACATGCACACATAGCTCTGCTATATACATACACACATAGCTCTGCTATATACATACACACATAGCTCTGCTATGTACATACACACATAGCTCTGCTATGTACATACACACATAGCTCTGCTATATACATGCACACATAGCTCTGCTATATACATACACACATAGCTCTGCTATATACATGCACACATAGGTCTGCTATATACATACACACCTAGCTCTGCTGCATACATACACACATAGCTCTGCTATATACATACACACATAGCTCTGCTACATACACACATAGCTCTGCCACATACATACACACATAGCTCTGCTACATACACACATAGCTCTGCTATATACATACACACCTAGCTCTGCTACATACACACATAGCTCTGCTATATACATGCACACATAGCTCTGCTATATACATACACACATAGCTCTGCTATATACATGCACACATAGCTCTGCTATATACATGCACACATAGCTCTGCTATATACATGCACACATAGCTCTGCTATATACATGCACACATAGCTCTGCTACATACATACACACATAGCTCTGCTATATAAATACACACATAGCTCTGCTACATACATACACACATAGCTCTGCTATATACATACACACATAGCTCTGCTATATACATACACACATAGCTCTGCTATATACATACACACATAGCTCTGCTATATACATGCACACATAGCTCTGCTATATACATGCACACATAGCTCTGCTATATACATACACACATAGCTCTGCTATATACATGCACACATAGCTCTGCTATATACATACACACATAGCTCTGCTATATACATGCACACATAGCTCTGCTATATACATACACACATAGCTCTGCTATATACATGCACACATAGCTCTGCTATATACATACACACATAGCTCTGCTATATACATACACACATAGCTCTGCTATATACATGCACACATAGCTCTGCTATATACATACACACATAGCTCTGCTATATACATGCACACATAGCTCTGCTATATACATGCACACATAGCTCTGCTATATACATGCACACATAGCTCTGCTATATACATACACACATAGCTCTGCTATATACATACACACATAGCTCTGCTATATACATACACACATAGCTCTGCTATATACATACACACATAGCTCTGCTATATACATGCACACATAGCTCTGCTATATACATACACACATAGCTCTGCTATATACATGCACACATAGGTCTGCTATATACATACACACCTAGCTCTGCTATATACATACACACAGCGCTGCTATATACATACACACATAGCTCTGCTATATACATACACACCTAGCTCTGCTATATACATGCACACATAGCTCTGCTATATACATGCACACATAGGTCTGCTATATACATACACACATAGCTCTGCTATATACATACACACATAGCTCTGCTATATACATGCACACATAGGTCTGCTATATACATACACACCTAGCTCTGCTATATACATACACACATAGGTCTGCTATATACATGCACACATAGCTCTGCTATATACATACACACATAGCTCTGCTATATACATGCACACATAGGTCTGCTATATACATACACACCTAGCTCTGCTATATACATACACACAGCGCTGCTATATACATACACACCTAGCTCTGCTATATACATGCACACATAGCTCTGCTATATACATGCACACATAGGTCTGCTATATACATACACACATAGCTCTGCTATATACATACACACATAGCTCTGCTATATACATACACACATAGCTCTGCTATATACATACACACATAGCTCTGCTATATACATGCACACATAGCTCTGCTATATACATGCACACATAGCTCTGCTATATACATGCACACATAGCTCTGCTATATACATGCACACATAGCTCTGCTATATACATACACACATAGCTCTGCTATATACATACACACCTAGCTCTGCTATATACATACACACATAGCTCTGCTATATACATACACACCTAGCTCTGCTATATACATACACACATAGCTCTGCTATATACATGCACACATAGCTCTGCTATATACATACACATAGCTCTGCTATATACATGCACACATAGCTCTGCTATATACATACACACATAGCTCTGCTATGTACATACACACCTAGCTCTGCTATATACATACACACATAGCTCTGCTATATACATACACACATAGCTCTGCTATATACATACACACATAGCTCTGCTATATACATGCACACCTAGCTCTGCTATATACATACACATAGCTCTGCTATATACATGCACACATAGCTCTGCTATATACATACACACATAGCTCTGCTATGTACATACACACCTAGCTCTGCTATATACATACACACATAGCTCTGCTATATACATACACACCTAGCTCTGCTATATACATACACACATAGCTCTGCTATATACATACACACCTAGCTCTGCTATATACATACACACATAGCTCTGCTATATACATACACACATAGCTCTGCTATATACATACACACATAGCTCTGCTATATACATACACACCTAGCTCTGCTATATACATACACACCTAGCTCTGCTATATACATACACACATAGCTCTGCTATATACATGCACACATAGCTCTGCTATATACATACACACATAGCTCTGCTATATACATACACACATAGCTCTGCTATATACATACACACATAGCTCTGCTATATACATACACACCTAGCTCTGCTATATACATGCACACATAGCTCTGCTATATACATGCACACATAGCTCTGCTATATACATACACACCTAGCTCTGCTACATACATACACACATAGCTCTGCTACATACATACACACATAGCTCTGCTATATACATGCACACATAGCTCTGCTATATACATACACACATAGCTCTGCTATGTACATACACACCTAGCTCTGCTATATACATACACACATAGCTCTGCTATATACATACACACATAGCTCTGCTATATACATACACACATAGCTCTGCTATATACATACACACATAGCTCTGCTATATACATACACACATAGCTCTGCTATATACATACACACATAGCTCTGCTATATACATACACACATAGCTCTGCTATATACATGCACACATAGCTCTGCTATATACATACACACATAGCTCTGCTATATACATGCACACATAGGTCTGCTATATACATACACACCTAGCTCTGCTATATACATACACACAGCGCTGCTATATACATACACACCTAGCTCTGCTATATACATGCACACATAGCTCTGCTATATACATGCACACATAGGTCTGCTATATACATACACACATAGCTCTGCTATATACATACACACATAGCTCTGCTATATACATACACACATAGCTCTGCTATATACATACACACATAGCTCTGCTATATACATGCACACATAGCTCTGCTATATACATGCACACATAGCTCTGCTATATACATGCACACATAGCTCTGCTATATACATGCACACATAGCTCTGCTATATACATACACACATAGCTCTGCTATATACATACACACATAGGTCTGCTATATACATACACACATAGCTCTGCTATATACATACACACCTAGCTCTGCTATATACATGCACACATAGCTCTGCTATATACATACACACATAGCTCTGCTATATACATACACACCTAGCTCTGCTATATACATACACACATAGCTCTGCTATATACATACACACCTAGCTCTGCTATATACATACACACATAGCTCTGCTATATACATGCACACATAGCTCTGCTATATACATACACATAGCTCTGCTATATACATACACACATAGCTCTGCTATATACATACACACATAGCGCTGCTATATACATGCACACATAGCTCTGCTACATACATACACACATAGCTCTGCTATATACATGCACACATAGCTCTGCTATATACATACACACATAGCTCTGCTATGTACATACACACCTAGCTCTGCTATATACATACACACATAGCTCTGCTATATACATACACACATAGCTCTGCTATATACATACACACATAGCTCTGCTATATACATACACACATAGCTCTGCTATATACATACACACATAGCTCTGCTATATACATACACACATAGCTCTGCTATATACATACACACATAGCTCTGCTATATACATACACACCTAGCTCTGCTATATACATACACACCTAGCTCTGCTATATACATGCACACATAGCTCTGCTATATACATACACACATAGCTCTGCTATATACATGCACACATAGCTCTGCTATATACATACACACATAGCTCTGCTATATACATACACACATAGCTCTGCTATGTACATACACACATAGCTCTGCTATATACATACACACATAGCTCTGCTATATACATACACACATAGCTCTGCTATATACATACACACATAGCTCTGCTATGTACATACACACATAGCTCTGCTATATACATACACACATAGCTCTGCTATATACATGCACACATAGCTCTGCTATATACATACACACCTAGCTCTGCTTTATACATACACACCTAGCTCTGCTATATACATACACACATAGCTCTGCTATATACATACACACATAGCTCTGCTATATACATACACACATAGCTCTGCTATGTACATACACACATAGCTCTGCTATATACATACACACCTAGCTCTGCTATATACATACACACCTAGCTCTGCTATATACATACACACCTAGCTCTGCTATATACATACACACCTAGCTCTGCTACATACATACACACCTAGCTCTGCTATATACATGCACACATAGCTCTGCTATATACATACACACCTAGCTCTGCTATATACATACACACCTAGCTCTGCTATATACATACACACATAGCTCTGCTATATACATACACACATAGCTCTGCTATATACATACACACATAGCTCTGCTATATACATACACACATAGCTCTGCTATGTACATACACACATAGCTCTGCTATATACATACACACCTAGCTCTGCTATATACATACACACCTAGCTCTGCTATATACATACACACCTAGCTCTGCTATATACATACACACATAGCTCTGCTATATACATACACACATAGCTCTGCTATATACATGCACACATAGCTCTGCTATATACATACACACATAGCTCTGCTATATACATACACACATAGCTCTGCTATATACATACACACATAGCTCTGCTATGTACATACACACATAGCTCTGCTATATACATACACACCTAGCTCTGCTATATACATGCACACATAGCTCTGCTATATACATGCACACATAGCTCTGCCAAATACATACACACCTAGCTCTGCTACATACATACACACATAGCTCTGCTACATACATACACACATAGCTCTGCTATATACATGCACACATAGCTCTGCTATATACATACACACATAGCTCTGCTATGTACATACACACATAGCTCTGCTATATACATACACACCTAGCTCTGCTATATACATGCACACATAGGTCTGCTATATACATACACACCTAGCTCTGCTATATACATACACACCTAGCTCTGCTATATACATACACACATAGCTCTGCTATATACATACACACCTAGCTCTGCTATATACATACACACCTAGCTCTGCTATATACATACACACATAGCTCTGCTATATACATACACACCTAGCTCTGCTATATACATACACACATAGCTCTGCTATATACATGCACACATAGCTCTGCTATATACATACACACATAGCTCTGCTATATACATACACACCTAGCTCTGCTATATACATGCACACATAGCTCTGCTATATACATACACACATAGCTCTGCTATATACATACACACCTAGCTCTGCTATATACATACACACATAGCTCTGCTATATACATACACACATAGCTCTGCTATATACATGCACACATAGCTCTGCTTTATACATGCACACATAGCTCTGCTATATACATGCACACATAGCTCTGCTATATACATACACACATAGCTCTGCTATATACATACACACATAGCTCTGCTATATACATGCACACATAGCTCTGCTATATACATACACACATAGCTCTGCTATATACATGCACACATAGCTCTGCTATATACATGCACACATAGCTCTGCTATATACATGCACACATAGCTCTGCTATATACATACACACATAGCTCTGCTATATACATATACACCTAGCTCTGCTATATACATACACACCTAGCTCTGCTATATACATGCACACATAGCTCTGCTATATACATACACACATAGCTCTGCTATATACATACACACCTAGCTCTACTATATACATGCACACATAGCTCTGCTATATACATACACACATAGCTCTGCTATATACATACACACCTAGCTCTGCTATATACATACACACATAGCTCTGCTATATACATACACACATAGCTCTGCTATATACATGCACACATAGCTCTGCTATATACATGCACACATAGCTCTGCTATATACATACACACATAGCTCTGCTATATACATGCACACATAGCTCTGCTATATACATGCACACATAGCTCTGCTATATACATGCACACCTAGCTCTGCTATATACATACACACATAGCTCTGCTATATAGATACACACATAGCTCTGCTATATACATGCACACATAGGTCTGCTATATACATACACACCTAGCTCTGCTATATACATACACACATAGCTCTGCTATATACATACACACCTAGCTCTGCTATATACATACACACCTAGCTCTGCTACATACATACACACCTAGCTCTGCTACATACATACACACATAGCTCTGCTATATACATACACACCTAGCTCTGCTATATACATACACACATAGCTCTGCTATATACATACACACATAGCTCTGCTATATACATACACACCTAGCTCTGCTATATACATACACACATAGCTCTGCTATATACATACACACCTAGCTCTGCTATATACATACACACCTAGCTCTGCTATATACATACACACATAGCTCTGCTATATACATGCACACATAGCTCTGCTATATACATGCACACATAGCTCTGCTATATACATACACACCTAGCTCTGCTATATACATACACACCTAGCTCTGCTATATACATGCACACATAGCTCTGCTATATACATGCACACATAGCTCTGCTATATACATGCACACCTAGCTCTGCTATATACATACACACCTAGCTCTGCTATATACATACACACATAGCTCTGCTATATACATACACACATAGCTCTGCTATATACATGCACACATAGCTCTGCTATATACATACACACATAGCTCTGCTATATACATACACACATAGCTCTGCTATATACATACACACATAGCTCTGCTATATACATACACACATAGCTCTGCTATATACATGCACACATAGCTCTGCTATATACATACACACCTAGCTCTGCTATATACATACACACCTAGCTCTGCTACATACATACACACCTAGCTCTGCTACATACATACACACATAGCTCTGCTATATACATACACACCTAGCTCTGCTATATACATACACACATAGCTCTGCTATATACATACACACATAGCTCTGCTATATACATACACACCTAGCTCTGCTATATACATACACACATAGCTCTGCTATATACATACACACCTAGCTCTGCTATATACATACACACCTAGCTCTGCTATATACATGCACACATAGCTCTGCTATATACATGCACACATAGGTCTGCTATATACATACACACCTAGCTCTGCTATATACATACACACATAGCTCTGCTATATACATACACACCTAGCTCTGCTATATACATACACACCTAGCTCTGCTATATACATACACACCTAGCTCTGCTACATACATACACACCTAGCTCTGCTACATACATACACACATAGCTCTGCTATATACATACACACCTAGCTCTGCTATATACATACACACATAGCTCTGCTATATACATACACACCTAGCTCTGCTACATACATACACACATAGCTCTGCTATATACATGCACACATAGCTCTGCTATATACATGCACACATAGCTCTGCTATATACATACACACATAGCTCTGCTACATACATACACACATAGCTCTGCTATATACATACACACATAGCTAGCTCTGCTATATACATACACACCTAGCTCTGCTATATACATACACACATAGCTCTGCTATATACATACACACATAGCTCTGCTATGTATATACACACCTAGCTCTGCTATATACATACACACATAGCTCTGCTATATACATACACACATAGCTCTGCTATATACATACACACATAGCTCTGCTATGTACATACACACCTAGCTCTGCTATATACATACACACATAGCTCTGCTATATACATACACACATAGCTCTGCTATATACATACACACATAGCTCTGCTATATACATACACACCTAGCTCTGCTATGTACATACACACCTAGCTCTGCTACATACAGACAGAGACAGACACGCGCGGCTCCGGGGGGGGGGGGGCATAAATCGGGGGGCGGGGAGGGCACATACCGCTCAGGTCACGGTGCAGATGGGGCCCACACAGCGCCGGAGGGACACGCTGTGCTGGGGGTCGCTGGCTGGCACTGCAACTCTCATCTGTGGGACTGAGCAGGATGCCGGTCTGTAGCTCCGCCCACAGATGAAGTTCAAACCAGGAAGTCTGCGCGCCTTAAAGAGACGGCGCCGCAGATTCCTGCCGAGGACTGCGGTCCCCGGAACTCGGCCCGGGGACCGCAGAACTAAGGAGAGTGGGCCCCGGCCAAGGTGCACCAGAGCTGACGAGGCCGAGTGGGCCCCCCCGGCTCTCCAGGGCCACGGCATTTGCCCGGGTATGCCGGGTGCTGACGCCGGCCCTGCGTTATTGGTCAGCAAAAGTAGCTGCCAGCAGTGGATCTTGATGATTTGCATGTCTAATTGCATTCAGTGTAGCAGAACACTCCTCAGACAACCATTAATAACCTCATTGATAGCAGATAAAGCCGTAAGTGTGGAGATTTCTGCTTGTGGAGCTCATAAAAGGTGCTTTACACGCTGCGACATCGCTAACGATATATAGTCGGGGTCATGTCATTAGTGATGCACATCCAGCGCCGTTAGCGACATCGCAGCGTGTGACACCAAGGAGCAACGATCAACGAGCGGCATAACGTGAAAAATCGTTGCTCGTTGACACGTCGCTCCTTTTCCAAATATCGTTGCTGCTGCAGGTACGATGTTGTTCGTCGTTCCTGCGGCACCACACATCGCTACGTGTGACACCACAGGAACGACGAACATCTCCTTACCTGCGTCCAATGGCAATGAGGAAGGAAGGAGGTGGGCAGCATGTTCCGGCCGCTCATCTCCGCCCCTCCTCTGCTATTGGACGGCTGCCGTGTGACATCGCTGTGACGCTGCATGACCCACCCCCTTAGAAAGGAGGCGGATCGCCGGCCAGAGCCATGTCACAGGGAAGGTAAGTCCGTGTGACGGGTGTTAGCGGTGTTGTGCGCAACGGGCAGCGATTTGCCCGTGACGCACAACCGACGGGGGTGGGTATGCTCGCTAGCAATATCGGTACTGATATCGCAGCGTGTAAAGTATCCTATACTCCATACTGAATAAATTAACATATTTTGAAAATGTTGTGGTTTTTTTTTTGATCATTCATTTATCATTAGCTTTTCCTTCTTGGTGTTGCAGTTTCAAAGCGGATGAGTGTATCCCGGACTCAATAAAAATAAATGTCTTTTTTTTTTTCTTACACTATGAAGTTTTGTTTTATATTTCTCAGTAATAAAATGTCCATGTTCTCCTGAAATTGTTCTATGTTTCTGTGTAAATGACTTGTACTAGTTACATGTACAGATTTCTATAACCAACCATAAAGAATAAAACCGTAGGTAAAATATGGGAAGCTGATTTGCATTTATATTAACGTCTACTAACCTCGCCGTTGAGTGGAAAGAGGATGTGACTGACGCAGAAATTTTAATCATTGCCAGTTTGCACAAGTCGGCGGCAGACCCTAGAAAATAAAATCACATGGAACACGATTTATAAGAATACAGTATATTAAAACCAAATACAGAAATGGATTATTACATACAGAAATGCATTTATGTGATTGCTCTATATCATGCGCTGCCCCCAGGTTTCCTTTTGCTAAACATCTTTTTGGAAAATGAAGCATTATGAAACTTTGATATACTTTGGGTTATATTCTTCACTAATAAAAATAGATTTGCTTGTAAGAGGACTGGGAAAGCGTCCACCATCTTCAAAAAAGACAGAAATGTTACATGGATCTTAAGGTTATGTCCATATCCTTACAGGTTGCTATGGATTAAGTCATCTGAGTTGGATTATATCATATCAAGGCAATATCTATTAGATGTGCCAATTCTGGGGTGGCTGCTATTTTTAGGCTGGCGAGGGCCAAAAAACCATGGGCCTCCCCAGCCTGGGAATACCAGCCCCCAGCTGTCTGCTTTATCTTGGCTGGGTATCAAAATTGGGGGGGACCGTAAACTGTTTTTAAAATTATTTGTTTAAATAATAATAACATAAAAAAATAAAAAAAAGCTGCATGCAGTCCCTCTTATTTTGATACATAGCCAAGAAAAGAACTGTAGCCATATGCTTTATCTGTGCTGGGTATCATAATATGGGGGGAGCCTACGCCATTTGGGTTCCCTCATATTTTGATACACAGCCAAGATAATGAACACAGCTGGGGGCTGCAGCTTCCAGCTGTCTGCTTCATCTGTGCTGGGTATCAAAATATGGGGGACTCTTCGCCATTTTTTCCAATTATTTATTTTTACTCTCCACTCCGGGGACCCAAACAGCTAATGTGAGGGTTACCAATCACAGTTGCCGGCAGTCTGACTGCAACCAATCACAGATGCTGTCATAGAGGGTGGGTGGAGGAAGTAGTGAATATTCATGAGATTTAATGACCGGATCCAAAAGCAGTGTGACAACCGTGCGGAAACTCGGTAAGTAAAATTGTCCTGCTTTAATCCCCATTGTGCTTCCTTTTTACTTTTTTTAATTTGGGTGACCGAACCCGAACATTGACACGGACTTTCCTGAGACGTCCATGTTCGGGGTCCATGCTTGGACACTAGGTGTCAGGTACGGACCCTGAATTTTAAAGTTTGAGTTTGGCCATCACTACTCAGAGACCCATTGAGCGATCAATGAGGTCTGCAAGCAATCCTGCAAGTACCTGCTAAATACGGGTCCTGAGACCCCCATCTGTCGCGCAATAGACTCTTGAACAGTGCCCAGCTCAGGAGACTGGGAGGCACAACTACAAAACCTAAGCTTTCTATTGAATCCATACATTGCTCAGTGCATGCTTAGATAGGAGCTGTGCTCTCCTATCTGCTGAGCTCCACATTGGTCTATTGAGCAATCAGTGGAGTTTGCAAACAATTAATATGACTGTTAAATATTTAAAAGAAATCAGCAGGAAGAAAGTTTAGTTTTGCCCTAACTATGTTTTATGAGGTGGCAGACAAGCAACCGGAATGTGATACCTCATATAGAGATGCAAGTGAGTGATGATGTGATAACTAGCTTTAGTGTACCGCCCCGCGCTCGGCCGCAGCCGAGCCGCTCGGATCCGGGCTCGTGTGTCGGTGGCTCGAGCGCCTCCGGACCGGGGTTCACGTCGCTCTGAAAGGGGGCTGGCGCTTTGAAGGGGTTTTTTTAGTTTAAAGTTCGTGACGCCACCCACGGGTTGTGGTGAATGTAGGCACCACCGCTGCTGTTGACTAGGAACCCCGGGGGAGATGTTGTGCAGCTTTGGTGTTAACCCCTCCTCTCCTTCAACTAATCTAACTCAGTTTTCTTGCCTCAGGGCCTGTGAACTCCTCGGTGGGCGTGGCCAACCACCTGGCTCCGCCCCCTGGTGTGGCCATCAAACCCTGAGGGAGGTGACTAGGGTTTTGTAGGTTGGCTGTTGTCACCTTATTAGGGGATGGGTGTTTGTGCAAGGGCCTACCTGTGACTACCTGGCTAGTCCAGGGCGTCACACTAGCATGGTGGTGGTGGATATAACCCAGGATCAAGAACCTAATGTGCTAGCAAGTAAAAATATGGAAGCACTTACTATTAACTCCTTCCTTCTCAAGCCAGTTTTAATTTATTTACGTTCCTTTTTCCTCACCTTCTTCAATAGAGACATAACAATTTTATTTTTTAGCATATATAGCTATATGTTGGCTCGTAGTTTTGAATAGTGATGGGCAGACCCGGACTATAAAAGTCCGAATCCACACGGTTTCAAAAGTATCCAGGTGCCGGGCCCGGGCTTCTCAAGGAACTTCAAGCAATCATTTGGATTCGGTAACTCGGAAAATTAAAAAAAAACAAGGAAAAATAAAAATAAAGCAAGTGCACTATAGAGAGTCTCTGGTGCAGCTGTATCTGCTTCCTGGCTGCTCACTATTCTTTCGGGGCCGCTCATTAGCCTCATACATTTTCACTGTTTCCCCCACCCACTGGCAGTCCTGGCATCTTTGATTGGATGCAGACAGATGCGCCCCCAGCCTGTGTGACAGTGTCTTACTGCTTTCAATCACAGACTCTGTCTGCCGGTCACTGTAGATTGGAGTAAAAGTAAATAAATAAATAAATAAAAAATTGGCGTACGGTGCAGTTTTGGTACCTATTTATTCTACAGAGGCTTCTATGTGCAGCCTAAAAAAAGACATTTAAAAAAACTGCAGTTACTTTTTTACACGCAGAATCAAAGCTTTTCAGTACTATAAAAAACACTTAAAAATGCTGCTTCACATCGACACCAAAATTGCATTAAATAAGGGGAAAAAGCATAAA
Organism: Anomaloglossus baeobatrachus; assembly: GCF_048569485.1. NCBI lineage: Eukaryota > Metazoa > Chordata > Amphibia > Anura > Aromobatidae > Anomaloglossus > Anomaloglossus baeobatrachus. The sequence goes on from NC_134353.1 coordinate 63,828,986, forward strand.
AAATGTAGCAAAAAATGCAATAACCAGAGACGATTGTTATTGCGTAGTATGGTGCGGATACAGTATCTGCAGAAAACAAAAACACAGTATTTATGCAATATGTGAACACGGCCTTACAGACACAAAACAGCCAGATATTGTAAAGTGACGCTTATATCAAGATGAGAAAGTTCTGGCTGCTACGACTATGAATAAATGAAGAAAAAAAAAATCCACAGGTCCCAAGTAGAGATGAGCACGACGTACAGATGACGTCACACCAGCCTTGAATAAACAATGCATGAAGGCACGGAATTTGTGGAACTTCTGTCCAGCCACCGGGTACCACTGATCTTGAAGCTGGATCGGAGTCCCATGAATCAATTTGCTCATCTTTATTCCCAACCTTCCTGGATATAGCGGACAATCCCGGATTTGGGTCTACGCCCTGCAGTCTTGGGTGTCTACTGAATATTCCTCACTACCACCACCTCTCTGACATCTCCTGCCAGGGTAAATAGGAATAGTAAATAGGCGTGGCTTGGGGTGTGGCTAGGGTTGTGGTCAAAGTTTTCCCCACAGCTCTCAACATAGGATGATGCGTTCACAGATCCCCACACATAGCTGCCCTCTAGCCCTAATATTTTGAACCTAACAGCTCACTAATTGCACTGAATAATAAAAGAAAAAAAAAAAACCCCAACTACTCATTTCGCCCCATTCTCTGAGGCTCTGGACAACAGGTGTAATTTAGTGATATAAATGTGCCTGCTGTACTGAGTCAAAGGCATAGGCTGAATAGTGGAGCAGAGATCTGACAGCTCCATGTTGCACTGTTGTATTCAACTGTATATGCATCCTAAGAATTCAGATACCCTGTTTCCCTGAAAAGAATACCTAACCTGAAAATAAGTGTGTCGCCCAGGGTTATGGGGTACTCGGTCCCGGGCGGTGTATAACTGGGGAATGTCGCTTTGGTGGACGTTGCCCGGTCCCGTGCTCTGGGTCCTTTTTGAAAAGGGGAATATTTACAGGGGATTAGAATAATGTTCACATGCAACGCCACTTGTGGGTTTGCAGCTATGTAGATGGAGCCGCCGCTGCACAATGTCCACTACTGGGGCTGGTGTTAATGGCAGCCTGGATGTTAGGCCCTCCGCAAGCAGGGCCGGGCCCCAGAGGGTAGGTGATGTGACGGTGTCGGAAGAAGGTAGGCCACACAAGGGTTCAGTGCAACTGGTTCTTTACTCACTTTCTGGTGATAACTGGTCACCCGAGGCCGGCTGGTTTAACCTTTAGGTCCCCTTTGTCCCAGTGCCAGTTTAGTAATCTGGTGCCTTCTTCCCCTGCACCTGTCTCTAGTTGGTGGGTCCCCATGGCGTAGAGCAGCTGTGGGTCCCCATCTGGTGGTCTTCCACTGCAGTCCGTATGACTGTAGCGTGAACCCTGTGGGATAGGAGTCTCTGGTCCTGTGCCCGGTTCTCCCTTTGCTACTTTTGTCCTGGACTTCAAGGTCAGTGAGGTCCTTGATGGTCCCCTCTCTGTGCAGGTGTTATCAGGCCTCCCTGGAGCTTCTGCCTGACCTAGGGTCCTGTACCCCGTTGGTGTGTAGTTCTGGGAGTACTCAATTGTACTCCACCGGCATCTAACCTCCTGGGCACCAGGTTACTGTTCACTCCGGTCAGCACGTCTGCTCACTTTCACAGTCACTGCTCAAATGACTACTGTCTTCCTGACTGTCCACTGTCTGCCCCTCTCACCTGATCAACTAGTGGACTGGAATGGCTCCACCTATAGGCGGCCATCCATTGGTCCGGTGGGGATGCAGTACCTTGTAGCTCCCTGATGGCCTCAGGGGCACTACATAAGCCCTAGTAGGATTTTGGGGTCTTTTTTGAGTATGCTTAAAGGGGTTGTCCCCTACTTTTGTATTGATGGCCTATCCTTAGGATAGGTCATCAATGTCTGATTAATCGGGGTCCGACACCCGGCACCCCCACCAATCAGCTGTTCTCGGTCCCGGCGGCAGCAGGGGAAAAAAATGCTCATTTCTGGAGCTGCTCCATCTCCTGAAGTGGCTGCGGCTGGGTATTGCACATCCACCTTCAATTGATCTGAATGGAAGGCTGATTGCAGTACCCAGCCACAGCCACTACCAAAAGACGGAGCAGCTCCGGAACTGAGTATTTCCAGCTGCCTGTGCCGCCGCTGGGGTCAAAAACAGCTGATTGGCGGGGTTGTGGGGTGTCAGACCCCGGCCAATCAGGGTAAGCCATCAATGCAAAAGTAGGGGACAACCTCTTTAAAATATAAGCTCTACTCTAAAAATACGCCCTACTTGAGGTTCCATAAGGAAGTGTCTAAGCAGCTAAAAAGTTAAAGAATACAGCAGAACTCTTCATTAGGCCTCTGCCACACTCACGTGAAATTCACGCACGTGCCGAGAGACACGTATTTCCCCTGCGTGTTGTGTGCAGGTAAGTACGTGTCTCTGGTACGTGCGGGCCACGTGTGTTCTACGTGTGCTATCCGCGATAGCACACGTAGAACCGGTAATTTACATACTCACCTGGTCCTTCCTGCTGTCTGCGCTGCTGTCCGTGGTGCTGATCTTCGGCTCCAGCCCTGCCGTCTCCCAGCTGCTGCTGCTGCCAGGCAGTGAAGTGAATATTAAATGAGAATAATGAGCGGCGGTCGACAGCAAGAGGCAGCAGCGGCAGAGACAGGAGGGCTGGAGAAGGTCAGTTAATGTTTTGGGTTTTTTTCACTGACACGTGTGTTTTCTCCGGCGCGTGTCACACGGGACCGCATCCACACTACACCCGTGTGGTACGGGTGCGGGCCGTGTGACACCCGTGCTGCCGGAGAAAACACTGACATGTCAGCGCTTTGAAAAATGCACACACGTACAAACGCACACGGACACACGTTCCGTGTGGTTTTACGTGTGTGTGCCAGGGTAGCATTGCTTAATGTGTCTCCGTGCCGCCGGTACGTGTAAAAAATTACAAACACGTGCCGGCGGCACGGATGTGTGTCGCAGGCCTTACAGAAAGCAGACACCCCCAAAAGAAAGAAGACATACCCTCAAACCTCACCACTCCCCAAAAAAGTGTTATTCTTTTAGGGGGTGTCTGCTTTCTTCTAGCTTAGGTAATTGAAATGCTGGGTGGAGGAGAGAAATGCACCATAGTGGCTATGTGGTCTGCCACTATTAGTGGTATACCACTGCTGAATAAGTGGATATAAGTGAATTTAGCTTTTCTGTGGCATTGTTGCATGCAGCAGAAGCAATATTATTCACATGTATAAAGTAAGTTTTTGAGTTGCAGCAATTTCTGCAATAATCTGAAGCAGGTGACTTTATCTTTAAAAGTTTTTGCACCCCGAGCCTCTAAAATTTACTGGTTTTTACTGTTTCTTACCTTGGATGACAAAATTCACAGCTTGCCTTTCTGCCTGGGCCCTTAAGCCATAATGCCTTGAAGTAATATGAGGGAGAGGCCTTTTACGTCCCATAAGTGAAATCACAAATCCTAGAAGACAGAACCGTAACGAAAATATTTTTTAAAAAAGGCATACAAATTAAAGTGAGCGGATAATATACGTGAAGCTTATAAAGGGCTGCGATGTATAAGGGTATTTTCATTTAATTTCTAAACTCCAGAAAACATGGAGAGGTTAATTGGACTTTTCTTAAATCAACCTGGCTTGTGGTTTTGATATAGGAAAAAATGAATGTGTTTGGACCCAAGAGAGACACAGACGGATGTGATGATGACAGTCCTTGTAATGGCTCTAGTATTAAATATGTATGTAAATTATTCAGGAAGGTTCTCGACCTTGAGGAATATGAGATATAAGTGAATATCGGTGCAGGTGATTTTCTGAACTTCTTGTCATTAAAGGGATATTCCCATGTTCTGTTAAGTGCAAAATTGTACAGAGCATATAAAACAGGCAAGCTTGCAATTTGCTCGTTGAAAAAGAAAAATCACCTCCCTTTATAAAGATGGAGGGATTTTTACTTTAATTGTTGATGGCTCATTATCTAGCCACTTCTGCATTATAGCAGTGATGGCCATACATGCGCAGTGCTTACAAGTAAAGAGATGGTAGGCCCTGCTCTTAAAGAGGCTGTACACTACTTTTACATTGATGGCCTATCCTTAGAAATAGGTCATCAATGTCTGATCGGCCGGGGTCCGACGCTCAGCATCACTGCCGATCAGCTGGCGGTAGCAGGCGGCTGGAAATGCTCAGTTCCAGAGCTGCACCACTTCTGATAGCGGCTGCGGCTGGGTACTGCACATCCGTCTCCCATGTGCAGGCGGATGTGCAGTACCCAGCCGCGGGCACTATCTGAAGACAGGGCAGCTCTTGAATTGAGCATTTCCGGCCGCCTCCTCCAATCACTAAAAATCATTTTTCCCTCACTACAAGGGGCCAATCAGTAGTTCATGTAAATATTTAAAAAAACGTTTTGTATAATAATATATTAACAATATATTATAATGCCCCCATATAGCCCTCCCTATAGTATAATGGGCCCAACATAGTCCTCCACACAGAATAATGGGTCCTACATAGTTCTCCATACAGAGTAATGGGTCCAACATAGCCCTCCATACAGAATAATGGGCCCCACATAACCCTCCATACAGAATAATGGGCTCCACATAGCCCTCCATACAGAATAATGGGCCCAACATAGCTCTCCATACAGAATAATGGGCCCACATAGCCCTCCATACAGAATAATGGACCCACATAGCCCTCCATACAGAATAATGGGCTCCACATAGCCCTCCATACAGAATAATGGGCCCAACATAGCTCTCCATACAGAATAATGGGCCCAACATAGTTCTCCATGCATAATAATGGACCCACATAGCCCTCCATACAGAATAATGAGCCCGCATAGTCCTCCATACAGAATAATGGGCCCCACATTGCCCTCCATACAGAATAATGGGCCCCACATAGCCCTCCATACAGAATAATGGGCCCAACATAGTTCTCCATACAGAATAATGGACCCAACATAGTTCTCCATACAGAGTAATGGGCCCAACATAGTTCTCCATACACAATAATGGGCCCAACATAGTTCTCCATACAGAGTAATGGGCCCAATATAGTTCTCCATACAGAGTAATGAGCCCTACATAGCCCTCAATACAGGATGATGGGCCCCACATAGTCCTCCATACAGAATAATGGGCCCCACATAGTCCTCCATACAAAATAATGGGTCCCACATAGTCCTCCATACAGAATAATGAGCCCCACATAGCCCTCTATACAGAATAATGGCCCCACATAGCCCTCCATACAGAATAATGGGCCTACATAGCCCTCCATACAGAATGGGCCTCACATAGCCCTCCATACAGAATAATGGGCCCCACATAGTCCTCCATACAGAATAATGGGCCCCACATAGTCCTACATACAGAATAATGGGCCCCACATAGTTCTCCATTCAGAATAATGGGCCCCACATAGCCCTCCATACAGAATAATGGGCCCCACATAGTCCTCCATACAGAAAAATGGCCCCCAAATAATCCTCCATACAGAATAATGGGCCCCACATAGCCTTCCGTACAGAATAATGGGCCCCACATAGTCCTCAAACAGAATAAAGGGCCCCACATAGTCCTCCATACAGAATAATGGGCCCCACATAGCCCTCCATACAGAATAATGAGCCCCACATAGCCCTCCATACAGAATAATGGGCCGCACATAGCCCTCCATACAGAATAATGGGCCCCACATAGTCCTCCATACAGAATAATGGGCCCCCCACATAATCCTCCATACAGAATAATGGGCCCCACATAGTCCTCCATGCAGAATAATGGACACCACATAGTCCTCATTACAGAATAATGGGCCCCCCACAAAACCCTCCATACACAATAATGGGCCCCACATAGTCCTTAATACAGAATAAAGGGCCACACATAGTCCTGCATAAAGAATAATGGGCCCCACATAGTTCACCGTATCATAAAATGGGCAACACATAGTTCTCCATGTCGTATATTGGGCCTATTCACTGCTTGGCACAGTACTGTGCCGAGTTGTCAGATCACAGGCGCTGACAGAGAATGATGGAGGGAGCGGACTGCTCCCTCTTTCATCATTGCTTCTGTCGCGGGCGGAGGAGGGGACGCTGCGCTCTCCCACTGCTCGGGTCCGGCTGCTGCTGCTGCTCGGTGGTGGCTCGAGCGGTGGGCCGGATTCCGGGGACTCGAGCGGCGTTCCTCGCCCGTGAGTGAAAAGGGGGGAGAATTGATTGTGGGGATTTGATATTGTCCGTGACGCCACCCACAGTTGTGGTGAGATTGGTGACACCACCGCTGCTCTGGCATCCCGGGGGCGATGACAGGGAGCAGCCTGGATGTTAATTCTCCCCTCCGTGGGTAGGGGGTTGGTTGTCCCGGGGCCCGGTGATGGGGTAGGGATGGATGGCAGGCGGGTTACGGGGCCTGGTGAGGTGCAGGGTCTCGGGGGCAGCGCTGTGCTGCACGGTACGGTGGTACTCACTCAGCCAATGATGTACACAGAGTCTCCGGTAAAACAAACGGCTGGATGGACGGGTCCCACAGACGGCTGCGGTGTTTCTCCTCCCGGCAGGTTGATGGTGACTGCCTTTCCCTGCACCTGTGTAACGTGTACGGTTCCAATGGGTTCCCACCGGTAACCCGCTCCCCAGCTTGGATGGGTGCTGAAGGCGCCCCTTTTGCCCGCAGGCTCTGGCCCTGGGAATTTTAGCCTTGGCGGTGACTGTGTTTCCCTCTCTTGGTTGGACGGTTGCCTTCTGTCGGGACTTGGCTGCTGGGAAACCCAGGAGGTTCCCTTCGCTAACGGATTTGGCAAATTCACGGCGACTCCTAGCCTTGCCGGGGTCCGTAAGCCCCTGCCAGATGGTGCTGGCTTCTCTTTGCGTACCGGTCCGGTACCGCCGGGCCACCGCCCATCCACGGTCCTTACGGTTAGCTCCAATAGGCCACTCCTGCAGACGGTCACCACCGTCTGCCAACCTTGCTGATCTGTCCGGGCCACACACCCGGACCAACTTCAGGCTGCTTAATTGCCACTTTACTCCTCTCTCAACTCTACTCCAAACTGATCTCTCTCCACTCCTCAACTCATCTGCCTGCTTTTTCCGCCTCCAGGACTGTGAACTCCTCGGTGGGCGGGGCCAACCGCCTGGCCCACCCCCTGGTGTGGACATCAGCCCCTGGAGGAAGGCAACAAGGGTTTTTGTCTGACTTTGGTGTGCCTGACCGGGAGTGTGGGGTGTGTAGGTGCTGTTACCTGTGGCCCCTGGCTTGTCCAGGGCGCCACATTCCCCCTTAGTAAAATGCAGACCGTCCGCGGGCTGCCCATCCATCACCGGTTTTATTTTCACAAACTGAAAAAGATAAACGGTAAAACAGGGATTACAAGTATAATTACATCTTCCCACATCGGGAGGTACTTTACTTAAAACGTTAGTAATGGTGTTGGCTTCCGCTCTCTCCCACCCAAGCAACCTGGCCCTGATGCTGCCCCTAAGCAAACAGGCAGCACCCCTTGACCCCAGTCCAGCACAAGTTACCCGAGCGGGTTCTGTCCTGTTCAGGTGACCCACATCCATGGGGAACCCCTGAAACCCCCAGAGGATCACCACCGGTTCCGGTGGTGGCTGGGCCCCAGCCTACTCCACTGCGGGCCCTTCCTCCAATCTGCCTCTCCGGAGGCGGTCACGGTAAAAGCCATAAAACAACATTTTTATTTACAAGCCACTAAGTTTGTGGTTGCCCTGCCAGTTCTCGGGCTTGACCGTAGTAGTTCCTACGTAGTTGTTTGTAAGGGGTCCCAACAGGGACCAGTTGCCGGCAACGACCGGTTTAAATCAAGGCTTCAATCAGGTGAATCTTCGGTAATCATTCTTATCATTCATTTACAACTTTTAAACGGTATTTTCAACACATACAGACACAATTTCCCCCCTTTAAAGAGTAGTTTCCCTGTACCTAAGTGGGGGTCTACCTAGGTTAGGACGAGTGGACCTCCGGGGTCCAGTGTCAGTGGGGACAGGCAGTGGGGCAGAGGGAACAATCAGTTCCTCTTCCCTGCTATCGTGTGGGGCAGGCGGAGGCATAGGGGAGCTGGGTACAGGTTCATCCCTGGGCACTGGCTCATGGTTGACCACTTTCATCACTTCCTCATCCACGGGTTGTGGGAACAGTATCACTGGAAGAATCACCGCGCCATTCTGTGTAGGCCAGTCTGCTGGAAAGTCACCCATCACGGTGTGGATTACCTCTTTTGCCTTCTCCGCCGGTCTAGGAACCGGAGCTTCAGCCGCTGCCCTCAATGCTGGTGGGCACCTCTTTAGATGGTCCCGGGAAACCGTGGCCAAAGTGCCCTCTTGGTCACGACTGATCTGGTAGGCCTTCCCATCTTCCCATCCTGTGGGCTGTATGACATATGGGGTCTGCTCCCATTGATCATCCAGCTTGTAGGTCCTCCTCTTTCGCTTCAGCACTACATCTCCAGGCTGGAAAGGGCCAGCAGACACCTTCTGGTTGAAGCGCTGCTCCTGTTGTTCCCAACTCCGACTCAAGTTCTTTTCAACATACTCCTGAATTTGTCGATACTGCACCCTCCGCCGAGTGTCCCATTCAGCTGCCGAAGGGAGTGCTTCTGGGGCTTCCAATCCTATGTCCAGATCAACCGGTAGCCGGCCGGGGCGAGCCCTCATCAGGTATGCTGGGGTGCATTTCGTTGAGCTGGTAGGGATATTGTTGTACATATAGACCAAGTCAGGTAGCTTCTCCGGCCACAGGTTCCGCTCTTCTAGCGGCAACATCTTGAGGAGGCCCAGGACCAGGTGGTTCATCTTTTCACACATGCCGTTGGTTTGGGCATGGTAAGCCGTGGTCCGGATTTTCTTGCAGCCGTACAACTGACAAAATTCATGGAATACCTCCGCTTCAAAGGCCGGGCCTTGGTCAGTAAGCACCTTCTCAGGGTATCCATGTGGTCGGCAGAAATAAGCCTGGAACGCTCTAGCGGCGGTACGGCCAGTTAGGTATTTGACTGGGACAACCACCATGAACCTTGAATAGTGGTCTACAATGGTTAGAGCGTAGGTGTACCCACTTCGGCTGGGGGTGAGCTTTACATGGTCCAGGGCAACCAGCTCCAGCGGTTGATGTGTAACAATCGGGTGTAGGGGCGCCTTCTGGCTGGCCTCATCCTTCCTTCTCAGCGTGCAAGGGCCACACTCTCGGCACCAGGCCTCTACAGATTTCCGCATTCCACTCCAATAGAACCGCTCTCCCAAAAGCATCTCTAGTTTCTTCCATCCTAAGTGTCCAGCACCATCATGGTACGCTTGCAGGACGGTGGGCACGTTAGCTTGGGGAATCAGCAACTGGCGGATCTTCTCATGGGTCTTCGGGACGGCATAAACATGGCTCTGGCGGCCTCTTCCAGGAACCAGCAACAAGATGGCCGCAGGGTCCTGGTGTCCCTGCTTTTATAGCCGCGCGCTACATGCGGCCAGACGCCATCAGTCCCCCTTAGTCTCTTTCCGGCTCCTCCTCTACAGGAGCGGGGTTTTGGCCTTCGCGCCTCCGCTACTCGAGGAGACGCTCGAGCGGGAATTTTTCACGCCCAAGATGGCGGCTTCTCCAATTTTTCGGCCGGACACCTCCGGCGGTCACAAGGCGCACCTCTACCAGACGGCAGAGTGTAAGATCCTGTTCGTGACGCCAAGTTGTCGCGGGCGGAGGAGGGGACGCTGCTCTCTCCCACTGCTCGGGTCTGGCTGCTGCTGCTGCTGCTCGGTGGTGGCTCGAGCGGTGGGCCGGATCCCGGGGACTCGAGCGGCGTTCCTCGCTCGTGAGTGAAAAGGGGGGGAATGATTGTGGGGATTTGATATTGTCCGTGACGCCACCCACGGTTGTGGTGAGATTGGTGACACCACCGCTGCTCTGGACGGGGATCCCGGGGGCGATGACAGGGAGCAGCCTGGATGTTAATTCTCCCCTCCGTGGGTAGGGGGTTGGTTGTCCCGGGGCCCGGTGATGGGGTGGGGATGGATGGCAGGCGGGTTACGGGGCCTGGTGAGGTGCAGGGTCGCAGGGGCAGCGCTGTGCCGCACGGCACGGTGGAACTCACTCAGCCAATGATGTACACAGAGTCTCCGGTAAAACAAACGGCTGGATGGACGGGTCCCACAGACGGCTGCGGTGTTTCTCCTCCCGGCAGGTTGATGGTGACTGCCTTTCCCTGCACCTGTGTAACGTGTACGGTTCCAATGGGTTCCCACCGGTAACCCGCTCCCCAGCTTGGATGGGTGCTGAAGGAGCCCCTTTTGCCCGCAGGCTCTGGCCCTGGGAACTTTAGCCTTGGCGGTGACTGTGTTTCCCTCTCTCGGTTGGACAGTTGCCTTCTGTCGGGACTTGGCTGTTGGGAAACCCAGGAGGTTCCCTTCGCTAACGGATTTGGCAAATTCACGACGACTCCTAGCCTTGCCGGGGTCCGTAAGCCCCTGCCGGATGGTGCTGGCTTCTCTTTGCGTACCGGTTCGGTACCGTCGGGCCACCGCCCGTCCACGATCCTTACGGTTAGCTCCAATAGGCCACTCCTGCAGACGGTCACCACCGTCTGCCAACCTTGCTGGTCTGTCCGGGCCACACACCTGGACCAACTTCAGGCTGCTTAACTGCCACTTTACTCCTCTCTCAACTCCAAACTGATCTCTCTCCACTCCTCAACTCATCTGCCTGCTTTTTCTGCCTCCAGGACTGTTAACTCCTCGGTGGGCGGGGCCAACCGCCTGGCCCACCCCCTGGTGTGGACATCAGCCCCTGGAGGAAGGCAACAAGGGTTTTTGTCTGACTTTGGTGTGCCTGACAGGGAGTGTGGGATGTGTAGGTGTTGTTACCTGTGGAACGTGGCTTGTCCAGGGTGCCACACTTCCACCATTGATTCCAACCAATCACAGGTACTGTTAGAGAGGGTGGGGGTGTGGTCTACCATCAGCCAATCAGAGCTGCCGGTGGGGGTAGGGGGGAAAGTGAATATATTGAAGGACTGATGAGCGGACCTGGAATTAGAGTTACAGCCACACTGGAGGCTTGGTTGGTATATGCTCCTGATTTAACCCTTTTATTTTACAGGTAATGCTCAAGTCCCCATTGACTTATATGAGGTTTGGCAGATGTTCTGGTTCAAGTCTGTCCCAAACTGGACTTTTTTTTTTTTCTTTTTTTAAGTCCGGCCAGACCCACCGAACCCGAATATCTGTTTATTTGCTCATCTCTACTCATAGAGCAAAAAACAATCCATCACGAAACCCATTTACCAAAGAATGAAAAACAATTACAGGTTTCAGAAAATGGTGACAAATTTTTTTTTTACAAATTTCCAAATTTTTTATATTTTTTTTCACCACTTAGAAAAAGTAAATGAATAAAAAAATAAAATAAATACACATACACACACACTCACACACATGCTTGTTTGGTATTGCCACAAATTGTTGTGCCCAGTAGAATCCTTTCGTCAGGTTTTACTGCAGAATTAATGTAAAAACAAAAGCCAAAAGAAGAATTGCGAAATTAAAGGGTTTTTTGTGCGATTTGTTAGCAATTGGAATTCTTTTTCCAGTTTTTCCATTAAATTCAATGCTAAAGGGAATGGTGTAATTCAAAATTACAACTCGTCTGAAGAAAAAAAAAAAAAACACAGACATCATAAGTCTATGTGGAAAGAAAAATAAAAAAGTTATGGCTCTTGTGAGAAGGGGAGGGAAAAAAACCCTAAAGTGCAGATATGAAAAATCAACATTTTAGTAAGGGGTTAATCGAGAGCTTGTGCAGCTCATTAGAGCTGCGGTCCAGCTCAGACGCACTTTGATCTCCCCTGAGCATGGCAGATCAAAGTATTGTAGTGCGCCTGCGCATGACCGCAATGCCGGCTAGTGTGGATGACGTAGGACGCGTCATGCACCCAGGCTTCGGAAGAAGGAGGACAAAGATGGCCGAAAGAGGAGGCGCCGGTACCGGAGACACCCATCCGACCAGTCTGCACCGCACCACCCCTTAGGTGAGTATTATAAAGTGATTTTTACATTCTACACAGGGGCCTGGGCTCTTAGGCTATGTGCCCACGGGGACATTGTCCTGCGGATATATCCGCAAGACATTCCGCAGGTGCTCCCAGAAATCCGCAACCGAACTTTCTCTGTTTCAATGCTGCGGATATACAGCGGAATGTCGTGCGGATATGGTGCGGGCATTCTGCATTGAGGATACAGTACCATGGCTTCGGCACTGCATCCTCAATGCAGAACAAGTGCTGCAGTGATCGGGGTGCTCATACTTACCTCCATCATGCAGCACCTCGCTTTCCTGCAGCCGGGTCACTGTCAGGCAGCGTCTGGTTCACTGTGCTGGAGGTGGGCGGGCCTGAACTAGCTCCGGCTGTCACATGACCGGAGCTCGTGCAGGCCCCGCCCGCCTCTTCCTTCCTGTACTTGGCTGGATCCACCGCGCTGCTGCCGCTGCCGCTACACCGGACGGAGAAAGTGACTCGGGTCTCTATCAAGGCAGGTAAGTATATGGGACCCTGCGGAGAAATCCGCAACAATAATTGACATGCTGCAGATTTTTCCGCACGAAAATCCGCACGATTTCCGCTGCGGAAAAATCCGCAGCGTGGGCACAGCATTTCCCAAATGCCATAGAAATGGCTGGGGAGTAGCTGTGCTGCAGATTTCTGGAAAATCTGCGGCTTTTCCGCAAGAAATCCGCGGCAAAATCCGCGCATGTTCCGCAGCGTGGGCACATAGCCTTATATACAGCATGTTAGAATGCTGGTGGTGGCCACAGCTTATAGTCACCAAATCTGGTGACCGGTTCCCTTTAATACTTTGTGCAGTTATCGGTTTATTAATTAATTGGATCTCGGCTTACGCAGTAAATGAATATTTTCATAGAGCAGCCATCTGAGACAACTTACAGAAACTTTGCTTTACAAAAATAAACACTAATATTGCGGCGTTCCTTTGATTGCCTCTCGCTTTTCATTCTATCACTGCTTTATTTACCCATGTGGCTTTCACAGGAACCCATTTTGTCTGCCACAGCCAACATTTTCTGGGAAATCGCTGTGTTTTCTAGCTGTGTGAATATATTTTCCATTACACTCATTTGCCTCCTGATGATTTGTTTTCATTAGAAATTAAATTATATCATGATAATATCAGGCCGTACTCTGCGCCCACATTATCTACATGGCTATAGTGAGATTATACAGTAGGTGAAAAAGTATTCATACCCCTTGAATGTTTCAACATTATTTCACGTTACACCTACAAACGTAAAATGTACTTCATAGGAATTTTATGTGCGATAATATTAAGTCACAAGTATTTGTGAAGTGTAAAGGAAATTATACATCATTTTCAAAATATTTCTTAAATATAAATCTGAAAGTTGTGACATGCATTTGTATTCAGCCCCCTGTAGTCTGATACCCCTAAAAAAATCCTGAGTGACAAGTTGCCACCTGAAGTCAAGTTCATCTGTGTGTAGTATATTCTCAGTATAACTACAGCTGTTTTGTGAAGGCCTCAGAGGTGTGTTTGAGAACATTAAGGATCAAATAGCATCATGAAAACCAAGGAAGACACCAGACAGGTCAGTGATAAAGTTGTGGAGAAGAGTAAAGCAGGGTTTGGTTGTTGTTATTATTATTATTTGTTATTATAGCGCCATTTATTCCATTGTGCTTTACAAGTGAAAAGGGTATATATATAAAAAACAAGTACAATAATCATGAACAATACAAAAACAGACTGGTTCAGGAGGAGAGAGGACCCTGCCCACGAGGGCTCACAGTCAACAGGGAATAGGTGAGAGTACAGTAGGTAAGGATACAGCTGGTTGTGCAGTGGTGTACTGGTCTGAGGGTTATTGTAGGTTTGTCGGAAGAGGTGGGTCTTCAGGTTCCTTTTGAAGGTTTCTACTGTAGGTGACAGTTAGTTATGCTAAGGTAGATCATTCCACAGTATGGGGGAGGCACGGGAGAAATCTTGTATGCGACTGTGGGAAGAGGAGATTAGAGGGGAGTATAAAAGGAGATCTTGTGAGGATTGGAGGTTGCATGCATGTAGGTACTGGGAGACTAGGTCACAGATGTATGGAGGAGACGGGTTGTGGATGGCTTTGTATGTCATGGTTAGAGTTTTGAACTGGAGTCTTTGGGCAAAGGGAAGCCAATGAGGAGATTGGCAAAGTGTCGAGGCCGAGGAATAGCGGGCGGAGAGGTGGATTAATCGAGTCACAGAGTTTAGGATAAATTGGAGGGGAGCAAGAGTGTTAGAAGGGAAGCTACAGAGCAGGTGGTTGCAGTAGTCAAGGCGGGAGATGATGAGGGTATGCACTAGTGTTTTTGCTGATTTTTGATTAAGGAATGTACGAATCCAAGAGATATATTTGCATTGTAGTTGGCAGGAGGTGAAGATGGCTTGGATGTGTGGCTTGAAGGATAAAGCAGAGTCAAGGGTTACTCTGAGGCAATGAGCTTGTGAGACTGGGGAGAGTGAGCAGCCATCAACTTTGATGGATAGCCTTGTTGGGGGTTGATAGAGGAGGAGGAAAGATAATGAATTCCGTTTTGTCCATGTTAAGTTTTAAAAATTGCACAGACAAGAAGAATGAAATCGCAGACAGACATTGTGGGATTTTGGTTAGTAGGGAGGTGATATCAGGTCCAGAGAGGTAGATCGGTGTATCATCAGCGTAGAGGTGATTTTGAAAGCTATGGGACTCTATGAGCTGTCCCAGGCCGAACGTGTAGATGGAAAATAAAAGGGATCCAAGAATAGAACTTTGGGGGACACCGACAGATAGGGGGCGAGATGAGGAAGTAATGTGAGAGTGGGAGATGCTGAATGTCTTGTCTGTTAGGTATGAAAGATCCAAGATAGCACCAAGTCTGTGATGTCAAGAGATGAGAGAATCTGTAATAGGAGGGAATGGTCCACTGTGTCGAAGGCAGAGGACAGGTCCAGGAGGAGGACGACAGTAGTGCCGTTGGCTTTGGCGGAAATCATAAAAAAAAAATAGCTCAAACTCTGAACATTTCACAGAAGACTGTACAATAAATTATCCAAAAATGGAAGTATGACACAACTGCAAACTTACCAAGACATGGCTGTCTACCTAAACTGACATCCCAAACAAGAAGAGCACCATTTAGAGAAGCAACCAAGAGACCCATGGCCACTGGAGGAGCTGCAAAGATCATAGCTCAGGTCGGAGAATCAGTCTACAGGACAACTATTAGTCATTGTCATTAGTCACTGATGAGCAAAAGGGTAAAAATGTTTTGAACTTTTGACTTTCAGGCTCCATATATCATTATCTACTACAGCTATGAAAGTGAAACTACCTTAATGTTATAGACAATCATCTTGGCTATGTCATACATAAATTTGATTTGCAATTCTTTAGCATGTAAGTAGTAATCCAGATTATTGTCATGTCACTGCATTGTTACTGTTTTGCTCATGGTGGTGGAAAAATAGTTTTCTTCCTATATACTACAAATTACAACCTGTTCTCACATTCCCTAATAGCTCAGTGTGTTATAAGGTTGATTCAGAAGCAAAAGGTCACAGGTTTGAGTCGAGAAACAGTCATGAAGAAGATTTCCCAAGAAAAGAGAAACAGCATTATCTAGGTCATCAATAGCAGGTTCTTGGCCATGAAAGTTGCCAAACTCCATCATATGAGTGTCCTGATAGTTGAAGAATACAAAATTAAGTCTGTCCATCCATTCAAAAGCCAAGAGGTGGACATCCAGGCAAAATGTCAGAGTCAGTAAGTCAGTCATTACAAGTTCTATCCATTCTAGCGCAACAAACATGGTAATGGAGGCGGCTCGAATGCTTTGTAATAGTGAGTCACAGACCTCCATGAACACACTGTGTCATGCACGTTACATAAGTCTGGAATGGTGGCCCGAAAAAAGGTGAAATAGCATTGACATTAATATCGCCATAAGAAGCGTCTGCTCGAGTTTGCAAAAAAGTGCAAAAAGTGGACAGTAGAATCTTGGAAACAGGTAATTCTGAGCGATGAGACTAAAGTCTATAGACTGCTCTGATGGGTGCAAATGGGTCTGGAAGAAACAAAACAAGGGAAGAAGCAGCTAACATATCGAGAAAGTGAAGGAACTGTCGAGCTCAGTGGGGGAAGCCTAATGAAATGGGGTTGTTTCACAGCCAAAGGCATTGGATACTTGACTAAAATGAATGGTGCGGAATATCCTACAAGACGAGTTACTTCGTATACTCGAGTACTATGGGTATGAGAAGGATGACATAGTGTTCCAGGAGGACAACGACCCGAAGCATATGGCGAGATAGGAGAAGAAATGGTCTAATGACAATGAAGTAAAGGTGCTGGATTGGCCCCCACAGTCCCCAGACCTCAACCCAATCGAACACTTGTTGGTAGAGTTGAAGAAAAAGCTGTATACATCTCCAAATGAGCCAACCAGTATACATCAACATTGGGAACATGTAGAAGAAACCTGGGAACAGATTTCGGCAGATGTCGCGGGCGGAGGAGGGGACGCTGCGCTCACCCACTGCTCGGGTCCGGCTGCTGCTCGCTCGGTCGGTGGCTCGAGCGGTGGGCCGGATCCCGGGGACTCGAGCGGCGCTCCTCGCCCGTGAGTGAAAGGGGGGGGTGGTTTGGTTTAGGGATATTGTCCGTGACGCCACCCACGGTTGTGGTGAGGTTGTGACACCAACGCTGCCCTGGACGGGGATCCCGGGAGCGATGACAGGGAGCAGCTTGGATGTTGTTTCTCCCCTCCGTGGGTAGAGGGGTTGGTCGTCCCGGGGCCCGGTGAGGGATAGGGATGGCAGGTGGGTTACGGGGCCAGCGCTGTGCCGCACGGCACAGTGGTACTCACTCAGCCAATAACGAATGCAAAGTCTCCGGTAAAACAAACGGCTGGATGGACGGGTCCCACAGACGGCTGCGGTAGCTCTCCCGGTAGGTTGGTGGTGACTGCCTTTCCCTGCACCTGTGTTGTGTTCACGGTTCCAATGGCTTCCCACCGGTAACCCGCTCCCCAGCTTGGATGGATGCTGAGGAAGCCCCTTTTGCCTGCAGGCTCTGGCCCTGGGAACTGTAGCCTTGGCGGTGACTGTATTTCCCTTCACGGTTTGAGCTGTTGCCTTCAATCGGGTCTTGACTGCTGGGAAACCCCAGGGGTTCCCTTCGCTAACGGATTTGACCGGTTTTACGGCGACTCCTAGCCTGGTCGGGGTCCGTAAGCTCTGCCGAATGGTGCTGGCTTCTCTTTGCTCCCCGATCCGGTACCGTCGGGCCACCGCCCGTCCCCGGTCCTCACTATTCACTCCAATCAGCCTCTCCTGCAGACGGTCACCACTGTCTGCCAACCTTGCTGCATGTGCCCGGGCCACGCACCCGGACATGGTCAGTCTCCTCTACTACCACTTCACTCTCCAAAACTCAAAACTAATCTGACTCCTTTTCCCGCCTCCAGGACTGTGAACTCCTCGGTGGGCGGGGCCAACCACCTGGCCCACCCCCTGGTGTGGACATCAGCCCCTGGAGGAAGGCAACAAGGATTTTGTGTTTGACCTAGATGTGCCTAGCCGGGGTGTGGGGTGTGTTGTTGAAGTACCTGTGACGTCCTGGCTTGTCCAGGGCGCCACACAGACACTTGCTTGAATCTGATCAACAGCATGCCTGAGGATTCAGGCAGTGTATAAACACAAAGGTGGATTTACAAAATACTAACAAAATAATTAAAATTTAGATTTTTAAGAGTAAAACAGTAACAATGCAGTGACATGACAAAAATCTGCATAACTAATCATATTCTGAATAGTTGCAAGTCAAATTTATGTATGAGATAGCCAAGATGATTGTCTATGAAATGAAGGTTGTCTCGCGGTTGAAGCTTTAGTGGAAGGTGAGATATGTAGCCTGAAAGTCAAAAGTTCAAAACATTGATGAGCTGGTTTTGCTTATCAGTGTAAACTCCACAAATCTACCATTTATGGAAGAGTGGCAAAAAGAAAGCCATTTTTTAAAGCAAGCCATATAAAGTCCGATTTGCAGTTTCAAAAAGCAAGCATGTGGAAGAAGGTGCTCTGGTCAGATGAGATCAAAGTAGAACTTTTTTGGTTAAACGCAAAACGGAAAACTAACACCATACATCACCCAGACAACTCCATCCCCACATATGGTGGTGGCAGCATTATCCTGTGGGAAGACGTTTCTTCAGCAGGGACATGTTAGCTGGCTAGAGCTGATGGGAAGATGGATGGAGTTAAATACAGTGCAATCCAGGAGGAAAACCTGGTAGAAGCTGCAAAAGACTTCATACTAGTGCGTAGGTCAGTGGCATAGCAAGAAGGGGGCGGAGGGGGCTGTCCGCCCCGGGTGGCAGGTGTCAAGGGGCGGCATTTTGGCCACTCGCCTTCAGTTCTGCTGCCCCCGGGCCGAGTTCCGGGGACCGCAGTCCTCGGCAGGAAACTGTGGCTGCGGTCCCTTTAAGACCACAGCGTCCTCCTGGTTTGAGCTTCATCTGTGGGTGGAGCTACCGCGTGGCCTGCTCAGTCCCACAGTTGAAGGAGGCGCAGTGCCAGCCAGCGACCTCCGGCGCTGTGTGGGCCCCCTCTCCTCCGTGACCGGGCAGTAAGTGCTACCCCCCTCCCCCCTTGACCTGTATACTCCCTCCCAGACAACCAGTTTATGGGCCTCAGTGAGCTGCATGGGTTTTACCGCAGCCAGGAGCCGCGTGTTCGGGCCCCCAGGAGCCGCGTGTGTGGGCCCCCAAAAGCCGCATGTGTGTCTATATGTGCAGCAGAGTTGTGTATGTATGTATGTATGCAGTAGAGCTGTGTGTGTCTGTCTGTACGTAGCAGAGTTGTGTGTGTCTGTATGTATGCATGTATGCAGCAGCTACAGAGTTGTGTGTGTCTGTATGTATGTAGCAGCTGCAGAGTTGTGTGTGTCTGTATGTATGTAGCATAGTTGTGTGTGTCTGTATGTATGCAGCAGCTACAGAGTTGTGTGTGTCTGTATGTATGTAGCAGCTGCAGAGTTGTGTGTGCCTGTATGTATATATGTATGTAGCAGCTGCAGAGTTGTGTGTGCCTGTATGTATGTATATATGTATGCAGCAGCTGCAGAGTTGTGTGTGTCTGTATGTATGCTGCAGAGTTGTGTGTCTGTATGTATGCAGTTGTGTGTGTCTGTATGCAGCAGAGTTGTGTGTGTCTGTCTGTATGTATCTTGCAGAGTTGTGTGTCTGTCTGTATGTATGCTGTAGAGCTGTGTTGTGTCTGTATGTTTGCAGTAGAGCTGTGTGTGTCTGTATGTATGCAGCAGAGCTGTGTGTGTGTATAATAGGCCTACATATGTGTGTAAAAAGGTGAAAGTCTAGGACTAATAGCAGCAGTCTACAATTAGATCTTTGATTGTAGCTCCATGAAAAATAAATATTTTGATGGTTTTTCGGATTTTTGAAAGTGTCTGGATTATCGACGGCCAACGGAGGGGGGCGGCAAAAAGCAGTAGCTACGCCACTGGCGTAGGTTAATCTTCCAGCACCACCAGCCTAAATCCACTGCCAGAGCTACAATGGAGGGAATAATTGAAAGCATATTCATGTGTATGAATGACCCAGTTACAGTCCAGACTCAAATGCCATTGACAAAGGACTCTTCAGTCTGTAATGCGTAGCTGTTAGTGCTAATTTGGGAAGAAAATGAGGGGTGCATCTTATTATCCAAATAGTGCTTACTGGGGATGGTGGAGAGGGGTCACAGGAGTAATGCTGTGGATGCTGCGCCGGTTTTGCGGCACTGTGCTTTGCTGCGGCTGTGGGTCACGGGCGCTGTGCTGTGCTGGGGCCGCAGGTTCTCTGTTGTGCTAGGGCTGCGGGCGCTGTGCTGGGGCTGCGGGCACCATCCTGAAAATGTTGTCAGTGGTACGGATTTCAAATAATGGCATCGGAACGGATGATGGAGCTCTCAGCTCAAGATTTCATCTGCACACACACTGCGTCCAGCCCATTGATCTGCCAGCAGTAGACTTAAGGAAAATGGCACCCAGAGGTGGTGCGTGCACAGAAGAAATCTTGACCCGAGAGCTCGATCTGCGCACGCACAGACTCCAGGCACCATTTCTTTGAAGCCAGCACCACCGACAGTTTCTGCAAGTTGCCTGTCTCACTGCACCAGCAGTGAGCATCTGGGACACCTGAAGCACCATCGCCTAACTCCACCACCGGCCTTGTCTCCTGTGATCCCACTCCAACACTGCTGGTCCCCCTCCCGGAAAGACACCACCGGATTGTAAGACGGACTCTTTTTTTCCCCTCTAAATTTGGGGTGCATCTTATAACCCGGTGTGTCTTATAAACCAAAAAATATGGTATACAGAATAGCGCTGATATAGAATAGGGGTAGATGCCCATGTGATCCCAGGAGATGTTGTAAGGGGTACTTTACACGTTGCGACATCGCTAGTGTGGCGCCCTGGACAAGCCAGGGGCCACAGAGCACAACACCCACACTCCCGGTCAGGCACACCGAAGTCAGACACAAAACCCTTGTTGCCTTCCTCCAGGGGCTGATGTCCACACCAGGGGGTGGGCCAGGCGGTTTGTCCCACCCACTGAGGAGTTCACAGTCCTGGAGGCGGGAAAAGTAAGCAGATCAGCTAGGGAGGTGAAAGTGGAAGGAAGGAAAGTAGTAGTGGAGCAACTAACTGACAGCGTCCGGGTGTGTGGCCCGGGCGGTACAGCAAGGTTGGCAGACGGTGGTGACCGTCTGCAGGAGTGGCCTATCGGAGTCTACCGTAAGGACCGTGGACGGGCGGTGGCCCGGCGGTACCGGACCGGTACACAAAGAGAAGCCAGCACCATCTGGCAGGGGCTTACGGACCCCGGCAAGGCTAGGAGTCGCCGTGAATTTGCCGAATTCGTTAGTGAAGGGAACCTCCTGGGTTTCCCAGCAGCCAAGTCCCGACAGAAGGCAACAGTCCAACCAAGAGAGGGAGACACCGCCACCGCCAAGGTAACCGTTTCCCAGGGCCAGAGCCTGCGGGCAGAAGGGGCTCCTCCAGCCCATATCCAAGCTGGGGAGCGGGTTACCGGTGGGAACCCATTGGAACCATCTACCGTACATAGGTGCAGGGAAAGGCAGTCACCATCAACCTGCCGGGAGAAACAACACCGCAGCCGTCTGTGGGACCCGTCCATCCAGCCGTGTGTTTTACTGAGAACTGTGTCCTCATCATTGGCTGAGTGAGTATCACTGTGCCGTGCGGCACAGCGCTGCCCCCGCGACCCTGCACCTCACCAGGCCCCGTAACCCGCCTGTCATCCACCCCTACCCCCATCACCGGGCCCCGGGACAACCAACCCCCTACCCACGGAGGGGAGAACTAACAACAAAGCTGCTCCCTGTCACCGCTCCCGGGATCCCCGTCTAGAGCAGCGGTGGTGTCACCAATATCACCACATCCGTGGGTGGCGTCACGGACAATCACCAAATCCCCCACCATCCAATCAAACCCCCTTTCACTCACGGGCGAGGAACGCCGCTCGAGTCCTCGGGATCCGGCCCACCGCTCGAGCCACCACAGAGCAACGGCAGCAGCAGCCGGACCCGAGCAGTGGGAGAGCCCAGCGACCCCTCCTCCGCCCGCGACACTAGCATCGGCTAGCGATGCCGAGCGCGATAGTACCCGCCCCCGTCGCACATGCGATATGTGGTGATTGCTGCCGCAGTGAACATTATCACTACGGCAGCTTCACACGCACATATCTGCTCGGCGACGTCGCTGTGACTGCCGAACTATCCCTCCTTCAAGGGGGAGGTGCGTTCGGCGTCACAGCGACGTCACCGCGACGTCACTCAGCCTGCCAATAGAAGCGGAGGGGCGGAGATGAGCGGGACATAACATCCCGCCCACCTTCTCCCTTCCGCATTGCCGTCGGGACGCAGGTAAAGAGATGTTTGTCGTTCCTGCGGGTTTACACACAGCGGTGTGTGGAGCTGCAGGAATGATGAACAACATCGTACCTGCGGTCGATCCGACATTATGATAATGAACGACGCTACACAGATCTTCGATTTGCGACACTTTTGCAATCGTTTATCGGCGCATCTAGGAATTACATACTGCGATGTCGTTACCGGCACCGGATGTGCGTCACTAACAACGTGACCCCGACAATATTTCGGAAGCGATGTCGCAACGTGTAAAGCCCCCCTAAGTCTCCTGAGAGCATGTTGCTGAAGCTGATCTGGTTTGCCTATGTCAGGTTTTTGCTTCTTTGAAACTGGATGACAGAGACTACCCAATTATCAATGTATTTATTATGCAGTGTAAGCATACCTTCCAATCTTTGAAAAACAGAAAGATGGACAAATTATTATGACTATGTGGGTTTAGGGGTGGTTGAGCCCCGTGATGTAGATGTTGAATATGCTGTATATTTCATGATAATATGAGATAATATTTTAACAATGTGTAGCAGGATGTATTAATCAGATAGAAATGCAGTGAAATCATGGACATATTGTTCCATATGTACACAGCCACAAACCTGGCACTGATTGTCCACAATTTCACTGCAACCACAGATCTGCCGCAGATTTATCTCTGTGTGTGACAGGGCCTTAAAGCTCATCACGGCGGTCTTGGTGAGGCCGCTAGGGTGGGAAATGGATTAAGGAAGACAGTATGATCCTGGGGTGCTGTATACCTGTGTTAAAGATGAAGAAAGGATAGGTTGTCGCTGCTTATACAGTAGTTTGGGAATGGTGAAGCTGTGACTACACCCATAGAGGGGGCTTTTAGAAGGAAAAAAGGCTGCCACTCCATTTAATATGGTAGTTCTAAAGGGAAGGAATACCCCAGTCAGAGAGGAAGAACTTTGAACAATTTGTCTGCTATGTGTGACGCCCTGGACTAGCCAGGTCGTCCCAGGTCATCCCATACACACACCCCCCCTCCCCCTTAGTAAGGTGACAGCAGCCAAACTACAAAACCCTTGTCACCTCCCTCCAGGTTTGATGTTCACACCAGGGGGGCGGAGCCAGGCAGTTGGCTCCACCAACCGAGGAGTTCACAGGCCAGGAGGCGGGAAAACAGTGAGAGAGAGTTGAGCTTTGACAGTGGAGTGAAGTGGAGTCAAGTTCAAGGGCAGACCTGTGCTCAGGCCTGCCAAAGTCTACACCAGGTGTCTGGGTTGGAGCCCAGTCCCCTCTGGCAAGGAGGCAGACGGTGGTGGCCGCCTGCAGGAGCTGGGATTACAGCCGGTATAACCATAGGGACCGGGGACGGGCAGTGGCCCACCGGTACCGAATCGGGGAACCGATTGGAAACCGGAGCACCAGGAGGGGTACTCAGACCCAGTACGAGGCCCAGAAACAGCCGGGCTGAGTCAAATCAACTGATTGAGGACTGGACTTTAGGACCTTTCCCACATAAGACCCAACTGAAGACAACACCCCAACCATATGGGTAAAGCCACCGCCCAGGCATAGAGACCCGAGGGGCCAGCGTCTGCAGGCAAAGAGGGCTCTCCCGACACATATCAAGCCGAGGAGCAGACTACCGTTGCTCAGGCATAGGAGTCGTGATTTCTACACAAGTGAGGTGCAGGAGAAAGGCGGAAACCACTGTGCTGTTTCTATTTGTTTTAGGTAAAACTGTTATTTAATGTTTTTCATGATTGTCTCTGCTGCCATCTACTGGTCAGACCTTTCGGCTCCTCTGTTTCTTTTGTCCAGCCCATGGGAGTATCTGCTCATCTTCTTACCTCACTTCCTGGCATATTCAGTTCCAGCCAGAGCTTTTGTGAGAATCACATCCCTTATTGGAGCTGCTAGAAGCAAAGTCTTCTGACCTTAGTGGCTTCAGAATCAAGCATCACAAGAGAACCACAATGCCAGGTACTTGGATTACTGTACTCTGCATGTCCACTCCTAACCTTTGGAGAAAATAAACCACCATTGTTTCATCTCAGCATGTGCATGTTTAACTCTGGAGCGCTCTGGTCATGTCTGCCTCACCTATAGGAAAAACGAAGGTAAGATTCTCACAACATCACAACTACGCGCCTTCAATCGCCTTTAAGTGGGGGCAGAACAACCACCAACCTGTTAAGGGGAAAACTGCAGCCGGCTGCGGGCACCATTCACCATCTTGTTTGGTTTACCAGAGACTCCAGCGTGTTTGTCATAGTGAGTACAACAGTGCCTTTGGGCCGCGCACTGCACCAACACCCCAGCACGCATCCATCCCCTCGCTTCAGCACCTCCCTCGGGCCCCCGGGACCATCGTCCCCCTACCCACGGAGGGGGTCAACACCAAGCTGCACAACACCGCCCCCGGGAGCCTAGTCAATGGCAGCGGTGGTGTCCATCCATTCACCACAACCCGTGGGTTGCGTCACAAACTTAAATCCCCTGCAAACAACTGCGGCTCCGGCCGTGGACCTCCCCACCGAAGTCCCTACGTGTAGCGCCAACCCCCTTTCAGAGCGACGTGACCCCCGGGTCTGTGAAGAGCTCGAGCCACCCAACGACGAGCTTGGATCCGAGCAGCTCGGCAGCCGGCCGAGCCCCGGGGCGGTACACTATGCAACCGATAACCGAAAGTAAAGACTATTTTGTTAAAGAGATCCTGGTGTAGTGTGAACTCCGTTCAGCAGCCTCTGCAAGGCATATTTTTACAAGTTTTCACTTTTTTTATTTAGCCCCTATAAGGGATGTTACCTGTTATTACTCTGATCGCAGGTATAATGTATTGCAATGCAACAAAATTGCAATACATTATACTTGCCAGTATTACACTAACAGATCACTTCTAAGACCATGATTTTGGCATGGTCTAAGAGGTTTGCCATAGCCAAGTAACTCAGAGATCATCATTTGTCCTTTGCTTACCATGGCAATAATCAGGACCTCATGATCATGTCATGGGGAGTCACGTCACGGTGGTCCCTATCCCAGCCCCCTAAATGCTGTGATCACTACTGATTGCAGCATTTAGAGGGCTTAAACAGCCAGGGGCGGTGCAGGCACCAGCGCTGGTTGTGACAGCTGGGTCTCAGCTGTCATGTAAGCCAAGTTCCTGGCAGCATTCATGCAGGCACAGCTCTTGTGCCCGCACAATCAGCAGGACATATCGGTACGTCCATTTATGGGAATATACCACAAAATAGGATGTACATCTAATGTTGGGAAGGTTAAAAGTGACATTATTGTAATTGTTTTTCATAATATTTTAATTTTTAATGACATAAAAAAATCTTTTATTTTTGTTCTAGAATACAGGTACATAGAAATACACTGCTATGTACAGATGTATCTCTATGTACCAGTATAATCTGCCTGTGATTTTACAGTCTGCAATGCAGCTTGAAGTATGTAAAATCCTCCTATACATGAGTGTAAGCAGGGGCTTATAGTTTTTACTGCTGCCTGCAATGATGTAGGTTATGGGTTCAATTCCCGGTGAAACCAGAACATAAGAAAAAAAGAAAATGAAATTTTTGTGATTGTTTTTCATTATTTTTAGTAATTTTATAAAAACAAAAAAATTCACAGAAATGCATTGCTATATAAAATATCTCTCTATATATCAGTATAATCTGACTGCAATACTGCTTCCAGTACAAAAAATCCTCATGTCATTGGCGACTGTGACTTATATAATAAGTGTGTTTCTCTTATTCAATTCAATGCACTTTCAACTGCTACGCGCCACTCCAGGGGGCTGCCGTACACTTGTTTTGTAATCTATGCCCCTTTTGTGGTGTAAATTATAATGAATTTGTCAGGGATGCTTGTCCACAACCCCATCCTGCTATATCTCTGCCCTCGTTTCAAAAAGCTTTACTGGAGTAAAAACAACCAAAGGTGCAAAAAAACTAGATTTGCGCAAACTTTTTAGCAGAGCTTTGGACAAAAATGGTTGATAAAATCACACCCAATATTCATTACCTTCAGGTAGCAGACACATATACAGTTTATATATACTGTATATACAGATTATGTATATATATATATATATATATATATATATATATATATATATATATAGACCATCGGTGTTTAGCTTCTGCCTCCGGAGGACACACAAAGTACTACACTTAAAAGTGTAGCTCCTCCCTCTGAGCTTATACACCCCCTGGTAGCCAGTCCTAGCCAGTTTAGTGCAAAAGCTGAAGGAGAATAGCCACCCACAAGTAGAACCGAGTAAGAACCGGAACAACCGGAGACTCTGTCCACGACAACAGCCGGTGATAACACACGGAACAAGAAAATTGCCAACAGGCAACAGGGAGGGAGCTGGGTCTCCCAATATGGAACTATAAGAAAAAGAATTTACGGTAAGTAACAAAATTCTCTTTTTCTTTATCGTTCCTTTGGGAGACCCAGACCATGGGACGTTCCAAAGCTGTCCCTAGGTGGGAATAAACAGAAAAAACTAAGAAGTAGGCGGAGCTTAACTTCACAAGTGGGCGACAGCCGCCTGAAGGATGCGTTTGCCCAAGCTCGCATCTGCCGAAGCATGAGCATGCACTTGGTAGTGCTTCGAAAAGGTATGCAGGCTAGTCCAAGTGGCAGCCTGACAGACTTGTTGAGCCGTAGCCTGGTGCCTAAAAGCCCAAGAGGCACCGACAGCTCTGGTCGAGTGTGCTTTGATCCCCGGCGGGGGAGGCACCTGAGTACTCTGGTAGGCGTCCGAAATGGTCGATCTAATCCAACGGGCCAAGGTCGGCTTAGAAGCAGAGAGACCCTTGCGCCGCCCTGTGGTTAGCACAAAAAGAGAGGTGCACCGCCTAAGCGCAGCAGTGCGAGACACATAGATCCGGAGAGCACGCACCAGATCTAGAGTATGCAGCGCTTTCTCAAAGCGAGGAACAGGGGCCGGACAGAAGGAAGGCAAGGAAATATCCTGGTTAAGGTGGAAGGGAGAGACCACCTTAGGAAGAAAGTCCGGGTTCGGACGGAGAACTACCTTGTCTTGGTGAAAATCCAAAAAAAAGGTGACTCCGAGGAGAGCGCAGCCAAATCAGAGACTCTCCTGAGAGATGTTATGGCAACTAGAAAGGCCACCTTTTGAGAAAGACGATACAAAGAAACCTTCCTAAGAGGCTCGAAAGGGGGTTTCTGCAATACCGTGAGGACCAAGTTAAGGTCCCAGGGATCCAAGGGCCGCCGATAAGGCGGAATGATGTGAGACTCACCTTGCATGAAGGTGCGGACCTGAGCCAGCTGGGCGAGACGCCGCTGGAACAGCACTGATAGAGCTGAGACTTGTCCCTTGAGAGAGTTGAGGGACAGTCCTAGCTGCAGACCGGACTGTAAAAAAAACCCAGAAGGGTCGGCAACGAGAATGGCCAAGGAGAATGGCCGGAAGAGCGACACCAGGACAGGAAATTTTTCCAAGTCCTGTGATAGATCTTGACGGAGGAAGACTTACGGGCCCGAGTCATAGTGGAGAGGACTCCAGGAGGAATACCAGAAGCCGTCAAAATCCAGGACTCAACTGCCACGCCGTCAATTTGAGTGCCGCAGAATTCGGGCGGAAAAACGGACCTTGCGAGAGCAGGTCTGGACGGTCCGGAAGATGCCATGGCATCTCCACGGACAGTTGGAGCAGGTCCGGATACCAAGCTCGCCTGGGCCAGTCCGGTGCAATGAGGATGACTCGACGGCCCTCCATTCTGATCTTGCGCAGGACTCTGGGCAAGAGAGCTAGAGGGGGAAACACGTAGGACAGACAAAACTGGGACCAGTCTTGAACCAGAGCGTCCGCGGCGAAGGCCTGAGGATCGTGGGAGCGAGCCACGTAAACCGGAACCTTGTTGTTGTGACGGGATGCCATTAGGTCCACGTCCGGAGTGCCCCACTTGCGGCAGATTGACTGAAACACTGCCGGGTGCAGGGACCACTCGCCACCGTCCACGGATTGACGGCCGAGATAATCTGCCTCCCAGTTTTCTACGCCAGGGATGTGGACTGCGGATATGGTGGACTTGGAGTCCTCCGCCCATTGAAGAATGCGTTGGACCTCCAACATTGCCAGGCGGCTGCGTGTCCCGCCTTGGTGATTGATGTAGGCAACCGCTGTCGCGTTGTCTGACTGGACTCGAATGTGCCTGCCCGCCAACAGGTGGTGAAAGGTTAGGAGAGCTAGAAGCACAGTTCTGGTTTCCAGCACATTGATTGAAAGGGCTGACTCGGACGGAGTCCAAGTGCCCTGTGCTCTGTAGTGGAGATGTACCGCTCCCCAGTCGGATAGGCTGGCATCCATGGTGAGAATCACCCAGGACGGAGTCAGGAAGGAGCGCCCTTGGGACAGGGAGAGGGGTCGAAGCCACCACTGAAGAGAGCTCCTGGTTCGTGGCGACAGAGCTACTAACCTCTGTAAGGAGGAAGGCCGCTTGTCCCAACAGCGGAGAATGTCCAGCTGCAGATGACGCAGATGGAACTGGGCAAAGGGAACCGCCTCCATGGAGGCCACCATTTGACCCAGCACCTGCATCAGACGCCTGAGGGTATAACGGCGGGGCCTCAGGAGAGAGCGCACCGCCAACCGGAGTGACAGCTGTTTGTCTAAGGGCAACTTCACAAGTGCCGGCAAAGTCTCGAACTGCATCCCTAGGTACGTGAGACTCTGGGTCGGAGTCAGAGTGGATATGGGAAGATTGACAATCCACCCGAATTGGGCTAGGGTGGCGAGAGTGAGCGAAACACTCCGCTGACAGTCTGCGCTGGATGTACCCTTGACCAGAAGGTCGTCCAGATAAGGAAGCACTGCTAACCCCTGGAGGTGCAGGACCGCAATCACTGCCGCCATGACCTTGGTGAATACCCGAGGGGCTGTGGCTAACCCGAAGGTGAGAGCCACGAATTGGAAATGATCCTCTCCTATCGCAAAACGTAACCAACGCTGATGTGACACTGCGATTGGCACATGTAGATAGGCATCTCTGATGTCGATGGACGCCAGGAACTCCCCTTGGGTCATAGAGGCAATGACTGATCGCAGAGACTCCATGCGAAAATGCCGCACCCGGACATGCTTGTTGAGAAGCTTGAGATCCAGGATGGGCCGGAAGGTACCGTCCTTTTTTGGAACTAGGAAGAGATTTGAGTAAAAACCTCTGAACCGTTCCTGAGCGGGAACTGGGACAATCACTCCGTTTGCCTGCAAGGACGCCACGGCCTGCGAGAAGGCGGCGGCCTTGGAGCAGGGGGGAGTTGAGAGAAAAAATCTGTTTGGAGTGCTGGAAGAGAATTCTATCCTGTAGCTGTGAGATATGATGTCTCTCACCCACTGATCGGAGACTTGCTTTAACCAAGCGTCGCCAAAGTGGGAGAGCCTGCCACCGACTAAGGACGTGGCTGGAGCGGGCCGAGAGTCATGAGGAAGCTGCCTTAGTGGCAGAACCTCCTGCGGTCTTCTGCGGACGCGCTTTTGGGCGCCAGTTGGATTTCTGATCCTTGGCTGAGTTAGCGGACGAGGCGGAAGGCTTAGAGGATGACCAGTTGGAGGAACGAAAGGAACAAAACCTCGATTGATTCCTACCCTGGGCGGGTTTCCTGGTCTTGGTTTGTGGCATGGAAGTACTCTTCCCGCCAGTAGCTTCTTTAATGATTTCATCCAGCTGTTCACCAAACAGCCGTGAACCAGCAAAAGGGAGCCCAGCAAGAAACTTCTTGGAAGAAGCATCTGCTTTCCACTCTCGAAGCCACAAAATCCTGCGGATAACAAGAGAATTAGCTGAAGCCACCGCAGTGCGGTGAGCAGCCTCTAGCATGGCAGACATGGCATAGGATGAAAAAGCTGAAGCCTGAGCAGTTAAGGTAACCATCTCAGGCATAGATTCCTTGGTGAGGGAATGCATCTCCTCTAAAGAAGCAGAGATGGCTTTGAGAGCCCACACTGCTGCAAAAGTCGGGGAAAACGCGGCCCCCGCAGCTTCATACACAGATTTGGCCAGAAGGTCAATCTGACGGTCAGTGGAATCCTTAAGTGAGGTGCCGTCAGCCACCAACACAACGGTCTGGGCTGAGAGCCTAGACACCGGAGGGTCTACCTTTGGGGAGTGAGACCACTCCTTGACCACCTCAGGTGGAAATGGAAACCGGTCATCAGAACCACGCTTTGGAAAGCGTTTGTCAGGGCAGGCCCTGGGTTTGGTCACAGCGGTCTGAAAACTGGAGTGGTTAAAGAACACACTCTTCACTCTCTTAGGCGAGGTAAACTGATGTTTTTCTGCCAAAGAGAGTTGCTCCTCTGACACTGGTGGATTGAGATCCAGCACAGAATTAATAGAAGCAATCAAATCACTAAGATCTGAGTCACCCTCAGAGAAATCGATGGGATACATAGCCTCCGAGCCCCCAGTGAGGGCATCCTCCTCATCTAGAGAGTCAGCTCTTGAGACAGAGCCGTGGGATGGGGAGGGGGAGGAAACCCTGCGCCTTCTCTTAGAAGGACGGGGTCTGGGATCAGATGATGAATCCTCCGTGAGCTCTGATGGACGGAGGTCAGAGGATAGGAGTCCTCTGTCAAGAGTATTAGAGGCACCCTGTGAGGGGGGCTGATGCATATTCATCAAAGTCCTGGACAAAAGCCCCATGGACTCAGCAAATGACTGGGATATGGACCTAGAAAAGGACTCTACCCAGGCCGGGGGTTCAATCACAGGTGCAGCAGCAGCCTGAGAGACCACTGGGGGTGAGACTCCAGGCTGTGGCACCGCCAAGTTAGAGCAGACATCACAATGTGGATAGGTGCTCGGCTCAGGCAGCAGGAGCTTACATGCAGTGCATGCAGAATAAAGCTTTGGAGCCTTGCTCCTTGTGTGAGACATGCTGCTGGAGTGGGGGCTTTGCAGAGAATGAACCCCAGGGAGAATATACAGAGGTCCACAACCGGAGACCGGCTGTGGCTTACCAGACCGCTGAGCGCGGTGTTGTGTGCCCTCCAGATCCCGAAGCCCGGTCCCCCAGTCGCAGCACCTCAGCAGAGATGCAGAATGCAGGATGTCCCAGAGCAGAGTGAACTCTGCCTGAGAAGAGGGCGTTCCTATAAAAGAGCGGGAACTGGAGGGCTATAGAGACCTGCAGGGAAGGAGGGACGCCCCAGCAGTGGGGAGTGTCCCTCCCATGTGTAGAACGGCCGCCGGGAGGAGCCGAACCTGTCCCTTTGCATGAGTGACATGCGAGGGCAGGAAAGTGAAACTAGGCCTCCGGCGAAGCCAGGGCCTAAATTTAAGCGGCGAGGCCGACAAGCAGGCACCATCGGCGCGGTTCTCAGGCAAAAGCTAGAGAACCCGCCGGAAAAGTTAAAACAATCACATACAGCATACTCTCCCCTTACAATAAAGAACCGGGACCCCCAACATAAACGTCTCAGGTACTTAGCTGCTGAGACGCAGGGCCATGTCCCTGGGGATGAGTGCTCCGGTCCAACAGAATCCTCAAGGGGCTGTGGATGGAGACCGGACTCCTGCCAGGCATGGAGACCGTGCTGGCTCCCACTTCAAGCCAGAGCCCAGAAGGGATGGTGAAGGAGCGCGGCATGTAAGGCTGCAGCCTTGTAAATCAACCTTAACAACACCGCCGACACAGTGGGGTGAGAAGGGACATGCCGGGAGTCCAGACATGGACCCGCTTTTCTTCAAACTCTTTCCAAAAGTCAAACAAATCAGATGAGAATGCATGTGTGGATGTATGCCTCCTGACACAAAGCAATAAACTAGCTAGTACTGGCTACCAGGGGGTGTATAAGCTCAGAGGGAGGAGCTACACTTTTAAGTGTAGTACTTTGTGTGTCCTCCGGAGGCAGAAGCTAAACACCCATGGTCTGTGTCTCCCAAAGAAACGATAAAGAAATTATATATTGTCATGCAATTCACATCTGAATAGAATTTTCTTCACATCTGAATGGCATATATTTTTATATCAGCAGTTAATAAAATGTACAAGATCAAACAGGTTCTTAGGTTAGTCAGTGCAAATTATCTGTAAAAAATCGGATGTTATACCAGATGATCAATACGGGATCTGATTTTGGTTTTGCACACCCATGGGCCTGAACACACGAGTGTCAATGGAAATACAGAAGAGAAAAGTGCACTGACTAGGGGCAAGCACCCCGAAACACCGTGTCTGCAAATTAGGATTCTGATCTGGCATATATATCCTAAGTCATATGCAAAGGATTGTTAAAAATCCACATTTGACTTTTAGGATCACTACTTCCAATAGGTGGCGCTGCGCTAGAGTTTGTCTCCATTCCTGGAGAGGTAATTTAATGTAATTCTGTTATCCAAACAGTCTAATTGAATATTACTAGACCGAGTGATGTTTGCGCGAGGTCAGTTTTTCATGCAGACAGCTCTCGGACCCAGTATAATGCGGGCTTCACACGGTACGATCTATCGTGCGATTGCATGAGCGATCGTACCCGCCCCCGTTGTTTGTGCGTCACGGGCAAATCGCTGCCTGTGTCGCACAAAGTCGTTAAACCGCCGTCACACGTACTTACCTGCTGAGCGACCTCGCTGTGGGCGGCGAACATTCTCTTCCTGAAGGGGGAGGGACGTTTGGCGTCACAGCGACGTCACACAGCCGCCGGAGAATAGAAGCGGAGGGGCGAAGATGAGCGGGATGTAAACATCCTGCCCACCTCCTTCCTTCCGCATAGCCGGCGGGAGCCGTGGGACGCAGGTAAGCTGTGTTCATCGTTCCCGGGGTGTCACACAAAGCAACGTGTGCTGCCCCGGGAACAATGAACAACCAGCGCAAATAAGATTAAACAATTTTTTAAAAATGAGCGACGAGTACACGATCCATGATTTATAACTGATTTGGAGTCGCACGTAGGTGTCACACGAGACGACGTCGTGAACGATGCCGGATGTGCGTCACGAAAACCGTGACCCCCGACGACACATCACACGATAGATAGTCTCGTGTGACGCCCGCATAAGTTTGTCTAAACGTACCCTTACTGTCACACTCTTGTATAACTTTTTGGGTGAAGTCAGACACCCTGTATTTTTGAAGAAAACGTTCCATAAATGTATTAGCTTCAGCTGGTGTTGTACCCAGACATTCTGCAAGACGCTCCTTTCCTGTAATGTAAGCATAATGAAAGATTAGACTTATAATGAGAGTAAATCCTTACTTTCTTGGGGTAACATTAAAGGCATCTATCACATTTGTTTAAAGGAAATCTGTCAGCAGGTTTTTGCTATATATTATTCTGAGAGCATCATAATGTAGGAGCAGAGACCTTGTTTCCAGTGATGTGTCACTTACTGCACTGGAGATCAAAATCAGAGAACAATGTACGATCACTTTGTAATGGGGTGCCGGGGGTGCCTCGGGGGTTGTAGTCATGGCCCCTTTTTCTATCAGGCTTACCCCCGGCTCCGCCGTCACTTTTGGGACAGGAGATTGCTTGGTGGGGCAGAGTGTGGTGGTACAGAAAACGCTGTCAGATGTATAAAGACTTTGCAGACGAAGATCAGTTGAATCAGAAGGCACGTTTATTGCACACATCTTCACAACAGTGGCAGTAAGCTGGTAGCGTCGTTTCATAACTCCTGATGGGGGAACACCTCTTCTTGTCGTCTCCTCTCGTGGGGATGTGCCCGGCTACTCTACTTCACCTGGGCTCCCACTCCGGCTACCGCAGACCTGACCCACTCAAACCTGTTTCACCATAGAGGACACTTTCTCTTTCTCTGTTCTTCGTACGCTGTTCAGCTAGCTCCCACACCCTGCCCCCACTGCTCCTTCTCTCCTGTCCCGGACTCGACTGCCTCCAGACTCAACCTTTTTTTCTACCACTCTCTCTCCCTCCCCCTTCTGCTGCCGGCTCCTCCTTTCTCCTGCACTGTTTCTATGGGGACAGCCGTCCCACCCGGCCACTAGGGGAAACCCACTAAAACAGTATAAACACAATTTATCATTAACATTAACATTACAACTTTATCTACCCCAGCATGGGGTATCTTCAGGGGGGGAAACTACTCCTCTTTGTAAGGGGACCGTCCACCCCTTACATTCCTCCCCTCTTTTTGCCTTAGCCTCCCGGCAAGGCCCGCACCTGCAAAACACAAACTTAGCAGCAAAGTCACTTTTATAAAAACCTTAAAATGTTCACATAAAGGCACACTCAAGGGGCGCACAAGTCCGGCGCCCGGAGTCCTTCCAAGGGAGCTCCCGGTCTTTGCAGTAGATTTGCACGGAGGCCGTTGGCAGGCGCTCCCGGTCTTGGCTGATCTTCTGCCCGGAGGCTCTCACAGCACTCCCGGTCTTTGCAGGCAGGGAACACAAACAATAAAGCTTCCGTCAACATCACGGAGGGGAGTCCTTGAACAGTTCAGCATCAGGCTCCCTCCGGGCTCGGCACCTTGAACGTGGTTACAACTTTAACTCTTCACCGGTTCTTCTCCATAACTCCGGTGCTTAACACAAGTATGTCCACCACCTCCGGTCGCTATGATTCACTCGGGGTGGTATGCACGCTGCCATTCAGCCCGCTGAGCCCTCACATAGTCGGACAGGGATTGGCCTGGCAAGCGGCGCAGCCTCCGGAACGGTTCATAGTTGATCGGGGGCTCTACCTCCTCTGTCTCCGGTTTGGGCTCCTCAACCCCCGACGGGGGTGATGGGGTAGCTGAACGTGACGGCCGGGGACTACCAACGACGACCACCGGGTGTGTTACCATACTCTGGTGGATCGCTAACACCGCCGGTGTCCCCCTCTCCATCTCAGATGCCGGTCCGGCAACTACTTCGGGTGTTACCGCCAGCGTATTTCTCGGCCGGCAAGTCTCAGCCAGCACCGGTCTCGGTTGAGTACGTCTCCGGTATTGGCATTCCTCCCACTCAATCTCTTGTTGCCACTGTGCGGCCTCTTGCTCGGTGGGCATCCGGGTCACTCCCACGGCAAAGAGGCCCCGGCATCCCACTTCTCTCCGGAACTTCACCTTTTCTCCCGGGTACAGAGTATGAAGGCGTTGTGGCAAGCCCTCAGTGTCCAGGTTAACCTGGTTGTAGAAAAAATGGTCCCCGGTCTCTTCGTCCTCAAGGAACCCGTAGCCTTCAGCCTGGTTGAATTTGACCACAGTGCCAACGGTACATTGCCGATCAAACTCCTCGCTGAGGGGACCGGCCATCATCTCACGGGCCACGGTCTCGGCTAGTAACCTCTCCTGCAATGGGTCGGTTTCAGGCGGCGGAGACTGTCGTCGGGTCAGGGGCGTCGGTTTCACCGGCTCCCAAAAGAATCCCCACTCATCTTCTTCTAACTCCGGGGTCGGAACTTCTGTGGGGACTGAGTGACCCACCTTGTCTGGTGTAACCACCTCCGGACTCTGGAGAGGTGTTCCCAGGGTTTCGCTTCCCGGCCGTAGCTGCGCCTTGTAGGTGGCCCGGACTTCAGTAGAGGTTTCGCCAGTCGCGGCATCCCAGGAAGTGACCCACGTTACTTTTGTGGGCCGCTCCGGACCTCCTGGCATAGCCGGTAGTTTAACGGTAAGTCCTTCCTCGGCTGCGGTCTGCTTCGGGCGTCCTCTGCTCAGGCTGGTTGCTACCAGCGTGCCCACTGCAGCTCGCTGTTTTCCCTGGGTCTCCATCTCACTCGAAGTCAGTCTCTGAGTTGGCGCTTCTTGTAATGGCGCCGGGGACAGTGGAGATGCTGGAGAAGGTGGAGGCGGACCTTCTTTTCCCGCTCTTGTATACACTCCACCCCCAGTCTCGCACATCAAATCGACCCAGCATAGGCGACTCTTCTTTTTTTCTGTACTGCCGCCCTCTTCACATGTTTTCAGCAACATCTTAGGGCCAGCACCTCCCCTCTTTGGACGGCGTACTCTGTACTTCTTTTTCTTCACCGGCCAGCTCAGGGTTCTTCTTTTGGCGCCAATCTTCCGCGCACCCACTGTGTTCGTGAAGACGGCGGCCATCTTAGCGCCATCTTGTGCCCGGTCCAACGCCTTAGGCACCACTTGTTCTTCCCAATATGGGATCGGGACCCTTCGCAGATAGTCCGGATCCTGCCGACTACGCCACATGTAACGGGGTGCCGGGGGTGCCTCGGGGGTTGTAGTCATGGCCCCTTTTTCTATCAGGCTTACCCCCGGCTCCGCCGTCACTTTTGGGACAGGAGATTGCTTGGTGGGGCAGAGTGTGGTGGTACAGAAAACGCTGTCAGATGTATAAAGACTTTGCAGACGAAGATCAGTTGAATCAGAAGGCACGTTTATTGCACACATCTTCACAACAGTGGCAGTAAGCTGATAGCGTCGTTTCACAACTCCTGATGGGGGAACACCTCTTCTTGTCGTCTCCTCTCGTGGGGATGTGCCCGGCTACTCTACTTCACCTGGGCTCCCACTCCGGCTACCGGAGACCTGACCCACTCAAACCTGTTTCACCATAGAGGACACTTTCTCTTTCTCTGTTCTTCGTACGCTGTTCAGCTAGCTCCCACACCCTGCCCCCACTGCTCCTTCTCTCCTGTCCCGGACTCGACTGCCTCCAGACTCAACCTTTTTTTCTACCACTCTCTCTCCCTCCCCCTTCTGCTGCCGGCTCCTCCTTTCTCCTGCACTGTTTCTATGGGGACAGCCGTCCCACCCGGCCACTAGGGGAAACCCACTAAAACAGTATAAACACAATTTATCATTAACATTAACATTACAACTTTATCTACCCCAGCATGGGGTATCTTCAGGGGGGGAAACTACTCCTCTTTGTAAGGGGACCGTCCACCCCTTACATTCCTCCCCTCTTTTTGCCTTAGCCTCCCGGCAAGGCCCGCACCTGCAAAACACAAACTTAGCAGCAAAGTCACTTTTATAAAAACCTTAAAATGTTCACATAAAGGCACACTCAAGGGGCGCACAAGTCCGGCGCCCGGAGTCCTTCCAAGGGAGCTCCCGGTCTTTGCAGTAGATTTGCACGGAGGCCGTTGGCAGGCGCTCCCGGTCTTGGCTGATCTTCTGCCCGGAGGCTCTCACAGCACTCCCGGTCTTTGCAGGCAGGGAACACAAACAATAAAGCTTCCGTCAACATCACGGAGGGGAGTCCTTGAACAGTTCAGCATCAGGCTCCCTCCGGGCTCGGCACCTTGAACGTGGTTACAACTTTAACTCTTCACCGGTTCTTCTCCATAACTCCGGTGCTTAACACAAGTATGTCCACCACCTCCGGTCGCTATGATTCACTCGGGGTGGTATGCACGCTGCCATTCAGCCCGCTGAGCCCTCACATAGTCGGACAGGGATTGGCCTGGCAAGCGGCGCAGCCTCCGGAACGGTTCATAGTTGATCGGGGGCTCTACCTCCTCTGTCTCCGGTTTGGGCTCCTCAACCCCCGACGGGGGTGATGGGGTAGCTGAACGTGACGGCCGGGGACTACCAACGACGACCACCGGGTGTGTTACCATACTCTGGTGGATCGCTAACACCGCCGGTGTCCCCCTCTCCATCTCAGATGCCGGTCCGGCAACTACTTCGGGTGTTACCGCCAGCGTATTTCTCGGCCGGCAAGTCTCAGCCAGCACCGGTCTCGGTTGAGTACGTCTCCGGTATTGGCATTCCTCCCACTCAATCTCTTGTTGCCACTGTGCGGCCTCTTGCTCGGTGGGCATCCGGGTCACTCCCACGGCAAAGAGGCCCCGGCATCCCACTTCTCTCCGGAACTTCACCTTTTCTCCCGGGTACAGAGTATGAAGGCGTTGTGGCAAGCCCTCAGTGTCCAGGTTAACCTGGTTGTAGAAAAAATGGTCCCCGGTCTCTTCGTCCTCAAGGAACCCGTAGCCTTCAGCCTGGTTGAATTTGACCACAGTGCCAACGGTACATTGCCGATCAAACTCCTCGCTGAGGGGACCGGCCATCATCTCACGGGCCACGGTCTCGGCTAGTAACCTCTCCTGCAATGGGTCGGTTTCAGGCGGCGGAGACTGTCGTCGGGTCAGGGGCGTCGGTTTCACCGGCTCCCAAAAGAATCCCCACTCATCTTCTTCTAACTCCGGGGTCGGAACTTCTGTGGGGACTGAGTGACCCACCTTGTCTGGTGTAACCACCTCCGGACTCTGGAGAGGTGTTCCCAGGGTTTCGCTTCCCGGCCGTAGCTGCGCCTTGTAGGTGGCCCGGACTTCAGTAGAGGTTTCGCCAGTCGCGGCATCCCAGGAAGTGACCCACGTTACTTTTGTGGGCCGCTCCGGACCTCCTGGCATAGCCGGTAGTTTAACGGTAAGTCCTTCCTCGGCTGCGGTCTGCTTCGGGCGTCCTCTGCTCAGGCTGGTTGCTACCAGCGTGCCCACTGCAGCTCGCTGTTTTCCCTGGGTCTCCATCTCACTCGAAGTCAGTCTCTGAGTTGGCGCTTCTTGTAATGGCGCCGGGGACAGTGGAGATGCTGGAGAAGGTGGAGGCGGACCTTCTTTTCCCGCTCTTGTATACACTCCACCCCCAGTCTCGCACATCAAATCGACCCAGCATAGGCGACTCTTCTTTTTTTCTGTACTGCCGCCCTCTTCACATGTTTTCAGCAACATCTTAGGGCCAGCACCTCCCCTCTTTGGACGGCGTACTCTGTACTTCTTTTTCTTCACCGGCCAGCTCAGGGTTCTTCTTTTGGCGCCAATCTTCCGCGCACCCACTGTGTTCGTGAAGACGGCGGCCATCTTAGCGCCATCTTGTGCCCGGTCCAACGCCTTAGGCACCACTTGTTCTTCCCAATATGGGATCGGGACCCTTCGCAGATAGTCCGGATCCTGCCGACTACGCCACATGTAACGGGGTGCCGGGGGTGCCTCGGGGGTTGTAGTCATGGCCCCTTTTTCTATCAGGCTTACCCCCGGCTCCGCCGTCACTTTTGGGACAGGAGATTGCTTGGTGGGGCAGAGTGTGGTGGTACAGAAAACGCTGTCAGATGTATAAAGACTTTGCAGACGAAGATCAGTTGAATCAGAAGGCACGTTTATTGCACACATCTTCACAACAGTGGCAGTAAGCTGATAGCGTCGTTTCACAACTCCTGATGGGGGAACACCTCTTCTTGTCGTCTCCTCTCGTGGGGATGTGCCCGGCTACTCTACTTCACCTGGGCTCCCACTCCGGCTACCGGAGACCTGACCCACTCAAACCTGTTTCACCATAGAGGACACTTTCTCTTTCTCTGTTCTTCGTACGCTGTTCAGCTAGCTCCCACACCCTGCCCCCACTGCTCCTTCTCTCCTGTCCCGGACTCGACTGCCTCCAGACTCAACCTTTTTTTCTACCACTCTCTCTCCCTCCCCCTTCTTCTGCTGGCTCCTCCTTTCTCCTGCACTGTTTCTATGGGGACAGCCGTCCCACCCGGCCACTTTTGGGAAACCCACTAAAACAGTATAAACACAATTTATCATTAACATTAACATTACAACTTTATCTACCCCAGCATGGGGTATCTTCAAGGGGGGAAACTACTCCTCTTTGTAAGGGGACCGTCCACCCCTTACAACTTGCTCTTTTCAAAAATAATATAATCTACATTGATCAACATCTAAAGTTTTTTTGTAAAGAATACACCATGCCAGTAGAACAGTGTTTTACAAAAGATCCAAAGTTTATCAATATTAAACGTTTATTTTGCTCAAAACGTGATGATGATAATTAGAGGACAGCAATGACTGTAGCACAGAGAAAGATTATAAGTAATGTTTCTGCAGGTAACAGCAGTCCCCAATCAGTAGGACGTGCACCGGCCGTCGCTGTGAATGACTTCAGCACATCTACGGCCACAGGACATCACTAGTCTCTCACACTGCTCTGGTGGGATTTTGGGCTACTTTTCATCCAGTCTCTTCCAGTTCTTTGACTGTTGTGGGATTCTTGGCCATAACTTTGTCAACAAGGATTTTTCAGAGGTTTTCTATTGGGTCCAGATAAGGAATCTGGGAGGCCATTTTATTGTTTTGTTTTATGTTTCAAGGAACTGCTTTACCCGTTTTACTGTGTGACGGGGGCATTGTCCTGCATGAAAATTGGTGGCTGATTCAGTGATGAACGCAAGTAAGGAGCCACGTGTTGTTGAAGAAGGTTCTAATATACACTTGCATTCACTCTGCCATGTAGCTGTATGAGAGCTCCAACTCCTGCTGCAGAAAACATTCACCAAACCATGACACTTCCTCCACCACCTTTCACTGACTTCTTAACACGCTTTGGGTTTAGTCGTTCCCCAGTTTGTCGATGAACATAATGTTTCCCATCAGACCCAAATAAATTAAATTTCCTTTCATCACTAAAATGAATTGTGAACCACTTCTCTGTCCACACAACATGCTCCTCAACAATTCTTTCTGCTAATGAGAGGTTTGGTCACTGCAGAGTCAGCTTTCAGTCCAAATGCTCTTAAACGTTGTGACACTGTATGATGAGACAGATCCTTACCCTGTCCAGTGCTGAAGTGCCGAACAATTCCAGCTGCCGTGTTGAAATGATTACCCATGGAGATTCTCCACATTATCCTGTCCTCTCTTG
This sequence comes from Anomaloglossus baeobatrachus, assembly GCF_048569485.1. Taxonomy (NCBI): domain Eukaryota; kingdom Metazoa; phylum Chordata; class Amphibia; order Anura; family Aromobatidae; genus Anomaloglossus; species Anomaloglossus baeobatrachus. The sequence continues at coordinate 63,869,627 of NC_134353.1, forward strand.
CATTTGTCTTTAAAGAGCGACCAGCCTTCTTGGGGGATTACAAGAGTTTGTGAGGTTGTAAGGATGTAATATTCTCAAAATCACACATTTGGAATGACCAACTTATCTTGCTATGGCTTATAGGGTCACCCCTTTGGCCTTCATCTGGACAACCTGCTGCCAGAGGGTTTCAGTCACTATGGAATGGCACACCATTTTTGCAAAGTCAGTGCAATCTGGAAAGTTCAGCTGCTAGTTACATAGGGTTTCTCAGCTAAATAAGGAAATTAGCACCAGGTGCTGCCAGATTAACACCTATAATTTGCAGGTATCTGAAAGTGTTCTCTAATTTTGATTAGTCTTTGTCATTTATCTCATTTAAATTTTTATTATGCGCTTTACAATAAATTCAATTTATGACATAAGCTTAAAATATTGTGAGTTTACTCATGTTAGGATTTAGGATTAGAGCTGGGTGGACTCACAGTAAACTAGGACTGGCGGGTCCCTGCTAAATTTAAAAAAAAAAAAAATGGATGCAGTCCGGAATCTGGTACCCATATAAGTCTATGGGAATCAGAATCCGGAGATTAAAAATGTTGGTAGAAGGGATAGAGGGTAGGAGCGCGCGTGGTGTACTCACCAAAGATCCGTTATGGAGGGAAGCTGCTTCCAGGTCACACTTTCCCTTCCAGAGCAGACAAGTAACCGTCATAGAATATTCACTGCTTTCCCTGCCCACTGGCACATGTAATTGGTTGCAGTTAGATGCGCCCCAACCCTGAGTGACAGCTGACTGCAACCAATCACAGGCGCCAGGACGGCCGGTGGGCGGAGAAAGCCGTGCAAATGTCTGCAGGTCTGTATCATGGTATAAAAATAAATGAATAAATAAAACAATCGGCGTAGGGTCCCCCGTATTCTGATACCAGCAGAGATAAAACCCACGACTGCAGCTCTCAGCTGTCGGGCTTTATCATGGCTGTGCATCAAAATAAGGCCAGAGTCACACACTTGCTCGAGTCTCACATCACATCACCTGGCAGCCGTACAGTCTCTTTACAGGAGTGGGTCGGCTGCATGTATTTCTATGCATCTGCACACTCGTGTCTGAAGCGCATCAGTGCCGGGTGATGCGATGTGAAACTTGCACAAGTTTGTGACTCCGGCCTTACGTGCGCTCACACGAACCAGATGACTCCACACAAGTCTCGCATTGCATCACCTTGCAGCCTCGCACTCTCCAGATAGTAGCATAGAGCTCCATAGAAATACATGCAGCCGACCCGCTCCTGTCAGGAGAGTGTGTGGCTGCTTGATGATGCAATGCGAGACTCGCGCAAGTGTGACTCTGGCCTTACGGTGCACTCACACAAGCCGTATGACTCACACGATTATGAGATTGCATCTCCCGGCAGCCACACACTGTCCGGACACAAGCGTGCGGCTGCATAGAGCTACATGCAGCCGACCCGCTCCTGTCAGGAGAGTGTGTGCGACCGTGCTGTGTGATGCGATGCGAGACTCATGCAATTCCCTTGTAAGTGTGACTCCGGCATAAGAGTAACCGCATGCTGCTTTTTTTTTTCACTATTTAAATAAATAATTTTAAAACACCGATGTGAGGTCTCCCCAAATTTGATACCCAGCTAAGATAAAGCCCGACAGCTGGGGCTGGTATTCTCAGCCTGGGGAGGTCCAGCCTAAAAATAGCCTGCAGCTGCCCAGAATTAAATGTGACAATCCATTAAATGTGACAATCCCGGAGCTCTACCCCGCTCTTCCCATTTGCCCTGGTGCGGTGGAAATCGAGGTAATAAAGAGTTAATGGCAGCCCACAGCAGCCATTAAGTTCTGGATTAGTAATGGCAGCATCTATGACACCCCATCACTAAATTTGTAAGTGAAAGTAAATAAACGCAGACACCGAAAAAGTCTTTATTTGGAATAAAATACAAAACCCGCCCTCTTTCACCACTTTATTAACCCCAAAATACCCTGCAGGTCCGACGTAGTCCACACGAGGTCCCACGACGATTCCAGCCACGCTACATCTCTGTCACAGCAAGAAGCCATAGAGCAGCATAACCGCTCGCTGTGCGCTCCATGGAAAGAATGAATGAGCGATGACTGATTGCAGTCAGACGCAGTCACACAGGCTGGGGGCATATCTGACTGCAATCAATCACAGAGGACAGGCCTGCCGGTGGGCAGGGAAAGCAGTGTTGTGTGCATATGGACGAGCAATGATGAGCAGAGGCTACAGGAGCAGCATACAGCACCTCGGGAGCAGTTTACAGCTGCAAGAGAGCCTCGGTAAGTATGAAGTGCTCGCTTCATTTTTATTTTCTTCATTCTTCCTTTATTTATTTTTTAAACTTGTTGAGTGCCGGATCTGGAT